>NC_133136.1:32282045-32907045 GCF_048418815.1 Hemitrygon akajei
AATATCGAGCAAGGAAGAATATTCACATAAGAAAGACACACATAACCCAAGACCCTAAGCAACAATGTCCAACAATCAATGGTACTGTCTCTCAGCAGTGTATAGACGTGTGCAATTCAGCTTGTCATTTCACTGCTCAAACATGGGAGGGCAGTACCGATGGGCAAAGCCAGGCCCCAGCCAAGCTCAACCACGGTGTCGCGCTTCTGCATCCCTCACCTGGTCTGTAGCAGCAGGCAAGCCCTGAGGCTTGAAACCTAGTTCTCGCTACAGCCGAGGCTACACAGCTCCCATGTCGCCTATTCCTCCACTAAGCCTGTGGCAACTTATATTATCAGTATCCAACAGAGTCTTGCAATTGCAAGTGAAATATCCGAGACAATCACCCATGGGTTGTCTTGATGGGATATTTTAAATTCCCCAATATTAATTGGTATCTCCCTAGAGCAAGGGGTTTAGATGGGGTGGAGTTTGTTAGGTGTGTTCAGAAAGGTTTACTGACACAATATGTAGATAAGCCAACAAGAGGAGGGGCTGTACTTGATCTGGTATTGGGAAATGAACCTGGTCAGATGTCAGGTCTCTCAGTGGGAGAGCATTTTGGAGATAGTGATCACAATTCTATCTCCTTTACCATAGCATTGGAGAGGGAAAGGAACAGACAAGTTAGGAAAGTGTTTAATTGGAGTAAGGGGAAGTATGGAGCTATCAGGCAGGAACTTGGAAGCATAAATTGGAAACAGATGTTCGCAGGGAAACGTACGGAAGAAATGTGGCAAATGTTCAGGGGATATTTGTGTAGCGTTCTGCATAGGTACATTCCAATGAGACGGAAAGGATGGTAGGGTACAGGAACCATGGTAAACAAAGGCTGTTGAAAATTTAGTTAAGAAGAAAAGAAAAGCTTACGAAAGTTCAAAAAATTGAGGCAATGAAATAGATTTAGGAGATTATAAGGCTAGCAGGAAGGAGGTTAAGAAAGAAATTAGGAGAGCCAGAAGGGGCCATGAGACGGCCTTGGCGAGCAGGAATAAGGAAAACACCAAGGCATTCTATAAGTATGTGAAGAGCAAGAGGATAAGGTGTGAGAGAATAGGACCAATCAAGTGTGACAGTGGATAAGTGTGTATGGAACCGGAGGAGATGGCGGAGGTACTTAATGAATACTTTGCTTCAGTATTCACTATGGAAAAGGCCCTGTGGTGAGTGTAAGAATGACTTACAGCAGACTGAAAATCTTGAGCATATAGACATTAAGAAAGAGGATGTACTGGAGGTTTTGGAAAGCATCAAGTTTCATAAGGCACCGGGACCGGATGAGATATACCGGCTACTGTGGGAGGCAAGGGAGGAGAATGCTGAGCCTCTGGCAAAGATCTTTGTATCATCAATGGGGACGGGAGAGGTTCCAGAGGATTGGAGGGTTACAGATGTTATTTCTTATTCAAGGAAGGGAGTAGAGATAACACAGGAAATTATAGACCAGTGAATCTTACTTCAATAGTTGGTAAGTTGATGGAGAAGATCCTGACAAGCAGGAATTATGAATGTTTGGAGAGGTATAATATGATTAGGAATAGTCAGCATGGCTTTGTCAAAGGCAGGTCATGCCTTACAAGCCTGGCTGAATTTTTTGACGATGTGACTAAACACATTGATGAAGGTAGAGCAGTGACGAAAGTAGATGCAGTGTATATGGATTTCAGCAAGGCATTTGACAAGGTACCCCATGCAAGACTTACTGAGAAAGTAAAGAGGCATGGGATCCAAGGGGACCTTGCTTTGTGGATCCAGAATTGGCTTGCCCACAGAAGGCAAAGAGTGGTTGTAGATGGGTCATATTCTGCATGGAGGTCGGTCATCAGTGGTGTGCCTCAGGGATTTGTTCTGGGACCCCTGCTGTTTGAGATTTTTATAAATGACCTGGATGAGGAAGTGGAGGGATGGGTTAGTGAATTTGCTGATGACAAAGATTGGAGGTGTTGTGGATAGAGTGGAGGGCTGCCAGAGGTTACAGTGATGCAAACCTGGGATGAGAAGTGGTAGATGGAGTTCAACCCAGATATGTGTAAGGTGGTTCATTTTGGTAGGTCAAATATGATGGCAGAATATAGTATTAATGGTAAGACTCTTGGCAGTATGGAGGATCGTAGGGATCTTGGAGTCCGAGTCCATTGGACACCCAAAGCTGCAGTGCAGGTTGACTGTGTGGTTAAGATGTCGTGTGGTGCATTGGCCTTCATCAACTGTGGGATTGAGTTCAAGAGCCGAGAGGTAATGTTGCAGCTATGTAGGACCCTGGTCAGAGCTCTCTTGGAGTACTATGCTCAGTTCTGGTCACTTCACTACAGGAAGGATGTGGGAACGATAGAAAGGGTGCAGAGGAGATTTACAAGTAACGCGCTGTGAGGATTCACTGCTAATGTAATGGCTTCTCTGTAATGTTCACTGCTGAGGTAACGGTTTCTCTGTAGCAGCAATGTTTGGGTTATGGCTGAAGTTAACAGGACTGTGGTATGCATATTAGCCAAGCAGGAGATCGTTGCTCTGTCTTGTGAATCTGGAAGGAGACTTTTCGTGGTCCTTGGTCGAGGAGAGATGAGAGGGAAGACACGTGTGTAGAAAGCTGGTAGACCACCGGGCGGAGTGGACTGGGATCTGAGGGCCCAAAGTTCGGCGACGATCGAAGGAGATCGATGGTGGAAGAATGGCAATTTCATGAGCTCCAACGTGCACTTTTGACTTTTCCATGATTTCCTTTTTTTTTAATTTTCAATACTAACCCTATATTCAGATTAAGATTCATAAAGTTCAATCATTTAATTGCATATGGTGTACTGTCTGATACTTTGCGTTGTGGGTTTGTAACTGGGGGAACATTACACAGCATCCACACAAACGTGATTTCTCAGTTTGGCGGGGCCAGAGGCTGTTTTCCCCTAGATGAATTCGAGCTGGCCGAGCCTGAGGGTTACACAAGGATGTTGCCTGGATTGAGGAGCATGCCTTATGAGAATAGGTCGAGTGAACTTGGCCTTTTCACCTTGGAGTAACGGAGGATGAGGGGTGACCTGACAGAGGTGTATAAGATGAGAGGCATTGATCATGTGGATAGTCAGAGGCTTCTTCCCAGGGCTAAAATGGCTAACACAAGAGAGCACAGTTTTAAGGTACTGGGAAGTAGGTACAGAGGAGATGTCAGGGGAAATTTTTTTTTACACAGGGGGTGGTGAGTGTGTGGAATGGGCTGCCGGTGACGGTGGTGGAGGCAGACACAATAAGGTGTTTTAAGAGACTCCTGGATAGGTACATGGAGCTTAGAAAAATAGAGGGCTATGGTAACCCAAGGTAATTTCTAAAGTAAGTATAAATTTGGCACACCATTGTAGGCCAAAGGGCATGTATTGTGCTGTAGGTTTTCTATGTTTCTATGGTTATACTGCAGCTATTCCGATGCATCTGAGTAACAGGCAGCAACACGGTCTGCAGCCAGGTCAGCTTCTCTGAACCAAAACTGGTATCCCGACGGGCTCCTTCGACACCTCTGCCAGCTCCATTGCAGTTACCAGTGCAGCTACTCCGATCAATGAGCAACTCATTGATGAAGCAGCCCTGCAGTACCTGATGTTGCAACATGCCAAATAAAATGACTTCAGGACTAAAATCCAGTTGATTTTTTTGTACTGGAGAATGGTAGACAATGCTGTGCAGATGGGATTTCTTTTGAGGTTGCTGTTTCTGATGTATGTTAATGACAGATTAGAGAGGACCGGAATGCTTTTAAAATTTACTAGTAATGGAAAACTCAATGTATAATGACAGACTTAAGCTTGTGGAATAAGCAGACATGTGGCAGGGCTAAATGTCTGAGAATGTGAGTTGAAAACTGAGATGATTGGCAACAAATCTTTTATGTCCTGTGTGGTTATATTTGCCTGATGCTAGTGAAAGCAAATTTAGTTATGACATTAAAAAGAGAATTAAATGAAAACAAAATATTGCAAGACTACAGGGCGCTGGTGGAGAATAAAGCTAGCTGGATTACTCTTACAGCAAGCCAACACAGATCAAAGCATTTGATGGTCTCCCATGCAGTTGTCATTCTCTTGGTCATTGTATGAATAAGTAATTTTTTGACCTTTTTGGAAAGGGGTTATATTCTCAGAATGTTAAGTCTTGTCTTTTGTTGCTCTGCATTTGGTTCACAACATTAAAGCATTGCATCTTGCGGCCAAAGTCAGCTCACAATTCAGGAGAAGTGCCTGTCGTTATTTTCTTAATTTTTTTTATATGCCACATGTTCTTTGCAAAGCAAGCGACATCAGCTAAATATTACAGTCGGCATAGTTACATCTGAGAGATTCCATCACCTCTGCGTCATTCTGGGGAAGCTTTGCTTATTCCTGAGCTTTCCTGAGACAAATTCCTCCAATACTGAGTGCATCATCAACACAAGCTGATCTGTTTTGCCATATTTTGCATGAGTTTTGTGGCAGAAGCACTGAAGAGGAAGATTAAGGGCTGACTTTGTAAAAGTATCAATAGTTTGTCAGAACAAGTAAGGCAAAGGAAAATGTGAATAAACTGAGAAGAAAGTGAGCATGACCTTGCCGTTCTTACTACCGGTTTTATTGACTTGTATTTTGTTTAGTGGGAATAAGCTAGAGATGGAGAAAATAGGAGGAGGAGAAGGTCATTTGGCCCTTTGAGCTGACAAAGCCATTCAATGCTAATTATACAAATTCAAAATTCATAGAATATTAATTATTAAAGTATGTATACCATATACAACCTTAAAATTTGCCTTGTTGCAGGTAGCCACAAAACAAAGAAACACAATGGAATCTACGAAAACCCCATACAACAAGGACTGTCAAACACCCGATGAGCGAAAATAAAACAACAACAAATCTGCAAACAATAAAAAAAGTGAACAACTAATACACAGAAAAGGAACTGTAGAGTCCTTGAAAGTGAGTCCACAGCCATGGAGCCAGTTCAGTGCTGTAGCCAGTCCTGGACCCTGTTGGCTGTAGAGTCAATTCAGCGCTGAGACGAGTAAAGCCTCATGGAGTAGTGAGCTGAATCGTAAATTTAGTAAGCTGAATTTAGTAAAGCCTCATGGAGTAGTGAGTAGTGAACTGAGTAGTTCATCCTTCAACTTTGGCCTCAATGCCTTGATCATTTTAATCTGGTTCATTGTTTAAATCGGCTAAACTTTGGTTCGTTTTTCGCTCCCAGGCCCCAATTCAGCTCCAACAATGGGCGATACGGCAGTACCTGCATTCTCGAGAGTCCGCTCGCTGAATCCTTCAAGATGCTGCAAAAAAGCTGGATTGTTCAGCCTGTTCAAAAGCACAACTCCCAAAGGGAAATTACAGGCTGCAGATTGCATTGATCGTTGTCCAAAAAAAGTGCATTTAGTGTTAGCTGTGCCTGCTTTCTCTCTATATCCTTGGTCTCCGTTAGCCTTTTGAACTATTCAAATCTATTTATCAATTTGAACTCAGCTGACTTGTGTATTGGAGAATTTCAAAGTTCATCTCTCTTTGGTGAAGGCACTTCTTCTCATCTTAATCCTGAATGGCATAACTTGTAGCCTTAAGTGCTGACTCCCTGCTTGTGGACTTGATCAACATCAGGAACATCCTTCCTGTGTTTTACCTGCAGTCCGCCAGGTTTTTGTGTTTCAGTGAGGTTCCCTCCTATTCCAGTTTTTAAAGGTTAGCTTTATTTGTCACGTACATCAAAATGCATTGTGAAATATGTTGTTTGCATCAAATTAAATCAGCGAAGATTGTTCTGTCTGCTTCCGGCACCAATTTAGCATGCCACATCTTAGTAACCCTAACCATGCACCTTTGGAATGTGGGAGGAAACCAGAGTATACAGAGGAAACTTGTGTAGTTATGAGGAGAAAGTACAAACTCCTTTATAGACAGAGGTGCAAATTGAACCCCAGTGGGTGATTTCTGTCACTAACCACTAAGCTACCATGCTTCACATTCTAGGAGGTATAAGCACAGTCACTCCAATCTCCCTTCATGGGTCGTTACTGTTAGTCCAGGAGCCAATCTGGTGAACTCTTTGCTGGAATTTCTCCATTGCAAGACCACACTTCTTCAGATAAGGCAACTTAAACTCCACACTATACTCAAGATATGTATTACCAATGCAGTTCCTACACTTCACTCCTCTCATTATGAAAATGGACATACTACGTATGTGCTCTGTTAACTGCTTGCTTTACCTGCATACTAGCTTTCAACAACTGATGTACCAGTACACCCAGATGTTGTTTCACCTATCCTTAAGTGTCTACTTTCTTATTCATCTGCATCATATTGTATCACCTTGTCTAACTCACACTGGAGCTTCTCCTTGTCCTCCTCCACAGCTCTTACTCCCACCCAGATTTGTGCTTTTATTACTTTCAAGTCCCCTCAACTAAATCATTAATATATACTGTGAATAGCTGTAGTCCTGTCACTGAGCCTGTGAGTTCCCTGTTAGCAGAATATCACCCTCGGATCCCAAGTGCTTTACTTCTCCATACTAATTTCATATGAAAGTCCTTGTCACAAGTTTTCTGAAAGCCCAGTAAGGTTTTTGAATTTCTGCAACTCTCCCACAATGTTCTTTTCTGCTATTAATCTCCTCATATTACTCTTCATTGGTGATGGAGTCATTACATGGAAGATTTCAAGGAATCATTAAAGTAACCCAGCATCCAATTTCTAGGTCCTTGCACAGCTTCTCTCCTGTCTGCATTTAGAATTCACGATTTAAAAGATGCTGGCAGTCCTCTGTGTTGTGCCCAGTAAATAGCATAGTGGCATCTGTTTTCATAATAGTGAATGAATTGTATGTACAGTTTTTGACAATTGATATAGTCATGTGGAGAATGAGATTCATTTCTTTCAGTGCTCCCTTTTTGAATGCAATTTCATTTTAAGCTTCAAGGTTTTTATAAGCTTCTAGAATGCCGTTGCTGTAAGATTATAGTATTAGTTTTTGGGAATGACAGCAACCTACATTTTACACATGTGATTGGTCCCTCAAACTTACTCGACAGTGTGTATCATTTTTATTGGCTAGAATTTTTATTGGTTAATCTATTTTGGAGATGATTGACTCTGTTTATTAATACAGCTATCTGGAAATAGTGAATAGTTTAAGTTTTAAAGTTAAGAATTTAGAAAAACCTGAATATTTGTTAATTAATACATTTTTAAAGGTCAGACTTCAATTCATTGGAAAAATACTGCTTAGTGGTTCATATGGAGGAGGGGAATTGACTGGATGGATATGTAGAGCATTGATGGGGAGATGGAAAGCAAATTATTGGAGGAAAAGAAAGCTCCTCAACCTTAAATGATATGATAGGTAATTGTGCACACGTTGCAGGAATGTTGTCTAGCATGCATATAAAAGATCTGGAATTAGGAATGGAAGAAACTATCAAAATCTGCTGTTTACTAAAATGTGTGCAGCTCACAATTTACTATTGCATCAAAGTACGGTTGGGAGGAAATGTTCTGTATTTTCAAAAGTGGCTTATTATTTTAAATAAAAAGTTCTTAAGTTAAAAATGCAATATATTAGTTAGATTCCTGTGTATATTGAGTTTGTCAGAAATAAGCAGTGGTATTTTACACTGCTCCCTAGCACCACAACTTCAGCTTTGGCAAATTAATTTCATATGCTACAGTTGGGACTTCTTTTGTGCTAATGTAATAGTGTGGTGATTTGCAGTTACAACATTAATATTTAAAGCTGAGAAATGCCAGCAGAGGTCATTTAAAGGACGCTCTACATTCGCCTTATATAGTTCTACTATCTTAGCTAAAATTGCTCAAGGATTTTTAAAATGTTAATATTAAACTGCCATTTTCATTATTGATATATTTAAAAAAGTCTTAACTCTAGTTACAGAACCATATGGACATAAACTGCTCAGATAGCAGTGGTCTCAAAATGCTAATTCTGGTAGAATGAAGAGACACAGAAGGAAGGTTAATGGTGTTTGGTTTATTACTGTCCATGTACTAAAACACAGTGAAATGCTTTCGTTTGCATGTCATCCAGATAGATCATTCAGTGGAAAAGTACACCAAAGAAGGGATGCTCTTTCTCAGCAGCATCTTTTTTAAAAAAAAGAGTAAAATGTTTACTTAATTTTGTTTAGAATTAACTTTAGGATCAGAAACGAATCAATTATTAGTTTGATATTCTATGTTTGTATTCATACAGGAAGAACTGGGGTACTTAACTCCTGTTCATTTCACTCAGGTATAAATATGGTGTTTACGGCATGGTTAATGACACTTCACACTAAGTAATAGGCAAATAGAGGCTGTTAGGACACAATCAAAGCTAGGTAGCATTTTATCTAATATATAAGCTGTTCCACTGTGAAAAAATCAACATAATTTTAACCCTGGGGAGCAGTAAAACTTAATGTAGAAAGACATAAATCAGAAAAGCATTAAATCTTGTTGTAGTCCTCCCAGCATTTAACTATATACTTGCATTTGATAGGCCACGTGAGTTAAATGGGAACAATTTGTCATTAGATCAAACAGTGAAAACAATCTGTACAGAAGATACTGCAGTTTAAAAGATTTAAATTTTTGCCCTTTCAAGGTTTGATTTGGCTGCACAATGCATAGTTCTGGAAGCATAATTAAGTGCTTTTGCCAAGCATCATTTAATTAAAAGAAGTTTGACAAGCAAGTTGCATGTCAATATTATTCTTTTCAATAATATTTGTTTTGCATGGAATTTTGACTAAACTTAAGTACCAAATACATGATCCGTTGACAAAATGAAAAGCATTGATTCTATCTGAAAATTGTAAAACAAAATGTTATGCATGTAAGTTTTTGGTGAGACCTTTATTTGCGGTTTCAAATAAATTAATGTTTTTGTGGTACAAAATTCATCAACTTAAAGAATGTGTGTTGTCTTTTTAATTGGCTGGTACTTTGCCCAAATATTTAGGTAGAATGCCTGGTTAATTTTAATATATTTAAGAACTAATTTTGATTTATACTTGTAATTAATTGCTTGGGCATTAATACCAGGGTACCTATCAAAAGTATTGCCAACCAATAATTTTGAAAGATGTTCTGTTGTTTTTAGGGTTATAAGCATCAATTCAATTATTCAAATATGTGTATAGTCATCTAAATAACAAGAAAGAATTACAAGTAAGAACTACTGAGTAATCTGAATTGATAAAACTGGATTGTGGATGCATATTAAGACAAAAGGGTTCCAATCAAATGAATAGGACTGACGCTGCACTAATTTCATCTTTTTTTGAACAAGCTTAGTGGAGTAATCTCTAAAGATGGTGACGATTAATTGCACAGTTACTGTGTTTTATATCTGTATTATTAATGCATTGAAATAATTATTCCTTGGAGTTAATACTTTTCTTTTTCTCTTTCTTCCCTCCACCATTTCTTTCTGTAGTTAAGAAAGCCAGCCTCAGGGGATCTCCAGGTAAGATTCCAGTATTGTTTCAAGAGCACAAATTCTTAGTCTGCTGTTGTATTTTGGTACTGTTACATTACACCAAACTGAGTTATTTTTGTAGAATAGATTTTTTTAAACTAACCTTTGTACCATGGAGAGAACATTTGTGTAATTCTGATACGCTAAAATGCGGAGTGGATTAAATTTGTGCACTTATTTACTGTGAAAATTGGACTTCGATACTGCATTGTGGAATTAAATGCCATTGTACTCTAACTATAAATTGGAAATGTTTATGTAAAATTACTTGCTTTATGAAAATAAAAATGGAAACATCAAATTGCCACATAAGATCATAAGACATAGGAGCAGAATGAGGCCATTTGGCCCATCGAGTCTGCTCTGCCATTCAATCATGGCTGATCCTTGATGTCCTCATCACAGCCCCACTCCCTGGCCTTCTCTGTGCAATCTTTAATGCTTGGCCAATCAAGAAACTATCAGTCTCCCCCTTAAATACACCCAAAGAATTGGCTCACAGAGTTTCCTGTGGTAATAAAATCCACAAATTCACCACCCTCTGGCTGAAGAAATTTGTCTGTTTTAAATGGACGCTCCTCTATCCTGAGGCTGTGCCCTCTTGTTCTAGAACCCCATCCCCCATCATCTTTTTTGGATAAGGAGCCCAAAACTGTTCACAATACTCAAGGTGAGGCCTCACCAGAGCTTTATAAAGTCTCAGCATCTATCCCTGCTCTTGCATTCCAGACCGCTTGAAATGAATGCTAACATTGCATTTGCCTTCTGCACCACTGACTCAACCTGCAACTTAACCTTTAGGGTGTTCTGCACGAGGACTCCCAAATCCCTTTGCATCTTAGATTATTGGATTTTGTTCCCATTTAGAAAATAGTCTGCACATATATTTCTTCTACCAAAGTGCATGACCATGCATTTTCCAACATTGTATTTCATTTGCCACATTCTTGCCCATTCTCCTAATTTGTCTAAGTCCTTCTGCAGCCTTCCTGTTTCCTCAACACTACCTGCCCCTCCAGCAATCTTTATACCTGCAACTTTGGCAACAAGGTTCCATCAGCTACATCATTGGTATGCAGCATAAAAAGAAGCGGTCCCAACATTGACCCCTGCAGAACACCACTAGTCACTGGCAGCCAAGTAGAAAAGGATCCCTTTATTCCCACTCATTGTCTTCTACCAATCAGCCTGTGCTCTAACCATGTTAGTAACTTTCCTATAATACCATGGGCTCTTAAACTTGGCAAACAGCCTCATGTGGCACCTGTCAAAGGCCTTCTGAAAATATAAATATACAACATCCACTACATTCTTTTTATCTATCATACTTGCAATCTCCTCAAACAATTCCAGTAAGTTTGTCAGCCAAGATTTTCCCTTAAGGAAGCCATGCTAACTTTGTCCTATCTTGTCCGGTGTCACCAGGTACTCCATAACCTCATCCTTAACAATTGACTCCAACATCTTCCCAACCACTGAGCTCAGACTAACTGGTTTAGAATTTCCTTTCTGCTGCCTCTCTCTTTTCTTAAAGAGTGGAGTAACATTTGCAATTTTCCAATCCTCTGGCACCATGCCAGAGTCCAATGATTTTTGAAAGATCATTACTAATTCCTGCACAATCTCTACTGCTTCCTCTTTCAGAACCCTAGGCTGCAGTTCATCTGCTCAGGGTAACTTGTGTACCCTTAAGTCGTTTAGCTTTTTGAGCACCTTCTCCCTTGTAATAGTAATTGCACTCACTTCTCTTCCCTCGCACCCTTCAAAACCTGGTACATTGCTAGTATCTTCCATGGTGAAGATTGATGCAAAATACTCATTTTGTTCATCTGCTATCTCCTTGTCCCCCGTTATTATTTCTCCGACCTCATTTTCTAGTGGTCCTATATCCACTTTCCTTTTTTTTATACTTGAAAAAGCTTTTACTATCCACCATGATATCATTTGGTAGCTTGCTTTCATATTTCATCTTTTCCTTCCTAATGTTTCTTTTAGTTGCTTTCAGTAGGTCTTTATAAGTTTCACAATCTTCTGTCTTTCCACTATTTTTGCTTTGTTCTATTTCCTTTCTTTTGCTTTTACATTAGCTTTGACTTCCCTTGTCAGCTACGGCTGTACTACTTTGCCATTTGCGTATTTCTTTGTTTTTGCAATACATCTAACCTGCACCTTCCTCATTTTTCCCAGAAACTGAACCCATTGCTGCTCTGCTATCATCCCTCCCTGCATCTCCTTCCAATTTACTTTGGCCAACACTTCTCTAGCACTGTCATTGTCACATCTTTCTAATGTTTTGATGCCATTCTTTACCAAAAGAGCCACGCCACCCCTCTGCCTACCTTCCTATCCCAACAATATAACGTGTAACCTTGGATGTTCAGCTCCTAACTACAACCATCCTTCAGCCATGATTTGATGATGGCCACAACATCATACCCTACAATCTGTAAAATGCAACAAGATCATTCATCTTATTTCTTATTCTCCGTGCATTGAGATATAACATTTCGAGTACTCTATTTGTTACCCTTTTTGATTATGCATCCCTAATACACTGATACCACACTGGCTGCAATTTTGTCCTATTCTGAGTCCCTTCACTCTGGTTCCCATCCCTCTGTCAAATTAGTTTAAACAGTTCTAACAAACCTGCCTCTGAGAATATTGGTCCCCTTGGGTTCAGGTGCAACCTGTCCCTTTTGAACAGGTCATACTTACCCCAGAAGAGATTCCAATGATTCAAGAACCTGAAGCCCTGCCCCCTGCACCAGCTTCTCAGTCACTCGTTTATCTACCAAATCATCCTGTTTCTATCCTCACTGACATGTGGCACAGGCAGAGATCTAGAAATTACTACGCAGGAGGTCCTGCTTCTCAGCTTCTACCTGGCTCTCTAAATTCTCTCTTCAGGGCTTCTTTGCTTTTCCTTCCTATGTCATTGGTTCCAATATGTGCCAAGACATCTGGCTGCTCTCCGTCTCCCTCCAAATGCTGTGAACATGATCAGAGACGTCCCTGACCCTAGCACCTGGGAGGCAACATGTCATCTGGCCGTCCCGTTCAAGTCCACAGAATCTTCTGTCTATTCCTCTAAACTGTTGAACCCCCTATTACTAATGTTCCCTTCTTCTCCCCCTTTCTCTTCTGCACCACGGAGCCATGCCAGTGCCAGTAACCTGGTCTCTGTGGCATTCCCCTGGGAGGACATCTCAGTATAACAGTATACTAATTATTGAGGGGAATGGCCACAGGAGTGCTCTGCGCTAACTGCCTATTCGACTTTCCATTCCTTCTCTTGACAGTCACCCAGCTATGCGCTTCCTGCAGCTTAGGGGTGACTACTTCCTTCTAACTCCGATCAATGATCTCCTCACTCTCCTGTACAAGCTTAAGGTCATCCAGCTGCTGCTTCAGAACCCTAACACTGTCTTCAAGGAGCGGCATCTGGATGCACTTTAGGCAGATGTAGTTCCGTGGGAGTCTCTGGGTCCTTCAGGATTCCAATGTCTGGCATGAAGAACACACATTGACCATTTAAGTACACCAAGTACCCCTGAAACGAGCACAGCTGACCTGTGAGAAACCTTCTCGCTGTGCGCTGCTTCCTCCACTAATTGGGCTGCCGTAATGACACTAAGTGCCCGCGAAGCTCTCCTTTTAAATGAGTGCCACCAACCTGCGAGAGACCTCCTTTATGCGCTGCTCCCGCCACTGATTTAGTCGGCCAGAAAGACACTGGACGCTGGCGAAGCTCTCCTTTTAAATGACTGCCGCTGACCTGCAAGAAATCTCCTCTCTGTGCATTGCTTCCACTACTGGTTGGGCTGTTGGGGTGTGCTTAATAATGTGCAGATTTTTGTTTCTGAATAAATGATGTCTACTAGTGTTCAGCATGATCTTTTGAGGAAAGTCTAGATTAAAGATTTCATTTGGATATGTCTTCTTGTAGTTTTTGAAGTTTGTTCTTCTTAATTTCAAATTCCATTGATTGCGAGGTTGGAGGTGGGAGGTTTGTTGTACTGCAAATGTCCCTGTTTAAAGTGAGGCATAATGTAGCTACATAATTGCAGATGATGTTACAGTAGTGTATTGGTGCCCTAGAAGCTACAGTTATGAATGGGGAATCTGAAGAACCATTCTTAAAGAGCACTGTGCCAAGAAATTTTTCCAAGGTACATTGAAGTTCATTTGAAGTGAAATTCTGGGCTTGAATATGATTTTTATTCATTCAATTTGCTCATCACTCTAACTAAACTGAGGAAAACAGAATTTTTGCCTGAATTGTCTAAACATTTTCAGTAGCTTCATCATTCCTATAAATACCAAGGGAAAGAGTGTAATTTAAACCGTTCTGCCGGTAGTGAAACAGAAACTTTCCCGATTTCATTCTTTTGAGAATGAATTAATAGAATTTCCAAGACAAGTTGTCATATAGATGTCTGCGCTGTCCTATTTCAAGTCAATCCAGACTGACATTGGCAAATAATTCCTGTTATATTCGTGTAGAAGTGAATGACTGCTGAATAATGGCCTGAGACATACTACTGTGAATAATTTCAGTAAGGTTGGCAAAAGGTGACATGCAAGATTGAATTATGTTGTAATAAATGGTATTTTGAAAGAGTGATTCTAGCATTAAATTAAAGATTATAAAATTATTAAAATTAATTCTATTTTCTTTAAATAATGAGATAAAATTATCTTGCACTCTATTTTCTTATGGTGCAGTATCACATTCAAAGATATTTACTTAGTAGCAAATTCCTCTAATTTATGTCACTAAATTTTGAAAGGTAGATTAACAGAAGGGTAATACTTTAATGTATTAATTTCAGAAATGTTGCTACAATTATTTTAAAAGCAGTCTTCTGGCTCATTCAGTTGAATTGATATTTGTCATGTAATAAATATGATATCAGTTTTCAGGAAGTTGCTATTTCTCTGAAAGTCTTTAAAATCTTGTGGAATAAATGGAGTAGGGTTTCAAACATAGTCAGTGAGGAAAATTATGTACAGATTTTTGAATACTTTTTAATGCTTGTTCCAAAAGGCTGACAGACTCCATGCTGAAATTCTGGCAGAACTTTTGCATTAGGAAGCAGACAGTTCAAAAGAATACAGGCAAAAAATTCCCATAGTGAAGATCAAGAAAATACCCTAGTAATTTCCACATCATTGTCATTAGTGGATTAACCACAGCTGGAGTTTCTTCACTGTTTCATATAAGGAATGAGGATTTGGTGTCAGATACACATTCCCTGCCTTGACAGCATACAAGTTCATCTAGTCCTGCAACTTTGTTCGTAGTTGCAAAAATGCCACATGCAGATTTTTCACTTCTCTATGTCCTACATATTGCAATGAAGTGTTTTTGTAGGTTCTGTGAAATAGATTGACTGCAGAAGCTTGTGAATTGTACTCTTATAATTCAGCGTGACTTAAATCAGACCCAGGTTTATTATAACTGATATTTGTTGTTTTGTGACACCAGTATAATGCAAGATTTAAAGTTACTACAAGTTACAATTTAAAAAAAAGTGCAGAAGAGGAATAGCAAGGTAGTATTCATGGGTTCACCGACTGTTCAGGAATCTGATAGTGGAGGGGAAGAAGCTGTTCCTTTCGCTGATGCTAGTAATGATAGGAACGTGTGAGAAAAGCAAATTCAAAGCTGGGAGGTCAACTATAGACATCCTTTCTTTCTGTTTTCCTCAGGAAAAATAAGTTTCCTTTTGTGAACTTTAACTCCCTCAGTTCAAAAGTGACCAGCACTCCCTGTAGAACTGATGAAGAACTCATTCACATTGGAAAAGATGTTACCAGTTACTACAGATTGACTAACATGCAACAAATTGAAGCTCACAAAATGCTTGTGTACTTATCACTCTCAAACATGATCTAAAACATGAACAATGGATACACAACAAGAGCAAAGGCTGACAAATTCCATGTGTTGTTTATTCTGCACACTTAAAATCAAATAGGAAGATGGCTTCACCATTGCACAAGTTTTTCAAAGATGAAGTTTACTGTTTAAGTGAACCTTACTAGACTGCAAATAATTGTCAACATTCTTGAAAGTGCAATAGTAAATTTGCTTAAACAAAACTTCCCATGCAATGATAACTTTAAAAAGCTGGATACTCTGGCAGATTGGTTTTGGTCAGTCTGCAATAAAGAGCAGAAATTTGAGACATAAGTTGCAGCTTGAAGTATAGCCCTCTGCTCCAGGTTAAATGCCAGTTTGTCTGAGGGGCATTGACTTGGTGTGTCTACATTGAAATGAAGGGGTTGAAATGGCTGATGATAAAATGGTAAGTAAACCCTCTTCACAAGATTGTTTTGAGAAAATCTTAATCAATTATTTAATTTTTAGAAATAGTTTTAATAGTTCCCCAGTATGTTGTGAATGTTTGTAAACAATGACAGTTGGAACATCTGGTGAGCCAGGAATACATGAGACTTCCTAGCTGTCAAAGGTGTTCTAGATGCCAAGGCACCGACTACTGTCAGAGGCTTGGGGTTACAATGGGCCTATCCAGTTAACTGGAACCCAGTCTCTCTCTTAGCCAGACTGCTGGTTTGCTTAAGATCTGCCCAGTAAATTTTGATGGTGATGATAGGTTGGAGAAATCTGTATTGACCAGAGGAATTCCCCAATTTTCTCTGGATTGTGCCTTGAGTTTTCCCTGTTTCACATCTAAAGATAGATGGAACCTTCTTAAGACCAAATTTGAAAGATAGTCCTGTAATAATGTCTTGGTTCACCTGTGTATTTTTCATGTGATTCAGCTTTCTCTTACTTTGATATGCAGTATGGCAGGTTCAAAGTCTGGGTCAGAGACTGTGCTGCTTGTAGTACTAGTATGGTTCTTGTTGTAGTCCGATGGTTGTAATATTATGAAAAGTGTTTTGACGTATTGTAATAACAAAACTAACATCTGAATGCAGAGTTTCTCCCTTTCAATTAATTTTTTTTGGAATATTTAAATGTTAAATAATTTAATTGTGGATACAATGAAAGCAGTTAATTATGGAACACTCTGCAGGTAAGATGGCATCTGTGGAAAGAGAACCAAAATTAACATTTCATTTCTGAACATTTGTCTTAGAACTTCTATAGATGTGTGGTGGAGAGTATATTGACTGGCTGCATCACAGCCTGGTATGGAAACAAATGCCATTGAATGGAAAATTTTACAAAAAGTAGTGGATACTTCCCTGTCCATCATCGGTAAAGCCCTCTCCACCACTTGTTAGCATCTGTATGGAACATTGTTGCAGGAAAGCAACATCCATTGTCAGGGACGTCCAGCATCCAGGTCCTGCTCTCTTCTCAAGCTGCCATCAGGAAAAATGTACAGGAACCTCAGGACTCTCACCGCCATATTCAGGAACAGTTATCACATCAACCATCAGGCTCTTGAACCAAAGGGGATAACTTCACTCAATTTCACCTGCCCCATTACTGAAATGTTCCCACAACCTATGCATTCACTTTCAAAGACTCTTCATCTCATGTTTTTGATGTTTATTATGGTTATTATTTCTTTCTTTTTGTATTTGCACAGTTTTTTGTCTTTTGCAGACTGGGTAGTGTGGGCTTTCATTGATTCTATTATGGTTATTATTCTATTATGAATTTATTGAGTATGCCTGCAAGAAAATGAATCTCATGGTTGTATATGGTGACATACAGTATAAGTACCTAGATAATAAATTTACTTTGAAATTTGAACTTTGTCAGAATTGAGAAAAAGAGAAAACAGCTAAGTTTCAGTAGCACAGGAAGAGAAAGAAGATTGAATAAAACAGCATCATCAGATGTACATTCTTCTTGTTCTTTCCCCTTTCTAATCCTTTCCCATTAACCTCTCCCTGTCTTGCATCTCTTGCATGGGCAGCTGTTATAATACCTCTCCTTTCAACTCTCTCCTTCTCACTTTTCAGGAACAGTCTTTATGGGTGAAACAATAATTCACCTGCTACTTTCCAATCTAGTGCACTATATTCAGTGTTAAAAATTTGGTCTCCATATTAGAGATTCCAAATACAGATTAGGTGATAACATTACAAAGTCTTTGGGAGTGAATCAGAGCTGTCAGTTGTCTAATTTCTTTAACTCTCTATTCCACTGCCACTCTGACCTGTCTGTGATCTACATTGTCAAAATGAAGCTTAGTAGAATTTTGAGGAACACCTCATCTTTTGTCTGCAGCTCACAGCCTGCCACAAACAATACCAAATTTTGTAACTTCAGGTTAACTTTCTCTCGCTTTCGGTATCATAACTGTTCACTTTTGCCTATCATCTGTATGTAATTTTGGTTCAGTTTTTCTTTTATTACAACCTGTGGGGACATTGGAAAAAATGTTGAATTTCCCCTTGGGGATGAATAAAGTATCTATCTATCTATCTATCTATCTGTCCTGCTGAGCATGTCCCACACCCCTGCTCTAAACAAGAAATGGCAAAGACGTGAGGCACAATCTAATTCTACCTGCCACATTGAGTCATATGGTCTCACCCTATGAGAGATACTCCCTTTGTTCTATCCATTCCACCTGCCCTTTCCCAGTTCTCTTGAAGGGTCTTCAACCTGAAATATTATCTTGTCTTTTTTTCTTTCCCCAGATTCTGCCAGAAGCTGATGAGGTCTGTTTTCATTTTAGATTTTGAGCAGCAATGTTC
Organism: Hemitrygon akajei; assembly: GCF_048418815.1. Lineage (NCBI taxonomy): Eukaryota > Metazoa > Chordata > Chondrichthyes > Myliobatiformes > Dasyatidae > Hemitrygon > Hemitrygon akajei. Next base: position 32,300,259 of record NC_133136.1, read on the forward strand.
CCTTCAATTTATAATGACCAGTGTGCTGGGCATTTTTTTGCCCAGTGACAACATGTGCACACTGAATAATTTCTTCAATAAAAGCTGTTTAAATAAGCCAGTTTTAAAATCTGCATACAAATCATTGCAAACTCAACGTTGTGAAGACCATCTGCATCAGAAACCGGAAAAGGATATGTGATTGTGTATGATTGTGAAATATACTTAATGCGCCAATGAGGTAGAGGGTGAGCGAAAGATATGTGTGTGTGCACACCTGAGAGGGATTGTTGTCCAGCAATGATATTTTCTTTGATTTTCATTTATTTAATGCATACTTTGCTAATTAGGTTGAGAAAATACTACTGGGTGTATGAGTGTTTAAAAATTAGAATACACTGGATCACAAAGGATTGAATTGTAAGAGCATTTGAGAACAATTAGGGGGGAAATTATGGAAGTTGCAGTTTGGACTATAAGACATAGGAGCCATTTGACCATCGTGTGTGTTCCATTGTACCATCATGACTGATTTATTTTCCACTTCAATTCCATTCTTCAGCCTTCTCCATATAACCTTTTGATGCCCTTACTACTCAAGAATCTATCATCTCCAATTTAAATATACCCAATAATTTAGACTTTACAGCCATCTGTTCCAATTAATTCCACAAATTCACCACCCTCTGACCAAAGAAGATTTTTATTTTTCTGCTGAAGAGCTATTTCTAAATCTTGGCAGAGCTCTTTATAAGTGTCAACTGCAAGAACTGTATGAAGTGTAAAAAATAATTACTGTTCACCATTTTGGCATTCACATTTCTGAATATAATACCAGTGACTGACATTTACATCCATACTGCCTGGTGTTGAAACATTTGACGTTGGTGGATGCTTGTAGCTTACATTCTCAGCAACCCTTCAGGATACAATATTATCATTGCAAGTGCTGTCATTGCCTAACTTGGATGAGTTCCTATTTTTCAGCATTACATTCATTCATTTTCATATCTGTATCTAATTGAAAGTTTGATGGTGTAATTGTAAATTAATTAACAAATTAGTTTAGTGGCTTATAACATGTGCTGCTCCTTAATAAAATAAGTCATTTTTGTAGACCTTATGTGTGAAAGAGGGAAGTAAAAAGAAACAAAAAAAAATCACACTTGGGACTTGGCAATGTCAAAGTTGCAAGTGTTATTTGGGAAAGAAAGATGTCAGTTCCCAAATTATAAAATATGACTGAAGAATGCATACATTAAAGAAAAAGAGTGTTGAGAGATGTAATGAATATTCTTTTCCCATTGTTGACCAATAGTTGCAAAGGCCAATTAGATTGAGGTATAGATTCAAGAAAAAGCATTTGATACCACAAAACATTTAATTAAGCTTGTTTGTACCAGCTTTGTCCAATCTTGAGCAAAAAAAATTAAAAAGTTGTAATTAATAGTGTGATATACCAGATCAGTATTGTTTAGTCTAATGCCTTCATAGCTTATTTGGTACATGATATGGAATCTTGGGCACTATCCATTAAATTGATACTTGAATTTCAAATATGATAGATTATTTCTGAGCAAACACGAGGAAATCTGCAGATGCTGGAAATTCAAACAACAACACACACAAAATGCTGGTGGAACACAACAGGCTAGGCAGCATCTATAGGGAGAAGCGATGTCGACGTTTCGGCCCGAAATGTCGACAGCGCTTCTCCCTATAGATGCTGCCTAGCCTGCTGTGTTCCACCAGCATTTTGAGATTATTTCTGATTAAGGATTCTTTGACCACCTGAGAACATCCCTTCCCAAGATGTCTCATTGTTATGGGTCAGATTGTAATGCTTTGGAGGAGCCATGTTATTTGAACATGGTCAAAGTAAAGAAAGTGAAAAGCAAAGTAAAATGTGCTCTAACAATAAACTACTGAGATGTCATGTGATGGAAGCTTGAATGTGTTTCACTTATCCCTAACTTCACTTTCCAAGCCAGATTTCAGTAATAGGTTGTGAATGAAAGCTGATGCAGATAAAGCAATTAAGTCTCAAAAGGAGGTCCTTCAATATATCATATCTATGGTGGCTTCAAGTAGATCCACTTTGTCAGCCTCATTGTGCAAATTATTTTCTCTCCGGTGCCAGCCCAATGTTGAAGCTGTTGATTGATTTAGTTTCTATGCATTGCTACACATAGTCCTTCTGTATCATTAACTACATTTTTAAAAAATAAATGTTTTTCACAAGCCTCTTGCATGTTGTAGCCTAAAGTTTTAATCCTCCATCCTTAGGGAGTCCTGAACCACTTGATAATGGGAACAGATTTCCTCTGACCTAACTGGATGCAAAATGGTTTTTACCTTTATCAGATCTTCTCTCAACTTTATTTTGCTGCAGGAAGAATTACTCCAGTCTTTCATTTCTGAAATAATTCTAGTAAATCTCTCTGTGCTCTCTCAAAGGCTTAAGCATTATATGTAGTAGCAGGTATATGGATAAAATACACTACTTTGTACTGGACCAGGGTTTTAATGAGGTTTGTGTCCTATTCTTGTGTAATCCTCTCACTGAGGCTTGTATATAAACTCGGCTCGTTAGCCTGCTCTGCTGATAGCCATGTGACTCAGCGGTGAGAAGGCCACCTTTCATACGTTTGGGGTTCAACCAAACAGGAATGTCATGATATTCCAGTTAAAGAAACCTCTAGTTGAACAAACGCTGTGTAAATTCTGTCCATGTACAATTATCGATCGGCAAGAAATAACAGATTGCATGCTGCATAAAATTACAAATAAAGTATATTTATCAATTTTAGCTGTATTAAATAGTTAATAGGAAAAAAAGAAAAGAAAAGGGCCGTTACAGTTAACCGGTCCAATGTGCACATAACCGTTGAAGCTCATGCTGGAGTATTCGGGGTGTATCTTTTATTCACGCGCTGGACCCACAGTCTGTGTGAAAACACCTGTCACTTCCCGAGCTTCCCTCGAAGTCTATCTCAAACAAACTGGCTCTCTCTCAGGAGTGTTGGCTCCTCCTCCTCGGAGCTATTCATCTGCACAAAGCACTTTTTGCAAAGGGAACTCGCCTTCCAACAGCTTTCTGGGGTATCTTTGTGTCTGTCCTGCTCTGCAGCTCCTGCCAAAAGACCCAAAACCAGACCACTGGTCATCACCAAACTCTCTCTGCCCCGCTCTCTCTAGAACTTTCTCCCAATCCCACCACCCTGATTGGCTGACGCAACATTCCTAAGTTAAGCAACAGGGCTTCTTATCTTCAGCTGAAACTAAAACATTCTACCAATAGGACGCACCACTTTTGCAAAAAAACCTGCTAAAATGAAATACCTATAGCACAGCAGTGGAAATCTTAACCAAGGCATTACACTTATATTTAGAAACTAAATGTTTTTATTTTTTAAATCACCAGTTCTTGAGTCACATATTCATTTCTCTAACCTTCTTTGCTCTTTGTCAATCCAAAGAAATTCTGCTTCTTTATGTTGTGTTTAGCACCTCACACTGACTATGCAGGACCTCCTAAAGCTGTTATCATATGTTGACACCAGCATGTACCTTTTGTCCAGGTACAGGTACAAACACCCACTAATTTCCAGAATAGATATCCTGAATCTTGACACTGAGCAAGCAACTCAGCAATTAAGCATACATAAAGTACCAACTAATTTTATTAACAAAATGCTGATATGTCATCATATACAACTTCACTTCAATGTCTTACAGACATACTTAATAATCCATTAACCATAATGGAATCAATGAAAGACCGCGGCAACAGGGCAGACAACCCAGTGTGCAAAAGGCAACAAACTGCAAATACAAAAATAAAGAAAAATTTAATAATAATAACTAAATAAACAATAAAAATTGAGAACATGAGATGAAGAGTTCTTGAAAGTGAGTCCATAAGTTGTGGGAGCAGATCGATGATCGGGCAAATGAAGTTGAGTGAAGTAATCACCACTGGTTCAAGAGCCTGGTAGTGGAGGGGTAATGCTTGAACTTGGTGGTGTGTGTCTTGAGGCTTCTGTACCACTTTCCTGATGACAGATGCAAGGTTGCGGAGGGTCCTTGATGATAGATGCTGCTTTCCTGCTACAATGCTCCATGCAAAATGGTAGGGAGAGCTTTACCCATGATGGTCTAGGCCGTATCCCCTACTTCTGAAGGAATTTCCGTTCAAGAGCATAGGTGTTTCCATACCGGGCCGTGATGCAAGCACTTTGTCCCAAGAAATTTCTCCTCTGTTTAGTCCTAAATATTTTGTGTTTCATTTGAGAATAAAGTCCCCAAGTTCAAAGCTTTGTGGTCAAAGGAAACATCTTTTTAACATCCATCTTGTTAATCCCTCTCAAAAACCTTTTCATGCACAATTTCTTTTCCTATCATTTTATATATTTCCCTCATTGTTTTCTCATTGATTAGAGGTGACACATTAGGAAAAGCAATTATGGCTTAATGTGTCTTCATCATTTTTATATTCATGCAGTCTGTAACAAAATACAATCAATGTTAAGTGATGAGGTAAAAATGTCCATTTCATGGTCTTCCCTGCAAAAAGCGGCAGTGCAAACTTTTCTGGTTCAAGACATCAATGCATTTGTTTTTAGGAAGTGAGTGATTTGAAGAGAAGGTTGTAAAACCTGATATTTATCAGTTCAATGGCTTGTAATCCATCTGTCCCAACCATTTCCAAAGGAGTAGAATACTCAACACCAAGAAACATTAAAGAAAGTCTCAATATTTTTAAAAGCTTTGCGTTAATTAGGCAGAGCAACACATATACTCCGGCAACAATCCTATGAGGTAGATAAATTATAACATTTCTGTTGTAAAACAATCCAAACAATGGTGTCAGTTTTGCTTTGTATGGAATAGTTATAATTTTAGTGTTTGTTTTTGTGGAATTTCAAGAATGCCCTAATTAAGTGCTACTTCAGCTCAAAATGATTTATGAGATCTATTAGAAAAGGCTTTGTTTCTGGGTCAGTTTAACTTGGTTATAGATACTGTAGAAATTTTTACCTTTTTTAGGACAAGAAGTAGGTAAAATTTGTGAGCCTTGTGTATTTTAAAGCAAACATTTAACTTCATATTTTATTTTCCTCTTAGAAGCACATATTCCTTTAAAATAGCTGACAATACTTGTGCATGTATATCTATATACATCTATATGTATAAAGGCAACAAAGGTTCCAGCTCAAAGTTCTTGCCACTTTTCAGAGCATATATCTTGAAGTACATCTTTTAAAAAAACCTTCACATGTGTTTGACTGCATTTTCAGAATATTCTAGTTTTGAGACACACACTTGCATCTTTTTTTGTTAGAAAGATGAGACACACATTTGCATCTGTTCTTAGTTGCTTGTTCAGGTAAAAAATCGTAGTAATTTGGCATTACTTTAAAGAGTGGAAGTTTCTCAATATCCTAGGAATCAGTTTTCCATTTCCCTTAATAGAGAAATTGACATAGTTATGTTGACCAAAAATAACTTTATTTTCTCTTGAATTTTAAATGTTACTTCATATATATTTTATTATCTGGCAATCACAATCAGTAGTCAGTGAATAAAGCAGAATTGAAAGCTGATTTTTTAGTCCCTAAGCCATATCCAGATAAAACCAATATGCTTTCTACAAAAAAGTCATCTAGAAATATTTAAATTTAGCCGTCACATGTTTCTTCCTGGGGTGGTTCTTTTGGTTGAAGATTACTTGCTTCCTCTTAGTTCTAACAGTTCTGGAGATCAGAGGTGAGATAGGTGTTGCTTTGTGGTGCATGGTGGAGTAAAATGTAAAGCCAAACAACAGATGAACATCCTGCACAACTGTTATGCTAAATTGAGTGAGTTTAGCTGAGTCCATTGAAACATTACTGAACACAAATTTCAGAGTACAGTTCAATATGCTATAGGAAATTTGCAATATCATGGAACTCTGCTAGGGCACGGTTACATTGGCAATCTGTGCAAGGAGGACTCGTTTGTGCAAGGGATGAGGTATCACTTTCAGCTAGAAATGCAGTCTGGAGCAAACAAAGCCTCTCCACTTAAGGAGGGGCTTCACCACTGGATCGTGTCGCAAGCTGTGTCAGGGACAGTAGATAGAATGAAGTCGCTTTGTAGTACACCTGGGGCCCCAAAGGTATTTCTTTAGCTAAATATTGTATTGTTTAGGTTCCCATGAGTACTGATAAATTGTTTTAGTGCTTGAAAGTTATTGCACATCCTCATATTTCCCTCACTGCCAGATCCCGAATTGAGTATAACAGTGTGAGGAGGGGTTGTTTTGCATTTTACAATTCTTTAAGCAGTGCCTTGCACTGTGTGGTTTTATTTGATGAGTCATCTCAGTTATAGTGAATAATTTTGATTATGGTGTCAATAATGATCTACATTTTGTGTAGAGAAGAAAATTCAGCATTACTGATTAGTTAATTGGGCAGCATACACAGATGCAATGAACTAGAAGTTGCAAGTTATTGGATAAGGTAACAAGACTGACCTATAAAAGTCCCAGTGGATTAATATTGAAATGTTTCAAGATATGTAGTTGTGGTATTTCCTAACTAATTACTAAATGCATAGAACTAAGTTAGGGGTGGTGCACTGAGGTATGTGAGTTTTTAACAAAGAGTCATGATTACGGTAAACATTTTCCATGGCCATGAAAATGTAACTTTATTTTCACATCTTCTCATGAATTAGGAAACCATTCAATCCTTTGTCAATGTCAGCTCTTAGAACGAGAACATCATCCAGTTCTCACACTTGTAATTTAGTAATCCATTTGTTTTCACATGTCCATCTACTTTACACTAATTCTGCAACTAAGGACAATATACAATCAACAATTAAGTTAAGAACCTATATGTCTTGAAGATGCTGGTGAAAAACAAACCATCTGAGGAAAACCTACAAAGTCACTGGGAATATATGCAAGCCCTCCACAGGCTTCAACGTGGGTCGCTTTTTAGGGGTTGATATTCTTTTCAGTGATTTCTGTTTCCCTGTCTCTATCCAACACCTGGGCCTCAATACCTCCTTGTGCAACTGGATTCTGGATTTCCTCACTTGTAGTTTGGTTTGGTTTGGCAAAAATGTACCTTCCACGATCTCCATCAGCAAAGGTGCACCACAGGACAATGTGCTTAGCCCCCTGCTTTATTTGCTTTACACCAATGACTGTATGACTAAGTACAGCTCCAACACCATATACAAGTTTGCTGATGATACCACTGTTGTGGGCTATATTAAAGGTGCTGATGAGTCAGCATATTGGAGGGAAATTGAAAAATTAGTTGAGAGGTTTCATAACAACTTCTCAATCTATGTCAGCAAGAGCAAGGAACTGATGGCAGACTTCAGGCAAGGAAAACCAGACGTCCATGAGCAAGTAATTGTTGGAGGATCAGAGGTGGGGTCGTGATTATGGTAAACATTTTCCGTGGCCGTGAACATTTTAAATTCCTGGGTGTTACTATTTCAGAAGACCTGTCCTGGACGCAGTATGTAAATGCAATTGTGAAGAAAGCATGGTAGCGTCTCTATTTCCTTAGGAGTCGGTGGAGATTTGGCATGTCATCAAAAACTCTGACAGACTTCTATAGATGTGTAGTGAAGAGTGTACTGACTGACTGCATCACTGCCTGATATGGAAACACCCATGTGTTTTAATGGAGAATCCTACAATAGATAATGGACTTGGCTCAGTACATCACTGGTAAAACCCACTCGACCATTGAGCACATCTACATGAAACACAGTATCCATCATCAGAGATCTTCACCACCCAGGCCATGCTCTTTTCTTGCTGCTGCCATCAGATAGAAGATACAATAGCTTCAGGACTCGCACTACAAGGATCAGAAACAGTGACTATCCCTCAAACATCAAGCTCTTGAACAAAAGGACGATAACTGCACTCATTTACCCATCCATTGAGATGTTGCCACAACCAATGATCTCACATTAAGGACTCTTTATCTTGTTATTTCATGTTCTCGTTATTTATTGCTATTTATTTATATTCACATTTGCACAGTTTGTTGACTTCTGGTTGATCTTTCATTGATTCTGTAATAGTTGCTATTCTTATAGATTTGCTGAGTATGCCCACTGGAAACTGAATCTTAAGGTTATATGTGGTGACATATATGTACTCTGATAAAATTTACTTTTAACTTTATTTCAGTCTTTATCCATCTACCTCACTGTCTGTCTCTCTTTTCAGTTCTTTTGTTTTCCACTTATTTTAAATCTAATTGATGACATTATGGTTTGTACTTTCTCTTTTAGACTTTGAATGTCTCAATGACGTTTATTAAACCTGTTTGGTGGAAAGATCTCACTCTTATTTGACTTGTTTACAGATGCCACATAATCCCTGCAGAGATAGTGGCAATAGATCAGATAATGATTGCAAGCTTCTCAAAAAATCTGCAGCCAGTTGCCAGTATAGTGAATGTTGGTAGCTGTTGTTTTGCAAACTTTAGGCCATTAAACCTCCTTATCTTAATACTTTATTACTTTAAGCACTAGGCTTTGCACACATTTGAATAGAGAAAGTTCATTCACATGATATACTTAAGTGATAAATGGGTTGTGGGGAAAATGGAAACTTTTTTTCAGAAATTTGCTAAGTTGCAAAATTCCAAAGATTTGTCTTTGAAGAGAAAGGTAGCAAATGCATGAATTATTAAATTTTAATAAGTCAATGAAGTACTCTTAAGCATTTATCTTGAAACCAATTAATGTGGACTTAAGCATTCATAAAATAAACGTGATATGCAATAGAATATGGATCAATTTTTTCACAATCTTAAATGATTTTCTCTTTACTATGCATCAATAACCTTAATGCCAGACTCTTGAGACACATACCGAAGTAGTAACTGCTTAGGAAAGATACCAGAGAATATCAACATCATGTGAAACCATTTCCAAGTAAATGGTATTTTCTAAAATGAAGGTGCTTCCAGCAGCCATATGGTACTGACAAGATGTGCTTGTTAGTCTTTCTCTGTTAGAAGCAGAGGAAGTTGATCACTTTTCAAGCATGCCTTCTTCCATTTCCTGCCCTGCAATTCCATAAATAAATAATCTGTTCTTCTGCCCTGCATAATTGTTAAACATGGTTGTAAAATTATGAATGAATGACATTACTATATCTTCCAAAAGTCCTAATGCACAAATTGCATCAAAATGAAAAGTAAATATTCTTACTGCTCTATTCGGAATGATGCCAGTATTTCTACCTTAGTTGTACAGCCACATAGAGAAGGGTGTGGATACAGAGAACTAATAGCATACCTAGGCATTTAGAACTACATTTCCTGGACTTGTGATGTGTAAAATAATTGCAGTATCCAGGCTCAGAGTGGCCTTGACTCTTGTATTGAAAGATAACAGCGTTCAAACGCTCAGTATTTACGTATTTTAAAATTAATTCAATTAACATCTCCAGTGGAAGAAAAAAGATAGAAATCTAGATGTACATAGTGCAAAGAAACAACTGTTGGTGGAATTCAACAGGTTATGAAACATCCATAGAGTGAAATAGACAGTTGACTATTTGGATCCAGAGTCTTGATCTGCAGTTGATGGGAGGTAGCCTTTACAGTAATGTGAAGGGTAGAGCTGGCAAATGAAAGTTGGATCAACAAACACAAGAAAATCTGCAGACGCTGGATCTGCATCTGTGAAAAAGAGTAAACAGTTGACGTTTTGGGCTGAAGGAGTGGAAACAGCGACAGAGCTAGGAGCTGGTAGGTGGAGGCAATAAAGGGTGTCAGATGGGATATGACAGGAAAGGAAGGAAGAGCATGGAGGCAAATAAGAGACATTGCTGAGTGACGGGGAGATGGATGAGGAGAAAAAACTGGGTGATAGGGGCCTGGAGAAGAAACGACTACGTATCAATGAAACAAAAGCACGTGTGTGGGAGATGGAGTTCACATCGCAGCGAGAGACAGAACAATGTGCATGCAGAGACAACAGCAGACAATAGGTCCATATGTAGTGCTAAGGGGGGGATCATTGCTCGAAAAGAAATAGGTCCATACGTTACCTTTCCTCCCTTTAAAACCGTAAATGTACAAAATATTCAATATCCCTTTCATAAACCCAAATTTCAAATAAACTTGCTTTCATAATAACAGTCCATAATTACCTTCTCAGTTCAAAAGGTTCAGGTGTTTGGGTGGTGCTTTCTTTCTTTCAGGATAGTGTCTCTGGACCTGTAGAATGGCATCAGATTTGGCAGATGTCTTGTCAATGATAACATTCTCATCATGTCTCTGGACCTGTAGAATGGCATCAGATTTGGCAGATGTCTTGTCAATGATAACATTCTCATCATGTCTCTGGACCTGTAGAATGGCATCAGATTTGGCAGATGTCTTGTCAATGATAACGTTCTCATCATGTCTCTTGACCTGTAGAATGGCATCAGATTTGGCAGGTGTCTTGTCAATGACAACGTTCTCATCATGTCTCTGGACCTGTAGAATGGCATCAGATTTGGCAGGTGTCTTGTCAATGATAACATTCTCATCATGTCTCTGGACCTGTAGAATGGCATCAGATTTGGCAGGTGTCTTGTCAATGATAACATTCTCGTCATGTTTCTGGACCTGTAGAATGGCATCAGATTTGGCAGGTGTCTTGTCAATGACAACATTCTCATCATGTCTCTGGACCTGTAGAATGGCATCAGATTTGGCAGGTGTCTTGTCAATGATAACATTCTCATCATGTCTCTGGACCTGTAGAATGGCATCAGATTTGGCAGATGTCTTGTCAATGATAACATTCTCATCATGTCTCTGGACCTGTAGAATGGCATCAGATTTGGCAGATGTCTTGTCAATGATAACATTCTCATCATGTCTCTGGACCTGTAGAATGGCATCAGATTTGGCAGATGTCTTGTCAATGATAACATTCTCATCATGTCTCTGGACCTGTAGAATGGCATCAGATTTGGCAGATGTCTTGTCAATGATAACATTCTCATCATGTCTCTGGACCTGTAGAATGGCATCAGATTTGGCAGGTGTCTTGTCTAAGACAACAGGCTCAGTTTCCCATGTCAAGTTGCTGTCAGTGACGTGATCATCACTGAGAGGCAAGTCTGGTGACTGTAATGTGTCTGTGTATTGGATGCAATCTATTTGGGTATGTTCTTCAGTTGAGCTTCAGTATCTGGTCCACACGATGCCTCCATGTCTGATCGCCAACATCCATTGTGTATATCAGTGGTCCAGATCTTGCAGCTATCCCACTGGGTGTCCACTTGTCTTCTTGATAATCACACATTAGAACTTCCTGTCCAATCTTGAAGCTCCTTGCTGCTTCACTTGGCAAATGACTGAACTGTTTATTCTGCCCTTTCTGATGCAGATCTGGATTCAGGAGGTCTATACGAGATCTCAGATTCCTGTTAGACCATAAGATCATAAGATATAGGAGTAGAATTAAGCCATTTGGCCCATCAAGTCTGCTCTGCCATTCAATCACAGTTGATCCTTTTTCCCCCTCCTCAGCCCCATTAAACAGCATTGCAGGTGTTTGATTTGTCATTGCATGAACAGAGTTCCATTGCACAGAAAGGGTTGTCCACCTTGTGCTGTAGAGAAATAGCCTTCGCGTCCATTCCTTTAATGGACTTCTTGAAGATTTGGATAAATTTTTCAGCTAACCCATTTGTTGCTGGGTGGTGAGGATCTGACTTAAAATGTCTAATGCCATTTTGCTTCATGAATTCTTCTGAAATCTTCTGATGTGTATTGTGGTCTGTTGTCACGCACAATTTGTTCTGGTATGCCGTTCCTGGTGAACGAAGTTCTCAAAGCAGAGATGGTCTTTGCTGAGCTGGTTGACTTCATTGGTATAGCCTCCAGCCACTTTGAATGAGCATCCACAGCAATCAGGACCATGGAGCTCATGAATGGTCCAGTAAAGTCAATATGTGCTGTTTGTTACGGTGAAGATGGTCATTCCCATGGGGCATTGATGCCTGAGGGGATGCAGTTTAAACTTTTTGGTATCCTGAACAACTTTTGGCCAAGTCTTCGATCTGTTTATCTATTACCTTCTAATTAGCATTAAGCAGCTGTGAGATCCTCGAGTTGTGCTATCATTTGGACTGCTTTTGCCTGTTGATGCCAGACTGAAAGCCTTGAGTGCCAGTCGAGTTGGATTTTTTTCAAGCATTCACACCGGAAAAGTGCTGGCTCTCCACTTTTCAATACATAAAGCTCAAACTGCTGTGTTTCACTTCCATACGTCACACATATCTTCAATTTGCATTTGGGAGACACTTTATTGCCTGTGCAGGTCTTTAGCATCATCAAAGTCTTCTAATGGTAGCTTAAAAAAACAGTCTGTTATATTGAGCCTCTGAAGTTATAGACAAAGCTAATCCTGTGCCCAATTCCATTTTCAGTTTTACACCAGACTCATCTACTGTGATCCATATGATTTTGTGATCTGCTTCAGTGATACTGTGCAATTCCAGGCATGACTGCTCACCTTGTCAGACCCTGTGTTGTCTGTTTCACATTCGGTCACTTTATGCATTTGCTTAGTTTTATGTATGAAACTCTTCACTCGGTGTGGTTTTTCTCTTTGGTTGTGCTTTTTGTCTGACTTGCACACTCTGTGTAACCTTGTCGGTGACACTTTCTGCGCACCTTTTCCTTGAACCAACAGTTATTTGCATCATGAGAGGATTTGCCACATTGATAACATTTTTGGCTTATTGCAGCATTCAGGGCCATTTTGTGCATTTCATGTTCTAATCTTTTCTGTTGTTCTGCTGCATCCTTTGTTGCAGTCTCTAATGATATTCTAATGGCCAATGCTTGTTCTGAGATTAGGTCTCTCTTAGACAGTGGCTTCTTTTGAGTGCTTTGACTATGCATGCCACATATAAGCTTGTCCCTTAATGTATCAGAAAGTCCATCTCTAAAGTCACAGTACTAGGAAGGTCTGTGCAGTCCTGCAATGTATTCAGAAATGCTTTTGACTGGTTCTTTTTGTAAAGTCTAAATCTCTCAGCTATTACCAGTGGTTTATGGATTAAATTATTTTGTAAAATTATAAAAATTTCATCGGACATCTTGTTTGCTGGCTTGGCAGGGTTACTAGGTTGTATAAGAGACTGATCATCCTTACACCCATTATGCTAAGAAGTGCAGGCGCTTTATTTTGCTCCTCTGTTGTTTGAGTTACAATACAGTTCTGCTCTCTCAATGTATGGCTCCTAGACTTCATTGGTATAATCAAATTCATCAACTTTCCTGACTGAAGCCGTCACCACATTATTTTCATTTTAAATTCAGCGCTTATTTCACTGTTACTCACATGTTTCTTTGTTAGCATCCTTGATGGCTTTCTCGTGCTGTTTAACTTTCACTGTCTTGTGCCATAACTGTCAATGCAGTTTGTGATGTTTTCTGACATTTCGGTTCATACTCGTCGCCAATTTGTCTGTACGTGGGTGATGGCTTTAACTGGTGTATTCGCATTGCAGCGAGAGAGTGAGAGCAATGTGCGTGTGCAGGCAACAGATCAATATGTAGTTCTAAGGGGGTGGCCATTGCTCTAGAAGGAATAGATCTATATATTACAAAGCCTAGTGCCTTCCTGAACGAGGAAGATCCTAATATATAACTCAGTTGACCTTTGTTGTTAGCCAATTGGATGAATGAATTGTTCAAGTCAGTTGATTTGCTGTTCATCATAAGAGATGTGACATGCTGAGATTGAAATGGAAATTCTCCATGATTGATGGGTGAATTTCATCTGCCTCAAATTTACAATAAAAACAACTTTCTTGATTATTTTACATTAAACGAGCATAAAATCAAATAATGTTTTTATATTTTTATGTACTACTCCATTTGAAATCTAATTTGCATGTAGGAAGATTCCTAAAATACTGAAATATTGCTTTACTGGAGAATTTGATTTGGTGATTTTATTTTTTTAAAGCTTCTCGTGGAAATACGTTGACCAGGAGAGAGCTCTGGAAGAATTTGCCAATTTAAATAATGTCATAGCATATCTTGAACTCAGTTGACAATGTGTGGTTTAAAGTTTCTGAATTATACTAAGTCTAACATAGCAGCTGTAATGCCAACTGAAGTTACGTTCTTCAAATTCTGCGGTAGACATTGAATATTTAACTTTAAGATTTGGATGTGAGACTGCCACCCCTGAGTCAAAGATAACACATGGAGTCATCCTTCAGTCCAATATTGATTGTAATTGAGAATAACTTTACTTCAGCTCAATCTATGTTTTCAGTGAGTATCCACTACAGGGCAAGGAGATCTTGAGTTTATGCTAGAGCTAGTCTCAGTCTTGGTGTAATAATTTGCCCATGAAGCCTTGTGGAATAGAGTAGAAATAGATGAGCTTTACTTTTTCTTATATTATAGGTGTTGTACAGTTTATATGCTGTCCTCATAAACAATATACTAATTACAGTGAGCAGTTTAAAACAGTGGTTTCAATAAAATGTTATCAAAATGACATATTCTAGGAGTTGTAAGTTAACATTATTTCTTGTATCTGCTCAGTGAATATTTTCCATAGAATTGATATTCTCCTTTTCATGAATCTCCATTTTTATATAAATTAATTTACATACATTTCAGATGATTTATTCAACTAAGTGTCTGTAGTTTGCCTATTTGGACCATTGTATGATATGCTTTGAGAGGGAGAGTGGGTTTACTCTTAAGAATTTCACAACTGATTTGATAGGAAATAAATCTTGCTTCTTTGATGACTATGTACATCTGAGTGGAGGCCTCAAACCTTTTGCACAAAATGGTAGGAAATTTTTATCCAAAGAATTTAATCTTCCACAACCTTGCAAATAATAATGATGCAAATCCGTTGTGTGAGAATGCAAATTTCCATCAGATGGAATAAGTGTACTGTAGAAGAATCTGTTCAAATAATGCAAACAATGGATATTGTATGTTTTGTACTGTTGGGAACAGAAGTAAATAAAATGCTCGGAGTTGAATGTGTATGGATGTGATGTTTGCAAGAATTATGGTTTGTGTGCAGTGACCAGTGATTGTCCTATGAAAAAGAAAAGAATAAGATAATAAATCATGCAGAATCTGACCTACTATCTAGATTTACTGCATGCAGTGCATGGCTTCTGGATTTGGAGGGCTGAATGAGCTAGTTGAGTCAGTATCTGGGAAGATCACCAGAGAGTTCTTAGGTCCTCTCTCTGGAGCCTCTGACAACTTTACACTGGAGATACCATTGGGGTTGGAGTTGTATTTCCTGTTAGTTTTTGATTGCTTGATAATCATAGATATTTAAGATTTATAGAATACTTAATATTATATGGCATATATGCCCAAGTAACCATCTGTGAAACATATTTGCCACAGGCAAACGTGGAGGCCAAGTCTTTATGTATATATAAGGCAGACATTGATAGATTCTTGATTGGTCAGGGCATGAAGGGTAATGGGGAGAAGGCAGGAAATTGGGGCTGAGAGGAAAATTGGATCAACCATGATGAAATGGCAGAGCAGACTCGATGGGCCAAATGGTTTAATTCTGCTCCTGTATCCGAGATGTTATGGTCTTTTGGTCTTGTATCCTCACAATATACATGGATAGAATAATTCTGGCTCTGGCCAGTGGTTTTGCCTACATTCTCCTGCTGCATGTAGCCAGCTCTGCTTCAAATATATTTTTTTGTCCAAAATCCTTACCATTGCTGGTATTAGTGCAGTGGCTTCAGGTTCATGGGTCATTTGAACATTCTGAGGTAGAGGTGACCTGTACAAGAGAGGCAGGTTGCACCTTAACTGGAGGGGACGAATATCCTGGCTGAGAAGTTGGCTCGTGCTACTCGGGTGGGTTTAATTTAATTGGGTAGGAGAACGAAGCAGAGTACCAGGTCAGGAAGTAGAGGGATTGAGAGGGAAGTAGATGTTTTGATCAGTAAGAGCTGGCAGGAGTAAGGTACTAGACCCAATGGGACGGGCATTTTTAATGCTAGGAGTATTGTAGGCAAGAGTGATGAACTTAGAGCATAGATCAGTATAGGGGACTTGATTGTTGTGGGCATAGTAGAGACTATGTTGAGAGTGTGACAGGAATAGTCATTTAATGCTCTAGGGTTTGATGTTTTAGAAAAGATAGATAAGGAAATAAAAGGTGGGGGTGGCTGCCCTATTCTTAATGCTTACTTATAAGGCATTGCATACAGTTTATGATCAATTCTATTTACTGTAGTAAAGTGTTAAGATAGAGAAGTAAATGAAGTAAATGCAAGATTCTGCAGATAAATCTTATTCTGGCTTCTGCCCCCTTCCTTTCCAGTCCTGATGAAGGGTTTCAGGCCAAAACGTCCACTGTTTATTCTGCTTTATACTACCTGACTTGCTGATTTTCTCCAGATTTTATATGTTGCTCAAATAATTAATGTAGTAGTTGTCATGTAGTTTTATACCTTGAGAAATAAAGTAGTCCTGGCAGTTTAAAAAACAGCTAATCCTTTTATTCATATAATGATGGCAAAGGGATGGGAAGAGGTACTTTAAGTAAACTTAAAAATTCAAATTCCTAAACATTTCAATGACATCTACACACTTTTTCACTTTCATATTGGATAAATTAATGGCATTGGTATTAGCTTCTTATGGTCTTTAATCTTCTGTTATGGCTTTGATCTTCTGTTTCATGAGAATATGTTCATAGCATAGTCCATTGTTTTTTGTTGGACTGCAGATCATGGTCTCCTTGGGGGCTTTGCTATTGCTTGCTTGGTGGATGGTGGATGCTGATGAGTTTTACTGAAGTAAGTAGGGGAGGTGGAGAGTGGGGTTTGTTGCTTTGCTGCTGCTTGTGCATGGGGCGGGGGAGCAGAGCGGAACTTTGGGCTTCTAGTATTTTAACTGTTACTCATTCGTAAGGGTACTCTTCTGTTTTTCTGGATGTCTGTGAAGAGCAAGAATTTCAGTTTGCATATAGTATACATTCTCAGATATTAAATTGAGCCATTTGATTCTGCCACACTTGTGGTTAACTAGGCCAAGAAGTGACCTAATGTATACCGTAGGTAGAATACTTTTGGGAAGAAATAGCTTACTCTTCCGCCCAAACATTTAAAAAGACCAGGGCTAATATTTCTATATCTTCGGCACCCTAATAACCATTGTCATCCTTAATCTTCAAATGTCATTAAAAATAGGGAGTTCCTCAAGTGTCACTATCTAGTCACAAGGATTGATCACAGTATTAGCATGTGCTGCAAGATTCTTTGGCCTAAATTTCTAGGCAGTTGCCCGAAGTTTGGTGGGAGAGGGAAGCAATAAATTTGCAGAATTAAGAAAGAACAGGTTGAATTTCAAATTTAGTGATCTTCTGTTCACTGGATAGTTGAATCTTATGTGCTTAAATGTCTGATGGAAGGACAAAAACACAATTAGCAGTAAATGATGGAAATGATTAAGTTAAATCCTGGAAGAAATGTATAATAATAATCATAAAAAGACAAAGTCTAAGTCTGTAATTTTCTCTTTACAAGGTTTTATTTTTATATGGGACAATATTTTCCTGTCCGAGTCAGAAAGTTCAAGAATTACTTTTGATACTTGAGTATATTTTGTCACAGATGCTGGTGCTGCCTTTCAGATGGCACAATAAATAAAAGACCTGCCTGTCCTGTCAGCTGGATGGACCCTTTTGTGATGATGAGGCAGAGAATTAAACGAGGGGAACAGAAAGTAGGACACTACAGGTCAGGGAGCTCAACTCCTTCAAAATTATAGAATAATGGAATGGTTGCAATATAGAAGGAAACTGTTGAATCCATGTCTGAGCCATCACACTAACAAAGAAACTCTTTAGTTCCACTCACCAGCCTTTTCAGATTCTGAATAAGATTTATTGATACTGCCACATAATGTGAAGTTTTTACTTTAGTAGCAGTACAGTACAAAGACACAAAAATCTTTAAGTTACTGAAGTAAACAGTCCACACAAAGAATGAAGAGATAGTGTTCATGAACCATTCAGAAACCTGGTTGCAGAGAGGACAAAGCTGTTTCTGAATGTTCGGACTGTGGGCTTTCAGGTTCCTGCATCTCATCCCTTAGGGTAGTAATGAGAAGAGGGCATATCCCAGGTGGCAGGTTTCCTTAATGATGAATGCCACTTTCTTGAAGATGCTCTGGAACGTGGGCTGTGCCTGTGATGGAGCTGGCTGAGGCTATAACCCACTGAAACCTCTTGTGCATGGGAGGCTTCATATCTGTGATGCAAGCAGTCAGAATACTGTCTGTGCTACATCTCTAGACATTTGCTACAATCTACAAAGACTGGTGGAGGGGCAGCTAGTGTCAAGGAAATGGGTAGGATGCAGAGGGACTTGGGAGTCCTTGTGCAGAACACCCTGAGGGTTAACTTGCAGGTTGAGTCGGTGGTGAGGAAAGCAATGCCATGTTAACATTCATTTCAAGAGGTCTAGAATACAAGAGCAACGATGTGATGCTGAGGCTTTATAAGGCACTGGTGAGGCCTCATGTTGAGTATTGTGAACAGTTTTGGGGCTCTGATCATAGAAATGATGTGCTGGCATTGGAGAGGGTCCAGAGGAGGTTCACAAGTTGATTCCAGGAATTAAAGGGTTATCATATGAGGAACGTTTGATGGCTATGGGTCTGTACTCGCTGGAATTCAGAAGGATGAGGGGGGATCTCATTGAAACCTTTTGAATGGTGAAAGGCCTAGACAGAGTGGATGTGGAAAGGATGTTTCCCATGGTAGGAGAGTCTGGGTTAAGAGAGCACAGCTTCAGGATAGAGGGGCGCCCTTACAAAACGGAGAAATTTCTTTAGCCAAAGGGTGGTGGATTTGTGGGATTTGTTGCCATATGCTGCTGTGAGGGCCAGGTTGTTGGGTTTATTTAAGGCAGAGATTGATAGGTTCAAGATTGGACATGGCATCAAAGGTTACAGGGAGAAGGCCGGGAACTGGGGTTGAGGAAGAGATAGAAAAAAGGCTCAGCCATACTTGAATGGCAGAGCAGACTTGATGGACCAAATGACCTAATTCTGCTCTTATGGTCTTCGAAGTACCAAATCTCTTCAAACTGCTAATGAAGTAGAGCCACTTGCATGCCTTCTTCATGATTGAGTCAACATGTAGGGCCGAAGATAGATTCATGAGATGTTGATGCCCAAGAACTTGAAGCAGCTCGCTCTTTCAGTCATTGACAACTTAATGAGGTCTGGCATGTATTCTCCCAATTTCCTCTCATGAAGTCCACAATCAGTTCCTTGGTCTTGTTGGTGTTGAATGTGAGGTTGTTGTGATACCACTCAACTGACTGATTTGTCACGCTCCAGTAAGCCTCTTAATTTTCATCTGAGATGTTAACAGCAGCAGTGATGCCCACTGCGAATTTATAGATGGTGTTTGAGCTGTTCTAAGCCACATTGTCATGAGTGTAGAGAGAGTACAGCAGCGGCTAAGCACTTATCCTTGAGATCTGACTATATTGGTTGTCAGTGAGGTGATGTTACCAATCCACAACGATTGTGGTGTCCCAATAAAGAAACTGAAGATCCAGTTGCAGAGGCAGTTACAGAGACCAAGCTTGGTTTTTAGTACTGAGGGAATGATGATGTTAAATGCCATGTTGTAATGGATAAGCACTAACATGAAGTATGTGTT
Source organism: Hemitrygon akajei (assembly GCF_048418815.1). Lineage (NCBI taxonomy): Eukaryota > Metazoa > Chordata > Chondrichthyes > Myliobatiformes > Dasyatidae > Hemitrygon > Hemitrygon akajei. The sequence continues at coordinate 32,319,978 of NC_133136.1, forward strand.
TTGCAGTTGTCTAGGTGCTCCAAAGCAGAGAGGAGTATTTGTGAGATTGCAACCAGTGGGTGGGTCTGTTGCTGCAATAGGCATATTGCAGTGCGTTCAGGTCCTTTCTCAGACAGGAGGTAATTGTAGCTATAATAAACCCATTGAAGCACTTTATTGTTGCAGATAAATGCTACTGGGTGATGGTCAATGATACAGCTAACACTGCTCTGGCTACCAGAATGATTGCTGCCCTTTTGAATCTGGTGGCAACCTCCAACTGCTGTATGAGAGGTTGAATATAGTCTGGCGTACTCCATCTAGTTGTTCAGTACAGGATTTCTTATGTGAGCTTCTAAGACAGGGATCACAGAATTGGATGCTCTGGGGATTCACACAGATTTCGTGTAATTCTCCCTTTCAAGGCATACATGAAAGTCATTGCGCTCATCAGAGAGTGAAGTATCACTGCTATTTGTGTTGCTAGTTTTTGCCATAGTGGAAGTAAAGGTCTGCCACCCTGCCACAGCTGTTGTGCAGCTCATTCTTTAGCTTCACTTGGAGTTGTCTTTTTGCCTGTTGTTCCTGGATTTCTTGTGGGATTCTGGAGCAGCGGTCTAGCCCCAGGAGACTGCAAGTCACCTAGTTTATCCAGAGGTTCTGGTTTTGAAAGATTTGGTAAATGCTTAAGGCACACACTCAACAATACAGGTTTTGATGAAGTCAGGGACTCTTTTCAACCTTCACCAAAGGAAACAGGCATTTCTCTAATTTATCTTTGTAATTGTAGTTCCTTATCCCAGGATCTATTCTTGTGAAAGCTGAAATGTCTTTCTAGATAATTTTGGAGTTGAAGAGGATATTTCCTAATGTGGGATAAGTTGTACCTTGGGATTATTGTTTAAAAGTAAATTGCCTGATTAGGCCAGGTGAGGTGAAAACCTTTTTGTCAGTCGATCATGAGTCTTTGAAATCCTTTCTGTAGGAGGCACTTAGGAGACATTATGTGCTGTTAAGGCAGAGGCAGACGAATACTTGATAAATGAGTAAAGAGATTCTGTGGGTAAATGGGAATGTTGAGGTCACTGATAGATCAGCCATGATCTTATTAACTGACAGGATTGAGAGGCTTACTCCTGCATGTGTTCAAACTAATTTTGATGTTGGAACCTGATCTGCAGAAAGTAAACCCCAAGGATAAGCAGTTAAGTTAACTTGCCATTTGCCATTTCCTGTTGCAAATTGTGTACAATGGTAAAGAAGCCTTTCTATAAATGGCAGGAAGTAATTTTTAAAAGACTCTACTTGGAATATTGTGGCAGTTTTGTTTCGGTACCTAATTAAGGATATATTTAATGGATTTCAAGATGAGAACATTTCCATGTGAAGGGAAATGGAATAAAACTGACCTTTATTTATTGAAATTTAAGAGAATGAGAGGTGATATCATGGAGCTATACAAGATTATGAGTGCGATGAAAGGACTAACTGATAAAAGATCGATTCCTTTGGCCGGGGCAATTTGGAACCAGGGATATGGTCACAAGGTAAATGAATGAAATAAAGAACACTGAGTAACTTTTAGGACAGAGATGAGATTTTTTTAAATTATGAAAATCATTGTAAATCTTTGGATTTCTCTGTTTTAGAGGTCGGTGAATGATTAATGAGATGTATGGCAAGTTTAGCAGATATAGTGGATTCTGGTTAATTGAGCCATTGGTTAATTGGGGCAGTTGCTTAATTGGTACAACTCTTAAAGAACAAACACAAATCAAGAAAATAGCCACAATTCCCTTTATCTGTTTGGGATACTGTGCTGCTTAATTGGGTCAGGAGACTGTTGCTGAACAGGTTCTGACTTGTGTCAGTCGTGCATGTTTCTGTGGCCGTTAGATGCCCCACCATGCTTTGAGCAGTTTTTAAGTAACATCAGTTGAGTGCATTTGTGTTCAAAGAGCAGTGATTTTTGTCACTGATAGTTGGTGAGAAATAAGCAGCGAGACAATTCTGAATTGTTTTGCTCCCTACAGTTTTAAGCATTCAGGCTTGGAGATGCCAGAAACAGAGGGTGAAAATGAAAACATTTCACTACTTCAAATTGGGAACTACAAAGAATTTGAAAGTATCAACAATCATCTTGAATGTTACAGTGAAAATGAAGACTTACAGAATGCAATTGTTGATAGCATTGTATGAAGGTGGTCCTATCTGCACTAGATGTCTGCACTGATTTTTTGCATTTACAGTCAATCTAAAGAACATGGCAGCATACACCAGATGAAGTCCTCCATTGATAATTATGAAAAACTAATACACAGTTCTGTGATACTGTAACACTATTGGTAGTGTTCTAGTTTGCTCTGTATTTCATTTAATACATAATTTATTACTCAGTTCGTCTTTTTTTATATACCTTTTTAACTATTTCCAAGAAACATTGGCTAATTAGACAGCCACTTAATTGGGCCAAAATGTACTGGTCCCGATGTGTCCCAATGAACTAGAATCTACTATATAGGATGGTATGGTAATATGGCATTTAGTGCAATGCATTGCAGTACAGGCGACCCAGGTTCAATTCCTGTTGCTGCCTGTAAGGAGTTTGTATGTGGGTTTCCTCTAGGTGCTCTGGTTTCCTCCCAGAGTCCAAAGCGTACTGGTTGGTAGGTTAATTAGTCATTGTAAATTGTTCTGTGATTCAGCTAGGATTAAATCCAGTGATTGTTGGGTGGCATGGACTGAAGGGCTGAAAGGGGCCTACTCTGCACTGTATCTCAATAAAAAAAATTAAAAGAAATAAAAAAAATCAGAAGTTGAGAATTGCAGTAGTGATTTTTTTGAGAAATGTATTTGAAATATGATTTTAAATGGTTCGGTAGGCACAAGAACGTAGCTAGCTTAATTTCTAAGCCTAAATCAGTAGTGTTCAATGGGAGGGTCTTCAACCCAAGTCACTAATTTTGTTTCTCTTTACACAGATGCTGACTGACCTACAAAGTATTTTCAGCATTTTCTACTTTTATGTAAACTTTGGGCCTCTGTGGCAATTTGATTTTCAATTACTGAATGAAAGAACGATACTTGCCCTAGCGGCAGCATTTAAAACAAGTGGTTCAGGGTCATGGGCTACAGGACAAATGCTCAGGACCGAAATGAGGGTACATTTCTTCACTTCTGAAAGTAAAGCTGTTGAATTTGTTACCCAAGATGACTGTAGAGACCAAGATTGTTGAACTGATTGCATTTAAGACAGAGATAGATAAATTGATGCTTACAAAAGGCATCAAGGTGTTTGATGAGAGTAGAAATATGGTACTGAGATACATGATAAGCCATAATCATATTGAATGATCATTATTTTCTGTTTCTGTGAAAGTTGCAGAGTCTGTTTCTACTTAGCTTCTGGCTACATTTTCTCATTAACTAAACTCTTCTGGTAACTTTGCTCTCACCAGCTTTTTCTTAATTATGCTCTCAAAACATTGTAAATTTGAAATCATCCATTTAATCTCAATTAATCTGTTCTAGAAAGAATAATGTCACCTTGTCTAACCTGATAGATTAGATATAGGTATAGATAGAAGTATGTGATATTTGGTCAGTCTTCTCCATCTAAATGTGAAGACTTTATTTTCTTCTTGAAGTGTGGAGTGTTCAGTTTTCTAAATGATGATATAGGAGACATGACTTTACTCTAAGCAGAGGTGTGGTTTAGCCAAAACAATAAGCACAATTTTACTTAAGTCTCATTCCTTTGATGGAAACATGATCTAGAAGACTCAAATCATATGCCCCAATAAATACAAATCTGTTTTTGCAAATAGGTTTTCTATATTTCTGACAATATCAGTAATAAGCACAAGGTTCTGCAGATGCTAGAAATCCAGAGAAACATACAAAAAATACTGGACAAACTCAGCAGGACAGACAGCATCGATGGAGAGGAATATAGAGTTGATGTTTCGGCCTGAGACCCTTCATCGGAAGTATTAATACCGGAAATAATTTTGCCTGCAGGGTCGGCACAAACATTGTTTGTAATAATGTATGATGATTCTAGTAGTAAGTGGGTGCCGAAGTATAGGGTGTTGTTCATTGACTTCAGCTTAGCATTTAACACAATCATCCCTCAGAGGATGGTGGGTAAATGTTTCTCATTGGGACTCAACACCCCTCTTTGTAACTGGATCTTGGATTTCTTGACAGAAAGACCTCAGTCAGTCTGAGTTGGCAGCAACATCTCAAGCCCCATCACACTGAACACTGGTGCACCCACCACCCCAGGGCTGTGTGCTCAACCCGCTGCTGTTTATGCTGCTGACTTACGACTTCACCACCAGATCCAGCTCAAACCACAGCATCAAGTTCATTGATGATACAACAGTGGTTGGCCTCATCGGCAACAATGACAAGTCTGCATATAGAGAGGAGAACAGGAATCTGAGTCCCAAGATGGACAAGACAAAAGAGATGGTGGTGGATTTCAGGTTGACCACTCTCTATTGCACACCAATGGCTCTGCCGTGAAGAGTACAAAGTTCCTTGATATGCACATAATGAACGATCTAACCTGGACCCACAAGACCATCTCATTAGTCAAGAAGGCATAACAGCGACAAAACTTTCTGAGTAGATTGAGATGTGCGAGGCTCCCTGCCCCCCACCTTTCCAGCAATGTACTTCAGGAGTACTAGCGAGAGCGTCCTGTCTGGTTACATCTTTGTGTGGTACGGAAGCTGCAGGGCATGAGACTGTAAGACCCTATAGAGGATAGCAAAAAAACTGCTGAGAGAATCACTGGGGTCTCCACTTTTTGTGACATTTACCTGGAGATTTGTATATGAAGGGCCCAAAGCATTGTTGAGGATTCCTACCACCCATCCCATAATCTCCTTGACCCAAGACCATCAGGAAAGAGATACAGTAGCATCAGGACTAGGACTGCTAGATTGCTTAAGAGCTTCTTCCCTCAGACTGTGAGACTAATGAATACCCTGCCACCATCAAGGTCTCATCACTAGGACAGCGAGCTGTTTACTGTTTACCTGTACTGTGCACTGCATGCACTTTGAATTCTGTTAACTTATTTGTGGTCATAATTTGTTTTATGTGCTGTGTATATATATAAAAAAAACTTGAACTTGAGTTGGAATTGTTTGTGCACACTAAGTTAGACTAAGTGATGTGATTATCCTGTTATTGAAGCACATAAGCAAAGCAGACATGGTAGCCAAAAAGGAAACTGAGTTCACACTGAAGTAGTGGTGAAGGAGCAACACCTTTCTATCCACCTGGGTAGTCTCCAACCTGATGGCATGAGTATCAATATCTCCTTCCGGTCTGAAAATATTTCCTACTCCCTCCCCTCTTCTTTATTCCCCATTTTGGCCTCTTCCGTCTTTTCACCTGCGTATAACCCTTCCCATGGGTTCCCTCCTGTTTCACTTTCTCCTATGGTCCACTCTCCTCTCCTATCAGATTCCTTCCTCTCCGACCCTTTATCTTTCCTACCCACCTGCTTTCACCTAACACCTTCTAGTTATCCTCATTCCCCTTTTTCCACCTTTTTATTCTGATGTCTTTCTGCTTTCTTTCCAATCTTGAAGAATGGTCTCAGTACAAAATGTCAACTGTTTTTTCTTTTCCATAGACGCTACCTGATCTACTGAGTTCCTCCAACATTTTGTGTATATATATATGTTGCTGTGGACTTTATGTAGTACGGTTTGTATAGTCCTGTTGCTGGTTCTGCTTTCCCTACTATTTCTTTTGAACCCCACCTAAACTGCTGCCATTTCCAGTTAGGGAATGATGCACACCATGTCAGCCTACTGTATATCATTCTTTAGAGTGACTGACTCCTTCAAGTCTGTGTCAGAATAATATAGTTGGTCCCATTTTGCTTCTTCCTTTTTCCACAAACCTTTCTCTTTTCAATTTCTTGTTTAGTTCTCATTTGAATGCTACAATTGAATCCATCTTCACCACTCCCTGTTGTAGTGTATTCCAATTCCAGCCACTCTTTGTGTTTAAAAGATTTTCTTTCATGCATTTTTGGTTCATTTGTCAAATGCCTTAATCATATACCCTCCGGCCATTCTGTCTATGGGGCTATCTCTGTCTTCTCTGTCTGTGCAATGACTGATGTAAAGTGTTAATTTAGCACCTCAGCCACACCCTCTGCCCATATAAGTAAATCTCCTTTTCGGTCCCTGTTATATTTTGTAACTTCAAAACATTGAACTATTCCAAAGGAAGACATGGGAGTCCCATTTACTGTTTACATCCTCAGAAGAGTTTTGATTCTTTGCTCAGTTTTTTCTTACCTCTCTTGTTTTCTTTTAAGCTCCGCTTAACTTTCTATAATCAGCATTATTCATACATGTGATCAACTAGACTGTCATAGTTTTTTTTGGCTTTATTTTACTATTTATTCCATTGGTCACCAAGGGATCTTGGCTTTAATTGCCAACCTCTCTCCTTTACAGAAATTTACCAAGCATATACCCAGAGTCCAGACTGTTCTTCCTTAATGACTTCCATCATTTCTTGTCAATCTTTGATTTTCCATTTTACTCAGATCTAATCTATACTCATCCCATTAAATCTGGCTCCTTCCCAATTGATTATTTTTTATCTTGTATAGATGACATCCTTTTCCTTGCCTGAACCCAATTCACCATGTAGATTTGCATTTCCTCTTCTCATTTGTTCACCTTTGGTTCTGAAAACATCCATTTTCAGGTTTCTTGTGCTTTGGAAGAAATGATGCTTTCAATGGAAGTGGGATGACCAAAATGCCTGTGGGGCCACTGCTATGATAGCTATAGCTGGTCTTCTGGAATTTCTCTCCCATTTATTATCTCATGTCATTGCCTTTCAACCAATTTGTACTATCTATCATTAATTCACTTTTTTTCTAGATGAAAATTAATGTAATTTATTAATTAGCATTTGATAATACAATGCAGAAGTTTCCCAATCTCCAGAGTTGGTCTAGCCTCCCCTTTTTTTGGACAGAGGTATGTCAGGCACCACTCCATGTTCCAGCAGGACTGAGCAACTGAAGCTTGGATTTCTCAACACGTACAAACAAGATTTGACCACAGAATCTGCAGTGTACTTTGTGTTTACCTTGGATTTCTGTTGTTTCTATCTGGCATGTACCTTGTTCCATTCAGTTGACTTTTCCATTCTCGTGTTGTCTGTTTTAAAATTACTTCTTATTAATCTGTTACTGTTCTGTTTCTCTACTATTGCCTCATTTATTTTGATTTTTGAAACATTCTAATCTTTAATGAGGACAAACGTAAAATATGCATTCGGACTTTCAGATATGTTCCTTTACATGACAAGATTTTTTCCCTTTTGTTCCCTAATTGGCTATACCTTCTACTTTCTGTTTGATTCTTCACTGGATTATGGACAATGCATTTAGGAAATTCTGAAATTTCTTGTTTTTCCTTTCTTGATTATGAGAGTTTGTATCTGAAGTACCTGCCTTTTCAGGATCTTAACTTCAGCATTCAGCCGGCGGTAACTACATTATTCATTGCCTGATACATCCATATCCATGGGCACAACTCTTCAGACCAGAAAGCAATAATTCAGTCTACCCCATCTTTAAGGGGTGTGAATTGTGGCCAGAACAGATGGTGGAAGTTCTTTTGCAACTGAAGAACTTAGATTGGAAAGGAACTCTCCATTCCAATGAGAAGGAGAGCAGTATTCTATTCACAGGGGAATGTGTTTTCCCAAGGGCCTGGTGCCACCAGAAGTGTAAAGTCTGATGAAATTAGAAAGAACACATTTTGAACTGCTATGTTCCACTAGTCTTTGCAATTACTTAATGTACCACATGATTTTTCAATATTTTTTATTAAGAAGAACTAGAAACTAATGTTCTTTATCACCAACACAAGAGATTCTGCAGATACTGGAAAATTGTGTGTATCACACATTTGTTGTTACACTGCATTTGTCACAACTTTAACCCTCAGTCAAATTTTGTAGTTTGCACACAGTGATGGTTACAACACCTAATTATGTTCCCTGACATAAAGATGCCTTCTCCCCTTTCAGTATCAAAATGACACACGATCAATGCAATACACTAAATTCCACTGCTTTTCCAAGCCCCTCTCCACAGCTGAGATTTCTTGCCCCAGTTGGAGCAGCTGTTGAACATTGATGTTGATTACATGTTCGTTATGATTTGTCCTCATCCACTTTACCTCCTGCTTGTAAGCTGCAGGTGGAATAATCATGGGCTCAAAGAGTGCTAATTAGCCACATTTTTGTTGCTATCATTCTTAGCCTCCTAATAATGTAACCTTTGGCCTACAAGAAAGTTATTAAATTAATATGGGGCATAGGAAATGTATTGATCTTTGATCAGCAAAGTGTAACAGAAGGTTATCATACTAGAATTGTCTGAGATTATAGTCCATTAATAGTCATGGTAAAGAATATTATACTGTTTCTTAAAAAGATAGCAATTTACACATACTTGAGATTCTTTAAATATTTTCAATTGGTTCTTTATATCATCCACGGTAATTTAAGAATTCTAATTGAATCATCATAAGAGAATGGTGTGTTGTTTTTCAGATTGGATGCCTGTGACCAATGGTGTACCTTAGGGAATGGTTCTGGGTCTCCTGTTTATATACTAATGATTTAGATTAGAAAGTATGTGCTATATCTTTTAAAAAAATTATAAATTTGTGGTACGGTGGAGAGTGAAGGAATTTGTCTAAGGTTACAAGATATTGATCAACTGAAATAGTAGACAAAGGAATGGCAGATGGAATGTAACTCTGACAAGTGTGAAATTAAACCAGGGTAGGACAAGCACAATGAATGGTTGGGAAGTGTTCGTGTATAGAGAGGTCTAGGAGTACAAGTATATACTTCCCTGAAAATGGCAACACAGGTAGACACATTGGTGAAGAAGTGTATGGTGTGTTAGCCGTTATCAACCAAGGCAAATAATACCAGAGTTGGAGTGTTATTTTACAGGAGTACAGAACATTGATCAGAATGCTCTTCGAGTATTGTGTGCATTTTGTTGCTGCAATGCAGCAAGAATGTATAATTAAGCTAGAGCTGGTTTAGAAAAGATTCACAGGGATGTTATCTGGATTGGACAGCTTGAGTTATCAGGAAAAACAATATATTTATGGCTTCTGCCCCCTTCCTTTCTTGTCCTGATGAAGGGTCTCAGTCCAAAATGTTGACCCTTTATTCCCCTCTGTAAAAGCTGCCTGACCTGTTACGTTCCTCCAGCACTTTGTGTGTGTTGCACAAGATTTCCAGCATCTGCAGAATCTCTGGAGCAAAGGAAGCTGAGACAAGATATGATAGAGGTATATAAATATAAAATTGAGAGGTAGATGGCCCATCAATCTCCCATGATAGAAGTATATAAATCTAGAAGGCATAGGCTTAAGGTGGAAAGGAGGCATTTTAAAGAAGATCCCACTTGTAAATCTTTCACACACAGAGTAGCTGCTAATTGGAATCAACTGCTAGAGGAGGTAGTGGAGACAGTAACAGTAACAGCATTTAAGTGGTATCAGGATCAGTACTTGACTTCTGGTAAGATGGCAGCATGTGCTAATGCAGTGGCTTCTCATGGATCAACCAAAGGTGTTTTTTACTTAGTAAAATTTGTTTTTTATGATCCAAAGACAATCCTATTCCAAGAACTTGGGGTACAGCAGGGCTACTCCATCAGCGGGCTCCTTGTTGATTGGAGTAGCTAGACTGGTGACGGCTGTGGAGCCGGCCGGGATGTTGGAGAAGGGGCTGGCCAGTATAGTAGTGGATCCCACCGATGTGTCAGAGGAGCCGGTTTGGGGGAGCTGACCTGGCTGTAGACCGTGTTGCTCCCCGCTACTTAGAAGCATCAAAGTTGGTGCATTATAACTGTGGGAGATTGTCTTGGACACTTCAGTTATGATCACAAGACTCTGTTGGATGGTGATGATGTAAGTTGCCACAGACCTGTTACCCTTATTTGGTGGCAGGACAGATGACATGGGAGCTATGTAGTCGTGGTTGTAGCGAGGACTCAGGCTTGCCTGCTGCTGCAGACCAGGTGAGAGAGTGGCGTCTGAGCTTGGCTGAGGCCTGGCCTCTCCTGTTGGTGCTGCTCTTCCGTGTTCAAGCCATAGAATGACGGGTTGCTGCATACTGCCAGGCGACTGTACCATCAATTGCTGAACAGTGTCACTCAGGGTCATGGACTATATATACTTTTTGAGTGAAAATGCTTTTTTGCTCGATATTTTGAATTGTCTTACTTGTTTACCATGTCTGCAATCTTTTATGAATTGTGTTACTGCCACATGATTGGCTGATTAGGGATTGACATTAGCAAGCAGGTGTACAGGTGAACCTAATAAAGTGGCCGCTGAGTGTATAAGATGATTTGAGAGAGATTTACAGGTTAGATGTTGAGAGCAAATCAACGTGTTGAGAGGTTGTTCATATAGCCTGATGATTCTTGAAACTGAGGGCAGTTTCAGGTTAAGAGCTGGGTAGAATCAGGTTTAATATCACTGGCATATGTCTTAAAATTTGTTGTTTTGTGGCAGCAGTACATTGCAATAAAAAAACTATAAATTACAAAAACATATACAATATAAAAATTAATAAGTAGCACAAAAAGAGAGCAAGAAAAAATAAATAAAATAGTTAGGTAGTGTTCATGTGTTCATTGGCCATTCAGAAATCTGATGACAGAGGAGAAGAAGTTGTTCCTAAAAATTTGTGTGTGTCTTCAGGCTCTTGTACCTCCTCCCTGATGTAGCAAGCGGTCCTTAATGTCGGATGCTACATTTTTGTAGCTGGGGAGGCTAAAAAGTTCTAAATTCAGCCAGCTCCAGTTTGGCTGAGCTGGCTGAGTTTAGATCTTCCTCTATCTTTTTCTGTGCAGTGGCACCTCTGTGCTCTGATGGTTTTCTCTGCTATGTATTGAACTGAGGCTGAGGCTGTGGGGCTGTTCCGTGCTTAGTGTCTGAAGAAGCACTTTTGTTCTAAATGCTGTTTGCTTACTTTTATTGCTTGCATGATTTGTATTTTTCTTTCTCTGCGCATTGAATGTTTGTCGGTCTTTTATTACAGATTCTTTGGGGTTTCTTGTTTTGTGGTTCCTGAAAGGTGACAAATCTCAAGATTGTGTAATTTATGCATACTTTGATAATAAATGTACTGTGAATTTTGAACTTGGATGCAACCAGTTAGAATACTCTCCACCGTACTTCTGTAGAAATTTGCAAGAGTCTTTGGTGACATACCAAGTCTCCTCAAACACTTCATGAAATATATAGCCACTATTGTGCCTTCATTGTAATTGTATCAATATGTTGGGCCCAGGGTAGATCTTCAGAGATGTTGACACCAGCAACTTTGAACTGCTCACCCTTTCCACTGCTGACACCTAAATGAGAATTGGTGCGTGTTCTCCTGACTTCCCCTTCCTGAAGTCTGCATTCAATGCCTCGGTCTTGTTGACATTGAGTACAAGATTGTTGTTGTGACTCCACTTTAATAGTTGATCTATCTCTTTCCTGTGTGCCTCCTTTTGAAATTCTGTCAAGAATAGTTGGTATCATTGGCAAATTTATAGATGGTGTTTGAGCTGTGCCTGGCCACATAGTCATGGATGTAGAGAGAGTAAAGCAGTGGGCTAAGCACACATCCTTGAGGTGCACCAGTGTTGATTGACAGCAAGGATGAGACATTGCTTCAAATCACACTGACTGTGCTCTCTTATATTTTGTAACTCCAAAACATGAAACTGATTGAAAAGAAAGCAAGGGGTCCTGAGAGGTGCAAGTAAGCTTTGTTTTTATTTCAGGGAAACACACTCATAATGCACTGGTGTAACGATGTATGCCATTGAAGTCCTTCATACAAATAACCTGTAATGAATTGTGTAAACAACAAAGAATGCTGAATCAAACAATATATTTACAGTATTACTGAAGTAATAAATCCACGACACTCTTCCTTGCTTACCTATAAACTACAACTCAATATAGAATGAATATTCAGTTGCAAGAAAATGTTTGTGAACCGTTTGCACTTGCCTGCTTTTCTGCATTAGTTACTCATAAAATGTGGTCTGATCTTCATCTAAGTTACATTAACTGAGAAACACAATCTGCATAAACTAATAACGTACAAACAATTGTACTTTTCGTTAGAACTGAGTATACCATTTAAAAATCACAGTCTAGGTTCAGAAAAGTATGTGAACCTCTAAGGAAATGCCTTCTAATAAAGCTATTTGGAGTCAGAAGTTCCAGCCAATGAGATGAAATTGGAGGTGTGGGTTGCAGAGGTGCCCTGCCCTATAAAATAGACACACCGATTCAGGTTCTTCACAAGTAAGATCAGTTTATATTCACCATGCCTTGATCAAAACAATTTTCAGAGGACCTTAGAAGAATGTAGAGATGCATGAAGCTGGAAAAGGCTGCAAAAGCCTTTTTAAAGACCTGAATGTTCAATGGTCCACAATAAGAGAAATTGCCTACAAATGGAGTAAATTCAGTACTGTTGCTACTCTCGCTAGAAGTGGGCGTATGCAAAGATCACACCAAGAGCACAACGTGCAGTGCTGAAGGAGGTGTTAAAGAATCCAAGGATAACAGCAAAAGACCTGCAGAAATCTCTGGAACTTGCTAAAGTCTCTGTTCATGTGTCCACTGTAAGAAAAACACTGAACCGGAATAATGTTTGAGGAAGGACACCACAGAAGAAACCACTACTCTCCAAAAGACATTGCTGAACGCTTCAAGTTTATAAAAAGAAACCTGTATGTTCCACACACATACACCTGCAAGACAAAGTTTATTTTAGGTTTAGGTTCTCTTTATCCTAGGTTTCCAATATCTGCAGTCAGTTTTATTTAATTTACTGCAACAATCTGACTGTATATACAAAAAGTACTGTATAAAAATATTATATAATTGCATAGGAGGAGGGGCAAAGGTGGGTTACTGGCACGTTAAAACCAGTTGCTTTGGGGAAATGGGGCTCATCAGCTGTATTTGGTAGTTCATCTAGGAGAAGGGAAACTTAATCTCAAACCTCCACTGTCTTGCAGTATGGGGAAGGATCTGGAATAAACCTCCAGGAAAAATCTGGTGCTGGAGTCGCTAATGCAGTCCTATGTTGGAGATCAACATTGACTGGCAACTACCGCAATGCAATAATGGTAGTCCAAACTGTATCAGTCTTTGCTGTTCCTTTTGATTCATCAGCTGTGTGGAGAGGAGGAGCCTGCTGCATGGGCAACAGCTTGCTCTCCATATTGCACTGCCCTGGCTTGCTTGGTTGTCCACTACTACCAAGAAATGTGTCCATAAAAATGTCTGCAAAATCCATATGAATCCTCCGCCAGGGCAATGGAGGCCATTCCCAGAGATGGGCAGGTGCTACTCTTGGCATCTACTGTTATGTGTTGGCATCCTGGGCAGCACATAGCAAGCTGCTCGATCTGCTGATCTATCCCAGTCCACCAGACAAAGCTTTGAGCCAACACTTTCATTTTGATCACACCCAGATGACCAGCATGCAGCTCCTCCAGCACTTTTGCTCTCAGCTTGGATGGTACAGCTCTCAATTCCCACGTATGGCAGTCCCCGTCAGGGGCAAGTTCATCCCGGCATTGGAAAAACGAGGGAACTCGAATTTCTATTCCACATTTTGGGTCACTATGGAGACCCGAGACAGTGTGGAGTCTTTTCTGGTTTCCGTTTGGATCATCTCTGCTGTAACAGGGAAACTTTTTGAATTTGCATTTGGGAGAATATGCCTTCTTTTGTAAATTTTTCAGGTATTTCCTTTTCTAATGATAAATGGGACAATCCGTCAGCATCTCCATAATTAGCTGTCCTCTTGAATTTGATCTTGTTATTGTGTCTTCCAAGAAACAGCCTTTCTTTGCATTTGTGCTCCTGATGTTTGTGGAAACACACTTGTGGTTGAGGGCAAACTCTCTCCCACGCAAGTACTGGCTGAAATATTTTAAACCCCAAACCAGGCTCAAGGTCTCTTTTGATCTGTGCATAATTTTTCTCTGCAGTGGTAAGGGAAAGTGATACAATGGCTATGGGGCATTCACTTCCATCATTCATAATATGCGACATGACTGCACCTACATCATAAGACGAGGCATCACATACAAGTTTCCCTTGATGATGTGGATCATAATGTGTGAATAGAGTGTCAGCCATACTTTTTGGCAAGCCACCTTGCACTGGTTTGTTTGTTGCCGTCTCTTCCCTTTCTGTAGTAATAAATTCAAGGGGTGGAGCACAGTAGTCAAGTTTGGCAGGAACTTGTTATAATAATTGAGGAATCCTAAAAAGAACCTCAGATGTGATGCATCCTTTGGTCTTGAGGTATTCATCACTGCTTGAGTTTCGTCATCACGCTTGTGTAATCAGTGGTGTGACCACCCGACTTCTAATCTGTTTTTGCAGTCCTCATGAAGGGTCTCAGCCTGAAACATTGGCAGTTTACTCTTTTCCGTAGATGCTGCCTGGCCTGCTGAGTTCCTCCAGCATTTTGTGTGTACTACTTTGATTTCAGCATCTGCAGCTTTCCTCTTGATAGTAATTAATGCCTGGTTTAAATAATTCACTCTTGTTGCATCATGCTCTGAGCCCATAAACATCTAATCTTTTCAACATTGTCATGGTAGTTTGGAGATGTTCCTTGTTATCCTTACCTGTAACAATGATGTCATCCAGGTGATATAGTGTCTGGACAGTTTGCAGCATTTGGTCCATAGTTTTCTGCCAGAGTTCAGGTGCAGATGCTACTCCCGAAATAAGCCTTCTATAGTCATAATGCCCTTAGTGAGTGTTTATGGTGTGAAACACTTTGGACTCTTCTTCTATCTCCATCTGTAGATAGATCTCAGCAGTCCATTTCCCTGAAGTGCTTTCCACCAGAAAGGGTTGCAAAGATGTACTCTATCCTGGGGAGAAGGTATTGATTTTCTTTCAGTACTGGGTTTAACTGTGGCCTTAAAATCACCATAAATCTTGGCAGACCCTTTCTTCTTGGTTACTGAGACCACTAGCATTGTGCAAGGGCTCCACTCAGCCTTGGAAAGATTTCCCTCAGCCTCCATGTGATCTAGCTCACTATCACGGATGGTGTAAAGAACCGAATGGACATTGTAAAACTTGGGTATGGCATTTTCATTTAATGCTATGTTTGAGTTTTCCAGTGCTATCCACGAACACTGCTGTAGCATCATCCAGTACCTTTCTAAATTCTCTTTCAGTTGACTCTATTGCAGGGGATGTGGCATATAAATTGTGGATGGATAGTTGTTGTTGGCTTAGCCAATCACAACCTCACAATGCTGGCTCTCCTTTTTTTTACCACATACAACAACCAACAAGTCACATTAGACATGTATTTCACTGTTACAAATGTCATTCCCACAGGAGTTAGCTTTTTTCCAGTATGTTCTTATCTGGATGTCTGTAGGCTTCAGTTCAGTATCTTTGAAGTGCCGTTCAAACTCATTTTGTGGAATGACTGAAACAGCCGAGCCAGTGTCCAATTCTATTTTAATTAGTTTGCCATTTACTTCTGGTGTAAGCCATATTGCTTATCTATTGTTAGTTTTCATATTGTATAAACCTAAAGGCTACCCAGTCCTGTGTCACTCTCATCTCTGTAGATTTTTCATCAGCAGCATGCAGATTAGTGTTTTTTGAAACTGCAACTTTTTTCCCTCTGCAGGACATTTATTTTTGTCTGCCTGGCATGCTGTTTTTTATGTGTCCTACTTCATTGCATTTTCTGCAAGGTTTGCTTTTAAACCTGCATTGGTTTGGTATATGTGAACCCCTGCTGCGACATAATTTGTTTAGCCAGGCAGGTTTCTGTTTAGAAGTTGCAATATGTTCACGCTCACGTATATTCCTGATTGCAACTCAGTTGCATTCTTTGTTGTTTACATATTTACAGGTTGTATGTATGAATACCTGAAACATGCACATCATAAGTTTTTCAGCGCTGTACCAGGTTCACCAGGGCCTGATGCCTTGCGCGGGTCACTCTCTTGACATCGTCCTACAAGACTGAGTTCACAGGGTCAATATGCGCTGCAGGGATTCAAACGGGAGTAGTTTTATTCTCCCTTTCAAACTATGCATAAAAGGTGTTGAGTACATTTGGGAGTGAATGATCTACCCCAAAACTATTTAATTTTGTTGGTGCAACCTGTCAACTAGATCCTAAGCCTGCCAACCACTGTGATCATCCCAATCAGATTCACATGCAAGAAGAATGGGAATTTGCATGCATGTATGTCCATAGAATTTGGGGTGCCAGAAATGAAAAAGCAAGGCTTATTTGAATCCAAAGTGAATTCTATAAAATATGCATTAAACTGATCAAAACTTTTAGAGTTGTGGAGCTATAGAGAAATACAGCACAGAAGCAGGCCCTTTGCCCATCTCGTCCATGCCAAAATAATTTAAACTGCCTACTCCCATCATCCGCGCGGGACCATAGTCCTCCATACTATGCAACAGAATTCCTATTTGCCCTTTCATTTTACTTTAAAAAAAAAGCTAATAATTTTAAATTTATTAATATAGCATTTCATCTCAGTAAATTTTGGTGCCATTTTGCCTGATACTCTTATGAAATAAAAGGAAAAAAGCCCCCCTTTATTTTTACTTATTACAACATGGGAAGTTTCTATTTGGCTCATTGAGTCCATGCTTCTTCACACCAGAGCTATCCTATTTCCCTCTGTCTGCAATTATACCACTTTCAATAGACAATAGGTGCAGAAGTA
This sequence comes from Hemitrygon akajei, assembly GCF_048418815.1. NCBI lineage: Eukaryota > Metazoa > Chordata > Chondrichthyes > Myliobatiformes > Dasyatidae > Hemitrygon > Hemitrygon akajei. The sequence goes on from NC_133136.1 coordinate 32,336,806, forward strand.
GACCATTCAGCCCTTCGAGCCTGCACTGCCATTCTGAGATCATGGCTGATCATCTACTATCAATACCCGGTTCCTGCCTTGTCCCCATATCCCTTGATTCCCCTATCCATAAGATACCTATCTAGCTCCTTCTTGAAAGCATCCAGAGAATTGGCCTCCACTGCCTTCCGAGGCAGTGCATTCCAGACCCCCACAACTCTCTGGGAGAAGAAGTTTTTCCTTAACTCTGTCCTAAATGACCTACCCCTTATTCTCAAACCATGCCCTCTGGTACTGGACTCTCCCAGCATCTGGAACATATTTCCTGCCTCTATCTTGTCCAATCCCTTAATAATCTTATATGTTTCAATCAGATCCCCTCTCAATCTCCTTAATTCCAGCGTGTACAAGCCCAGTCTTTCTAACCTCTCTGCGTAAGACAGTCCGGACATCCCAGGAATTAACCTCATGAATCTACGCTGCACTTCCTCTACAGCCAGGATGTCTTTCCTTAACCCTGGAGACCAAAACTGTACACAATACTCCAGGTGTGGTCTCACCAGGGCCCTGTACAAATGCAAAAGGATTTCCTTGCTCTTGTACTCAATTCCCTTTGTAATTAAGGCCAACACTCCATTAGCCTTCTTCACTGCCTGCTGCACTTGCTCATTCACCTTCAGTGACTCTACACTGTTCAGATAATAATCTGCCTTCCTGTTCTTACTCCCAAAGTGGATAACCTCACACTTATTCATATTAAACGTCATCTGCCAAGTATCTGCCCACTCACTCAGCCTATCCAAGTCATCCTGAATTCTCCTAACATCCTCATCACATGTCACACTGCCACCCAGCTTAGTATCATCAGCAAACTTGCTGATGTTATTCTCAATGCCTTCATCTAAATCGTTGATGTTAATCGTAAACAGCTGTGGTCCCAATACCGAGCCCTGTGGCACCCCACTAGCAACCACCTGCCATTCCTAGAAACGCCCATTCACTGCTATCCTTTGCTTTCTATCTGCCAACCAGTTTTCTATCCATGTCAATGTCTTCCCCCCGATGCCCTGAGCTTTGATTTTACCCACCAATCTCCTATGTGGGACCTTATCAAATGCCTTCTGAAAATCGAGGTACACTACATCCACTGGATCTCCCTTGTCTCCCTGGATCTGCCCACATTTCTGTCCCTACGATAGCACGTATACCCTTGTACATTCATTTCCCAGGTCTGATCTCCCTGCAGCCATGTCTCTGTTATCCCAACAACATCATAGTTACCCATTCGCACCTGAGCTTCAAGCTCATCCGCCTTATTTCTGACACTTCGTGCATTCATATATAGAATTTTTAGCCCATTTCTCCTCTCTCTGTTTAAATCGCTACCTATTGTGCTTAACTCAGCTCCCCGAACTCCCATCAGGCTATACGCCTCTTGAATTTTGTTGTCCTTCCTAAATTTACTTATTCTTTCTGCACATTTAACTCCATGTTCCATCAGACTATCCCTCTGTACATGTGTCCTCCTTATCATTTGTTCTGCCTCACCTTTCTCTACTACACACTTAATATTCTAGAACCGTGTAGTCCCCACCTGTCCTTTATTCTTCATCTCACTATCCTCTTTCGCATTCTGGATCCCTGCCCCCTGCAAATTTAGTTTAAACCCCCCCGAGAAGCACTAGCAAACTTTCCTGCAAGAATGTTAGTACCGCTCCAGTTCAGGTGTAAACAGTCCCATCAGAACAGATCCCACCTTCCCTGGAACAAAGCCCAATTATCTAAAAACCTGAAGCCCTCCCTCCTGCACCATCCTCTCAGCCACGTATTAATCTGTATAATCCTTCTGTTCCTTGCTTCACTCGCACGTGGCACAGGTAGCAATCCTGAGATTGTTACCCTGGAGGTCCTGCCCTTCAGCTTTGCACCTAACTCCCTGAACTCACTACGCAGGACCCCCTCACTCATCCTACCCACGTCGTTGGTCCCTACATGGACCACAACATCTGGGTTCTTGCCCTCCCTCTCGAGAATAACCTGCACCCGATCTGAGATGTCCCGGACCCCGGCACCAAGGAGGCAACATACCATCTGAGACTCCCGATCTTCCCCACAAAATCTCCTATCTGCCCCCCTAACTATAGAATCCCCTATCACTACCACTCTCTTCTCTTCCCTCCTCCCTTTCCTAGTCGAGGGTCTAACCTCAGTGCCAGAGACAGGACCACTGCAACTTGTTCCTGGTAGGTCATCCCCACCAACAGTATCCAAAACGGTATACTTATTGTTGATGGGAACTGCCACAGGGGTGCTCTGCTCTCTCTGTCCGCTCCCCCTGCCTCTCTTGACTGTCACCCATTTGCCATTCCCATTCACATCCCATCAGTTTCTCTTTGACTTTCATATTCCCATCAGTTTCTCTTTGATTCTTACCTTCACTAAATGGCAATTTTTAATGGCAAAACTGTTGCAAGAAACAAATTTCATGTGATATATCAGTGATAACAAATCGGATTCTAATTAACTCCCCAGCATGTCTTTTGGCCATGGATGAAGCTAGATCAACCAGTGGAAAACCCTTTGTTCTCAGGGAGGACACACAGACAAAAATACATGGACAAAGCCTGATTGAAACTACTCTTTGTAATTTTTAAATATAATTTATTCTGTGTATATTCCTCCCTTTACACACCCTAAAACAAGGATTTTGTCTCCTAGGCAACTCCAGGGTAACCAACAACTGGAGGCACAATGAAAATTCTATACTGATGAATACTTCCCGTTTGATTTGCATTTGACATTCACTGTGATGCTTTCGATTTCTGTACTAGATTGAAAGTATTAATCAGAATTTGATAAATGGTTAGGAGAAAAAAGAAATGACTTTTCTTGTGGACCAAATGGAATATGAATTTTAAAATCTCACTTCCTAGCAGTGACAGTGGAGTTATAATTTTATTGCAGGTTCTTTAGCTTTCAAAACTAGTTGCAGTTTTGGTTTGTTTTTAGCGAAGAAAAAGCATAGCAAAAAACAAACTGCTGGAGGCAAATGGATAGTTGATGTTTTGGATCAAGATCCATCATCTGGGCTGAAAGAGGAGAGGGGAACTTGGCCATTATTAAGCAGTGAGGGGAAGGAATGGGGCCGAAAAGTGGATCCAGGTGAAAAGGAGTGACAGGTAGCTGGAGGAGGGGAGTGTGACCTTAGCAACCAAAGCTGGGAGGTGATAGGTGGAGGCAACAGATAACTGCAGATGCTGGAAAAGTAAATGGAACATGAAACCAAATGAGAGAAATGGTCTCAGAGGAATGGAGGAGAGGAATAAGTGGGAGGAGTGTGTGGGTTATGGGCCGATGGAGCATAGGACCTACTTATGAAAGGCAGTCTCAAACATCCTATTGTATAACTAGTTTTTAAAACAACAATATTATGTAAACAAAATACTAAACAAGTAATTATCATCCTTGGCAATTAATTCTAATAGTGTTGATGTGGTCTTACTAGCTGGCAAAGTTTTATGATTAGCAAAATTTATGACCTGCAATCAGATTCCAGCATTTATAGGGGTAAAAACACATATTTACAATGTCAATGTGCAAAGGGGCTTTGGAATCTCAACTAAGTAATAAAGGGCAGGAAGCAGATTGCTGCCAGATAGTACTTAATATAACAACCATCAAATCAATGACTTGATTGAATATAAGTTAGTTCATTTACTTGACAAGCCACTTGGGTTTTAAATTTTTGATGGTCTGATTTTTTTTCTTTAATCTCCCCTACTATTGGCACTTAGATAACAAGACTAAAAAATCATGTGTTTGCTGCCATCAGAGTCAAGTAGGTGGAAGAATTAAATTACAAAGAGATGAGCAAAGAAATCTAATAGATGCATTTCAATGTAGGGCCTAAAGAAAGTATGGATAAAGTACTGTGTTGAAACTGGAAGCAATGAAGGCCCAAACTGTTTGGGATCCATATGCATGAATCTTTAAAAACAATTGGAGGGGACCCGAGTAATGATTCTTTTTCTCCACCCAAAGGGTGGTTGCGATCTAGAACATACTGCCTGAGAAAGTGGTGGAGGCATGTAATGTTGCAACATTTTCAAACAAAATATTTGGACAAGCACTTGAATTGACAAGGCAATCTTATGTAGCAGGCTTTTGCTATTTGTTTCAGAAACCTTTCTGAAAACTGGATGAGCAACCCTTTTGGAGAGGGATGGGCATCAAGGATTATGACAGGCCCTTAGACTTATTAATGTTTGAGTAAACATGAGGAAATCTGCAGATGCTGGAAATTCAAACAACAACACACACAAAATGCTGGTGGAACACACCAGCATTTTGTGTGTGCTAATGTTTGAGTAATTTGTTTAGAAAGTCTACAACAGAAAGAAGCATGGCTGTCAACCCAACAATTCCTTGGACTGCTCTAATTTCAGTAATCTAGCATTTCTTTGGGTGGTACACAGTTTACCATAGAATTTTCAACCAAACAGGTTGCAAAATATAGCAGACTTTCTATTAGATATTATTCCTATTAATATCCAAATGCCAGTTAAGCTTTTTTTTAAATGTGCTTCAAAATAGTATTTACCAAAGAAAAGTAAGTTTAAAGAGAAGGAAATACATAAGGACTTTAGACTTGGTGGTTTGGCTGCAAACTTGTCCTTGTTTCTGAACCCTGGTGTTACATAGTCCATGCACTGGCTCAAGTAAGACTCTGACCATTCATTGCATTTGCACTCGGGTCCTCCGCTCATGTTCTGGATGAATAAATAAGTGAGGTATTGAGCCATCAGTATTTTTAAACAACTGAATGTTGCATTATCAGAGTATTACTGTATTGTACATTTCACATTCCAACCTATAGAGTCACTTTCAAGGATTTTATAGAATCTTGTCACTCTTCTTACCTATGTCATTGGTACATACCTGGACCGTGACTTCTGATTGTTCCCCCTCCCACATTCTCGATCCATTCTGGACCCTGCTACCCGGGAGGAAATATACCATCTGTGAATCTCTTTCTCACCTACAGAACCACCTTTCTGACTCCCTGACTAACGAATTCGCTGTCACCGCAGCATGCCTCTTCTCCCCCTTCCTTTCTGAGCCACAGAGCCAGTTTCAATGCTAGAGACCTGACCACTGTGACTTTCCTCTGCTAGGTCATCCTCCCCTGCCCCCCAATCATATCCAAAGTGGTATATATATTGTTGAGGAATACTCTTCTGTCTGTTTAACCCCTTTCCCTCTCCTGTCTGTCACCCAGTTTCCCATGTCCTGCACCTTGGGTATAACTACCTCTCTATATGCCCTGTTTATTACCTCCTCAGCCTTCCAAATAATCCGGAGCTCATCCAGTTCCAGCTCCAGCTCCTTAATAATTATGATAGATAATCTTCACAGATATGCAGTTGGCAAGAATCAGATGAACACTCACTGTGCCAAGTATCAAATAGTTAAAGGGAGGAAACAGAACTTGTTTGTTGTTCCTTTTTTAGATGCTCTTTTGGAGTTTAAATGGATTGAGCCAGTACACACAGATGATGATGTACAAAGGCATCTTGGGGTCCAAGTCCATAGCTCCTTGAAAGTAGCAAGGATGAAGATGCTCAGAGAGAGTGCAGAGAATGCTTACCAAGATACTGTTGTATTAGAGGATATGTGCTATGAGGAGAGGCTGGGCAAACCTGGGTTGTTTTCTCTGGAATCTCAGACACTGAGGGGACACCTGCGAGATGTTTATAAGACAGAGCAGACTGCCAATATCTTTTTCCCAGGGTCAAAAGAGGGTCTGCATTAAGATGGGAAGGGGGCAATTTCAAAGTAGATATAGAGGGCAAGATTTTTTACACAGAATGGCAGGTTCCTAGAATGCACTACCTGGGGTGGTAGTCACTGTAAATACGATGGAGGTGCCCAAGAGACTCTTAGATGGACAATTTTTGTTTCTATTTCCTACTGAGATGTGTGTCATGGGTAAAGTTGATATTTAATTTAATTTTCAATTACCATTATAAAGCAACGAGGTATATTGTTGAAGTGCAGCAGCCCTGCTGGAGAAGGATAGGAGTTTTGGTTGAGTGATGATGAACTAAGCACAAAGTATATACAAGTCATTGTGACTTTGAACAGAATTTGCAATTCACATTTTGCTGTTGTCTCTGTCCTCTGGGAAGTCAAGGCTTCTAGTTTGAAAATACGGTTGAAGATGTACAATATTTTTGTAGATGTTGCACATTTCAGCAGTGTGTACTTTTAATGTTCATGGTGATCAATGGTGCACCAGGCAATGGGACTGTTGTGTCCAAATAAAGATGAACATTTTGAGTTATGTTGAAGCTGTGATTATCCATAAGCAAATAACTTTTGTTAGACATTGTTGAAGGCCTTTGTTGAAACAGTTTCTAGCTTTTATTTGGGACATCTGTAGCAGGCCTAATCCCAATTATTGTCCAGTTTTGCTATGTGCAAACATATTCTCAATTATTTGAGGAGTTGGACATTGAATTGAAAACTATGCAGTCATAAGTAAACATATCCATTACAAGGTTAGAAGTAAATGAAAAGTCATTAAGGAAGCAGCAGAAGGTGGTTAATCTAGGATACTGTGCTGAGGAACTGTGAGAGTAATGAAGTGGGGTTGAGGTAATTAACCTTCAACAACCACAACCATTATTCTTTTTGCTATATATTACTGAAGTACAATTTTGTTTTGTCTTGATTCAAAATCAGGTTTGTTATCACTGGCATACATGGAAGTTGTGGAGCAGTATAGTGCAAAGTGCTATAGGTTGCAATATTAAATAGTGCAAAAGTAGTGTTCATGGGTTCATGGATCTGTAAGAAATCTGATGGCAGAGGGAAAGAAGCTGCTCCTAAAACATTGAGAGTGTTTGTTTTGGCTCTTGTACCTCTTCACTGAGGTAATGATGAGAAGAGAACATGTGAAGGTGAGGGTCCTTAATGAAGGGTGCTGCTTTCTTGACGCACCACCTTTAGAAGAGGCCCTGGATATGGGGAGGCTTGTGCTTATGATGGAGCTGGCTGAGCCTACAACACTCTGAAGTCTCTTGCAATACTGTGTATTGCTGCCTCCATACCAAATAGCTAGATACAATTACATATAACATATTATGTATAACCATATAACAATTACAGCATGGAAACAGGCCATCTCGACCCTTCTAGTCCGTGCTGAACGCTTACTCTCACCTAGTCCCACCGGCCCGCACTCAGCCCATAACCCTTCATTCCTTTCCTGTCCATATACCTATCCAATTTTTTTTTTAATGACAATATTGAACCTGCCTCTACCACTTCTACTGGAAGCTCATTCCACACAGCTACCACTCTCTGAGTAAAGAAGTTCCCCCTCGTGTTACGCCTAAACTTTTGCCCCTTAACTCTCAACTCGTGTCCTCTTGTTTGAATCTCCCCTACTCTCAATGGAAAAAGTCTATCCATGTCAATTCTATCTATCCCCCTCATAATTTTAAATACCTCTATCAAGTCCCCCCTCAACCTTCTACGCTCCAAAGAATAAAGACCTAACTTGTTCAACCTTTCTCTGTAACTTAAGTGCTGAAACCCAGGTAACATTCTAGTAAATCTCCTCTGTACTCTCTCTATTTTGTTGACATCTTTCCTATAATTTGGTGACCAGAACTGGACACAGTACTCCAAATTTGGCCTCACCAATACCTTGTACAATTTTAACATTACATCCCAACTCTTATACTCAATGCTCTGATTTATAAAGGCCAGCATACCAAAAGCTTTCTTCACCACCCTATCCACATTAGATTCTACCTTCAGGGAACTATGCACCATTATTCCTAGATCACTCTGTTCTATTGCGTTCCTCAATGCCCTACCATTTACCATGTATGTTTTATTTTGATTAGTTCTACCAAAACATAGCACCTCACATTTATCAGCATTAAACTCCATCTGCCATCTTTCAGCCCACTGTTCTAACTGGCCTAAATCTCTCTGCCAGCTTTGAAAACCTACTTCATTATCCACAATGCCACCTATCTTAGTATCATTTGCATACTTACTAATCCAATTTACCACCCCATCATCCAGATCATTAATGTATATGACAAACAACATTGAACCCATTACAGATCCCTGAGGCATACCACTAGTCACCAGCCTCCAACCTGACAAGCAGTTATCCACCACTACTCTCTGGTATCTCCCATCCAGCCACCGTTGAAACCATTTTACTACTTCAATATTAATTTCTAACGATTGAACCTTCCTAACTAACCTTCCGTGTGGAACCTTGTCAAAGACCTTACTGAAGTCCATATAGACAACATCCACTGCTTTACCCTTGTCAACTTTCCTAGTAACCTCTTCAAAAAATTCAATAAGATTTGTCGAACATGACCTTCCACACACAAATCCATTGACTGTTCCTAATCAGACCCTGTCTATCCAGATAATTATATATACCATCTCTAAGAATACTTTCCATTAATTTACCCACCACTGATGTCAAACTGACAGGCCTATAATTGCTAGGTTTACTCTTAGACCCCTTTTTAAACAATGGAATCACATGAGCAATCCGCCAATCCTCTGGCACCATCCCCATTTCTAATGACATTTGAAATATTTCTGTCAGAGCCCCTGCTATTTCTACACTAACTTCCCTCAAGTTCCTAGGGAATATCCTGTCAGGACCTGGAGATTTATCCATTTTTATATACTTTAAAAGCGCCAGTACTTCCTCTTCTTTAATCATCATAGTTTCCATAACTACCCTACTTGTTTCCCTTACCTTACACAATTCAATACCCTTCTCCTTAGTGAATACCGAAGAAAAGTTGTTCAAAATCTCCCCCATCCTTTTTGGCTCCACACAACTCCACACATGGTTCCACTCTGATTCTCTAAGGGACCAATTTTATCCCTCACTATCCTTTTGCTATTAATATAACTGTAGATGGTGAGCAGTTAGTCAGAAATCTCTCCATGGTACATCTGTGGAACTTTGCAAAATATTTGGTGACATACCAAATCTCCTCAAACTCCTGATGAAGTATAACTGCTGGTGTGGAAGTTGCAGTAAGGTAAGAGTTAAAGGTAAGAATAGGCTGGGACTGTTGTAGTCAAGCGACACTGCTGGAGGCATCTGCTTACTATAGACAAGATACATGGGAGTGGGGGAAGGAGTGACTGTAGCAATTTGTTCTTGATCGAGATCACTGAGACTTTGCTGGTAAGTTTGTCCTAAAACATAGTGTCCCTCTACACTTTGAGGGGTGCCGGTGACAGATGAGATAGGAATAACGGAAGGATGTGAAATATACCCAGCAACTAAGGGACAATTGTCTTTATTAACTATGAAATATCATCGGTTGTCCTTTGAAGTTTCCACTGACTTTTAACATCTTGTGAATGGTGATTGATCTTGGTTATGAACACTATTTTAATTATCTTCATTAAATCTAATTTACAAAAATCAAATCCTGATTCTTTGTAGTGAGCTTCTGTATTTGAATTCCTCTGAAAGGAAAAGGATGAACATCCAACGCAGATGCATCGTGAATGACAGAGGGATAAAGGTTTACAAAAAAATAACCAAGGGGAGGCTTCTGATGAATGGCAGGAGCAAGGTCCATTTTATTATCTAAAATGTGTGGGAATTGAAACATACACTCAGTGGCCACTAAGTGCATGTTTGTGATCTTCTGCTGCTGTAGCCTATCAAGGTTTGATGTGTTGTGTGTTCGGAGATGCTCTTCTGCACACCACTGTTGTACTGTGTAGTTCTTTAAATTACTGTTTATTTAATTTTATTTTATTGAGACGGCCCTTCGAACCACACCACCCAGCGATCCCCTGATTTAACCCTAGCCTAATCATGGGACAATTTACAATGACCATTTGGTACGTCTTTGGACTGTGGGAGGACTCCAGAGCATCTGGGGGAAACCCATATGGTCATGGGAAGAATGCACTAACTCCTTTCAGACAATGGTGGGAATTGAACCTGGGTCACTAATAACCACTATGCTATCATGCTGTTGCCTTCCTGCCAGCTTGAACCAATCTGGCCATTCTCCTGCAACCTCTCTCATTAACAAGGCATTTTTGCCCACAGAACTGCTGCTCACTGGATGCTTTTAGTTTTTTACACCACTCTCTGTAAACTCTCGAGGTGCGTGAAAATCCCAGGAGATCAGCAGTTTCAGAGATACTTAAACCCCTCTGTCCTGCAGCAAAGATCATTCCACAGGCACAGTCACTTGAATCACATTTTTTTCTCATGTTTGGTCTGAACAACAACTGGACCACTTAAGCATGTCTGCATGGTTTTATGCATTGAGTTGCTGCCATACCAAAGTACTTGTATGCCACCATATTCAACCCTGACATTCATTTTCTTGTGGGCATTCACAGTAAATGCAAGAAACACAATAGAATCAATGAAAGGCTGCACCCAGCGGGACAAACAAATGTGCAGAAGACAATGAACAGTGCAAATACAAAAGGAAAAAAATAATAGTAATAAGTAAATAAGCATTAAGTATTGAGAACATGAAATGAAAAGTTCTTCAGTGAGTCCATAGGTTGCGGGAACAATTCAGTGATGGGCTGATTGAAGTTAAATGAAGTTAACGTTTCTGGTTAAAGAGCCTGCAGGTTGAGGAATAAAAACTGCTCCTGAAGCTGGTGGTGTGAGTCCTGAGGCTCCTGTACCATCTTCCTGATGGCAGCAGCAAGAAGACAGCATGACCTAGGTTGTTGATGGATGCCGCTCTCCTGCAACCGCACTCTGTGTAAATGTGCTCCATGGTAGGTAGGACTTTAAGGTGATGGCCTGGCCACATCCACTTATCCATTACTTTTTAAAAAATATATTAGTTTTTCAAAACATTTTACAAATTAAAAACCCCAAATCCCAATGAGGAACATTAATACAGTGCAAAATTAAGCATACAATGACAATATGCTACAAAGGAAGAGAATTTGACAAAAAAGCACCTAAATTGAAGACAAGTAAGCTTAGTATCCTCCCCAAGCCCCACAACACAAGAAAAAATAACAACTCCAGACCAACCACAACACAATATAGAGAGTTTAGATCCGAATTAAGAACTGAATAATGAATTTTTTCGAACTCCAAGCAGGCCATAATGTCGTTAAGCCATTGCGCATGAGTGGGCGGGGCAACATCTCTCCATCTAAGGAGGATCAAGCGTCTAGCCAGGAGAGAGGCAAAGGATAATATTCGGCATTGGGTCGGACCCAGACGTAAATCTGTCTCGCCCCAGAAACCGAACAAAGCAATTAAGGGGTTTGGTTCTAGGTGCTGATTCAGAATGCACGATAACGTAGTGAAGACATCTTTCCAAAATTTCTCCAAGCTAGGACAGAACCAGTACATGTGGATGAGAGGCGCCACGCCCCTCTTGCATTTATCACAGAGCGGACTAATGTTAGGGTAGAATCGAGATAGTTTAGATTTAGACATATGGGCTCTATGAACAATCTTAAACTGTAAAAGGCAATGGCGAGCACAAAGAGAGGTTGAGTTAACCAATTTGAGAACTGAGTCCCAGCTCTCATTCGATAAGGAGGTATTTAAATCCTGCTCCCAGGCCATTTTAATTTTATCCACAGGGGCCTGTCGTAAGGCTGCTAATTTATCTCGAATAATTGATATTAAACCTTTACCTAGTGGATTAATGGAAAGAAATAGGTCCATAGCATTTTTCGCAGGCATTTCAGGAAAGTTAGAAATTAAAGGAGCAATGAAGTGTCTGATTTGGAGATATCTGAAAAAATGAGCGTTGGGCAGATTGAACTTAACAGAGAGCTGCTGAAAAGAAGCGAAGCGATTATCAATGAAAAGATCTTCAAAATGTCTAATGCCCTTCCTATACCAAACATGGAATGCTGAATCATACGTAGTAAGTAAAAAAAGGTGATTATGTGTGACAGGGCTAGAAACAGAAAACCCATGGAAACCATAGCATTTCCTAAACTGAGCCCATATACGCAAAGTGTGTCTAACAAGAGGATTAGCTATTGATCTGGACAGACTACTAGGGAGTGCAGAGCCAAGAAGTGCAGAGATAGATAATTCTTTAGTGGAGCTCAACTCCATTGCCACCCAATTAGGGCACTCAGGTTGGCCGTGGAAGAAAGACCAAAAGGTAGCACAACGTATATTAGCTGCCCAATAATATAAACGAAAGTTAGGTAAAGCCATGCCACCCTCTTTTTTAGATATTTGGAGATGGATTTTATTAATTCTAGAGTGCTTATTCTTCCACAGATATGACAAAATAATAGAGTCTAAGGAATCAAAAAAAGATTTAGGAATAAAAATTGGGATAGATTGAAATAAGTATAAAAATTTGGGGAGAACTTACATTTTAACAACATTAATACGACCTACCAAAGACATAGATAGAGGTGACCATTGTACCAGACTCTGTTTTATAGTATATGAAAGATTGGCAAAGTTTTCACGAAAGAGATCTTTAAACTTCCTTGTGACTGTAATTCCAAGATGAGTAAATTGATTATGGACTACTTTAAAAGGGAGATCACGAAATGTTAGTTCTTGTGCTTCTTTATTAATTGGGAAAAGTTCACTCTTATGTAAAATAAGTTTATAGCCAGAGATCTGGCTAAACTGGTCAAGAAGTGAAAACATTAGCGGTAAGGATGTAGACGGATTTGAGAGAAAGAGTAATAAGTCATCAACATAAAGAGAAACTTTATGCTCAACACCCCCTCTCCAAATCCCGGCCAATTCAGGACAGTTTCAAAATGCTATCGCCAAAGGTTCTATAGCCAAATCAAAGAGAAAGGGACTGAAGGGGCATCCCTGACGGGTGCCACGTTTGAGATTAAATACTTGGGATTTCTGAAAATTAGTTAAAACAGAAGCAGTAGGACACAGGTACAGCAATTGGATCCAAGAGATGAAACTTTGACTGAGGTCAAATTTTTCTAAGACTGCAAAAAGGTAGTTCCACTCTATACGATCAAATGCTTTCTCCGCATCGAGGGAAATAACACATTCAGGAATCCCAGTTGGAGGTGAGTATAAGATATTAAATAAATGCTGAATGTTAAAAAAAAGGGAGACGGTTTTTAATAAAGCCTGTTTGGTCATCAGAGATAATGGAGGGAATAATGGTTTCTAATCTATGAGCCAAAACTTTAGTTAAGATCTTTACATCAACATTGAGCAAAGAAATCAGCCTATACGAGGAACACTCTGTTGGGTCTTTGCTCTTTTTTAATAGAAGAATAATAGATGCCTCATTGAAAGAGGGTGGCAATTTGCCGTAATTAAACGAGTCAGATAATACTGAAAGTAACTGAGGAGAAAGTAGTGAAGAGAATGATTTATAAAATTCTACAGGGAACCCATCAGGTCCAGGAGATTTCCCTGAGGACAGTGCAGAAATTGCAAAAGATATTTCTTCTGATGATATAGGCACATTAAGTTTGGCTTTAAAATCAGATGAAAGTGAAGGGATATTCAGATTCTGTAAAAATTGATCAACAGAGATATTGTCATTCAAAGATTCAGAGGAATAAAGCCGAGAATAAAAAATTTTAAATGCGTCATTAATTTCTAAATGATCCGATGTAAAGTCCCCATTCTCCTTCCGGATCTTTGTAATATGTTGTTTGGCTTTGGAACGCCTCAGCTGATTGGCTAGGAATTTACCAGACTTATCCCCATGAATGTAAAAGCGACTCTTGCTTTCGAGAAGTTGGCGTTCGACAGGTTGGATAGACAGAAGGTTAAATTTAGTTTGGAGTTCAACGCGCTTCTTGTATAATTCAGGGTTCTTAGTTTGAGCATATATTTGATCCAATTCTTTAATCTGGTTAATGAGGTCTAATCGATCTGCACAGGATCTTCTGTTGAGATTTGCTGTGTAAGAGATTATTTGACCCCTCAGATATGCTTTCATGGCATCCCAGACAATCTGGGATGGCACTTCAGGTGATGTATTAGTGTTAAAATAAAAGGTTATCTGATCCTTAATAAATTTTTAAATATCATCATCCGATAATAAAGTTGAATCAAACCGCCAGTGTTTATTCCTCTGAGGGAGACCAGGAAAGTTCAGAGAGAGGGTAATTGGGGCATGGTCAGAAATCAGTATACTCTGATAGTCACAAGAGTGGGCAAATAGGATAAGTTGGTTATCGAGTGTTTGATATGTGAGAATACCTTCCTCCTTTTAACAGGGTGATTCAATCCCTTTACATTCCAGCTCACGAATTTAAGTGCACTAGCCATTATCAATTACTAATGCATAAAAGGCAGCAGGCATATAAAAAGTCAAGCAGTACAATAGCAGTCTGGGAGCAGAGATGTAAACATAGATTCGTAAAATCAAAACATATACATGTCCTGAGCAATAAAGAGAAACAATAAATACAGTGAGTGATGTTGGAACTGGAAAATCCACCCCACCCACACAACCCAAAACTAGACGGCTACCAAAAAAAGCAGCTAGCTCTACCAAAAGAATTAACCCAAATACAACTTCCAGATCTGTGTCATTAACAGCAGTTCCGTATAAATACTATAGCAGATAGTAACTAGTTTATGCACTAGAAAGCATAACTACAAATTAGAACATCTGCAGAAATATAAAACTTAATACAGAGAAAATCAGAAGAAAACCAAAACTAACCTACCCGTGAAAAATTATAGAAGAATAAAGTAAGAGAAAGGGAAAAAAAGAGGAGGAAGGGGAAAATTATAAATTCAAGAAGAGTACTTATTAACTATTTACAGAGAGGAGAGAAAAAAAAATCAGAGATTAGAAAAAAGGGTGAAGAAAAGAAAAAATAAATAAATATAAAAAAGGAAAAATAAATCAGCAATTAAACTGTGAACCAACAAACAGGGAGGCCTTCACTAAAGACTTCAAACCTCCAAAACAAGTTAGAATCAGTTGTAGAACTCTATAGATAAAGTTATACAAGAATAAAATAGATTACACAAGTACTATTTAAACGTCCATAGGGAAACATTAAGCACAGAATGTCTATTTAAAAAAGACACACCAAATCCAGGGAGAGATTGTCAACAACCCTTAGAGTTTCAATGAATAATGTCTGAGTGATTCAGGTAAAGTCTGAGTCCAGAAAAAGTAATTTTACTACGAGAAGTACTTATCCACCATTTTAGGAGGTCCGATCGGGTTCCGAAGATGACTGGATAGCCGGAAGACTTGCCACAAATGCTTCAGCTTCCTTCACTGATTTAAACCACTTCTATTTTCCAGTATTAAGCTTGATTCGTAGATCGGCAGGAGTGCGAAGAGAGGGTTTAAAACCACGCTCAAAAATCACTTTCATTGCGCCTTTAAACTCAGCGCGCATCTTTAAGGTCTGGGGCACAAAATCTTCCACAAAGCGAATGATTGTATCCTGGAAAGTAAAAGAACCTCTGCGACGTGTCTCCATAATCAGACGGTGTTTTACCTGGTATTGATGGAAGCACAAGATTACCGGTCGCGGGCGGGAGCCCAGAATTCCGGGGGGAACATAGACCCTGTGTGCCCTTTCGAGCTCAGGCGGGTTCAGAAGCAAATCTTTCCCGAATATCTCACAGAGAAACTCGGCGAAAAACTTCACAGTTGATCCCTGTTCGGTGGCCTCTGGCAACCCAAGAATTCGGAGATTGCAGCGTCTGCTGCAATTTTCGAGATCCACCATTTTGGAAAGGAGTTTGTTACATTTTTCCTCTAAGCTGGAACAGAGAGTCTCCAAGTATGGAACACGACTTTCTAAATCTTCAGAAGTCGAATCGATGCGAGATAAGTGTTCAGCATGTTTGTCCACTCTATCATTGATCCGATCCAGTTTGGCTTCCAACTGTTTGAAAGCGGTTTTAAATTCCTTTAAAATTTCGTCACGGAGCTGTTCGAGCGCAGCTAGAGTCTCAGCTGAGAGAGCCGGAGCTTCCTTTCTCCTGGATTTAGAACTCTTGCTAGACATTGTAAGTTAGATGTGTTCACAGGCAAGTAAAGGAAACCAAAAAAGTTCCTAACTAAGGTTTAAAAAATGGAGACATTTAGTGCAAAGATAGTGACAATAATGGAACAAAAGTTCGGAGCAGCTAAGCAATCGCCATCTTACCGGAAGTCCCCATCCACTACTTTTTTGTAGGCTTTTCTGTTCAAGTACATTGGTGTTTCCTTACCAGACTGTGATGCAACCAGTCAATATACTCTGCACCACACATTTATAGAAGTTTGTTATAGATGACTTTCTGAATCTTCACAAACTTCTAAGAAAGTAGAGCTGCTGTTATACTTTCTTTGTAATGGCGCTCTGAAATGTTAACACCAAGGAATTTAAAGTTGTGGACCCTCTCCACCTCTGACCCCTGATGAGGACTGGCTCATGGACCTCTGGTTTCCTCCTCCTGAAATCAATGATCGGCTCCTTGGTCTTGATGACATCGAGTGAGAGGCAGTTGTTGTGATACCGCTCAGCCAGAATTTCAGTCTCCCTCCTATGTTCTGATTCATCACCACC
Organism: Hemitrygon akajei; assembly: GCF_048418815.1. NCBI lineage: Eukaryota > Metazoa > Chordata > Chondrichthyes > Myliobatiformes > Dasyatidae > Hemitrygon > Hemitrygon akajei. The sequence continues at coordinate 32,353,345 of NC_133136.1, forward strand.
TTTGATTTGGCCAATGACAGTGATGTCGAGAGTAAACTTAAATGTGTCATTGGAGCCACACAGTCATAAGTATAAATGAGTAGAGTGGGAAGCTAAGCACACAGCCTTGTGGTGCACCTTAGCTGATGGAGATTGTAAAGGAAATACTGTTGCTAATCCAAACTGACTGGAATCTGCAAGTGAGGAAATCGAGAATCTAATTTCACAAGGAAGTATTGAAGCCAAGGTCCTGAAACTTATAGGTTTGTTTTGAGGGGATGAGAATATTGAATGCCAAAGCTGTAATCAATGAAGTGCACCTTGATTTATGCACCTTGGAAAACCAAGTGTTCCTGGGCTGAGTGAAGAACCAGTGAAATGGCATCTTCTTTTATGTGTTTTGACGATAAGCAAATTGGAGTGGATCCAAGTTGCTTCCCGGGCAGGAGCTGATATGTTTCATCACCAGCCTCTCAAAGCATTTCATCACATTGGACGTAAGTATGATTCCCAAGTGTTTTTTTTTATGCCATGGACCCCAGGTTGGAAGTCCCTGATGGAATTGCTACTGGATCAGTCTTTGAGGCTGGTTAGCACGTTCTTGATGCAGGTGGGTACCTCAGATTGCCGAAGTGAGAGGTTAAAGATATCAGGGAACACACCAGTGAGTCGATCAGCAGAGGTGTTTAGTATTTGGGCAGGTACCCCATCTGGGCCTGATGCTTTCCATTGGTTCACCTTCCTGAACGTAGGCCTTGCATAGGCCTCAGAGACTGAAATGACAGGGTCATCGTGGGCTGTGGGAGTTTGTAAAAGTGCCTCCATGTTTTAGTGGTCAAAGCGAGCATAAAAGGCATTGAGCTCATCTGGGAGAGAAAACTTGTCACCAGTGTCACTTGGTTTCACTTTGTAGGTGGTGATAGCATTGTTCATGAACTTAGAGCATTGATCAGTACATCACCTTTGTTCTAGTACTGTACATCTCACATTAAAATAGACACATTTCAACCCTTCCATCTCAGTACATTTGTGCCCTATCCACTGCCTATGCTCCCTCACAGTCTGTCCACACGCTGCATCTACTTTTACGCCATCTACGCCATTCTCTGACTAATCATGCTGGTTCCCATCCCCCTGCCAATCTAGTTTAAACCCTCCCCACTAGCTCTGGCAAATCTGCCTGCAAGAATGTTGGTCCTCCTCAAGGAGTAACCTATCTTTTTTGTACAGGTTATATCTTACCCAGAAGAGATCCCAATAATCCTCAAATCTGAAACCCTGCTCCCTGCACCAGTTCTTCAGCCATGCACTCATTTGCCAAATCATGCTATTCTTACTCGCACTGGTGTGTGACACAGGAGGCAATCTAAAGGTTACTAACCTTGTTGTCCTGCTTTTTGGCTTAAGTCCTATCCTTCTATATTCACTTTTCAGGACCTCATCTCTTTTCCTAGCTTTGTTGTTGTTATCAATATGTACCACAGCTTCTGGCTGCTCACCCTCTCCTTCAAGAATGCTTTGGAACTAGTCTATGGTGTCCTTGACCTTGGCACCTGAGAGGCAAAATACCACCTGGAGGTCTCTGTCTTGTCCAGGGGTCACCAACCTTTTTTGCAATGCGGACCGGTTTAATATTGACAATATTCTTGCGGACTGGCCGACCGCGTGGGCGGGAGGGGGGGATGTTAATCACGACCGGAATAAGTCAACTATAAGTCACTTATAAGTGGCTAATACACTCAATTTTGGTTCTAACAAATTTAATATTAAACACACAGTGCATATTTTCCTCGCATGAATATAGTGATGTCAATTATAACTCACTTATAAGCATCATAACATTTTAAGTAATGTTTGGATATTAAACTCACTGCGCATATTTTCCTCGTATGAACATATAAAAGCATTGCAACACACCGGTGAGAGGACAAGGTAAGGGCCAGAGGTCCCCGTACCGGTGCTGTGGTGGTCACAGTCTGGAGAGATTGACCAACCGAGCGAGCAGTGCAACAGGGCGTGTGCCTGCCCCCCCTTGTAGGTAGGTAGGATCTATAGGCCGACAAAAGTTTGGCTCGAGGGATGACTTTCAGTATATCACAGCGAGGTAGCTGCTCTGCTACTTACAAATCCTTGAGCCTGATTTAGGTCGTCTACGAATATTTTAGCACCGGGTTCCCCACGAACATTCGGTGTGCTAAATAGGCTTAGAGGCAGTGCCCATCTGTCTGCACTCCAGGGCAGTAGTAATGGCACTTCTCGCCAGCTGGTTACCCGAGGCCCACCAGTGATCCCTGGCGCGAGGATATCACTGTGTTTAGGCGACTGATGACCTCGCGTGGGTAATGACCTCACGTGTGTTGAAGTTCAACAGTGGGCGTGACAGGGAATGAGGAAAGGTGCAGTTGACTCATATCATTTCATATCGACAAATCATATCGTTTTCTCGCGACCTGGTAGCACATGCTTTGCAGCCCGTTGGTTGGGGACCACTGGTCTTGTCCACAGAATTTCCTGTCTATTCTTCTAACTTCTCAGCACTTGTCTAGTCTTTTCCTGCACTTCCTTTCTGAGACACAGAACCAGACTCAGTGCCAGAGACCTGGTTGCTGTAACTTCCCCCTGATAGGTCTACTCACCACATCACCACCCCCAGCTCCCTGCCTCAGCAACATGCAGAGCGGCATTCTTGTTATTGAGAGAAATAGCCACAGAGGTACTCCATACTGTCAGCCTATTCCCTTTCCCTGTCCTGACAGATACATGGCTGCCTGCCTCCTGTAGTTTACGTGTGACTGCTTCCCCGTAGCCCTGTAACTCCTGTCTATTCACCCCCCCCCCCCCCACCAATCTTACTCTCCTGAATGATTCACAGGTCATCCAGTTCCAGTTCCAGTTCCACTCCCCTAAAGCAGCAGCCAGATGCACTTCTTGTGGCTGTAGCCCTCAGGTACACTGAGGTCTTCCGGTTTTCCAACGTCGTGCAAGAGGAGCACATCACTGTCCTGGGATCCATTCTCCCTGCTCTACGTGTGCAATAATAAAGACAGAGAAATTTGACGGAGACCTCAGGCTAGCCTCTGCCTCTTTGTGGTGAAGCCTCTTGAGATAAAGGTTCAATTCCCCCAGTCTAACCCTGTCTAACCACCTCTTAATTCTTTATCTTTGGCCCTTGCTTAATTACATGATCAATATAAAACAATAGAAAGTCAGAAAAACCGAAAGAACAGAGTTAGAAAAGGGTGGTAAATCTGTGGAATTCATTGCCATAGAGGGCTGTGCAGGTCAAGTCACTGGGTATGTTTAAAGTGGAAGTAGATGGGTTCTTGATTAGTGAGGGCATCAAAGGTTTCAGGGAGAAAAGAGGATAATGAGGTTGAGTGGGATAATAAATCATGATGGAATGGCAGAGTACACCCAATGTGCCAATGGGTCTAATTCTGCTCCGATGTCTTATGGTCTTATGGTTTTAAGTCTCAACAGGTTCCACGTTTTAAATCACCTGCTTGTCATGACAAGGGCTCCCGAACCGGAATAATTGAATAATATAGAATATGTTACTAATAGAAATTTCAGAGCTAGTGTTATACTCAAAAGTAAAGAGTATTTAAATAACCAAGGATAAAGAGATGGAGATTACAGGCTGGACTGTAAAAACATGGGATTAAAGCGAGAGAGAGGGGGAGGAAGAGTGTGATGGAGTGAGGGAGAGAAAGGACAGGAAGGCAGAGAGGGAGGGAGGGAGAGTGGGAGACAGAGAGGAAGAATGATGAAGATACAGGGAGAAAAAGGGAGGGAGAGACGGAAAGGGAGAGGGTGAGAGAGAAAGAGAGGAGGAGGGAGGGAGAGGGAAGGGGAGAGGAAGATAGATAGTGAGAGAGAGAGAAAGAGTAACATCCTACCACCAAGCATCAATTTTATTCACCATATATCTATAGATATATTTATATGTATGGTGGATTCCAGTTAATTGGGCCATCAGTTAATCAGGACAGCAGCTTATTCGGGATCACTCCTAGAGAACAAAAACAAATCTAGAAAATAGCTGGGATTCCCTTTGTTTATTTGGGACACCGTGGCCCTTAACTGGGACAGAAGAAGTTACCAAACAGTTTCTAACTAGTGTCAGTCAAGTGTATATCGTGTGACTGTTAGAGCAAACACTTTTTTAATAATGTCACGTGTTTATGTGTGTGTGTGTGTGTGTGTGTGTGTGTGTGTGTGTGTGTGTGTGTGTGTGTGTGTGTGTGTGTGTGTGTTGTGTTTAAAAAGCAGTGACTTTTGTCACTGATTGTTGGTGAGTAATAAGCAGTAAGACAATTAAGCAACTGCTTTGCTCACCACAGTTTCAAGCATTCAGGCTTGGAGATGCCAGAAACAGCTGAGAGTGAAAACAAAATGACTTTACTCCTTCACCAAGTGTGGAACTATGAAGAATTTGAAGGTATCAGCAATCATCTTGAATGTTACAATGGACATGAATATTTGGAGGATGCAGTTGTTGAAATCATTGTTTGAAGGCAGTTCATTGTCTGCACTGATTTTGTTAATTTACAGTCAATTAAAAGAACATGGCAGTGTGCACTGGATTAATTCCTACATCAATAACTGTTAGGAACTGATGCACAGTTTTGTAGTGTAGTAGTTTTGGTAACATTTCAATTTGATCTGTATTTTATTAATATACATAATTTGTTACTCAGTTTGATAGTAGTTTGTCTGTTTTATACTTTTTTAGCTTTGGCTAATGGGGCAGCCGCTTAATTGGACCAAAGCGCATAGGTACCGATGTGCCCCTATTAATGGGAATTCACTGTATTGGGAAATTGCTGGTGCTATAGTTAACAAAAAATGATAACATTCAACAACATATGAAGAGGATATAGCAAAGGGAAAACAGACAATCACTTGGTAGGTGTGTTCGAAGGTTATGAGGAACAGACTTTGACCACCTTATTGTTAAATATAATGAGTTTGAAAAGGATATAAAATACCATTCAAACTAATTCAGACTATTTATAAAGCTGTTGTGTTCATCATCAATATACCTTAGTGATTTGTTGTTGGAACAAGAAAATCTGTTGAGTTAGTTTAAAATAAATCTTGAAGTCAAACAAGTCCATAAATTAGAAAATCTTACAGTGGTGACCCTGCTGGGATATTTGACCAACATCTGAGACCAGGCACTATTGTGGATACGACCACAGACAAAATTATCATGTATCAATCATGCATAGACCATAAGACCAAAAGACCACAAGACATGGGAGCAGAATTAGGCCATTTGGCCCACCACGTCTGTTCCTTTTTGCTGCCTTCCTCCTTTCTTAAAGAGTGGAGTGACATTTGCAATTTTCCAGTCCCCTGGCACCATGCCAGAGTCCAATTATTTTTGAAAGATCATTACTAATTCCTGCACAATCTCTACTGCTACCTCTTTCAGAACCCTGGGGTGCAGTTCATCTGGTTCGGATGACTTGTGTACCCTTGGGTCTTTCAGCTTTTTGAGCACCTTCTCCCTTGTAATAGTAACTGCACTCACTTCTCTTCCCTCACAGCCTTCAACATCTATCACAGTGCTAGTGTCTTCCATAGTGAAGACTGATACAAAATACTGTTTTAGTTCATCTGCCATCTCCTTGGCCCCACTTATTATTTCTCTAGCCTCATTTTCTCGCAGTCCTATATTCACTTATGCCTCTCTTTTACTTTTTTTTTACATACTTGGAAAAAGCTTTTACTATCCACTTTGATATTGTTTGCTAGCTTGCTTTCATATTTCATCTTTTCCCTCCTAATGATTCTTTTAGTTGCTCCCTCTGCAGGGTTTTAAAAGCTTCCCAATCCTCTATCTTCCCACTAATTTTTGCTTTATTGTATGCCCTCTCCTTTGCTTTTACATTAGCTTGATTTCCCTTGTCAGCCACAGTTGTACTATTTTGCCATTTGAGTATTTCTTTTTGTATAAGAATGCATCTATCCTTCCTCATTTTTCCCAGAAACTCACACCATTACTGCTCTGTTGTCATCCCTGCCAGCACCTCCTTCCAATTTACTTTGGCCAACTCCTCTCTCATACCACTGTAATTTCCTTTACTGAAATACTGCTATGTCAGACTTTACTTTCTCCCTATCAAATTTCGAGTTGGACTCAGTCATATTGTGATCACTGGTTCCTAAGGGTTCTTTCACCTTAAGCTCCCTAATTGCCTCTGGTTCATTACCTAACACCCAATCCAGTATAGCTGATCCTCTAGTAGGCTCAATGACAAACTGCTCTAAAAAGCCATCTCATAGGCATTCAACAAACTCACTCTCTTGACGTCTATTTCCAACCTGATTTTCCCAATGGACCTGCATGGTGAAATCTCCCATGACTACATTAACTTTGCCCTTTTGACATGCCTTTTCTATTTTGTTTTGTAAATTGTGGTCCACATTCCAGCCACTGTTGGGAGACCTGTATATAATTTCCATCAGTGTCCTTTTACCCTTACAGTTTCTTAACTCAATTCACAAGGATTCAACATCTTCCGAACATATTTCACATCTTAAAAAACTGATTTGATGCCATTCTTTACCAGGAGAGGCATGCCATCCCCTCTGCCTACCTTTCTATCCCTGCAATACAACATGTAACCTTGGACATTCAGCTCCCAACTGCAACCATCCTTCAGCCATGATTCAGTGATGGCCACAATATTATATCTGACAATCTGCAATAGTGCAACAAGATCATCCACCTTATTTCTTATATTCCATGCATTGGGATATAACACTTTGAGTACTGAATTTGCTACCCCTTTTGGTTCTGCATCTCTAATGCACTGATACTCACCCTGCTGGCTACAAGTATGTCCTATCATCTGCCTGCCCTTCCTTCCTGACAGTCTGACTGCACGCTGTCTTTGCTTTTTTACCATCCGTTCTATCCTGAGTCCCTTCAGTCTGGTTTCCACCCCCCTGCCAAATTAGTTTAAACTCTCCCCAACAGCTCTAACAAACCTGCCCGTGAAAATATTAGTCCCCCTCAGGTTCAGGTGCAACCCGTCTCTTTTGTACAGGTCATACCTGCCCCAGAAGAGATCCCAATGATCCAAGAACCTGAAGCCCTGCCCCCTACACCAGCTTCTCAGCCATGCATTAAATTGCCAAATCATCCTGTTTCTATTTTCTCTGGCATGTTTGTGGCACAGACAACAATCCAGAAATTACTACCTGGGAGGTCTTGCTTCTCAGCTTCTACCTAGCTCTTTAAATTCTCTCCTCAGGACCTCTTTGCTTTTCCTTCCTATGTCATTAGTTCCAATATATGCCAAGATATCTGGCTGCTTTCCTTCCCTCATCAAAATGTTGTGGACGTGATCCGAGACATCCCTGACCCTGGCACCTGGGAGGCAATGTACTATCTGGGTGTCCCGTTCACATCCAGAGACTCTCCTGTCTATTACCCTGACTATTGAGTCACTACCACTCATCCTATCAGTAGTGCTCCCCTCTGTTCCCTCTTTCTCTTTTGCATCACGGACCTATACTCTGTGCCAGTAACCCTATCTTCATGGTATTCCCCTGGGAGGTCATCCTTGCAAACAGTATCCAAAGAGGTATACTTATTTTTGAGGGGAATGACCAAGGGGTGGTCTGCACTAACTGCTTATGCACATTTTCATTTCTCCTGACAGTCACCCATCTGCTTACCCTCTACAATTTTGGGGTGACTACTTCCCTGTAACTCTGATCAGTTATCTCTTCACTCTCCCATACAAGCTGAAGGCCATCCTACTGTTACTCCAGATCCCTAACACAGTCTTCAAGGAGCTGCAGCTGGATGCACTTCATGCAGATGTAGTTCCCTGGGAGGCACTGGGTCTTTCAGGTCTCCAACATCCATCATGAAGAACACACAACAGCCATTTACTACAATGGGTACTGTAAGAGAGAAAAAGGGGAGCCTTATCAGAAGCTCACCCAGAGGCAATGCCCCTTTCAAACAAAGGCCTCTTTTGAGCCAAAGACCTCTTTCAAGGAGCGCACAACACATACCATTGGTCCTTGGAAAGATTTATAGGCTAGAATGTACAAAAAAGGTATAAACATGCATGTATTGACTCTGAGAAGACATCCAAGAGTGCCTTCACAGGACAGAAGGTATGTTCATTAGGAAACACTGTTGGGTGTATTCTGGAGTTGATATATAGATTTGGAGTCCACATTGCCGAGCACCTACACTCTGCCAGAAAAAGCGGGATCTCCCAGTGGCCACCTATTTTATTTCCACTTCTCATTCCAATATGTCTGTCCATGGCTTCCTCCACTGTCATGATGAGGCCACTCACGGGTTGGAGGAACAGCCTTGTATTCTGTCTGGGTAGCCTCCAACCTGATTGCATCAACATCGATTTCTCAGACTTCCGGTAATGCCCCTCCTCCCCTCACCATTCCCCATCTCCTTTTCCCTCTCTCACCTTTTGTCCTTGCCTGCCCATTGCCTCCCTCTAGTGCTCCTCCCCCCTTTTCTTTCCTCCATAGCACTTCTGTCCTCTCTTATTAGAGTTCCCCTTCTCCAGCTGTGTATCTCTTTCACAAATCAACTTCCCAGCTCTTTTTCTGTGTGATACAAGACATTGAGTTAATCTGAGGAAATGAATTTCAGGTTTGTATACTGTATGGTGGCATGTATGTACTTTGATAATGATTTTATTTTGAACTTGGATTTTGAAGCCTTGTCGCCCATGTCACTTGGTTTTACTGTAGGAGGTGATAGCATACAAGCTGTCACAACTGCCTAGCGTCCTTCATCGATTCAAGTTTTGTTCAGAATTGCCGCTTTGCATATAAGATGGCTTTCTAGAGATCGGACCTGGACTACTTGTATTTTACTTGGTAGGCAGACCTCACTGCCACTGGTACGGCCCTCAGCAGACTGCGGACCTCATAGTTCATTCAGGCTGGGGAAGACCAAATGATTTTATGGGGACACACTTGTCTATGACTGTTGCTACAAAGTCTGTCAACTATGGTGTATTTGTTCAGATTCTCTGAGTCCTTAAATGCGGCCCAGTCTAATAACTGGAAGCAAACCTGTAGTCTCAGCTCTGCCTCCCGTGATCACCTCTTTTTTGTCCTTAGCTGTGGAGCCTTGCTGTTTAGCCTCTGCCTCTATGTAGGTTGGAAGAGGAAAGCCAAGTGATCAGATTTCCTGAAATGTGATCTAGGCATGGAACGGTAGGCATTCCTAATTGTAGTACAGCAGTGGTTGAGTGTATTGGGACCCCTAGTGCTGCTGGTGATATATTGATGATAAACAGGCAGAGATTTCTGCTGACAAGACTGATTGAAGTCCTTGCCAATGATATGAAAGGCTTTGGGGGTTAGGCTTACTTTTTTGTTTATGGAAGCATTCAGTCCCTTGACTGCCTGCTTTGTCAGCCTTTGGTGGTATGTAAACTGTGGTCAGGATCTCTTGGTAAGTAGAATGGTTGACACTTAATCCTTAGATTTTGCAGGTCGTGGGAACAAGAGTGCAACAAGACTGCTGTGTCTGAGCATCAGAAAGTTTGTTATGAAACACTGACCCCCACTTTCGCCTTCTCTGAATCAGCAGAGAGTCCATCCTGTGTATTGTGAAGCCCTTGGGTTTTACCAGTGTATCTGGAGTGAACCATATCTCCACAAAACAGCGAATGCAGCAATTTCTCATTTCCCTCTGATAAAATAACCTTGCCTGTGGGTCTTCAATCTTGTTCTCCAGTAAATGTACATTTGCTAGCAAAATGCTGAGTAGAACAAGTTTCATACCCCAATGTTTTAGCCTGGCTTAGTGTCCTCCCTTCCTCCCTCTCTTGCAACTGTGGTGATGTACTTCCGTCCACTTACAGGTGTTGTACCTGCATGTTTCAGAGTTAAGTCTGCCAAGTCCTTCAGAAGACTGGGAAATTGCTAGTTCATTCAGACTAAAAGAATGTTACTTATAGGGGAATTATAGGCTGCAGACTGCAGTGAGAGTAGTTCAGAAGAAAATCAGCTGTTTAGATATTTGCATTAAGGAGCAGGTATAACTAATAAAGTGGGTACTGAGTGTATGAAGCCAACAGAGCTTAGAAAAAAGAGCAGGCACATTTAATTGAAGCCTAACTTAAAAAAAATAAGCCACATAAATGGTTAGCTTTAGGAAATACAGAGCTTGTTATGGAATGAAAGAGACAATCAGGTAGAGGCTATACTGTAGATGTGGCAAAGTGTGAATACTTTACATCTATTTTCACAATGGAATCATGCACAAAAGAGATGAAAGATATGGATATGATTATGAATTGAACGCACAATGATAATTTTCCAATTCATTTTAGCTACAGGCATAGTGCAATCAGGCAGTTGTGCAGTAAATACAAGCCAGAGTATGAATACTGAGAAGTGAAAATCCAAGTAACGTACAGCCTGTCAGTTAAAGACAAATTATTAGAAAGAGTCTGAAGGGCACAATAATTCAATGTTGACCCCATCCCTCATTCTGGGAGCTGTTTGAAACTAATCAAGGCTTAGTGATATAATGGACATCACTTGGGTTACATTTATAACATCTTAATGATCCCTAACTCCATCCTTACTTTGCTTCATCATATTTGATCTGTTGTTGAAAATCTCCAGTCTGGCCTCCCATGTTCTACTCTCCATAACCTGTGTAAACTAATACTTCGATCATAATGCACAATACCAATTATTCATCTTCCTGTGTTTTCTGATTGATTTTCTTTTTACCAGATATACCAGATAAGCAATGTTTCAGTTATATCCCCCATGTTCTTCTTTTCAGATGCCTCTATGCCTTTGCCTTTCGAGTCTCCATAGTCTTCTCCAGCCTGCAACATGATTCATTGTGCTATATGAATCTGGCTGTGTATGAGACAGTATTAATTAATGATCTCGCAGTACAAGATCATGTAGAAGAGTGATCAATATACAGTACATAACATGATAGCTAGAGAATGAAAAGCCAGGGTTTTGAATAAAGGTAATTGCAGAGTTTTGTTGGGACATTGCCTAAATCGATTGGGGAATATAACTAAAATTTAAAGCAGTAGGTCATCAATGGTTAAGACTTAAGGAAGCAATTCATAATTCACAACAAAAATGTATTATTTTATTCTGTATGAGAAGTTGAGATGGGTACATAGATGACAGGGTTAGAGAGAGCTTTGGTCTTGGTGTTGGTGGATGGGGCTAGACAGAAAAACAGGTCGTCATGATTGAGATGGGTAGGTGAGCCCGTTTCTGTGTTGTAGTACTCTATTACTCTGTGACTAAATGGTATGTCATATTTTGAAAATTGGTGGCAACCAGAAGACCAGAATATTTTAGAAGCCAGCAAATGTTGATGAAAAAATAATTGCGAGTGGAAATATATTAAAGAAAGACACAAATAAAGAAGAGCGCTCAGCGGTTAGCGTAACACAATACAGTTCCAGTGACCCAGGTTGAATTCTGTCGCTCTCTGTCAGGAGTTTGTATGCTCTCCCTGTGATTGCGTGGGTTTCCTCCAGGTGCTCTGGTTGTATCACTGATTAAATTAAGTAAAATAAATAAGCTATTACATATGTACTGTACAGTATATCAAAAGGGGAGTTACCAAGGTGATGTTGGTCACTTGGAGGATAAGTGGGATGAATTAATAATGGGTAAAGGAAAAGGCTTTGAACTAACATTTTGAATTTGTCTCCAAGATGAAAGGCACTGAAAGCATCCCAACATTATTGTTGGGGTGGGGGATGGGTGCGTGAAACAAAAGGAACTTAAAACAGTTATCACAGGAAAAGCTACTAAGCAAACAGATGGGAGTAAACCCTGTTTCTCTCTCTCCAGCTCCTGGTCAATTTACTGAATATTCTTAGTTCTGATGGACTATTTTGAGACTGTGAAAATTAGTAATGTGCCACAGAGATATGTGGTGGGGCCCAACTATTTAGAATCTACATTAATGACCAAATATTAAGGACCCAAATATGCCATACAGATTTACCAATGATGCAAAATAAAAAATGTGACTGTGGGGAGGGAGTTGCAAAATCTGTGCACATGGACTTGGATGGATTAAGTGGGCATAATTCAGCCAGATGGGTATATTATGGAGAAATGGCAGGGCCGTACTTTGATGGAATAGAATAGCAGGGTATTTGTTAACTAGAAAAGCCTTCACCGTCTTTTGGAGGAATCTTGGTGTGTTTGTCCATCAGTCACAAAGTTAGCATCAAAGGCACAATGTGGATATGTGTGTTTTGTCTGTTGAAACCTCAGCTTTTCTCTGTATTTTCATTGGTGTTTTTGGAAACCCTTTTTTTTTTGTAAATTCTCTAAAAGTTATGATCAGCCTTGAACTAATTTTCAGTCACAGTCCACTGGGAAAGGAAGATAATGGATTGAGGCCTAAAGCTTAACGTGACACGTGCAGGAAAAATTAGTGGGACTATAGAAATCTTGTAGTACAACTTTTTCACCAGATTCTTTGGCAGATTGAATTTGATTTATCTTCCATTGATTCTTTTGATTTATGTTGAATGTGTCATTTATCTAATTGTTTCTGCTTGCTTTTGGAAGTAGATGACTTTGAATGAGTGAACCATTTAGTTATGTCTACTTTAAAATAATATAACTGATGATTATTTTTCATCAAAGTTCAAATATGGTTGAGTAATTCTATTCATTCTAAGGTATTTGATCCACGAGTTAGCCTGGCATCTCAGCTGAGCTGTTACCTCAAATTTAATTCCTTTATTTGGGAGGAGAAATTAAAACACTGTTAAAAGAGGCAAATAATCAATTAAGGCAAAGATAAATAAATAAAATATGAAATACTGCATTCACAGAGCACGCACAGTTTTACTGATTCAGAATAATGATGATAAATAATGAATCTAAGTGTGTTTTTTTGAACATTCATTGTCAATAAGGTGTTCTATTATGTAAAAGAGTTTCTTTTGTAATTTTAAGAGCTCGTAGGCTAATTTTAAATTACTGATAAACCATCTAATAACCATAAGCTTCCATTACTTAGTTTCCTGTCAGTGAAGTAAATCGCTGTAATCAATGAAATGTGAAGTTGCAGCCTGTACAGTTGTGTAATGAACTGATTTGTCCTACTTTTCGCATGATAGTCATTTGAGTATTTCAAAATTCAAGCCTTTCTGAAAACCTATCCAACCAGAAAAAAGATGAAACTTATGACACTAGTAAATATTGATTTTCTATTGCAGTCTGTGTGGTGCGTGGCCAAGTGGTTAAGGCATTGGACTAGCGATCTGAAGGTCGTGAGTTCAGGCCCCAGCCGAGGTAGCATGTTGTGTCCTTGAGCAAGGCACTTAACCACACATTGCTCCAGTCCACCCAGCTGAAAATGGGTACCAGCAAAATGCTGGGGGTTAACCTCGTGATAGACTGGTGTCCTATCCAGGGAGGAGTCTCATACTCTCAGTTACTTCATGCCACGGAAACAGGCATTAAGTACTGGCCTGGTGGGGACACATTGCCACAATAATAATATTGAAGATCTCAAAGATAGTTCTTCATAGATACTTCTTCATAATACTCTAGCTTCCAACCAGAACCATAAATTGACAACATCAAAGGCACTGTCATTTCAGTCCACCATTATTAGCAAATGTGAAGAGAATTTTCCACCAGGATTGGTTTGAAGAGAATGAACCAATTAATTCTGAAATTAAATGAATTGGAAGTTCCACCACACCCAAGAGAAAAATTCTGCAGCCAGATGAAGACTGACTTAAAGAGCAGATAGCAGTTGGAAGACAACAGGAGTACCCTGATAATAAGCATGAACAGCATCTAAAATTACAAATGCTGGAATTGAAAACAAAACCAGAAATGGTGATTCCTGATGGAGGGTCATTGACCCAAAATGCAGTTTCTCTTTCCACCAATTCCGTTTGAATGGTGGGTTCCTACATTTTTGTTTGTACCAATTATGATCTAACTATTCCACTGAGAATGAAGAAAATCAGTGAACTTTTCAAGACAATGAGGCAGTTAACACCTCTGGATGGAACAGTTCAAAGAATTGTTTAACCATGTCCTTATTGCTAATACCTTTTGGTCATTCCATTGCTGATGGTCAAGAAATTGAAAAGAACATGTACCACAGGAAAAACAATGTGACCATATACATAGCCCTACATTTTTCTAACATCCATGTGTCTGTCTAAGAGTTTCTTAAATGTCCCTCATGTATCTGCCTCTACCATCAGCCCTAGCAGGGCATTCCATGCACCTATCACTTTCTGTGTTGAAAAAAGAATGAATAAATCAGAATCGTGACTTTTAGTATAACTCCATAATGATAGTTCAACTCTGAATTAATATTATGAACAGAATGCTTTGTTTGTTCAATTATACTTAGTCATACTTGGTACTGGTGGCTTTCCAAATTTGGTTGAGTCACTCAAGATGTTTCCTTTTCTCTCAAAGCAACTGAATATAATCATTCAATTTGCTTTGCATATGATTGAGGAACAAAAACATGGTTCCCTCTCCTGTCACTGGTGTCACAGACACGATTCTCATTCTTGATTAGTTATTTTACTTTCTAATGTTGGTGAATCCTTTGAAGTATTAGAAGAAAGGCAAATAGTGATTTTCTTTTAGTTTCTTTGAAGGCAATGACCCAAGGTTTAGTCTTGACATCTGGTGCTGCCTATCTGAAGTTTGCACACTCTCCTAGTGCCTGCATGGGTTTCCCTGGTTCTGTGGTTTCTTCCCATCATTTGTTTCTGATTCCTCCTATATCAAAGTTGTTAATGCTATGAGAGCTAAGCAGACTGGATTTTAAAGTAAGGGACTGGATTTTAAAGTATAAACACAAGAGATTCTGCAGCTGCTGGAAATCCAAAGCAACACACACAGGAGTACTGGAGGAACTCACCGGGTCAATCAGCAACTATGGAAATGTATAAACATTCAATGTTTCAGGCTGTGGCCCTTCTTCAGGACTGGAAAGGAATGGGGAAGATGCCAGAATAAAATATGGAGGGAGGGGATAGCTAGTAGATGATGGGTGAAACTAGGTGGGTAGGAAATATAAAGGACTGGAGAGGAAGGAATCTGATAGAAGTGGAGAATGGATCACAGGAGAAAGGGAAGGAAGAGGGAAGCCGGGGGAATTCATCACCAAGTGAGAAATTGTATGAGACCAGAGTGGTGAATAGGAGATGAAGGAGCGTGAAGGAATTTTTTTTCACTGGAAGGAGAAATCGTCATTCATGCCATCAAGTCGAAGGCTACCCAGACAGAATATAAGATGTTGTTCCTCTACTTGAGGGTGATGACGTCGTGGCAAAAGTGGAGGCCATGGACCAACATGTTAGAACAGGAATGGGAATCAGAATTAATGTGTGGCCACTGGGAAGTTCCAATTTTGGGGGATGGTGTTTGACAAAGTGATTCCTCAACTTACGATGGGACTCACCAATGTAGAGGAGGCTGCATCAGGAACACCAAACTCCAGAAAGCAGAGACGGTATGGGATGAGGTAAAGATGTGCTTGCTGGTAGGATCTCTTTGGAGATGGCGAAATCATGGAGAATGATGTTGTTCCCGCAGGGATCGCTCCCTCCATGACTCCCTTGTCCGTTCATCCCTCCCCACAAATCTCTCTCCCGGTACTTATACATGCAAGTGGCCAAAGTACTACACCTGCCATTTACTTCCTCTCTCACCTCCTTTCAGGGCTCCAAACAGTCCTTCCAGGTAAGGCAATTCCTTACTTGCAACTCTGCTGGGGTTGTCTGTTATGTCTGGTGCTGCTGATGTGGCCTCCTCTGCATTGATGAGAACTGTCGTAAATTGGAGGAACTGCTTTGTCGAGTACCTCTGCTCCTTCCATCTGAAGCTGATCTTCCTGATGGCTAAGCATCTTAATTCCGATTCCTATTCCTGTTCTGACATGTCACGCCATGGCCTCCTATTGTGCCGAGATGAGCCACCCTCAGGGTGGAGGAGCAACACTTTGTATTCTGTCTGGGTGGCATCTAACCTGATGGCATGAATATCGATTTTTCCTTCTGGTAAAAAAAAATACCCCTCCTTCCTCTCTTCCATTCCTCACTCTGGCCTCTTAGCTCTTCTCACTTGCCTATCACCTCCCCTCTTTCATTTTCTCCTATGGTCCAGTCTCCTCTCCTATCAAATTCCTTTCTCTTCTGTCCTTTACCTTTCCTATCCACCTATCTTCACCTATCACCTTCTAACTATCCTTCTTCCCCCACTCCCCCAGCCCTTTTATCCTGGTGTCTTTCCACTTCCTTTCCAGTCCTGAAGAAGGGTCTCGGCCCAAAATGTTCATTGTTCCATGGATGCTGTCTGACCTGCTGAGTTCCTCCAGCATTGTGTGTGTGTGTGTGTTGCCTTGGATTTTAAAGTAGATCTGATTTTGTTAATAAGTGTAAAGATAATTAATTTTTACATGATACCCATAACAGTTTTCATTAAATGGAGCAACTTAATCATTAAATAAATTTCAGCTCATGCTCTTAAAATTGGTGTGATGTATTAGAACTATCTTTTACATTATGGAGTAAATTATAAGGTACCAATGATACCAGCAGCATTTTACTTCTTCTTTGATAGTTTCAGCCATTTACAGAGAACAACAAGCAGTTTCACGTTTGTGTTTGGATTGATTTCTATGAGTGATTGTTCTGTGAAGAATGAGTAAGATTGGGCTAGATTCATTGATGTTTAGAGCAATAAGATGTACTCTCATTAAGACATCCAAGTCCTAAGCTGGATTACTAGTGTAGTCATTAAGAAGCATTTTTGTTGGGAATGGCTAAGGAATTTAGAACATCCATTCCCACACTACAGAAGAACAGATCGGCTTTTAGAACCGGGTGTATTCAAAGTTGAAGATGGATGTTGAGAGCTGAGTGGAGGATAATGAAATTATCCAGGAAACCAGACAAGATACAGGGATCACTAATTATCTTTTTAATCAATGAAAGAACAGATTTTAGGGACTGGATGACATTTTCCTTCTCAATGTTCTTATGTACTATGTGGGAAGAAATGTATAACACTGGCAATTAGTAGATATCTCGGTTTTGCTGTTTAAAATTAATATTGAGATTTGGGAACAACTGAGCATTGTGCTTTAACCAAGGATTGTCACTGATAGTAGAGAAGCATAAAATAATATAGCAGAGACTGAATCATTGTCCCTAGAGACACCATAAGATTTGAGAACAAATTATATAATTTGTCCTGTTGAGTCTGCGCCATTATTCAATTATGTCTGAAGTTTTTTCTGCCTCATTTTCCCACCTCCTTCACATAACTCTTACCCCTTTATCAGTCAAGCAAATATTAATCTCGGCCTTAAATACAGCCAATAACTGGGCCTCTACAGGCCTCTGTGGCAACAAATTCCACAGATCTACTACCCTCTGGCTGAAGAAATTTATCTTCATCTCAGTTTTAAAGGGATGTCTCTTTATTCTGAGGCTGTGCTCTTGGATCCTAGACTCTCCTACTGAAGGAAGCATCTTTCCTATCCTCATTTTATCCAGGCTTGCTAATACCTGTATCCAGAATAGGGAATTGGTTTGCTATGTCTTTAATGACTATATCAGGCTCCTTGCTGCAAGCATTTTCTACTTCTCTTCCCATTCCCACGTTGCCCTGCCTTTCTTGGCCTTATCCATTGCCAGTTGAGGCCCTATATAAGCTAGAAGAACAACACCTCATTATCCACCTGGTTAATATACAATACAATGCTCTGAATATTGAATTTTTCAGTCCAGGTAATCCTCATTCCACCCTGATCTTGATCCACCTCTGGTCCTCTCATTCTTGTTCATTTTTCCTATACCTCCCATCCTGCCCCAAAAATCTATTTTTATCCCCCTTCTTGTCCTGGTTCATCCACCTACCACTTTTCTTACTTCTTGGCCTTTGTGACCCCATTTATGACCTCCAGCCTCTGTCACCACCTTAGCTTTCCCCTCCCCTCACCTGCTTCCAGCTAGGTATTTCTTTCCTCCTCTGCTTCCGTGTACTGTATCACCTATTTGCCTTTGTTTCTTGCTCTGCCTTTCTGTCTCCCTGCCTATCTCCATTTACCCATCATCCTGTGTCACTCCTCAGTCCACCTATCACCTACTAGCCTCTGTCTCTCTTCTTTTTTCTTCCTCCTCCTGCTGGTTATCTTCTCCCTTTACTGTACTCAAAATATTGATCATACTTTTTTACTCTACAGATGCTGTTGAACTTGTTGAGTTCCTCCAGCAATTTGTTCCCTAACCCTAATGCTTCAATCAATGCTGTGTCCAGTTGATACAAACTACTCTTTTCCTTACTGACTTGTAAATAATCTTACTCCATTTCTTTTTTTTTAAAGTTCCTATTGAGTTTGCCTTTTCTATTCTCATGGATTCCATATCATAACACGTCCTTTTAATCTTTTTTCCTTATGAAGTTTCTCTGCACTTCCCTTATCCTCAAAGTCCTTTTATTCCTGGTACCATTTTGAATCTCAGCTGTACCCACTTTGATATTTTATTTATTTTTCAATCTTTTTATTAGTATTAATAATATTATGAACAAAATACAATTGATATATTAATAAAGGGATTACAAACATACAAATTCCCATTACACATGAAAGAATACATAAGCAATGATTACAGTATAAATGAGTTTTCCCAAAACATGAACCATACAGTATATGTATGAACAAGGTAAATCTAGGTATTTCATAATATATGATATAAAAAAAACAGAAAAAAGAAAAAAAAGTTTGCAAAATTGACTAAACTACTAATCTAATAGCTAATAAAGAAGAAAAAAGAAGCAAAAAAAGAAAAAAAACTAGAAAAAGGAAAAAAAAGGGCTGTTTATAATATCTCACAAGAATACATAATCATCAGTGTCGTCAACTCCGATCCTCTCAACATAAATAAGATTAAAGCTGGAAAATCCAATAAGCTTGGAACAGGGTCATATTACATCATATGAAAATATTGAATAAATGGGCTCCATATCTTTTCAAATTTAATAGAAGTATCGAATACACCACTTCTAATTTTTTCTAAATTTAAACATAACATAGTTTGAGAAAGCCAATGAAATACAGTGGGAGGATTAATTTCCTTCCAATTCAACAAAATAGATTTTCTAGCCATCAAAGTGAGAAATGCAATCATTCGACAGGCGGAAGAAGATAAATGAAGTGAGTCCATCATTGGTAAACCAAAAATTGCGGTAATAGGATGGGGTTGTAAATCGATGTTCAATACCACAGAGATAATATCAAAAATATCTTTCCAATATTTTTTCAAAAGCGGACATGACCAAAACATATGAGTTAAAGACACGATTTCAAATTGACATATATCACAAATAGGGTTTATATAAGAATAAAAATGAGCTAATTTATCCTTGAACATTTGGGCCCTATGTATGACCTTAAATTGTATTAATGAATGTTTGGCACATATAGATGATGTATTAACTAATTGAAGAATTCTATCCCAATTCTCAATAGGAATAATAAGATTAAGCTCTCTTTCCCAATCATTTTTTGTCTTATAAAGGGGCTCTGAACGTATCTTCATAATTATATTATTGTAGCGGCGGGCTACGCGCAGCGCTGAAATTACGACACGGAGTCGGTAAACTGCAACCACGGAATAACTTTATTTCACAAACACAGTCTTGCTTAAAAGCCTGTCTCCCCCCACTCGATACTTGGAGAGGCACGTAACTGAAACTCCCTGAGGCTATGTAACTTTGTCTCTGGCTCTGGCTAATTGTCAGCCGGTTCGAGTGTGCTAGTAATTGGGTCGCCACATAACCCCCCCCCCAGAACCGGCGGTACACCCCCCAATGTCCACAGTCTGGGCCGGGCCCTGTTTGGGAGGTCGGCCTCTGCGCCGCGGTGCCGGAAACTCGACCGGTTGCGCCAAGTCCACGTGGGCCGGTTTGAGTCGGTCCACCGTGAAAACCTCCTCTCTCCCCCCAACGTCCAGCACGAACGTGGACCCGTCGTTTCTGATCACCGTAAACGGCCCCTCGTAGGGCCGTTGCAGCGGTGGCCGATGCCCGCCCCGGCGTACAAACACAAACTTACAGTTCTGCAGATCTTTGGGTACGCAGGTCGGGTGCTGCCCATGCTGTGAAGTGGGTATGGGGGCCAGGGCACCGAGTCTCTCGCGTAGTCTGCCCAGGACCGCTGCGGGTTCTTCCTCTCGCCCCCTTGGGGCTGGTATGAACTCCCCGGGAACGACCAGGGGCGCGCCGTACACCAACTCGGCCGACGAAGCGTGCAGATCGTCTTTGGGCGCCGTGCGGACGCCGAGCAGGACCCAGGGAAGCTCGTCCACCCAGTTAGCTCCTCGCAGGCGGGCCATGAGAGCCGACTTCAGGTGGCGGTGGAAACGCTCCACCAGTCCGTTCGACTGTGGGTGGTAGGCAGTGGTGTGGTGCAGCTGAGTCCCCAACAGGTTGGCCATCGCTGACCAGAGGCTGGAGGTGAACTGGGCGCCTCTGTCGGAGGTAATGTGGGCCGGGACACCAAAGCGGGACACCCAGGTGGCGATCAGCGCCCGGGCGCAAGATTCGGAGGTGGTGTCGGTGAGCGGGACCGCCTCTGGCCATCTTGTGAACCTGTCCACGATAGTCAGGAGGTGCCGCGCCCCGCGTGACACAGGCAGGGGGCCCACGATATCCACATGAATGTGGTCGAAACGCCGGTGGGTGGGGTGGAACTGCTGCGGCAGGGCCTTGGTGTGTCGCTGCACCTTGGCCGTCTGGCAGTGCAGGCACGTTCTGGCCCAGTCACGGACCTGCTTGCGGAGCCCGTGCCAAACGAACCTGCTGGAGACCATCCGGACGGTAGTGCGGATGGAGGGGTGCGCCAAGTTATGAATGGAGTCGAAAACACGTCGTCGCCAAGGTGCCGGGACGACGGGACGGGGCTGGCCGGTGGCGACGTCACAGAGCAGGGTCCTCTCACCTGAGCCTACGGGGAGGTCCTGGAGCTGCAAACCGGAGACTGCGGTTCTGTAACACGGGATCTCCTCATCTGCCAACTGTGCCTCAGCCAGTGCCTCAAAGTCTACCCCTTGGGAAAGGGCGTGAATGTTAGGGCGAGAGAGCGCATCCGCCACGACATTGTCCTTACCCGAGACGTGCCGGACGTCCGTCGTGTATTCAGAGATGTAGGACAGATGGCGCTGCTGGCGGGACGACCAGGGATCGGACACCTTTGTGAATGTAAAGGTAAGCGGTTTGTGGTCCGTGAACGCGGTGAAGGGCCTACCTTCTAAGAAGTACCTGAAATGCCGGATTGCCAGGTATAGCGCCAACAGCTCCCGGTCGAAAGCACTGTACTTGAGCTCGGGTGGCCGCAGGTGTTTGCTGAAAAACGCCAGGGGTTGCCAGCGGCCCGCGATGAGCTGCTCCAGTACCCCACCGACTGCCGTGTTAGAGGCGTCCACCGTGAGGGCGGTAGGGACGTCCATTCTGGGGTGCACTAGCATCGTGGCATTCGCCAAGGCATCCTTCGTTTGAATGAAAGCGGCGGCGGACTCCTCGTCCCAGGTAATGTCCTTGCCCGGACCGGACAGCAAGGCGAACAGGGTGCGCATGATCCGGGCAGCTGAAGGGAGGAAGCGGTGGTAGAAATTGACCATACCTACGAATTCCTGGAGGCCTTTGACCGTGGTGGGTCGGGGGAAATGACGGACCGCATCTACCTTAGCGGGCAGAGGGGTTGCCCCGTCTTTAGTAATCCTGTGGCCCAGGAAGTCAATAGTGTCGAGCCCGAACTGGCATTTGGCCAGGTTGATCGTTAGACCGTAGTCACTCAGCCGGGCAAAGAGCTGTCGGAGGTGGGACAGATGCTCCTGACGACTGCTGCTGGCTATGAGGATGTCGTCCAAATAGATGAATGCGAAGTCCAGGTCGCGTCCCACCGCGTCCATCAACCGCTGGAACGTCTGTGCGGCATTCTTCAGGCCGAACGGCATGCGGAGGAACTCGAAAAGGCCGAACGGGGTGATGAGAGCCGTTTTGGGGATGTCGTCTGGATGCATCGGGATTTGATGTTATCCGCGGATTAGGTCTACCTTGGAGAAGATCTGCGCGCCGTGCAGGTTGGCTGCAAAGTCCTGAATGTGCGGCACAGGGTAGTGGTCCGGTGTTGTAGCCTCATTCAGCCTGCGGTAGTCGCCGCACGGTCTCCAGCCCCCTGTCGCCTTGGGCACCATGTGCAGGGGGGAGGCCCATGGGCTGTCGGACCGCCGAATTATCCCCAATTCCTCCATCCGCGTAAACTCCTCCTTCGCCAGTCGGAGCTTGTCCGGGGGAAGCCGCCGAGCGTGGGCATGGAGGGGTGGTCCCTGGGTCAGGATGTGGTGCTGTACACCGTGTCGGGGCATGGCTGCCGTGAACTGTGGTGCCAGAACCGATGGGAAATCCGCCAGGACCCTGGTGAAGTCGTTGCCGGACAGCGTGATGGAGCCGAGGGGCTGGCAACTGGGCTGCACCCAGGGGGAATGTCTGAAAGGTCTCGGCGTGAACCAGTCTCTTCCTGGGCAGGTCGACCAGTAGGCTGTGAGCCCGCAAGAAATCCGCACCCAGAAGCGGTTGGGCTACGGCGGCCAGTGTGAAGTCCCACGTAAACTTGCTGGAGTCGAGCCGTAGCTGCACCGGACGGGTGCCAAAAGTCCTTATGGTGCTGCCGTTCGCGGCCCGTTGGGGGGGAACCGGCGCCCTGCTGCGGGTGTCGTAACTCGTCGGAGGTAAGACGCTGATCTCGGCACCGGTGTCGACCAAAAACCGGCGTCCCGACTGTTTGTCCCAGACATACAGGAGGCTATCCCGAAGGCCAGCCATCGTAGCCATCAGCGACGGCTGGCCCTGGCGTTTCCCGTGGAACTGGCAGGGCGGGCGACAGCGGCGGGCATCTGCGCCCCACCGCTGGTGGTAGAAACACCAGTGTTCGTTGGGCTCCACACCCCGGCCTCTGGGTTTAGCGGGCTCTGCGGCCGGGCATGGACTGGTTTGCTGCTGGGAGCATGGCCGGGTGATCTGTGCGATGGACGCCCCACTCACCTTCTTGGCGTTCCACAGCGCGTCCGCCCGGGCTGCCACCTTCCGGGGGTCGCTGAAATCCGCGTCGGACAGCAGCAGGCGTATGTCCTCGGGCAGCTGCTCCAGGAATGCCTGCTCAAACATGAGGCAGGGTGTGTGTCCGTCGGCCAGAGACAACATCTCATTCATCAAAGCCGATGGAGGCCTGTCGCCCAAGCCATCCAGGTGCAGTAAGCGGGCAGCTCGCTCGCGGCAGGAGAGCCCGAAAGTCCTTATGAGCAGGGCTTTGAATTCCGTGTACTTGCCGTCTGCCGGGGGAGACTGTACGAACTCTGCGACCTGGGCCGCTGTGTCCTGGTCGAGGGAGCTCACCACGTAGTAGTAACGGGTGTCCTCTGAGGTTATTTGCCGAACATGGAATTGGGCTTCTGCTTGCTGAAACCATAGGTGAGGTTGTAGCGTCCAGAAGCTTGGCAGCTCCAAGGAAACCGCGTTAACAAACGCAGCGTCTGCCATCTCCGGTCCAAAAAAACGGTTGGACCGTCGGGGTCACCAATGTAGCGGCGGGCTACGCGCAGCGCTGAAATTACGACACGGAGTCGGTAAACTGCAACCACGGAATAACTTTATTTCACAAACACAGTCTTGCTTAAAAGCCTGTCTCCCCCCACTCGATACTTGGAGAGGCACGTAACTGAAACTCCCTGAGGCTATGTAACTTTGTCTCTGGCTCTGGCTAATTGTCAGCCGGTTCGAGTGTGCTAGTAATTGGGTCGCCACATTATAAAGTTTTGATATAAGCCCTTTTTGAAAAGGGTTTAATTCAAACAAACTCTCCAAAATATCTGAAGACACAAAATTTGGAAATGTAGGAAGTACTGTACTTAAAAAATGCCTAACCTGTAAATATCTAAAAAAATGAAATCTAGGCAAATTATATTTATTAGATAATTGCTCAAAAGACATAAAACAATTGTCCGAAAATAAATCAGAAAATCTTAGTAATCCCTTAGTTTTCCAAGCCAAAAAAGCTTGATCTATAATTGAAGGGTGGAAAAAGCAATTAGATACAATAGGAATATTTAAAACGAATTGAGTCAACCCGAAAAATTTCCGAAATTGAAACCATATACGTAAAGTATGACTTTGATATTTTATGTCCTTTCTAAACTCTGAGGTCCAGAACTGGGGAGCAGTCCTTCAATTGTATGTAATCTGTGATTGATTATGGCTTAGCATAATTTTACATTTTCATTCCTTGTTTGTGTTTATAAAGTAATGTTTTTCCTATTTTTAATAGTCACCATGATCACCATTCTTCCACCTTCAAAAAATATTTGAGCAACAACAAATCTGTTCTTGCATTGTCTTTTAGACTATACAATGCACATATTTTTCCAACTAAAATAAAGTGCCATTTCCACCTTTCTCACTCTGTTTCTTGATAAGATGTGTGCCACAGAATGATACTGTACAGAAGTCCAGCTGTTTAATTCTCTTTTTAAATATTGCTATTTAATCTGCTTCCATTACTCTTGCAGGCAGGGCATTTCAGATCATATGCGGCTGTGTAAATTGTTTTCTTACATCACCTCTGAGTCTTTTAGTAATCTCCTTAAATCTCTAAACCCGGTTTTAGTGCCCTTCCTGTCAGTGGAAACCTTTTGTCCTTTTTACTCTATTAAAACCATTCAAGATTTTGAGCACATCTATCAAGTTTTCTCAACACACACAAAATGCTGGTGGAACGCAGCAGGCCAGGCAGCATCTATAGGGAGAAGCATAGTCGACGTTTCGGGCCAAGACCCTTCGTCAGGACTAACTGAAAGGAAAGATAGTAAGAGATTTGAAAGTAGTGGGGGGAGGGGAAATGCAAAATGATAGGAGAAGACTGGAGGGGGTGGGGTGAAGCTGAGAGCCAGAAAGGTGATTAGCAAAAGGGATACAGAGCTAGAGAAGGGAAAGGATCATGGGACGGGAGACCTAGGGAGAAAGAAAGGGGGAGGGGAGCACCAGAAGGAGATGGAGAACAGGCAGAGTGATGGGCAGAGAGAGAAAGAAAAAAAGGGAGGGGAGGAAAAAAACAAAAAGAAAAACTAAATATATCAGGGATGGGGTAAGAAGGAGAGGAGGGGCATTAACAGAAGTTAGAGAAGTCAATGTTCATGCCATCAGGTTGGAGGCTACCCAGCCGGTATATAAGGTGTTGTTCCTCCAACCTGAGTGTGGCTTCATCTTGACAGTAGAGGAGGCCATGGATAGACATATCAGAATGGGAATGGGACGTGGAATTAAAATGTGTGGCCACTGGGAGATCCTGCTTTCTCTGGCGGACTGAGCATAGGTGTTCAGCGAAACGGTGTCCCAGTCTGTGTCGGGTCTCACCAATATATAAAAGACCACACTGAGAGCACCGGACACAGTATACCACACCAGCCGACTCACAGGTGAAGTGTCGCCTCACCTGGAAGGACTGTCTGGAGCTCTGAATGGTGTTGAGGGAGGAAGTGTAAGGGCAGGTGTAGCACTTGTTCCACTTGCAAGGATAAGTGCCAGGAGGGAGATCGGTGGGAAGGGATGGGGGGGTGAATGGACAAGGGAGTCACGTAGGGAGGGATCCCTGCGGAAAGCAGAAAGAGGGGGGAGGGAAAGATGTGCTTGGTAGTGGGATCCCGTTGGAGGTGGCAGAAGTTACGGAGAATTTAACGTTGGATCCGGAGGCTGCTGGGGTGGTAGGTGAGGACAAGGGGGACCCTATCACGAGTGGGGTGGTGGGCGGATGGGGTCAGGGCAGATGTGCGGGAAATGGGAGAGATGCGTTTGAGAGCAGAGTTGATGGTGGAAGAAGGGAAGCCCCTTTGTTTAAAAAAGGAAGACATCTCCTTCGTCCTGGAATGAAAAGCCTCATCCTGAGAGCAGATGCGGCGGAGACGGAGGAATTGTGAGAAGGGGATAGCATCTTTGCAAGAGACAGGGTGGGAAGAGGAATAGCCCAGGTAGCTGTGAGAGTCTGTATGCTTATAGTAGATATCAGTGGATAGGCCGTCTCCAGAGATGGAGACAGAAAGATCAAGAAAGAGGAGGGAGGTGTCAGAAATAGACCAGGTAAATTTGAGCGCAGGGTGAAAGTTGGAGGCAAAGTTAATGAAGTCAACGAGCTCAGCATGCGTGCAGGAGGCAGCGCCAATGCAGTCGTTGATGCAGCGAAGGAAAAGAGGGGGATGGATATCCATATAGGCTTGGAACATGGACTGTTCCACAAAGCCAATAAAAAGGCAGGCATAACTGGGAACCATGCGGGTGCCCATGGCTACGCCTTTGGTTTGGAGGAAGTGGGAGGAGCCAAAGGAGAAATTGTTGAGAGTAAGAACTAATTCCGTTAGATGGAGGAGAGTGGTGGTAGAGGGGAATAGGTTAGGTCTGGAATCCAAAAAGAAGCGGAGAGCTTTGAGACCTTCCTGGAGGGGGATGGAGGTATATAGGGACTGGATGTCCATGGTGAAAATAAGGCGGTGGGGGCCAGGGAACTTAAAATCATTTGGAAAAAATTCAAAGCGTGAGAAGTGTCACGGACATAGGTGGGAAGGGATTGAACAAGGTGAGATAAAACAGTGTCAAAGTATGCAGAAATGAGTTTGATGGGGCAGGAGCAAGCTGAGACAATGGGTCTACCTGGACAGGCAGGTTTGTGGATCTTAGGTAGGAGGTAGAAACGGAAAGTGCGGGGTGTGGGAACTATGAGTTCGGTGGCAGTTGATGGGAGATCCCCAGAGCTGATAATGTTGGTGATGGTATAGGAGACAATGGCCTGGTGCTCCTTAGTGGGGTCATGATCAAGGGGTAAATAAGAGGAGGTATCAGAGAGTTGTCGCTGTACCTTAGCCAGGTAGAGGTCAGTACGCCAGACAACAACAGCTCCCCCCTTATCAGCAGGTTTTATAGTGAGGTTGGGATTGGTGCGGAGGGAGCGGAGAGCAGACCATTCGGAAAGAGTGAGGTTGGAATTGGAACAGGGTGTGGTGAAGTCGAGACGGTTGATGTCCCGTCGGCAATTAGCAATAAAGAGATCCAAAGCAGGCAGAAGACCAGAGCGGGGTGTCCATGAAGAGGAGGAGGGTTGAAGACGGGAGAAGGGGTCATTGGTGGGGGTAGGAGAGTCCTTGCCAAAGAAGTAAGCTTGGAGACGGAGCTGGCGGAAGAGGAGTTCGGCATCATGGCGTACGTGGAACTCGCTGAGGTGTGGGCGAAGGGGGACAAAGCTGAGGCCCTTACTGAGGACAGAGCGCTCTGCCTCAGAGAGTTGAAGGTCGGAGGGAATGGTAAAGACCTGGCACGGATGAGAGATGGGATCAGAGGGGGGAGGGAGGCTGGTAGTGTCAGTGGAGAGGGAAGGGT
Organism: Hemitrygon akajei; assembly: GCF_048418815.1. Taxonomy (NCBI): domain Eukaryota; kingdom Metazoa; phylum Chordata; class Chondrichthyes; order Myliobatiformes; family Dasyatidae; genus Hemitrygon; species Hemitrygon akajei. The sequence goes on from NC_133136.1 coordinate 32,380,813, forward strand.
TGGGGTGAGAGGCAGATGGAGTCTCTGAGGGCCCAGGAGCTGATGATGGGATCTGAGGGAGAGGGGATTGCAGAGTGGTGGTGGGGGAAGGGGAGACGGGAGACTCAATCACAGCATGTGAAGACCCGGCCTGGAGTTCAAGGCTGGAGTCGCAGTCGGTGGTTGCACAATCGCTTTGAAGCTGTCCATGGTCGTTGGAACCCGCGTTGATGGTGCTGGAGTCTGGGTTGTGAATATGCCCTGGGTTGCTGGGGCAGCCGAGATCGACGGCCGGGGCCAATCAATGGTCTTTGGAACCTGTGTTGATGGTGCTGGAGTCCGGGTTGTGAGTATGCCCTGGGTTGCTGCGACAGCCGAGGCCAATCCATGGTCGTTGGAACATGTGATGATGGTGCTTATCAAGTTTTCTCTTTGCCTTTTCTTTTGAGTGAGTTTTTTTTCTCATTTTTCCCAGATTACTAAATTCCCTTGTGCAGCTTAGAAATTCGGACTTTTATTTATTTTGGAGTCCTTTTTATTAAAGATAACATCCTTTAGCCTGGATTTGGGAATACAAAACAGAATTTCAGATCTTTCAGATAACGTGAAGCTCAAAGCATTAAGTTGGCTAATAATGGGCACTAGCACCAGTGTGGGTTAGTAATTTAAAATACCTTGTTTAAGAGCACCATTACAAATTGAATAGATGAAAAGGTAGATTATTATATTTAAAACAACTCTATAGTTGAAAAAATAAATTTACCTTCACTTTTTTTGCTCCTAATCCTGAAATTGCACAGAATTTTTCAAATAATTTTAACTTTCAAATAATTTTAAATTTACCTTCAATATAATCATATCTCAAAGGGATAACATCTAATTTTCTGAAAATCTGAAGTAGTATTTTTAAATATTCTAATCAAACTCGGGATGCACTTAATAAAATTGAAAAATATAAAAAGTTATTAGTAAACTTGGAAATTGGTTTATGTAATTACCAGGAGACACAAGAGACTACATAGACTGGAATCTGGTGTGGGTTGAATCAAAATGGGTTTAGGACTCAAGAAACATAAGGAACTTAAAGAATCTGAAGCAAGAACTCCAAGTATTGGCCTCTTGCACTTCCTCTCCTCTGTCAGATCATGGCTAATCCATTCTTGACGGTGATAACACTTCCCTGCTCTCTACCCAAACCATTTGAATCCCTTTTTATATTTTTGCCAATCTTTGCCTTGAGTGCAATTGATGATTCAGCTTCAATAAATTGGGGTAATTTCAAAGGCTATCCACACTTCAAAAGGAAGAAATTCTGATTCCATCTCTATTGGAAATTGACACTTAGTTTGAATTTATAGTTCTAAGTACTGTCAATCTGTTAGTACTCTTAGAATCTCAGATATCTCACAAAAATCTGGGTGGGAAGGGTTAGATTGATCTTAGACTAGGTCAGAAGTTCAGCATAACATCTTGGGCCGAAGGGCCCGTATAGTGCTGTAATTTTCTACTGCATGTTCTAAAAATTATCTGTCATTCTGCTATATTCCATTCAGTATAGGAACCATCTTTTTATCAATCCACAGATCAATTGAGTGAACCTTCTCTCTGTTGATCCTTTTCTCCAAAGCTAGCACATCTTTCATTAAATATGGAGACCAACATTATATGCAGGGGTATTCAAGGGTAGTCTGACCAGCAGACTTTAAAGTTGTATTAAAACTTTATTAATCATATGCTTCATCTCCTTGGTATATCAGTTCATTAGGTTTCCTTATTAATTGCTGTAGCTGGATGATGGCTTTTCCATTCTGGTCAAGATGTGCCGAGCTATAATCTCCGTCGAGTTCGTGGCTCAGACGGTTGTTTTTTAGGTTCTCAGGGATGGTTTTAGGGACAGAGAGGAGTTGGGAACCAGACTGGAGGCCTCCACTCTGCATTCAAAGGGCAGTGGCATGGGTATATGACAAAGGACAGTTGTGATTAGATGTCCGGCTAGCAGATGATGAGGGTTGGTTCCCCCTCTAGTCAGTGAATCATCAGCAGTTCTGGGATTGGAGTTCTGTGCAGGCAGGTGGAACGAGGGCTGGTGATGTAGTAGTTGGTGAAGGCTGGAGTTCGAGGCCTAGAGTTTAGGGTCCTAGTCATCGGAGTATCTGGATTACGAGGCTTGGAGTACAGGGTCCTCATTCATTGTCATCATTGAGTCCTGAATCTGTACCACAAATCAGGGTCCAGAGGCTGATCGGAAGTTCAGAAGCTCTGAGTTTGTGAGTTCATTGAGAATGTCAAAAGCCCAATGTTCAAGAATTTGTGAATCTGCTGGAGGCCAAAGGTGGCCTGTTCGGGGTTGCAGGACTGTCTGTATGTCTGTGCATGGCTGCGTAGGGAGGAACTGGGCTTTGTCTGCTGTTGTTGTTTGGTTGTTGTTGCTGTTGTTTATGTTTCATGAACATGGTCGGCATGCTAAGTTGGTGCCAGAATGCGTGGCGATATTTGTGGTTTGCCCTCAGCACTTATTTAGTTGAGTTCGTTGTTAATACAAATGACATATTTCAGTGTATGTTTTAATGCAAATGTGATAAGTAAATGAATCTGTATTTTATATTTCAGATACCAGGACTTCTCTGCTCACTGCAGATGCCTTTGTACTGTAGCATTTTGAAGTGCCACTTTGCTGAAATAATAGTTTGCTTTTTCATTCTTTGTTCAAAGTGCATAATCTCATATTTTCCTATATTAAAGCCCTTGTCCACACATATAACCTACCTACCCCATTTACAGATTCTTTACCCCCTCACTATTTTGGGGATATAGGTACAGAAATTGAAAGGACATTTAAAAAAATAACAAAAGCAAACAATACAATGAGATCCTTTTCTATAAAAGGTGAGAAGGGGACTAGTGTTAAATTCAATTCCAATACATTGCTTATTTATTTCGGAAACCTGAGATGGTCCTCATAGAATATTTTAAACTATGAAGGAGTCACCCACAAATCCAAAAGGGAAGTTGGTTTTATGTCTTTGCCCAAAGAGTGGCTAAATAGTGGCTGTCCTGACGAAGGGTCTTGGCCCGAAACGTCGACAGTGCTTCTCCTTATAGATGCTGCCTGGCCTGCTGTGTTCCACTGGCATTTTGTGTGTGTTGTTTGAATTTCCAGCATCTGCAGATTTCCTCGTGTTTGCTAAATAGTGGAATTGTTTATCACAGGGAATCACTGAGACAAACAGAATAAATGCTCTTTAAGGAGAATCAAGATTGATTATGACAAAGAGTAGAAGGATATGCATCCATCAAAGTGCAGAGAAGGCGAACTACTAACAACTATTAAAGTTGAAAGTAAAACTTATTATCAGGGTACATATGTGTCACTATATACAATCCTGAGATTCTTTTACCATGGGCATACTTACAAATCTATAGAACAGTAACTAAACTTTAAACATCAGGAACTGTAAACTGTTATCTAACTGTATAAATGCACATATAAATAAATAGCAATATATAATGAGCATGAAATAACAAGATAAAAGAGTCCTTAAACGAGTATAGTTATCCCCTTTTGTTCAAGAGTCTGGTTGTGGGGTAGTAACTGTTACTGAAGCTGGTAGCGCAGGTCCTGAGGCACCTGTACCTTCTACTTGATGGCAGTAGAGAGAAAAGAGCATGGCCTGGGTGGTGAGGATCTTTGATGAATACTGCTTTTCTATGGCAACGTTTCATGTAGATATGCTCAATGGCTGGGAGGGTTTTACCCATGATGTACTGGGCCATGATATACACTACCTTTTGTAGGATTTTACGCTCAGAAGCATTGGTGTTCCCATACCAGGCCATAATGCAGCCAGTCAGTTCACTTCAGAACCACACTTCTTTAAAAGTTTGCCAGGGTTTTTGATAACATGCTGAATCTCTGCAGACTCCTGAGGAAGTAGAGATGTTGTCGTGCATTCTTCACAATTATATTTATATGATGGGTCTGAGGTAGGGACACCCTGGATTTTAAAGTTACGGGATCCTCTGATGATTACTGGCTCTTAGACCTCTGGCTTCCCTCTCCTGGTGTGTGCGTGTGTGTGTGTAGAGTGATGGACATGGACTGTGCCTTTAAAAAGAGAGGGAGAGAGGGGAAAACTGGCTAAAGAACTACTACCTGCTTCTGAGCTGCTATGGCGAAGAGAGGTGGAGTTATTTGATCGACAGTCAATGTTTATCGTTGCTCGCAGCATGCTTATTTACGCAAGGTCAAACGACTCTCTCTAGACACACACACACACACACACACACACACACACACACACACACACACACACACACACACACACACACACACACACACACACACACACACACACACACACACACACACACACACACACACACACTTTCAAGAGCCCACAAGGGTGGGTTGAAGATCGATCAGGAGAATCGATCTGTGGCTATCATAGTGTATAAAAGGGGTGACCCTGTGGAGGCTACCGGTGTGTTTACCCTTGCCTGGGTGGTAGTTTTCCCCTTGAAGAAGGTACCCTTTGTGATAAGCTACGTTTGGCTAACTCGAAAGTGGGTTCGGAATCTGATGACGGAATACCGACGGCACCTGTTTATTCGTTCTTCTATTGCGGATTTAACTTCGGCTTACAAACACCTCACTCTCCCCCACCAACTCCGTGCATTGAACTGAACTTTCCTACATTACCATCGTAAGACTTTAAACCTTGGCACCTGAGCTTGAATGAGTTTGGGAATTATATTTACACACGTATATATGCATAACACCACTAACTTTTGATTTACCTGGTTTAAGTTACTATATTACGTAGTTACTAATAAAATTGTGTTTTGTTAACAGCAAAATCAGACTCCAGGTGTGTTCTATTGCTGCTGATGCTTTTACAGGGCTGTGTGTATATATAAAACCAATTTTAGCAGGAGTTCTTCTGAAACTGGTAATATAAAGTGCTTCCTTTGTTACCAGCAGAACAGATTTAAAATAAGAAGTGTGAAGTAGTATACAAGGTGCAGGCGACACCATCTTTTCACATTCAACATGTTCATATGTAAATTTTAATATCATTTTTAAGCAAATCTGTGTGGAAATATTTTAAAAGTATTCAGTAATGACAAACACTGTTTTAAAAATGTACATGAGAAAGAGATTCTGTAAAGGTTGCAAGTCTGAATTAGAAAGAAAAGAATGCTGGAAATACACTGCAAGTCTCAGCCAAAAATGATTTTGGATGTAAACCCTTTCTTCCCAACAGTATTCAATGAATGAAGTCTGTAGAATTCAATGCTATATCATAAACAGGGGTAACATTTTCTGTGTTGCATCAGTTGGTTATTTTTGTGCTCATGTTATTGAGCTTAGATAATTTCAATGAGCCCTTCATATTTACTTAACATGAATAAAATATGGTGGAGTTAAGAGCATTTTAATTAATATATTTCATTTATTATTATTAATTTAGCTACATTTTGCAATGTATACTGATTTTTCAAATTAAAATTTCAGTGTGAATTTTTAGCATTCTATTTAATAAATCATGAAATTTGAAACCTAGATCCCTTAAGATTTGAAATTCTTCTCTATGGAGAGTAATAGTTTTGATAAAGCAGCTGCAATTCAGTCATATATTTCAGTTGAAACACAAGGTTCAGATTTAGCACTGGAATATGGCTGGATAGAAAATCACTTGTTGCGTGATCAGTAACAGTGGGTTGGATGGCATTCTCCAGTGATCCCATGGTTATCTACACTATCTCAAATTTTAACCAGTTAGTTGGATCTGAGGTAAAGTTATTCATTGGATGTAGACAGGATTATAGAAAGATAGAAAACCTACAGCATAATACAGGCCCTTTGGCCCGCAATGCTGTGACAAACAGGTACTTACTTTAGAAGTTACATAGGCCCTCTATTTTTCTAAGCTCCATGTACCTATCCAGGAATCTCTTAAAAGACCTTATTGTATCAGCCTCTACCACCATCGCCAGCAGCCTATTCCGCGTAGTCACCACTCTCTGCGTAAAAAAAACTTACCTTTGACATCTCCTCTGTACCTACTTCCAAGCACCTTAAAAAAGAGCACTCTTGTGTTAGCCATTTCAGCCCTGGGAAAAAGCCTCTGACTATCCACATGATCAATGCCTCTCATCATCTTATATACCTCTATCAGGTCACCTCTCACTTTCCACCGTTCCAAGGAGAAAAGGTTGAGTTCACTCAACCTATTCTCTAAAGGCATGGTCCCCAATCCAGGCAACATCCTTGTAAATCTCCTCTGCACCCTTTCTGTAGTTTCCACATCCTTCCTATATTGAGGTGACCAGAACAGAGCACAGTACTCCAAGTGGGGTCTGATCAGGGCCCTATATAGCTGTAACCTCTCAGCTCTTAAACTCAATCCCACAGTTGATGAAGGCCAATGCACCATATGCCTTCTTAACGACAGAGTCAACCTGCGCAGCAACTTTTGAGTGTCCTATGGACTCGGACCTCAAGATCCCTCTGATCCTTCACACTGCCAAGAGTCTTACCATTAATGCTATATTCTGCCATCATATTTGACCTACCAAAATGAACAACCTCACACTTAGCTGGGTTGAACTCCATCTGCCACTTCTCAGCCCAGTATTGCATCCTATCAATGTCCCACTGTAACCTCTGACAACCCTCCACACTATCTACAACACCCCCAACCTTTGTGTCATCAGCAAATTTACTAAGCCATTGTTCCACTTCCTCCTTTATAAAAATCACGAAGAGAAGGGGTCCCAGAACAGATCCCTGAGGCACACCACTGGTGACCGACCTCCATGCAGAATATGACCTGTCTACAACCACTCTTTGCCTTCTGTAGGCAAGCCAATTCTGAATCTGCAAAGCAAGGTCCCCTTGAATCCCATGCCTCCTTATTTTCTTAATGCCTTGCATGGGGTATCTTATCAAATGCCTTGCTAAAATCCACATACTCTACATCTGCTGCTCTATCTTCATCAACGTGTTTAGTCACATCCTCAAAATTCATTCAGTCTTGTAAGGCAAGACCTGCCTTTGACAAAGCCATGCTGACTATTCCTAATCATATTATGCCTCTCCAAATGTTCATAAATCCTGCCTCTCAGGATCTTTTCCATTAGCTTACCAACCACTGAAGTAAGACTTACTGGTCTATAATATATATTATATCGTAAATAAGTTGGTTATGTCATTGGCTTCAGCAGGGAAGCTGTTGTTGCTTCACAGGTAATCGAAGTTTGTCAGAAAGCATTCCTGAGTCACAGGGGTCATTTTGATGGGTACATTTTTAAATCAAAATTTTCACTTTTCTTTGTACTTCTCGTTAGATGACAGCAGGTTCAATCCACACCCTAAACTATTCCTTCTCTCCAACATATCCCACATACTCCCAACAGGGCGAATGAACCTCCCTAGTCTGAACTAGCCAAGCCACTCAGACTTAAGCTCATTGATGGTTGTTTGCAACTTTTGATGACCTCAGAGGATTGATGGCATGCAGACAAAGTCAGAGACTTGTGCTGCTTATTCATTTGCCCTTACTGTTTCTCCACTCTCCGAAATCCCAGACTTTGCCTATGAGAGAGAAGTATATTTTATACATAAATATTTAACTTTTTGTTTTAATAACAAAGGGCCAATATACAAATAATTACATTGAGTTACTTATTTTTGTTGAAATCCATTTAAATTTTAATTTTCTCCTCCTTTATTTTTATGAAGTGTTTTGGGCTGGATCTATTTCACCAACTTTGTGTGTGTAATCAATATTATTTATGATTTAATAATCAAAGATGATCTTTAATTATCTTTGTAATTGCATGATTGGTTCTGCAACAAGTTTCACTTTTCAAATACGTTTGTATATCTACTAAGTAATTATCTTAAAGCTGCATATAATTACAAGAAGCAGCACAAAGTGACTAAAGCTGCAGCACTCGTGACATTTGAGAGGCAAAATGTAATATAGGACTGAGAAATGTGTTTGTTCTTTAATGATAGACTCAGGCTGAGTGTTGATATCAGATTGTGAAGTAGGACACAACACAGAGGCCAAAATATTTCACTCTACATGCACCTTTTCACACAGCAGTATTGTTAGTCCCACCCTCCTGCTCATTCTTCATAAACTTGCATTTTTTCCACCTCTAAATTTATCAATTAGCTTTGATAGAATTACTATATATAACCCTTTCATAAAATGCATTGTGAATCATAATCACCTGCTGCAAAAAAACTCACATATTATGATACACATTGTTCAGTGAAGCTTGTGTGTGATACCTCGCCTTATGGTATAGGTACAGTCATGTCACATATTATGAGTAATGGAAGTGAACGCCCCTTAGTCTTTGCATCACAATTCCTTATTGTTGCAGAGAAAAATTGCATGCAGATTAACTGAGCGGCCTTGAATCAGGTGTGGTGTGTAAAATAATGTCTATTTTCAATCCATGGATGTGTGTTCCACCAACAGCAGCACCATGATGTAGAGATAGGTTCTGTTTCTTGGAGGATACAATTACAAGATTGAGCTCAAGAGGATAATTAAACATGGAAATGCAGATGTATTGTCCTGTTCACCCTTAGGAAAGGAAATAACTGAAACATTTATAAAGAGGATAATCCTCTTGCAGTATTCTCCCTAATGCAAATTGAAAGCCTCCCTATTACAACAGAGGTGATCCAAAGGGAAACCAGAAGCTACAGGTCCTCATAGCAACCCAAAGTGGCTGGACTGTGCAGCAGAAATTCCAGTTCCCCCATTTTTACCACCGCTGGGATGAACTGCTTTTGACGGGGGTTGCCTAAGTAGGGATTGAAAGTTGTGTACCATTCAAGCTGACAGCTTAAGTGCTGGAGGAGCTACCTGCCGGTCTAGGCACGGTCAAAATGAAAGCATTGGTTGGAAGCTTTGTGTGGTGGCCTGGGATAGATGAGCAGATCAAGTAGCTTGCCTTGCACTTTTTGGGATGTCAACACATCAGGCATTTGCCAAGAATAGTGTCTCTCCATCCCTGGGAATGGCCTACATTGCCCTGGTGGAGGATGCATGTGGATCTTGCCAAACTATTCATGGGCACAAATGCAGATGCAGCTACAAAAATGCCCAGAAGTGTTCCCGATAGCCTCCACTACAGCCTCGCACGCTGTTGATGTGTTGAGAGCCTCTTCACAAGGACTGACGTCCAGAACACTTAGTCCATGACAATGGACCACGGTTTGTTGTGGAACAGTTTCATTCATTCCTGAAAATGAACAGACTAAGATATATTATGACTGTACTCTATCACCCAGCTGCAAATGGCTTGTTGGAAAGACTTGTTCAGAGTGTTAAGAAATGTACTGTGTACAATGTCAGTAAAATGTACAAGTAAATCAGAAGCACACTAATTTCCTCCTTGCGTATTGCAATGGAGCGCACTCCACAACCATCAACTCAACGCTGTGCTGTTCTTGGATCATCCTCAATCCCAACCAGAAAAAAACTAACTTCCATGCCATTTGTGAGTGATATAAACCTGATTCAGATATGGGTATTTACCGTGGACAGAGAGGGGAATCATGTTTGTGGAAAGGGGAAGGATGAGGGGAGGGAGCAGGAAGCACTAGAGAGACATTCTGTAATGATCAATAAACCAATTGTTTGGAATCAAATGACCTTGCTTGGTGTCTCATGGCTGGGTGTGTCTGCACCTATGCTATTCCCCTGCCACTGGTACTCCTCTGCCACCTGTCGCACCCCTCCCACAGTGCTTCACCCTCACCATATCCAACATCCTTTGCTCCCACTAGATTTACAAACTCGTTGTCTGCTTCACATTGACAAATACAGTACTGTGCAAAAGTCTTAGGCACCCAAGCTATATATGTGCCTAAGACAGTACTATATATATGTAACTAGAGAGCAATATGTTACACATTTGAAATGACATACATTCTATATTGAGTTGGAGTTTAGAGCTAAGCAGGGAGGAATGTAGTGTATTTAATAGTTCAGTAATATTTGTGTTACATTGAAAATACAGCTTTTGATTAACCATTTGTTTACATATTTCATCATGGGGTATATGTAACAAGTGTGTGAATAGCATATGTCATTACCCCACCACGTAATATGTGAGCAGCTCACTAAGAAAAACTTAAGTAGACAAGTATCCCAGCTCTTGTATTTTTCTTTCAATTAGTTTTGGAGTTACAAAGCATAGTACAAGGGGCATTGTGTGTAAAAGTAAGGAAGTAAGAGGGATTTGGGGGTAGATGTGCCTGTTCCGTTTTTGTTCATTTTTTCTGCAGGGAGGTGGGATCTGGGGGTTGACGATCATGCTATCTTTATTTTCTTTCTTGGTTTCATGGACCTGGAGAATTGAAGAATTTCAGATTTGTATACTATGATAATAAATGTACCTTTGAACCTCTAAGTTTTCATATACCTTTCCAGGGCACTGATGCAGCCAAACCTTGTATATTGCATACAGTCATTAATTGTGACATTCAAGAAAGGTTTTGCTTACATTAGACAAAAGGTTTTGAAGGTTTATTAGGTTAATTCTTGGATAGGAGGGGTTGCCATATGAAGAGAGGTTCAGCAAATTATTTTTATGCTTTTTGGAGGGTGAATTTATGTTTTCTACTGGTGGAGTATTCGGAAATAGGGAGCACAGTTTCTGAGTAAGAAGTTTACCATTTCAGATGGCGATTGGGAGGAAAGTGATTTCACAGAGAACCATGTATCTTTGTGGGTGAGCTGTTGGGAGTGGGGTAGTTGAATGCATTTAAAGTAGAGTATATAAGACATTTAAATATGGGAGAGTTAAGGGATATGAGGAGAGTATGGAAAAGTAGTGCAGAAGCTAAGATGAGATCAACATAACTTTTCTGAATGGGTCGTATGTGGTGTACTGTCGGTCCTGTTTCCTCCGTCCTTAAGCTCTGCTGTGAGAGGTGCCCTCTCTTCTCTTGGCATCTCAGGAGGTTGGTTAGCAAACTGGACATCCAAATGTGAGAAGTAGTGGATTCTAGAATTTCCACGAACCCACTTGTCTGAATTCTTCGACTTGGATTGTTATCTCAAGATGTGGTGGCATCACTTCTGTTTGACTTTGTAGCCTTGTCAAGCTCTTCAAGACATTACTGTCCATGATTTTCAATTCTGGCAGCTTGGGTATTTTCTTCACTTGCTTTACTCTTAGTGTATCACTCACATTTACTGATAAATGTCTACTCTAAACCACGTTGTATCTCTAACTCACTTAAGGCTTCTAAAACACATATTGAAAATAACCTTTGCTTGCCTTCCAAATGTTGTTTGATGGCAATATTTTGTAAATGGTTGGCTTATGAAGTGGCCAATGTTGTTATATTAAAATAAGTTATTTGTTGTGATAAAATACCTGCTGGATGTGCGATTAAAATTAAGCTGTTGAAACTTGTATCTGTGCACTTGTCTAAAAGGGTCTTTTCTGTTTTGACAGATAAATTTAACACTTATGTAACACTGAAAGTACAGAATGTAAAAAGCACTACAATAGCAGTACGAGGAGACCAGCCTTGTTGGGAGCAAGACTTCATGTTGTAAGTACTGATTTACCCTTCAGTTTTGGGTAATGTGAGGAGTGGATTCTAGGAAATCCACGAACCCACTTGTCTGAATTCCAAGACATTGATTGTTATGTTAAGAATGGGGGTGGGCTGATGGTGGCAGAGGTAAGAATGGGTGCTTATAAATCTTTTGCAATTAACTTATTTTAAAATGCATAAGAAGTGCAGTAAAAATAAACTGTTGAACACAAATATGATGAATTGCTCTCGTGATTCTTAACAAAGTCTTATTTATGTAAAAATTTCCTTGAGAATATATGTCACTGATAAATTTAAAGCCTTATAATTGCCCGCCAGATGGTAGACTTTGAAGATTACTCTCCTCAATAATCTGGGTCTTAATTTTGAAAACTGAGGATCATGTTCTGAATTGTAACTTAAAACAATTAACATCTTTTTATTTAATTTAGGAATGACAATGCTTGTTGTTGCCTTGTTAAAATGGTGGAATAGTAATATGCTTACAGTTTTACATTACTGGGTTTAATAATTGTTGCGGATCTTGTCCTTTTCCATGGAGTGACAGATGTAGTTGTGAGCCTATTACATCTGTCACAGTGCAGTGTGTTGCTTTGGAAACGGGGTTGGAAATGTGGAAAGCTATAAACTGCTAAGCACCTGCAAAACAACATGGCAGCGTAATTTCAGCTTCATTTATTTTTGAATAAATTTCTTCATGCTTTGGTTATTTTTAATAAAAATATAATATTTTACTGCAAGAAGTGTTGGTTTATGCCTGATTCCCAAATATAGATTTCTTAATGATGTAACTTGTTGGTCTTGACACTTTATCTTAGCTCCCAGAAAATATCATTGGGAAGCAATCATTGAATTCCCCATTTTTTTCTTCCTTAAAATCTGTGTTTTTGACATAAAAGCTGAGACTGGGAATTTGGTATATGAAGACAGGCAACTATCCCAAACCTATGATAGTGTTTTGGGACAGTACTGATGAGTTGCTTGTATAGTTTAAAAGCAAATTTGCATCCCTGCAAATTAATTAGCTAATTAATTGCAAATATAAACCATAGATAAATTATTTATATGGCATATTATTTAATTTGGAAAATGCACTATTCTTTTCTGAAAGTCTCCACTGGGAATTTCACAATTATCTATTTTAGGAAATTCTAGCTTTGCTGCAATTGGCTTGTGCATTGATACCAAAGTGGCTTGTTAGATGCGCAGCTTGACATAGTCCCATCAAAAATGCAAATGTGTTTTTTCATTAAGCTCCAAGTAAAACGCGCAGAAGGAATGAACAGGTTATACTAATTTATTTGGCAATGTTTCTGCACTTAAAATATTTTTGTTTTTTTTGAATGAGTGGAACTGAGTGTTTAAGCAAGTGAACATCACTTCTTTGGCTTGGTTGAGAAGCCTTCTTTCCTCCAACACCAAATCAACATTTGACTTTGCTACCAAAGGTGAGAGCTTATTCTACCTGATTTATTCCAACATCTGTGGTACTTATAAGGTCGCTTCCACCTTGAGTACTCTGGCCAAGTTCAGATTCAAGTTTAATTGTCATTCAACCACAAACATGTGTACAGCTAAACAAAATAGTGTTCCTCTAGGGCCAAAATACAAAACACAGTACATATAGTAACAGACAGCACATAAATGACAAAAAATTAATATTAGTTCAAGTCCCTGAGTGACCTGGCCTGTGGATTGATGGTGCATGGATGTTGGTCTGCAGCGCCCTTTCTGCAAGAACAAATATGTAGCAGTTCCTCATCTCGCTCTGATTCAGCAGTTGAAAGCAAAACAGCTTGTCTCACGATGGGTCAGCTACAGGCAATCCAGTTTGTCTTCTGGGGGTGAACATTAGAGAGCAGCACCGATAGGAGGGGCCAGCATATCTATTCTGCGAATTCCTGCATACAGTCCACTGATTAAAGGAGTCACACTGTTCACAGGGAGATAAAGACCTGGTCAGAAGGAGCAGCCTCAGCTTTACAGGACTGTTCTGAAAACACAGAATGGAGCATGTACGGGGAGATGGCTAACTATCACATCAGCACTGATGAATATGTGGGATCTGTGACTGGCTATATAGAGAAATGCACTGAGGACATCACTGTTATTAAACACATCTCTGTGACGGCAAATCAGAAGCCACGGCTGACAGCAGTGGTCCTGGCACTGCTGAGAGATTGGCATGCAGCCTTCAGTTTAGGGAATAAAACAAGTTCTTAGGTCAACAAGTGCTGCACTTTATGGCACCAACAGGATAGCAGAACAGGATTATTTTAGAGAATTTACAGTCATTTCTGTGACACCAGAGACACAGGGCACATGTGGCAGGCATTCAGACCATAACAGACTGGTTTTCTAGTCTGTGCCTGATGGGCTGAATGTTTTTAATGCATGGTTTGATGCACAGAATGACGTGCCAGCGAGGAAGGCCCCTTCTTCCCCCAAGGAGCAGGCATTCTGTCTGGACACAGCTGAGGTGAGGAAGACCCTAGCCAGTGTCAACCAAGTAAAGCTATGGGGCCTGATGATGTACCTGGTTGGGTGCTAGAAGACTGTGCAGACCAGTTAACAGAGGTTCTAATGATATCTTCAACATCTCTTTGGAACAGTCCATTGTTCTTGCATGCTTCAAGACAGCCACCATCATTCCTGTGCTCAAGAAGGCAACAGTAACTTGCCTTAATGACTACCACATTGGCTGCAACATCTCCAGCTCCATCACACTAAGCAGCCAGGGCTGACTCATGACTATACTGCTAAATCTAGCTCAAACTGAATCATCAGGTTTGCTATTGACACAGCAGTGATTGGCCTCATCAACAATGACAACGACATCGCATACGGGAAGGAGTTAGAGTGGTCTGTAGAATGCTGCAAGCATAAAAACTTGAGTTTCAATGTGGACAAACCTAAAGAGATGATTGTGGATTTTAGGAGGGTGAAGGCTGACCTCTCCTCACTGTGCGTAAGGTGGAGAGAGTTGGGAGCACCAAGTTTCTAAGAGTACACATAATGAACGATCTCACCTGGTTCCTCAACACCACCTCTTTAATCAAGAAAGGACAGCAACATCTCCACTCCCTAAGAAAACTGAGGTGAGCAAGCCCTCCCACCACCCCACCTTTCTAACTAGTTTTTATAGGAACATCATTGAGAGTGTCCTGACCAGCTGTATCAGTGTCTGATGTGGGATTTGCAAGACATCTGACTCCAAGACCTTACAAAGGATTGCAAGGAATGAAGAGCGGGGTCTCTCTTCCACCCATTCAAGGTATTTATTAGTAGTGCTGCATACACAGGGTCCTCAGCATTGTTGAAGATCCCTCCCATTTGTCCTACAATCTGGGTGCCACCACCCAGATCTCAGCACATATGAAGACCCAGTGGCATTGTATACAGTGCCTATAAAAAGTATTCACCCCCTCCCTTGGAAGTTTTCATGTTTTATTGTTTTACAACATTGAATCACAGCGGATTTAATTTGGATTTTTTTGACACTGATCAACAGAAAAAGACTTTTGTAATAAAGTGAAAGGAGATCTCTAACTCAACTACAAATATAAAACACAAAACAGTTGATTGCAAAATTGTTCACCCCTTTTAATGTGACGCAGCAAATCATCACCGGTGCAGCGAATTGGTTTTAAAGTCACATAATTAATTAAATGGAGATCAAATGGTGGTGGCTGCATCAGGCTGTGGGGATGCTTCACTGCAGTAGGCCTTGAAAGGCTTGTGAAGGTGGAGGGTAAAATTAATGCAGCAAAATATCAGGAAATCCTGGAGGAAAACCACACCCCCACCTCTTTTGCCTCCCTCCCTTTCCTTTCCGAAACATCTAAAACTCGGCACTTGAAGTAACCATTCCTGTCCCTGAGCCATCCAAGTCTTTGTAATGGCCACCACATCATATGTCCAAGTACTGATCCACGCTGTAAGCTCATCCACTTTGTTCACAACACTCTTTGTGTTAAAATAGACACATCTCAAATCTTTGGTCTGAGCACGTCCCTTCTCTATCACCTGCCTATCCTCCCTCACACATTATCTCCTAGCTTCCTCGATTTGTGAGCCAACCGCCTCTTCCCCAGTCTCTTCAGTATGGTTCCCAACCCCCCAACAATTCTAGTTTAAACTCTCCCTAGTAGCCTTAGCAAACCTCCCTGCCAGGATATTGGTTCCCCTGGGATTCAAATACAACCTTCCTTTTTGTACAGGTCGCACCTGCCCCAAAAGAGATCCCAGTTCTCCAGAAATCTGAATCCCTGCCCCCTGCTCCAGTCCCTCAGCCACGCATTTATCCTCCATGTCATTTCTATTCCTATTCTCACTGTCGCATGGCACAGGCAGTAATCCCAATATTACTATCTTTGCGGTCCTGCTTCTCAACTTCCTTCCTAACTTCCTGTAGTCTTTTTACAGGACCTCATCCCTTTTCCTACCTAAGCTTTGGTACCAATATGTACCATGACCTCTGGCTGTTCTCCCTCCCGCTGCAGGATATCTTGGACACAATATGAAACATACCGGACCCTGGCACCTGGGAGGGCAAACTACCATCCGAGTTTCTTTCCTGCGTCCATAGAATTGCCTTTCTGACCCCTTAACTATAGAGTCCCCTATCACTACTGCTTTCTTTTTCCTTTGCCTACCCTTCTGAGCCACAGAACCAGTCTCTGTGCCAGAGGCATGGCCACTGCTGCTTCCCCCAAGTAGGCTGTCTCCCCCAACTGTACTCATCCAGGAGTACTTATTGTTAAGGGGTACAGGGGTACTCTCTAGTACATGACTCTTCCCTTTCCCCCTCCTGACTGTGACCCACTTGTCTGTCTCCTGTGGCCCCAGTGTGACCACCTGCCTTTAACTCCTTTCTATCCCCTTTTGCTCTCCCTGACCAGGCAAAGGTCATCGAGCTGCATCTCCAGTTCCCTAACTTGGTCCCTTTGGAGCTGCAGCTCAATACACTGGGTGCAGATATGGCTGTCCAGGAGGCTAGGAGACTCGAGGACCTCCCACATCTGACACCTAGCACAGAACACCAGCCTCACACACACACTTCCTCTTTTCCGCAGTTAATACAGGTAAACCTACCTTGCCTCATCCCATTACTGCTTAAGCCCGTTGAGCCAAAGCCCTATCACTCTGCTGCCTCTCACTCTGCTGCCTGCTCTGAACCCTGCCTGCTGGGTATGGCGGTCTTCCTTTTAAACCTTTCGCGCTCTACTGGCTAACTTAACGTGCCTGCGCAGTCTTGCCTCTCTTTTACCCGTGTAGTAAAAACTGTCTTCACTCCTGAAATCAGCCATTCACTCGCAGCCTTCTTGCTGCGAATCAAAAACCGTTGAAGATTCCTTGCCTTTTGAAACCTTTCGCACTCTACTGGCTGACGTCATGCGCTGTGCAGTCTTACCTCTCTTTTACCTCGTGTAGTAAAAACTGCCTTTGCTCCTGAAATCAGCTGTTCACTTGCAGCCTTCTTGCTCTGTATCTTGTTAAAATTGAAAACACTGTTTTCAATGAAAGACTATTTCCTATCTAGATTTCTTTGCGGGTTCATGTTTGCAAAGGCAGTAATTGTGGGAATATGTAATCTGCTCAGAGAAGTCTCTCAAATGTGGTTAAAGTAGATAAATCATGTGGTACAGATAAAATGCATTCAAGGCTGCTGATGGAAGTGGGAAGAAAATTGTAGAGGTCCCTGGTTGAACTCTTCCAAACATTTATAGATCTGAGGTGATAATGGAAATGCTTCACCCTTTGTTCAAAAATTTGATAGGGATTAAATCTGGTGACTACAAGTTAGTAAGTTTACCCTTTGGAGTGGCGATGTTATTAACAGACACTTGGAAAAAGTGTATGTATGTTTATAAGGATAGACAGAGACAAATTGTGTCTTATAGAGATTTTGAAGTCGTCACACCAAGAGTTCTTGTGAGAAGCATGGTTGTGAAAGTATAATAAGTATTTGTTGGTGCCATATAAAAAGCTTATCCTCAAGATTAAATTATGCATAATAAAAGGGATCATGGTAGAATGAAAAATAATTGGCTAAGAACTAGGAAACAGAAGTAGTGAAAGGCTATGTTTAGGATGAGAATTATTCCCAGGGAAAGCACCAAGGCTTTTCTTCATATGTGATTTTTGACAGGTTGTATAGGGCAAAATTTCCATTTCTGCAGATGATGCAATATTTGGACGTGTGATGAGGATAATAATAGATCCCAAGGATGTAGAAATAAATTACTGGAATGTGCACGGTTATTACTGTTTGCCGCTTATCCACATGGCTATGGCATTCTTGGAGAACTCTTACTAGGTTTGTCAAAGAAATGTTTGTGTTGTAACTTTTCCATCTCGTTAATAATGGATTCCAATCTTTCAGCATTCAAAAATTCAAAAGATAACATTTGACTTTAAGGTATTCCTATGGTGATATCTTTTGCTTTTAGTCTTGATCAATTGTATAAGGCTACAAGTATTTGCTATATAAAGGTATCCATTTTATTTTGTTTAAATGCTTGTGTTTTTTTTTGCAGTGTTTTCATACATCAGGCATTTCTGTCTCTTAATGTAATTCAGGTTGATCACAAGAGTAGTAAAATGTTAAATATCAGCCATTTTCTCTGCTGCAAGTTAGTTGGCTAACTGTAATAGCTTCTCAATGGCAATGTTGTTTGTCAACTTATGAGAATTAGACGTAAAATTGTCCGAACAGATTAGAGTGTTACAAACTATGCAAACTAGGTTCTTGCAATAGCTCTGGGCTATTTTTGTCATCCCAGTAAGACGCCTCTCATTAGCTACCCTCTTTCCAGAGATAAAGTGATGAGAAGCACTGAGGTGTAGTTGAGTTTAAAGAATGCTCAGCATTTGAGGTAAATGCATCATCAGCTAATTCAGAGCTCATTGATGTAGAATGGAAACAACTTATCATGGATCCTGAGGAGCTGCCTCAGATGAAGTAGAACATCGTATTGATTTGAAGCAACACAAAGTAGCTGGAAAAGCTTAGTGCATCAGGCAGTATGTCTGGAGAGAAATGGAAAGTTGACACTTTGGGTAAGACCCTTTATTGGACCTCATTTTATTGATTTTATCTTATTGATTCGGTAGGTTTTGGAACATTCTGGCTTTAATCAGTCTGCAAAATGCTCAGTGCTATTATTATTCATTGTGGATTTCCTAAAATTGTGGACTGGTTTGTCACTGATGAATCATGCAGCTATTTCATCTACTACCTGGGGGAACCATGGCATAATGTTAAATTACTAGACTAGTAAGCTGGAGGGCTATGTTTTAGAAGAAAAAAATCTCTAAATTTAAAAACTCATTACAGCAGAAATGTAATTCAAATCTAGTAAATTAAATAACCTGTAATTGAAAAGCTGATATTAGTAATGGTGGCATAAAGTTTTATCTGGTTTACTAATGTCTGTCGCTCCTTGCCTAGTCTGTCACTTATGTGATTCCAGACCCTTAGCAAAGTTGTTAATTCTTAATTGACTTGTGAAATAGCCTGGCAAAACTTTTAGTTACACTGCATTAAAACAGATAACAAGTTAAAACTGAATGGACTGGGTGCATAGATTAGATATTGAATTTGGACATGGCAAGTCACACCCAATCAAATCAATCTGGGACCTGGTGTCTAAAGTAGGAGACCTGTTTATTAAACAAGCTAAACAAACCTGTGACATAATCACACTAGCACAATCATTCTTTGCAACTGATGTCCCAGGGTCTGCCAGGAATAAATTCTACCATTGCCATGGCAGACCCTTGAAAGAAGGTGGCACAGTTCATGTATGCACTGTGTTGAAACAATCTCTCTCTCTCTCTCCCTCTCTCCCTCTCTCTCTCTCTCTCTCTCTCTCTCTCTCTCTCTCTCTCTCTCTCTCTCTCTCTCTCTCTCTCTCTCTCTCTCTCTCTCTCTCTCTCCTGCATTTATTTGTATTCCTTTCCCACAAACCTAATTGCAAGTGCAATTACTGTTTGCCTTGATACGCTATATAGCAATCTTCCATATATTCATTCTCTGGGTAAAAGCACTTAGTGTTTTTTTGAATGTTCTAATGATTACCTCATAATTCTGAGCTTCAGATTTTGATTCATCCATTAAGGAAATAACCAAACTCCTCTTATGGCAACTCCTGCCCATATATTGACATAATGCAGATTTTTGAATGAAGTGAGAAAGCCGGGATATTTGTTTACTGGTTCTGCACACTAGAGCCTTGGAATAACAGTACTGTTATGACTGCTGAATATAAGTAACTTTAATGAATTAATCTACAATTTATATTAAATAGGTAACATTTCAAAGATCTGAGATAGTGTCAGGGTTTCA
Organism: Hemitrygon akajei; assembly: GCF_048418815.1. NCBI lineage: Eukaryota > Metazoa > Chordata > Chondrichthyes > Myliobatiformes > Dasyatidae > Hemitrygon > Hemitrygon akajei. The sequence continues at coordinate 32,400,744 of NC_133136.1, forward strand.
TGATAAAGCTGTGGGACATAATTAACATGAAACTAACAGATTGTCACAAGAAAAACTCATCTGTTTTATTAATAGGTTTAGGACAGAATTAAAAGCAAAAGTCAAATAGGTTGTATACTATTGTTCCATCTGTACTAGAGCTAAATTTACTCAGGGCTGAGATAATAGATTTGTGGATACGTGAGGATGTAGAGATGGTACTTTAAGCTCAAGCCATGATCTGATTGAATGGTGGAGCAGACACAAGGGACCATATGACCTATTTCTTGGCTTAATCCTGCTTCCATTTTGATCCTTTCTCTTATTTCTCTTTTTAATTAACTAACACCTGATTTAAGTATGTTAAATAAAGTGTAGCACTAAAGCACCTTCGTGAAAGAAAAACAAATCATAAAAATACCTGTTGGGCAGTATCATTGGAGCAAGATGCAAGCCTGGAAATGGGACCGATAAGTGCCCTTTTAATGCGCAAGCTCCATAGAAAAGTAATTTAGCATCTGTTTTAATGTATTATTGCCAAATTACTGTTCACCCTTGTATAGTTTATAATTTTTGGGGTCGTTTGCAAGAATATTCTTCTTACCAGTAGCATGACACTTGTTACTGCAGATAGAAAATAGAGTAATAGTATACAACCTATTTGACCTTTGCTTTTAACTCTCATTGAATCAAGGAGCTGATCGTGCAGCCTGCTCATGTGCAAATTAAAGGATTTCCACTGGGGCATTGTTTGTTGTTTTGGCTGTGAAATCTTTCATAATTGTTTGTACATTGCATTTTTATCTACAGACTTCATCATCTAAGGTCACAGTATTTTTCTGTATTATGCATGAGTGCAGGGTACTGCATTCACCAGCTCCTTGATGATCATAAAGTCATAAAAGATGTTGCCTCAGAAGAAGTTCATTTGCTCCATTAGGTTAGTGCTGGTCAATAAAGGAGCTGCTCAACCTAATCCCAGCTTTTAGCACGCAGTCTGCAGCTCTGAAAGTCGTGGTTCTTCAAGTACACATTGTAAGTTTGAATGTGTCTACCAAGTTTGATTGGTCAGGGCACAGAGGGATACAGGGAAAAGGCTGACAGGGAAGCTGGATCAACCATGAGCAGGCCTGATGGGCCAAATGGCCTAATTCAGCTCTATATCTAATGGTCGCAGTTCTCAGTTGTGGCATGCTAATATTATCAATCCTCATTTATCATCATTGGGTAAAATCTAGAACTGCTCACTTGAGAATAATGCAAGAAACTAGCTTGTGACCACTTTCCCAAGGGCATTTAGGGATTGTAACTAAGTCGTAGAGCTCCTAAATTTTACTGATAAAACACTAGGACTCATTCTTTGGTTGTGTTCTGACCCTTTATTCTTAATTGGCATTATATGACAGCAGTCTATAATATTGGTGTAAAACTGTATGTGCTTGCTTAATCCAGGCCTTGACTTCCAAATTTTTCAAAACCCTATCTTTGGAGCATTTTATGAAGGGAAAAAATGCAAGTGTAAACACAAAATCTTTAGTTTCTTTAAGTGATTAATTTCTTTCAGGTGATCAAGTTGACGTACAATTCTCTAAAATGTATTGCATGTTATATTATAACAGATTTGCAACTGTGTCAAATTTGTATGTAATCAGTTGAATCGATGTGACCTAGTTTTGATGTTATTGGAATGGTTCAGTTCTTGTGAAACATTTTTATTACCACTGTCTCCAATTCATGATTTTAATTTCCTGTATCTTGAATTTTCAGACAATTAATCTGAGATAAGAGAGTCTGCATTATGTATTTTTCTCTCTGTTTATATTCATAAACTGTACCATTACACCAGAGATGAATGTGGCCCAAATTAAATTTCTGACTTGCAGTTCGTGGGATTATGTTGTATTGGTGACCTTAATATAAGGAAATGGTTTACATATATGAACATAATACATTGAACAATGCTTTACTTTTATGTTTATTTAGTAACCAAGGAGGTAAGCTACACTGCCATTCAATGGCAACTCCTTATCATCAACAAATTAAAAAATATTAATAGCTGATATACTGTATAAAAATAGAACAGTACAGCATAGGAACAGGCCCTTCAGCCCACAATATTGTGCTGAACCAAATAAATTAGTAATCAAATGGCCAACTAAACCAATCCCTTAAGGCTAAACAACACCCAAATCCTTCCTTTTCCCTCAGATTCATGTACCTATCTAAACATCTCTTCAAAGTCCCTATTGTTCTGACCCTGCAACCACCCCAGGCAGTGCATTCCAGGCACCCACAACTGTGAGTTTTTGGGAAAAAAAAAACCTTCTCCACACATCTCCTTTGAAATTACTCCCTCGCACCTTAAATGCATGCTCTCTAGCATTAAACTTTTCAACCCTGGGGAAAAAGATCATGTCTGTCTATCATAGTCTTAGAAACCTCCATCAGATCTCCCTTCAGCCTCTGCTGCTCCAGAGAAAACAACCCAAGTTTGTCCAACCTCACATGCCCTCTAATTCAGGAGGCATCCTGCAAACCTCTACTGCACCCTCTCCAAAGCTCTAATATCCCTCCGATAGTGGGGCAACCAAAACTCTATGCAATAGTTCAGATACAACCTACCTCCTATTTTATCAAGCTGCAACATAACTTCTTGATTGTTGAACTCAATACCTCAACTAATAAAAAGCAATCATGCTAAATGCCTTCTTGATCACTCTATCAACCTGTGTAGCCACTTTCAGGGAGCTGTGGAACATTTTATGAAGGAAAAGATGCAAGTGTAAACACAAAAGCTTTAGGTGATTAATTTCGTTCAGGTGATCAAGTTGATTATACAATGCTCTAAAATGTATTGCACATTATAACAGATTGGCAACTGTGTCAAATTTGTGTGTAATCAGTTGTATCAATGTGACCTAGTTTTGATGTTATTGGATTGGCTCAGTTCTTGTGAAACATTTGCTCCCTCTGCTCATCAATTCTGTTAAGGGTCTTACAGTGTTCTGACTCTTTATATTTCACCCACTAAGATGCAACACTTCACATTTGTCCGGGTTAAACTCCCATTTCTCCACTCATATCTGCAACTGTTCTATATCCCGCTGAATTCTTTGCCAGTTATCCACACTATCTAACACCACCAATTTTCATATCATCTGCAAATTTACTCAATCAGCCATCTACACTTTCATCCAATACTTTATACACATTGCAAACAGCAGAGGTCTCAGTACAGAACCCTGCAGAGCACCACTAGTATCAGACCTCCACCTTTGACCACTATCCTCTGTCTTCTATGGCAAACCAATTCTGAATCCAAAAGCCAATTCACCATGGATTTCAAGCATCTTATCTTCTGTTTGAGCCTCCCATGAGGGAAGTTGTCAAACACCTTACTAAAATCATGTAGACAACATCCACAGCTTTGCCTTCATCAGTCACCCTCATCAGCTCATCAAAAAACTCAGACAAGCTAAAGTATGACATGACTTGTCCCATACAAAGCTATGCTGGTTCTCCCTAGGTAGGTCATGGTTTTCCAAATGTTCATAAATTCCATCCTTGCGAATTCTCTACGGTAACTTCCCTACCACTAATGTGAGTTTCACCATTATATAGTTTCCATGATTATCCTTGGTTTCCCTTCTTGAATAATGGAACAGCATTTGCTCCTCTCCAGTCCTCTCGGATCTTGTCTGTGACTAGAGATGGCATGAAGATATTGGTCAAGGCACCAGCAATCTCTTCCCTTGCCACTCTCAATAACCTAGGATATTATCTTGACATGCCTTGGTGACTTAGCTGCCTTAATTCTCTTTAAGAGACCCAATACTACCTTACCTCCTCCTTTACTTTGAAATGCCTCAGTAAATTACTGTAATATTTTCAACACTGATTTCCTATCCTTCACTTCCTTTCCTTGGTAAATACTAATGTAAATTACTTATCAAGGACATCACCCACTGTCCAGTTCGGGGAGGGGGTGATGAGAGGGTGGTGGCGGGTGGCTTATTCTGATTGTGGAAAGTTGCTTCTGTCATGATTGGTTAGTTTAGAAACTGCAGCTGGTTCTCCATTGGTTAGTTGCCTGATACGTATTTTCAGATACCCCAGGTTTATAGAAAGCACATGTAGGGGTTCTCCATTGGTTAGTTGCCTGATACGTATTTTCAGATACCCCAGGTTTATAGAAAGCACATGTAGGGGTTCTCCATTGGTTAGTTGCCTGATATCCATTTTCAGATAGCCCAGGTTTATAGAAAGCACATGTAGGAGGTTCCCTTTCTCTCTCTGTGTTTAAGGCAAGCAGTCAGCATACCCATTAGGAAGGTATGCTGTGTGTGTGCTTTTAACTATTTTTGTTGAATGTAAGTTGAATATTCAGCTTTGTAGTGTCTGTAACTCAGTGAACATGAATGTTTGGTAGCATTTTTACTGTCTGTAAATAAATAATAACCTGTGGTCCACCTCCCAGCCACTGTTGGGAGGCCTGTATGTAACTGCCATCAATGTCCCTTTACCTTGCAGTTTCTTAACTCAACTCACAAGGATTCAACATTTTCTGATCCTATGTCACATCTTTCTACTGATTTGATGCCATTCTTTACCAGTAGAGCTACATCATCCCCTCTGCCTACCTTCCTATCCCTGTGATATCACATGTAACCTTGGACATTCAGCTCTCAAATGCATCCATCGTTCAGCCATGATTCAGTGATGGCCACAACATCATACCTGGCAATCTGTAACAGTGCAACTCATCCACCTTATTTCTTATACTACACGCATTTAGATACAACACCTTTAATACCGTATTTGCTATCCTTTCTGATTCTGTAGTCCCCAGTGTTTTGATACTCAGCCTGTTGGCTGCAACTAAGTCCCATCACCTACCTGCCCTTCCTGACAGTCTGACTGCATGCTAGCTCTACTTTTTTACCATCCATCCTATTTTGAATCCCTTCATTCTGGTTCCCACCCACCTGTCAAATTAACTTAAACCCTCCCCAACAGCTGTAACAAACCTGCCTCTGAGAATATTGGTCCCCTTGGGTTCAGGTGCAACCCGTCACTTTTGAACAGGTCATACTTCCCATAGAAGAGATTCCAATGATCCAAGAACCTGAAGTCCAGCCTCATGAACCAGCTTCTCAGCCACATCATCCTGTTTCTACCCTCACAGGTGCATGGCACAGGCAACAATCCAGAAATTACTACCCAAGAGGTCCTGCTTCTCAGCTTTCTACCTAGCTCTCTAAATTCTCATTTCAGGACCTCTTTGCTTTTCTTTCCTACATCATTGGTACCAATATGTACCAAGCATCCGGCTGCTCCCCCTCCCTCTCCAAAATGTTGCGGAAACGATCTGAGACATCCCTGACCTTGGCGTCAGGGAGGCAACATACCATCCACGTGTCCTGTTCACATCCACTGAGTTCCTGTCTGTTCCCCTTACTATTGAGTCCCCTATCATTACCGCTGCCTTCTCTCTTTTTCCCTTCTGCACCATTGGCCCATGCTTAGTGCCTGTAACCAGTTGCTGTGGTATTCTCCTGGGAGGTCACCCTCCACAAAAGTATCCAAAGCAGTATACTTATTTTTGAGGGAATGGCCACAAGGGTGCTCTGCTCTAACTGCCTATTTCCATTTCTCCCACAGTCACCCAGCTACTTGCCTCCTGCAACTTTGGGGTGACTACTTCTCTGTAACTTTGATCAATTATCTCCTCACTCTCCCGTACAAGCCCAAGGTCATCCAGTTGCTGCTCCAGATCCCTAATGCGATCTTCAAGGAGCTACAGTGGGATGCACTTCATGCAGATGTAGTTCCCTGGGAGACTCTGTAGTTCCTGCCTAATGCTCTCTTAATCTGCCCTGCTCCAATTTAATATTCTTCTGCAAGGTCCATGCTTAAGGAATTGTGGTCACGTTCCCTAACTGCTCACCACCTGAAAAACCAGTCAGTCACCTGGCTAAGCTCATTACCCAAAACCAGATCCAGTATAGCTCCTCCTTTTGCAAAGGTGACAGTTGATATCATGTTCTTAAATACTGGTCTATTTCTTTATATTATTTCACCCTAATTTAGTTTGATATACAGTGTGTAGTCAAAGGAGAGTCAGTAAATATTGTTTACTTGGATTTTCAGAAATCTTTTGACAAATTGCCACACATTAACAAGAAAAGAGCCGAGGGTATTACAGAAAAGATACCAGCATGGATAGGAGATCGGCTGACTGGCAGGAGGCAAAAATTAGGAGTAAAAGGGTCCTTATCTGGATGGCTGCCGATGATAGTGGTGTGCTACAAGGGTGGGTGTTGGTGCCTCTTCTTTTTATTGATTTGAATGATGGAATTGGTGGCTTTGTGGCCAAGTTTGCAGATGATAAGTGGAGGGGCAGGTAGTGTTGAGGAAGCAGGGAATCTACAGAAGGACTTAGACAGATTGGGAGAATGGGCAAGGAAATGGCAAATAGAATATGGTGTCTAGTCATGCGTTTTGACAGAAGGAATAAAGGCATAGACTGTTTTCTAAATGGGAAGAAATTTTTAAAATCAGAGGTGCATAGGGACTTGGGAGTCATCGTGTAAGATTCTGTAACAGTTAACTTGCAAGTTGAGTCGGTTGGTAAGGAAGGCAAATGAAATATTAGCATTCTTTTCAAGAGGACTAGAATATAAGAGCAAGGATATAACACTCAGGCTTTATAAGGCATTAGTTAGACCACACTTGGAGTATTTTGAGCAGTCTTAGCCCCCCCCCCCCCTCCCTTAGCTAAGAAAACATGTGCTGGCATTGGAGAAGGTCCAGAGGAGCTTCATGAGAATGATTCTGGGAATGAAAGAGTTAACATGTGAGGAGCATTTGATGGTTTTGGCTGTGTATTTGCTAGAGATTAGAATAATGAGGGGGGATCTGATTTAAACCTATTGAATATTGAAAGGCCTGTACAGAGTGGATGTAGAGAGGAAGCTTACTGTAGTGAAAAGTCTACGACCAGAGGGGCACAGCCTCCGAACAGAAAGACATCCCTTTAGAATAGAGATGAAAAGGAATTTCTTTAACCAGAGGGAACTCATTGTGGAATTCATTGCCAAAAACAGTTGCGGAGGCCATATCATTTGAGTATATTTAAAATAGAGGTTGATAGATTCTTGATTAGTCAGGGTGTCAAAAGTTACCAGGAGAAGACAGGAGAATGAGATTGAGAGGGATAATAAAAAAGCCATGATGAAATGGTGGAGAAGATGTGATGAACTGACTGGCTTAATTCTGCTGTCATGTCCTATGGTCTTGTATGGCCAACGTACTTAACAAAAGTAGGATGGAAAGTTGAAATACTCTGACAATACAAATCCCTAATCATTTCTGATCTTTTAGTCTTCCTGCATTCCTTTCGAAAGAAGCAAGAAACATGTAAAGGTCCATGTGTTAAGAGATCATTACTGAAAAAGTTAAATTACTGTCATGTATCACAGGTTACCGCTTTGTCTCTTCTGTATCAGTAGAAAAAGAAAGGCTTGTTGAGCAGTGGGCTTCAGGTAATTGGATCATTGGACTCTCTTTAGGGCAAGTGGGACATTCACTTAAATTGGAGTGGCACCGTTATCCTTGCAGGGAGGTTTCCTAGTACTGCTTGGATGGGTGGGGGTGGGGGGAATGTGAGAACTTGAGGAGTAGGTCAGACGGTGAAAGGATTGATGGAATGGTGAAGTTAAGTCAAATAAAATTGAAAGTAAGGATAGGCAGTGCCAGGTTCATGGGCTGATAGGCTAAAGTGCATTTAATGCAGTGCAAGCAATGTTATGTGCTTGATGCTTAGATGGGGCAGAATTAGGTGCATTCAGGACGGTGTCTTAAAAAAAACTGAATGCAGATAATCCAACCAAGGAAGCGATCAAAATGGGCCTTGTATTGGGAAATGAACCTGGACAGGTGATGAGAGTTTCAGTAGAAGAGCATATTGGGATCAATATCTAGAAGTTTTTGGATATTTTATGGATAAGAGTAAGACTGGACCTTGCTGGTAAGTGCAAAATAAGGAAAAGGTGAATTATAGCATTATTAGGTAGGAGTTTGGAAAGTAAATTTGGAGTAGTTGTTATTGGGTAAGTCCACATCTGACATGTGGGAGTTGTTTAAGGGCAGCTGGTCCAAATTCAGGACAAAGAAGTTCCTGTGAGGAAGAAAGACAAGGATGGCAATGTTTGGGAACCTTATATGATGAGAGCAATTTCAAGTTTAATAAGAAAGGGAAAGGAAGCATATGAAATTGGACAGGGACTTTGACAAATATAAAAGAATGAAAGAGCCATTTAAAAAAAGAAAATTTGATTATCAGAGAATGTGGTGGGAGGGATGAATAGTGCAAAGGAAATATTTGAGATTGGATTAGAACAGGGTTACATGGGGTTACAAGGTCCTCCAGACAATTTTTCTTTAACAAAGTAATTAGATGGAGGTGATACAGGCAAAGAAGCATAACATATTCCTGATATTAAGGTTGTGGGATCTGCCCAACAGCTCAGGCTGTATCAGTGGCAAAGAAAACTGAGCCAGTATCACATATAGATAAGAGTAGAAACATAGAAAGCCTACAGCACAATACAGGCCCTTTGGCCCACAATGCTGTACCAAAAATGTACTTGCTTTAGAAATTACCTAGGGTTACCCATAGCCCTCTATTTTTCTAAGCTCCATGTACCTGTCCAGGAGTCTCTTAAAGGACCCTATCATATCCCCTTCCACCACTGTTGCTGGCACCCCATTTCATGCACTCACCACTCTCTGCATTAAAAAAAAATTACCCCTGATATCTCCTCTGTACGTACTTCCAAGCACCTTAAAACTGTGCCCTCTGGTATTAGCCATTTCAGCCCTGGGAAAAAGCCTTTGACTATCCACATGATCAATACCTTTCATCTTAAATACCTCTATCAGGTCACCCCTCATCCTCCGTTGCTCCAAGGAGAAAAGGCAAAGTTCACTCAACCTATTCTCATAAGGCATGCTTCCCAATCCAGGCAACATCCTTGTAAATTTCCTCTGCACCCTTTCTATAGTTTTCACATCCTTACTGTAGTGAGGTGACCAGAACTGAGTACAGTACTCCAAGTGGGGTCTGACCAGGGTCCTATATAGCTGTAACATTAGCTCTTAGTTCTTGAACTCAATCCCACAGTTGATGAAGGTCAATGCACCTACCACCCAGTCAACCTGTACAGCTGCTTTGAGTGTCCTATGGACTTGGACCCCAAGATTCCTCTGATCCTCTACACTGCCAAGAGCCTTGCCATTAATACTATATTTTGCCATTATATTTGACCTACCAAAATGAATCACCTTACACTTATCTGGGTTGAACTCCATCTGCCACTTCTCAGCACAGTTTTGCATCCTATCAATGTCCCGCTGTAACCTCTGACAGCCCTCCACACTATCCACAACACCCCCAACCTTTGTGTCATCATCAGATTTACTGACCCATCCTCCACTTCCTCATCCAGGTCATTTATAAAAATCACTAAGAGAAGGGGTCCCAGAACAGATCCCTGAGGCACACCACTGGTGACCGACCTCCATGCAGAATATGACCTGTCTAAAACCATTCTTTGCCTTCTGTAGCCAAGCCAATTGTGGATGCATAAAGCAATGTCCTCTTGGATCCCATGCCTCCTTACTTTCTCAATGCCTTCCATAGGGTACCTTATCAAATGCCTTGGTGAAATCCATATACACTACATCTACTGCTCTACCTTCATCAATGTGTTTAGTCACATCTTCAAAAAATTCAATCAGACTTGTAATGCACTAATCATATCATGCCTCTCCAAATGTTCATAAATCCTGCCTCTCAGGATCTTTTCCATCAACTTACCAACCACTGAAGTAAGACTCACTGGTCTATAATTTCTTGGGCTATCTCTACTCCCTTTCTTGAATAAAGGAACAACATCTGTCACCCTCCAATCCTCCAGAACCTCTCCTGTCCCCATTGATGATGCAAAGATCATTACCAGAGGCTCAGCAATCTCCTCCCTCACCTCCCACAGTGGCCTGGGATACATCTCATCCGGTCCTGGAGTCTTATCCAACTTGATGCTTCCCAGAAGTTCCAGCACATCCTCTTTCTTAATCTCTATATGCTCAAGCTTTCCAATTCACTGTAAATCATCCCTACAATTGCCAAGTTCTTTTTCCATAGTGAATACTGAAGCAAAGTATTCATTAAGTATCTTGCTATCTCCTCTGGTTCCAATCACACTTTTCCATTGTCGCACTTGATTGCTCCTATTCTCTCATGTCTTATCCTCTTGCTCTTCACATACTTGCAGAATACCTTGGGGATTTCCTTAATCCTGCTCGTCAAGGTATTCTGGCTCTTCTAATTTCATTCTTAAGCTCCTCCCTGCTAGCCTTATAATCTTATAGATTTCTATCATTACCTAGTTTTTTGAACGTTTTGTAAGCTTTTCTTTTTGACTAGATTTTCAATAGTCCTTTCCCTTTCTCATTGAAACGTACCAATGCAGAAGGCCAGGCAAATATCCCCTGGACATTTGCCACATTTTTGCTGTACATTTTCCTGAGAACATCTGTTTCCAGTTTATGCTTTCAAGTTCCTGCCTGGTAGCTTCATAGTTCCCCTTACTCCAGTTAAACACTTTCCTAACTTGTCTGTTCCTATCCCTCTCCAATCCTATGGTAAAGGAGATAGAACTGTGATCACTATCTCCAAAATGCTCTCCCACTGAGAGACCTGACACCTGACCAGGATAATCTCCCAATACCAGATCAAGTACAGCCTCTACTCTTGTAGGTTTATCTACATATTGTATCAGGAAACCTTTCTGAACACATCTAAAAAAAATCCACCCCATCTAAACCCTTGCTCTAGAGAGATGCCAATCAATATTTGGGAAATTAAAATCTCCCACCACAACAACCCTGTTATTATTAAACCTTTCCAGAATCTGTCTCCCTATCTGCTCCTCAATATCCCTGTTACTTTTGGGTGGTCTATAAAAAACACCCAGTGGAGTTATTGACCCCTTCCTATTCCCACCTCTTTTGCATCCCTCCATCTCCTTACTAAAACATCTAAAGCCAGGCACTCTAAGTCACCATTCCTGTCCCTGAGCCATCCAAGTCTCTGCAATGGCCACAACATCATAGCTCCAAGTACTGATCCATGCTCTAAACTCATCCGCTTTGTTCATGATGCTTCTTGTGTTAAAATAGCCACATCTCAAACCATCGGTCTGAGTGTATCCCTTCTCTATCACCTACCTATCTTCCCTCTCGCATGGTCTCCAAGCTTTCTCTATTTGTGAGCCAGCCTCCTCTTCCCCAGTCTCTTTAGTTTTGTTCCCACCTAGAAGGGGTCATCTCTGATATTGTTGGGGATAGCAAATTAACTGAAGTTTGAGAATTCAGTATTAAACCTGGAAGTCTGCATTGTACCCAGATGGAAGATGAACTGCTGTTCCTCAAGCCTGTTATAACGTTGCAGGAAGCTGCTAACAAATGCATCAGAGTGAGCTCATCTTTCACAATTCTGATGAAGAGTCTTAGAATTTGAAAGATCAACTCTACTTCTCTTTGTACAGCTGGGCCTGTTGAGTGCTTTCAGCATTTGCTGTTTTATTTCACTAAAATTTGTAATACAGTCTCACTGAGCTAATGTGACAGCTCTGTTTCTTTCCTTGTTGCTATCACCGACCTGTGTGTCTGCGACATTCTCTGTTTTTATTTCTTCAATGAGGCAGGTCAACGTGGGGGGAGACAAATGCAAAGTAGCTAATGCAATTGTAGGCCTTACAACTAGAATACTTAAATATAAGTAAGAAGTCTGACATATTTGTATCGATTAAAATGAAACAAAAGAGATTGCAGTTGGATGGTGCAAAGGAAATATTTATCATTGTATTAGGGAAGGGTTACTTGGGGGATGAATTGTAACATCTGGAACAACAAACAACCTGTTAGATCAACTCAGTATTGGTGGTGGGGGGAAAGGAATTCTTGACGTTTTGAGTTGAAACCTTGTATCAGGATTAGATTAAAAGGAGAACCTGGCTAGGTTGCATCTTTGAGCTCTGTATTAAGTTCTGGATGATACAGATCATACTTGCTGAGTATAAGTACAGTCAAGCTAAGGACTCATTGAATGTTGGAACAGACTGGAGGTGCTAAATGACCTAATCCTGTTCTGGCAATCCTGCTCAGTTCAGTTTGCTTTAATAAGGTTTATTGTTGTTAATACCTTTGATATGAAGAAAAGCTATTTACTCTTTATAATTGCTTGTACGTGCATTATTAGATAGATAGATAGATAGATAGATACTTTATTCATCCCCATGGGGAAATTCAACATTTTTTTCCAATGTCCCATACACTTGTTGTAGCAAAAACTCATTACATACAATACTTAACTCAGTAATAATATGATATGCATCTAAATCACTAACTCAAAAAGCATTAATAATAGCTTTAAAAAAGTTCTTAAGTCCTGGCAGTTGAATTGTAAAGCCTAATGGCATTGGGGAGTATTGACCTCTTCATCCTGGCTGGCAGTTTAGTGTGGATTTTGTTTTTATTCCAATGTGTGACTGTTAAAGCGAATGCATGGATAATCATTCCTTCAATTAATTGCTATTTTATATCAGTTTCATTATATTTGTGTTAAGCTGGTAAATAGCTTTTGATAACTCACCACATTGTGCTATGTCATGTACAGTAAGCCACTGAAGCAGATGTAAAATCAGTCTTCTGGAGAGCGAGCCCCTGGAAATAATCTGGCCTGGATGGTTTACCTTACTGTGTCTTTAGATTCTGTGCAGATCAAGTGGCAGGGTATTTGCAGACATCTCTAACCTCTCTACTTCAATCTGAGGTTTCTGTCTGCTTTAAGAAGACTGCTTTCATCTCAATACCTAAGAAAAACAAGGCTTTTGTGCCTTAATAACTTCCACCTATTGACGCTGATGTCTACCATCATAAAGTGCTTCAGGAGGTTGGTTATGGCATGCATTAACTTCAGACAACCTCGACCTACTGCAGTTCACCTACCACTGAAGTGGGTATACGGTAGGCACCAACTCCATGGGCTTACAATCACCCCTGGGGCATCTGGACAGCACAGACACCTATGTCAGACTATTTTTTTTATTGACTAAAGCTCAGACTCCAATATTATAATTCTGAGGAAATTGATCTTAAAACCCCTCAACCAGAGGCTCAACATCCCCTTTGCAACTGGATCCCTGAGTTACTGACGAACAGACTGCAATCAGTACACAGGTGCCTCACAGGGATGTGTCCTCAGCCTGCTGCTCTACTGTCTGTATCCTCACAACTGCATGACAAGATTCTCCTTTAAACCCGTCTACAAGCTTGCAGTTGATGCCACTGTAGTGGGAGGTACCACAAATTACAGACATATAGGAAGGAGATAGAGAGTTCAGTAACATGGTGTCAACCTGTCCCTCAATGTCAGCAAAATAAAAGAGCTGATCTTTGGCTTCAGGTGGGGGTGTCCAGTGGAAAAGTGCCTGTTTATGACAATGATGTTGAGGTTGTGGGTTGAGAGCTTTAACTTCTCAGGAGTGGACATTACTAATAGCTTGTCCTGGCCCAACCATGTCACTATCACGGCCAAGAAGGTTCACCAGAGCCTCTTCTTCCTCAGGACACTAGAGACATTTGGCAAGTCTTCTTTGACCCTCACCAGTTTTTATCAATGCAACATAGGCTTCCTATCCAGATGTATTGCAGCTTGGTATGACATCTACTGTGCCTGTGTCCACTTTGTCTATGACCTATGACCTTGTACTCTGCCTTCAAATTCATTCTTCCAAAATGTATTGCTTCACACTTCCATGGATTGAACTCCATCTGCATCCTATCTAAATCCTATTGCAACCTATACCAACATTCTACACTATCCACAACATCGTCAACATTTGTGTCATCTGCAAATTTACCAACCTACCTTTCCACTACCCCATCTAAGCCATTTGTAAAAATCACAAAGAGCTGGGCTTTCAGAAAAGATCCCTGCAGGACACCACTGCTCACTGATCTCATAGGCAGAATACACTCCAACTACAACTTCCCTTTGCCTTCTGTGGACAAGCCCAGTTTCCATGGATCCAATGCCTTAGCTTTCTGGATGAAAGCTCACAGCTCAGCAGATCACAGAAACCAGCCTTCACTTCTCCCTGCAGCAAGTGTGATCAAAGACCTAACCAACCCTGGATATTCTCTCTTCTCCCCCCTCCCATTCGGCTGAAGGTACAAAAGTTTGAAAGAATGTACCACCAGGCTCAAGGACATTCTCTCCTACTGTTAGACTATTGAATGGCAGCCTTGTACAATAAAAAGAACTCTTGACCTCACACAAAATGCTGTGGAACTCAGCAGGCCAGGCAGCAATTATGGAAGGAAAAGGAAAGTCAATGTTTTGGCCAACACCCTTTATCAGGGCTGGAAAAGAAGAGGGCAGAACCCAGAATAAAATAGTAGGGGAAAAGGACGAATACATACTAGCTGGTAATAGGTGAGTCCAGATAAGAAGTGTCAGTAGATAAGTGGGTTTGGGAAAGAGGATGGAAGGGAATGATGTGAGAAGTCGAGAGGTGACAGCTCAAAGAGACAAAGTTAAAGAAGGGTAAGGAGGTTGGCAACCAAAGCGAGGTGATGGGCAAGTTGTAAGCTTGGAAAGGGATAGAGAAGGAGTGAGGGGGCACAGGAATGAGGGAAAAGAAAAGGGAATGATTACCGCAAGTTAGAGAAATCTGTGGTAAAGCTGTTAGGTTTGAGGCCACTGAGACGGAATATGGGGTGTTGTCCCTTGAACCTGCATCTGGTCACATCGTGGCAGTGAGAAAACTGGACGGACGTGTCATTGTAGGATCGTTAAGTGGAATTGAATTGGGTGGCCACTGGGAGATCTTGGCTGTCGTGGTGGACTGAGGAAAGGTGCTTGATAAAGTAGTATCTGACAATATGCATTGGGTCTCATTGATATATACAGGCTACACTGGGAACAATAGATACAATAGGTGACCCCAACAGATTCGCAGGTGTGTTGCCTCACCTAGTTGGACTGTTTGGGGTCCTGAATGGTGGTGAGGGAGGAGTGTAGGAGCAGTTGTAGTTGCAGGGATAAGTACCAGGAGGGAGAATGGTGGGGAGGGATGAGTGGACAAGAGGGTCATTTTCAGCACAATCTCTGCAGAAAGCTGAGAAAGAGCAGGAGGGAGTGATGTAGGACCTTGTTGGAGATGGTGGAGGTTGCAGAAGCTTATGGAGTGGTAGATGAGGACAAATTGATGGGAGGGGGAGGAAGAGATGGGGATTCAGATAATGAGAAATATCTTTTTAAATTCTGGCTTCTTTCTTTCCAGCCCTGATGAAGGGTCTTGGCATTAAATGTTGACTATTCATTTCCCTCCATACCTGCTGCCTGACCCACTGACCTACCACATTTTGTGTGCGTTATTTAAGATTTGCAGTGTCTACAGAATCTGATGTGTCTACCTTACAATCTATCTCATTGTGACCTTGCACCTTATTGTCTAACTGCACTGCAATTTCTCTGTAAATTTAGCACCTTATTCTGTATAATGTTACTGTGTTTCAATGTACCTCCTCAATGCACTGTTGTAATGAATTAATTGGAATGAATGGTGTGCAAGATAAGATTTACATTGTCCCCTGGCACATGTGACAAACCAATTTACCAATTAAATACAATTCAGTTATGAAAATGGTGAAAGAACAATTCAAATGTATTCCATGACTGGCACTGTCATAGTTTTTGACATGTTTGTTTTGATTCTGGAGCCTTATTACCATTTAGATACTTTCTATCCCTATAATCACTTCTTCAAAAGGAAACCGCTCAAATCGCTCCCTCAAGAATAAATTATGTACGGTTATACATTGATTAACAGGTTAGCACTGCAAAATATGCTGCTGACAGTTCTAGATGTAATTGTTTGTTTATTAAATCCACTGTGCCAAGATGTTACAAGTTGCTCTGTCAGTACCTGATATCCTGTGAAATACTCAATTTATTTTCACCCCAAGGGTTTCATTGTTTTACAGTCACAAAAACTCACAATTACCATAGCTTTATTTAATTACTTCAGTACTAACTTTAAATTCAGAGTAGCTACCTCAGAATTATAAACACCTTTAAAATAAAATAATGTGCCAACATTTTAAGTTAAAGGTTGAGAAATAAGTTTCTTTTCACATTTAATTACACAAACATTTTAAGCTTTTTTTCCCCAAGCCCATAATATTTTTCTCCTTTTTTGTGTTTTCTTTGCTGCTGTATCCTTTTGTCCTCTAGCCTCATCTAATCATTTACCTTTCACAATTACTCCTTGTGTTTTTGTAACAGATGAATTCATCTCCCAAATACATTATTTTACAGCCTTTTCTCTTTTAGAACTTTGGTTTTGATCTATTTTGAAGAGAACCATTGTTACCTTGTACATTAAAAAAATTATGACACCTATTGCTGCATTTTAAAGTAATAATCATAAGTGTACATCTTCGCACATGCTAAGATTATTGTCCAATACAACTGTTATGTTCTGACATCTACTTATATCATACAGTATTTATTAATTGCATGGCACAATGTCAGTAACCTCTTCCAGTATATTGACCATCGCTCTTTTTGAATTGTCCGTCAGTGTGTATGCTTCATTGTAAGGAATGTTGTACCTTTGTCTGTTATTGACTTTAAATTATAACTTCACTTCATCAAGTCAAGGTATGCCTGGAGAATAACAGTATTAGCAGTCAACTTGTCATGGTTTGATCAAATCAAAGTTCCAAGTAAATTTATTATCAAAGTACAAATTTGTCACCATATACAGTACAAGTCTTAGATAACTTTTCTTAAAACAAACAAAATAATAATACATAAATATCCAAGAACATAAGATGAAGGGCCCTTAAAAGTGAGTCCATGGGTAGTGAGAAAAGTTCAGTGTTGGGGTGAGTGAAGTTGAGTCGAGCTATTCCCTCTGGTTCAAAAGCCTGATGGTTGGCGGGTAGTATTGTTCCTGAACCTGGTGGTGTCGGTCCTGATGCTCCTGTACCATCTTTCTATGGCAACAGCAAGAAGGAGCATGGCTTGGATTGTGTGGTTCTTTGATGATGGGCGCTGCTTTCCTGTGATGGTGCTCCATGTCAATGTGCTCAGTGATGCAGATGGGTTCACCTATAATGGACTGGGCTGTATCTACTACTTTTTGTAGGCCTTTCCATTCAAGGACATTGGTGTTTCCATATCAGGCTATGATGTAACCAGTCAATATACTCTCCACTACACATCTATAGAAGTTTGTCAAAATTTTAGATGACATGCCAAATCTTCTCAACCTTCTAAGCAAGTAGAGGCTTGGCTGTGCTTTCTTTACTTATGACCCAGGCCAGATCCTCTAAAGTAATTTAAAAGTTCCTAGGTACACTAGGTTGTTCTTTTCCAAAATGCATCACCTTAGATCATAAAACAATCTTCTAGAGGAGCTCAGCAGGTCGAGCAGCACTTGGGATGGGGTGACTGTGTGGGTGAGGTATTGTTGACATTTCAGCTTGAGATCCTGCATCAGTCCTGAAACACCTGTAATTTTTTCCTCTTTGATATACTGCTTGACCCTCTGAGTTCCTCCAGTAGTTTGTGCTCCAGATTCCAGCATCTGCTGTTTCTTGTTTCTCCACTCTAGATCATGTGGTTGAAGAGCTGCAGAAACAAGTTACTATATAGGGTTAGGAAATCATGGTGACAAGATAAACTTAATTTTAAAAATGGATAGGTATGTGGACCAAATATTATACTTTGTAGGGAAAGAGAAAGACAAGGGTGACAAAGAAACTAAACGTTGCATTCAAGGGGGAAGGGGTACAGCTAAAAATGAAAGAAGAAAATAGGAGTATTAATGAAGAATAAAGGAACAATTCTAACAGAAGAACAATGTACAAGAGAGTTTAAAGATGGAATCTATTTGATAAGATGGGCAAAGTCATAAAGAACTGTTACATTGCTGGATTCAATAAAATAGAATTGGAGCAAATCGCTGGACAAATTTCAGGGAACTGAAACTGTAATGGAGATGTTACATTGGTCCAGATGAAATTTCTTAATCAATATGCTACTTGCTCATTGAGGAGAAAAACAGTGCTTGATCTAAGTGGTGCAGAGAGAAAATATGTTGGTAACATTGACCTTAATATAAGCAACGCACACAGAATGCTGGAAGAACTCAGGCCAGGCCAGGCCAGGCCGCATCTGTAGAAAAGATTACAGTCAATATTTCGGGCTGAGACTCTTCAGCAGGACTGAAGAATAGAAGATGAAGGGAGGGGAGAGAAAAACACAAGGCGATAAGTGAAACTGGGAGGGTAAAAAAGTATAATCAACATTTCGGACCAAAACTCTTTGGCAGGGCTCAATCCACCTGAAGGTCTTTGGCCCAAAACGTCGACTGTACTTTTTTCCATAGATGCTGCCTGGTCTGCTGAGTTCCTCCAGCATTTTGTGTGTGTTGCTCAGATTTCCAGCATCGGCAGATTTTCTCTTGTTTGTGGTTTGATCCCTCTCTCACTTTATCTCCTTGCCTGCCCATTGCTTCCTTCTGGCGCTCCTTCCCCCCTTTTCTTTCTTCCATGGCCTTTTGTACTCTCCAATTAGATTCCCTCTTCTGCAGTCCTGTATCTCTTTCACCAATCAATTTCCCAGCTCTGTACTTCACCCCTTACCCTCCTGGTTTCACCCATTACCTTGTGTTTCTCCCTCCCCTCCTCCCATCTTTTTTTAATCAGTCCTGCTGAAGAGTCTCGGCCTGAACCGTCAATTGCAATCTTTTCTATAGAACCCGCCTGGCCTGCTTAGTTCCTCCAGCAGTTTGTGTGTGTTTAGATTCCCAGCTTCTGAAAATTTTCTCTTCTTATTGATCTTAATATAATTAGGTTTAAAGTAGTTTTGGACAGGATCAAAGATGTATGAAAAGTCAAAACCCCAGAAAGATGAGAAGCAATTTCAGTACCTTGAAGTAGGATCTGGCATAGGTGGACAAGAAACAAAGTTGGTCAAACATGCAGTAAACAGGCAGTGATAAGTGTTCAAAACAGAAATAGTTTGCATACAAATCCACTATAATCCTGTCAGAAAGATAGTTATCCATAGATGGAGATTAAAATACAGCAGAAAGAGAAGCTTAGAGGCATAGAGTCACAGGAGTTTATTTCAAATGCCAGCAACAAAATATGTATGCAGTAATATGTGCTAGGGAGAAATTTAATAAAATCAAAATGAACCAG
Organism: Hemitrygon akajei; assembly: GCF_048418815.1. Taxonomy (NCBI): domain Eukaryota; kingdom Metazoa; phylum Chordata; class Chondrichthyes; order Myliobatiformes; family Dasyatidae; genus Hemitrygon; species Hemitrygon akajei. The sequence goes on from NC_133136.1 coordinate 32,420,070, forward strand.
GAATATATTAATAAATTATCAGATAAATCAACATAATGAATACAAAAAGATTTTCTGAACATATAAAATGTAAAGATTGTTGAATGGTGATGCTGATCAACGTCAAGAAACAGCAGATGTAACTGAAAAATAGGCATGAATGAGTATTCTGTCTCTCTTCACAGAAAGAGAAGAAATAATTAATATAAAGTTATAAGTATCTTGGCATCATTTAATTAACAAGTTACTTGAGATGAACTAATCTGCAGCAAGATGAGGCAAAAGCTCTTTCAAAGACCCACCATAGGCATGACATATGACTGGCTCTTTTCTGTCATTAAAGGTTCTTTCTTCCCATGGTTTAATGGGATTTTCAGGAAGATGTTTCCTGCTTGGCATTGCTGCCTGCTGTACCTCCGACTGCCCTTAAGTCAGCTGCAGGGTCATCAGCCAGAGAACACCATTCATTGATGTTTCACCCCCTTAGCACTGGTACATCTCCTGGTGGTGGTGCAGCGGCAGGGCAGTCTTGCTGCAGCTTCCAATGGGATTAGTATGTCCCCCATTTTCTGTCCTTCCTCCTCAGCATAGCCAAAAGCTGCTCTTTTCTGCTTCTTCAGCCAACCTTCAGATGGCACTCCTGAGCCTTGCTCCAGTTACTGCCATATCATGGGTAACCTTGTCGTCGATGCGCCAATGAATCCCCAGCATCCTACCTCTTGCCGCAGGGTACTTTTATTGATGACTACTCGTTATTAATTCTGCATTTTTATTAATTGCATTAATTGCATTTATTTGTGACCAATCTAGATCACCTCTATTCAATTGCACCTTTCATTCCTTTGTTTTTTAATAATAAATATACCTTTCACCCTGATTCTGAACTCAATCCATAATTTCCTTTTTCTCACTTTAGATCTTAGGTCTCATCTTTATGTGGATCCTCTTTTTTTTCCAGTCTGTTCTGTCACTTCATTTTTTTTTTCACTAAAAGCCTGCCCTAGATTTTACCTGCATTCCTGGAAATTTTTTTTGCCTCTGTGCTTATCTTCTACACCTCTCCATTTAAATTCCTCCAATGCTTGCTGTTGTATTGATGCTGGGTGCTGATGTCATCCGATAGATTACATTCTACGAAGAGAAATTTTACATTATTGTGGCTTCTCTTTCAGATGTCTATTCACTATCATTCAGCACAATGCCATCAGTTGATACTATGTTTTTAGAAAATCTTTAGCTTTTCCTTTGATTCTTTAAAATTGTTTTTAATATTCAGGTAAATCTGGACAGAAGCTCTTTGCTGTCATACACAAACATTTCTACTACAGTTATCCACTCCTTTCACATGTTGGTCTCTTCAGTGCTTATTGATGCTCTTTCCTCAAATATCTACAAACTTCAGTTATCCAATGATTTGTTTGTGTCGCAGTCAATGTTTAATCAAAATCATCCATCAAATTCATCCTTTTCGACAGTGATTGGATCCCATGGCTTTATGCCCAAATTTCCATACCGATATTCAAATGGCTTCTTCGGCTAAACCCTTCTATTTACTTTGTAACTTATATGCCTAAATCTTTGATCCAGGGTTATTGATCTTTTTTTGCTGGAAACAGTTTCTTCTATTTGCAGTATCAAATTTATGATTTCCATCAAATCCTAATTTGGCCTCAGTAGTAGTCAAATACTTCAGCTGAGGCATTTCAAATAATTTATACTCTGACCATTCTGTTCACCTGGATATTAAGCACGTGCATGCACTTTAATAACCTTCTCAACTTGATTTGCTATCAGTTTGATGTATCCCTTATCCATCCAGTTAAAATTGCAATATTTAGTAGCAGTAGTATGAGAAATACTGCTTCTCATTATTCTTATGTGTAAATGCAATGTGAAACGTTCCATGTCTAAAAAATATATTTTGCATATCTTGCATATGAAAAACACTAGCATCAGTAATGATTACAGTGAAATGACTGGGCTGTTATAAAAACCTCATTCAATTTTTATGTAATTTCAAACCTATCTACGTGGCTGACTCTAAACGGCTGCCTGTAAGAACCAAGCAAAACTATTTGCTTAGAGCTTTAATATGCCAGAATTGCCAGCACTGTTAGCATTATCAACACAGGATTAAAGATTTCTTTTCCTTTCTTAGTTAAATTAGCTGTGGGAACTGTACGTAACAAAGTAGAAGTTTTTTTTCTGACCCTGTTTAAAAGGAAGCAATTGATGATCGTCACCACAACGAATCTCATCACTCACTGTTGCTTGTGACCCTTCATCTTATTCCTTGGAATTACTCAAATCTAGTTTAAAGCTTCTGGGCCATGCTATCTAAACAATATTCTTATAATTGTGATCTTGTTTGTTCAATTTAGAGAAATGTTTAATAATAAAAATGGACATCTTTGTGATACATTATGTTTTCCAAAGGATTGGAAATCATTTGGATGTTCAAAGGGTTGTGGGCCAAAGGATTGTGCTGTACTGGTTAGAACTTAATATACATCAGTGCATCCCATATAGAAAAATACTTGGATATTTACTTGTAAAGCCATAATCTGCCAAGGCTCTGACATGAAAGATAAGATTAGCTGGAGGACTGCTGAAGGGTCTTGGCCCAAAACGTCGACAATACTCCTTTTTATGGATGCTGCCTGGCCTGCTGAGTTCCTCTAGTACTTTGAGTATATTGCTTGGATTTCCAGTATCTGTAGATTTTCTCTTGTTTGTGAAGGTTAGGATCAGGCTGGCGTTTTCTTAGACTGAATGGCCTCCTGGGTTGTAAATTTTTCTACAGTTCTATCGTTTAATGATTTGGTGTTACAGTGACATAACTTGCTCTGAGAAGCTGTGCGCAGCTAGAGGTTAAGCACATGGTCTAAAATATTCATCACATACCAAAGTGCTAAGAAGACAAACCTCCTCAGATGTACAGCAACCTGGGGTGTTACGATGACAACTAGTTTGGGGGGATTTAGAACAGCCAGTAGTTAACAGAAAATTTGGTTTAAAATATTCATACGCACTACTGAATATCAGTTGAATACGACTATAGCACTATGAAATGACTTGTAATGGTTGGTTAATTTCTGAGCAAGCAGTGCAATGGTAATTAATTTAATTTTCTAATGGCTCACTCTAAAATCCTCTTTTAGGCAATTGTAGATTCTGATAAACAGGACATAAAATGATACAATTTCAATAAAACTATGAATACGAAGTAAAACTGTTAACAATAACTGAGTAAATCACTTGCTTTATTTAATGCTTGTTCCTTTTAATCCGTTCCATTATTTTGTTTAATCTGGTTAAATTTAAGTTATGCAGAAATGCAGATGAATATATCCTGGAGGAAAAACAACTCATCCAATTTGGCACCAGGATATCCTTCATCAGTAATTATTAAATCTAACATTTTCATATAATCTATTTGGCAATGGCTTTATTTTTATCTCTCTCCCACTCTGCATCCCTCCTTCTCTTCCCGCCCCTCCTTTTCATATACCTCCTTTCAGTTACTCATCTTCCAGGCATTGTTTTTGTTAATCGCAAGTCATTAATTTGGGTTTTAGACCATAAGATCATAAGATATAGGAGCAGAATTATGCCATTTGGCCCATCAAGTCTGCTCTATCATTTCCTCATAGCTAATCCAATTTTCCTCTCAGCCCCAATCTCCTGCCTTCTCCCTGTATCCCTTCATGCCCTGACCAATTGAGAACCTATCAACATTTGCTTTAAATATACATAAAGACTTGGCCTTCACGGCTGCCTGTGGCAAAGAATTCCACAGATTCACTACACTCTGGCTAAAGAAATTACTCCTCATCTCCCTCTATTCTGAGACTGTGTCCTCTGGTCTTAGACTCTCCCACCATGGGAAACATCTTCTCTCCATCCACTCTGTCAAGACCTTTCACCATTCAATAGGTTTCAATGAGGTTACCCCTCAATCTTCTGAATTCTAGTGAATACAGGCCTAGAGCCATCAAATGCTCTTCATATGACAAACTGACAATATCATTACCCATTACCATTCATATCATTCAATTTTGTATAGTTCTAAGCCTTTTCATAATCATTATTTTCTGCCTATCCTCCCTTTCTCTACAACCTTAAACTTAATTCTAACTTTTCAATGTTCTGATGAGATCTGAAATCTTAACTTTAATGCTGTTGGCTTCCTGGAGAAGGGGGTCTCATGTTTTCAAAGCTCATTTTCTAACATCAAGTAAATTTCCAAATAACAGTTTGTTTAGTTTCTGGTCATAAGTGGAGAGTTGGTCTTCAGTTCTTAAAATTTAAATGGAAAGCAGCAATCAGTTTGAAGTTAAAACAAAGTTCTGTCTGCAGAACACTTTTGTAAATTAGCTCATATATAGTGGACAGTCTGTAGAAAGTAAGACATAATTCACTGTATTTGGTTTATTACTGCTCGAGTGCAGTATAAGACAATGTGTTGTTTACTTTGGGTTATTTCAACTAGACAAGCTGATTAAGTTGCTTAGTTCAGGGAAGATTGAAGACCAGATAGATCACATACTTTAGTGTATCAATAACTGATCTATTAATGTTGGGAGTTTTATTTACTCAAGGAAGTTAGCTTTACAGCATTAGCTCCAAAAAGCTTCAAGACTGTTTTGTGTAAAAGGAATATTTGAGGAAATATTATATGCATATGAAGTCACCCAAAGAGCAGAGAAAGGGTATAAATGAAGCAAGCAGTTCAGGCTTATTGAGAATGATTAAATAACATAAAGAAGAAATAAAAAACACGGGGAGAATTAGAATCCATTCCACTTACTTTCATTTCTGTGATGGATGATTTGTTGGTCTGCATCGGTAGTATGTCTTTTTAGTTTATAGCGATTGTACCTGTGTTTTGGAAATGCTTTGTGTTTTAGAAATGATTTGTAATTTGGAAATGTTGAAGATAGAAATCCTCTGAATTTTAAATTTTTTTTAGAATGTTGTTTGAACTTAAACATCTATGTTTTAATCTGCTTTGCTAGCTACAAGTATCTCCTCCTTGGTAAGGAAAAGAGACCCACAGCTGAAATAATGGGTATTGGCAGCTAAACTGGTCATGGAGAATAAACAAGGAAGTGAAGTAGACTTTGAAGATTGGGCACTTATAAAATAATCTCCCTTTAATGAGAGTGCCTGTTTATATCTGATGGGGCTTAAGGTCTTTGTTTCAGTTTTGATCTTAACAGTCAGTAAACCCAATACCATCACAAACTTTGTTTATCTGTCCATAGATGCTGCCCAGCATATGGAGAAATCACAGATGTTTAAATTCTTATTTCAGATTTCTAGCATCTGCCTTGCTCTGCTTTTGGATTGTTAGATTAATTTTATCGCTACACTAACGTGTCAGCAGGTCTGAGGGGGTCAAAAGGTCTCATCCAGAGCTGTTTTTGTTTTTCTTGGGAGTTAGCTTCATAAATTCACATACAATATCATCTGAATTTTGTCAGTTCATCTATCTTTTTTACAATATTTGTTCAAAACTTGTAAATATTCAAAAGGTATCAGTAATAATCGGAATGAGGTTAGAATAAGTTGTACCAGTTTTGTAGTCAAGCTGACACATTGGAGCACTTGATATACTTTCTTGATAACCTAATTGATTGGTGAGCATCATTACCGGCAAACATCTTTGTCTTTTTTACTAATGGAGATTCAAAATGGTAAATCTTTTATCTCCTAATTTGAACATTCTCCCATGACTGCATGGGTTTCCCCTAGGTTGTCCAGTTTTCTCCCACATTCAATTGTAGCAAAGCTTCCTTTTTTCCCCGACACATCAATATTTGAGATGTTGTCCACTACAGTGGTATCAGCTTCAATCTTGTAGAACAAGCAGTAGGTAAGAGAGCAGATTCTGCCCACCCATTCATGAGTCTACAGGGGGTAAGGCAGGGGGCTAGGGGCACATTCTTGTTGATCACTGTTTTATAGAATAATGCTGATCTAGAATCGTGGCACAGGTGTTGCTGCCTATCCTTACTGATTGCAGTCTGTTGGTTGGAAAATCTCAGATTCAGTTGCAGAGGGAGGCATTAACTCCAAGGGTCCAGTGTTTGGTGATGGGTTTGTTTAGAAGAATAGTACTGAAGGCAGACTGTAGTCAATAATCTATAGTATGATGTATGTGTTCAGATGCTCCAGAGATCATTGTAGGGGCGGGGGGATGGCATCTGCCATAAACCTAGTTTGTCACTGGCTTTTCCACTTATTTTTCAAGTCATGTCAAGTTTATTGTCATTTAAATACGCGTGCGCACGCACACGCACACGCACACTCATACTCATACGAGACAATGTTTCACCAGACCAGGGTATAAAGCGCAGTAGCACACATAACACACAATAACTTAGGAAAGTAAGAATTAAATCTACAAATGTGAGAAAGGTGAGATGGCCATCAACCTTCTCCTGGTTGCAAAAATCCTAGGGGTTCAGAGTGCCATGAAGACTGTCCAAATAGATTTCTGTCCCAAATCTGTTGCTTGTTCCAAGGCATGGGGCATCTGCAGACATTGCAAGAATTACATCCTTCATACACTAGTTATTGTTTAGACATTATTCATTCCCAGTAGGGAAAATATTTGAAAAAAACTACCTTCCTTCACCATCAAAGAAACTGGAAGTGGTAGGATTTGTTTTTCTCCTTCCAGCAATACATGCCATCAGCGATCTATTTCCCTTAAGATCTACTTGCCACAATCTATTCATACACTGTATTGTAATAATTAATAGAAAAACATCTCGTGAACACCGCTAATTTAATTGTGAAGGAACTGTTGGTAAATGTTATATGCCAGATTAGAGATATAGGAGAGGGCTTCCGTGAGTGAAAAAATATAGAAATATATTGAGTTGGAAGAAGTGGATGTTGCTAACACCAATTTATCATTTCATAGTGTGATAATATTTCTTCTTACTATTTGTCACTAACTTTCATGCTGAGACATGCATTCACTCATAAGTAATCACTTGATCCAAAATGATGCTAGGTCAGGTTTGTAGTAGGGATTGATGAAATAGTTGTATTAGCGAAAGTGATGTACTTGATAGGTCTGCTTTGACTCCGATATAAAGCACTCCCTTGTCATGTGTTGTGCTGCAATGGAAGGGTTTGAATTAATGCAGTTAGTCCTTTTGTCATGAGAAGAGACTTGCAATTTTTGGAGCTCTGTGTTTGCTAATAGAGGATCAGTTGGCAATATGTTCAGTGGGAGGAGATTGAAGAGTACCATCACTAATTATTGTTATGTTGCACTAGAGAAGCCACAACTTATGATTCAGTAATTTTGTCATTAATTGCTTCTAGTTTCTCTGCCTGAAGGATGAAGCAATTTATTCAGAGATTTTCCTTTTGTATCACTTAGGCCTTCATTCTGAATGTGTGACTGGCTTACTGTAAACAGGTAAAGTACCCCTATACAGTAAGGGTTCCCCTGAAAGATCCAGCCTGTAATACCCTTCATTTTTCCTGTAATCGTTTGGAACACAGAAATTTCCTAGTAACATGTTCAATGAATGAAAAGGTGCAAATGGATAATAGCAAGGTGCTACTGGAGTAATTAGAATATTTGCAGAGAGCAAAAATTCTGATCTATTTAGTATAACTTAAGATATGCTTGCAATAGCATCTCATCACTTATCCCGGTAGCATGATGACTTACAAAAACTGACAAACTGTTTTGTTTTGCTGGTAGACGTGATATTGAGTCCCAGAGCTATTTTGATATATGATTTCTGAGTGTCAAAAACTTCTGCTAGCTGATCCCCATCTTTACTTGCATTATCTGTAGTGTGACATTTAGAACTATAGCATCCTATCTGGATTTACTAGTTTTCAGTGACAGGAACCTACTCCATACTAGTTTGCTATTCTGTATATTCAATTAGAATCCCCAAAGGAAAATGCATTCAGATATTAATGGAATTTATTTTGTCACTGTGCTACCTCAATTAAATTTTACACAGTGATACTCTAATACTTAATTATGTCTTCTGTCCCTATTGTATTAAATGTTTTCATTAATATATTTAATAAATTCTAAACAATGACTTCAAAGTATTTGTAACATACACATAAGAATTGTGGTACTAATCCATAAAATTAAGTCTGCTCTTCCTTTGCATTCTTTGGACACTTGGAATATTGATGAGATCTTGAGGAGGTGTACCTGTCCAAGGAAGTCTTCAAATGTTTCTTTACAGAATCAGATAATACTTCAAGTAATGCTTTGATGAGTATAATCTCTTGCCTGCTTGTGCATTATGAGGTCTATTATGTCATTATGTTATCTTACTTACTTCAACTTTAGCACTACTTTGACTCTTCCTTGGTTGCATGTATCCTTGTGGTGAAAGAGTATGTTTGAATAACATGCTAAGCAAATAGAAATTCTAATTATATATGCAAAAGTTTGGGCACCCCTGGTCAAAATTTCTGTTACTGTGCATAGCTAAGCGAGTAAAAGATGACCTGATTTCCAAAAGGCATAAAGTTAAAGATGACACATTTCTTTAATATTTTAAGCAAGATTACTTTTTTTTATTTCCGTCTTTTACAGTTTCAAAATAGCAAAAAAGGAAAAGGGCCTAAAGCAAAAGTTTGGGCACCCTGCATGGTCCGTACTTACTAACACCCCCTTTGGCAATATCACAGCTTGTAAACGCTTTCTGTAGTCAGCTAAGAGTCTTTCAATTCTTGTTTGGGGGATTTTCGCCCATTCTTCCTTGCAAAAGGCTTCTAGTTCTGTCAAATTCTTGGGCCGTCTTTCTCTTTTGCGGTCTATCCACAGATTAAGAGACTACTAGACAGGTATATGGAGGAATTTAAGGTGGGGGGGTTATATGGGAGGCAGGGTTTGAGGGTCGGCACAACATTGTGGGCCAAAGGGCCTGTAGTGCTGTACTATTCTATGTTCTATGTTCTATTTTCAATGATATTTAGGTTGGGGGACTGTGAGGGCCATGGCAAAACCTTCAGCTTGCGCCTCTTGAGGTAGTCCATTGTGGATTGTGAGGTGTGTTTAGGATCATTATCCTGTTGTAGAAGCCATCCTCTTTTCATCTTCAGATTTTTTACAGACGGTGTGATGTTTGCTTCCAAAATTTGCTGGTATTTAATTGAATTCATTCTTCCCTCCACCAGTGAAATGTTCCCCGCGTCACTGGCTGCAACACAAGCACAAAGCATGATTGATCCACCCCCGTACTTAACAGTTGGAGAGGTGTTCTTTTCATGAAACTCTGCACCCTTTTCCCTCCAAACATACCTTTGTTCACTGTGGCCAAAAAGTTCTATTTTAACTTCATCAGTCCACAAGACTACCGGTAGTTTCCAAAATGCATCAGGCTTGTTTAGATGTTCCTTTGCAAACTTCTGACGCTGAATTTTGTGGTGAGGATGCAGGGAAGGTTTTCTTCGAATGACTCTTCCATGAAGGTCATATTTGTGCAGGTGTCGCTGCACAGTAGATCAGTGCACCACCACTCCAGAGTCTGCTAAATCTTCCTGAAGGTCTTTCGCAGTCAGTTGGGGGTTTTGATTTGCCTTTCTAGCAATCCTATGAGCAGTTCTCTCGGAAAGTTTCCTTGGTCTTCCAGACCTCAACTTGACCTCCACCGTTCTTGCTAACTTCAATTTCTTAATTACATTACGAACTGAGGAAATGGCTACCTGAAAACGCTTTGCTTTCTTCTTATAGCCTTCTCCTGCATTGTGGGCATCATTTATTTTAATTTTTTAACATGCTAGGCAGCTGCTTAGAGGAGCCCATGGCTGCTGATTGTTGGGACAAGGTTTGAGGAGTCAGGGTATTTATAAAGCTTTGAAATTTGCATCACCTTGCCTTTCCTAATGATGACTGTGAACAAGCCATAGCTGTAAGAAGCTAATTAAGGTCTCAGACCGTGTTAAAAGTTATCTGAGAGCTCATGTTTGAGTGCTATCATGTTTGCTGTTGTGTGTTGGGGCAGCAGGCTGAGGGTAGCAGACACCAACAGAATCAACGAGCTCATTCGTAAGGCCAGTGATGTTGCGGGGGTGGAACTGGACTCTCTGACGGTGGTGTCTGAAAAGAGGATGCTGTCCAAGTTGCATGCCATCTTGGACAATGACTCCCATCCACTCCATAATGTACTGGTTAGGCACAGGAGTACATTCAGCCAGAGACTCATTCCACCGAGATGTAACACTGAGTGTCATAGGAAGTCATTCCTACCTGTGGCCATCAAACTTTACAACTCCTCCCTCGGAGTGTCAGACACCCGGAGCCAATAGGCTGGTCCTGGACTTACTTCCATTTGGCATGATTAACTTATTATTATTTAATTATTTATGGTTTTTATATTGCTATATTTCTTCACTATTCTTGGTGGTGCGGCTGTAACGAAACCCAATTTCCCTCGGGATCAATAAAGTATGTCTGTCTGTCTGTATGTCTGTATGTCTGTCAAATCTCTTGGGGTGCCCAAACTTTTGCATGGTGCTCCTTCCCTTTTTTTCACTCTAAAATTGTACAAAACAAAAATAATACACTCATCTTGCTTAAAATGTTGAAAAGATTGTTTCATCTTTAACTTTATGACTTTTGGAGATCAGTTCATCTTCTACTCACTTAACTATTCACAGTAACAGAAATTTTGACCTGGGGTGCCCAAACTTTTTCATACCACTGTACATTCAAAGGCTAGCTTATTAGGTACACCCGCATGTTAATGCAAATATGTAATCAGTCAATCATGTGGCGGCAACTCAGTGCATAAATACAAGCAGAAATAGTCAAGAGTTTCAGTATTTATTCAGACCAAGTGGGGAATGTGATTTAAGTGACTTCGATTGTGGAATGATTGTTGGTGCCAGATGGGGTTTGAGTATCTCAGAAACTGCTGATCTCTTAGGATTTTCAGGCTCAGCAGTCTCTAAAGTTTACAAAGAATAGTGGGAAAACCAAAACAGCAGTTCTATGGGAAAAAATGTCCGGCTAATGAGAGAGCTCAGAGGAGAATGGCCAGACTGGTTCTAGCTGACAGTAGGGCGACAGCAACTCAAATAATCATGTATTACAACAGTGCTGTTCAGAAGAGCATCTCTGAATACACAACATTGAACCTTGAAGTGGATGAGCTACACCAGCAGAAGACCACACTGAGTTCCACTCCTGTACCTAATACAGTGGCCACTGAATACAGATTCAGCAGTCACTTGACTTATAGTCTCTTAAATATGGTGAAAGAGTTTTGTAAGTGCTAGACATCAATTTGACAAAAATACAATTTAAAAAATAAATCTGGTTCAAAAGGTCTTGTGCGATAAATGTCTTTCCTCAATGGCTCCAGTCCAATTAACTCATACTTACAGTACAGTATAGCTCATATGAGACAATTATGTCAGCTTGACTGAATTTGCAACACACGCACAGCTCCGAGATTGAAGGTCATGGGTTCAATCTTCACATCAAGGCTTTTGATTTATCCATCTTGACATTCTGATGCATTACTGAGGTGGAAGTATATTTTTTATGATTTCTATGTATCGATTTTGACTATTAAAGTGGTTCAAGTGGTCAGGGAAAGATTTAATAATAATGAAGACCTGAAGGAAATTATTGGAAGCTAGTCCAATTTACAATGCTCAAGCATCAAAAGCAAACACGAGGAAATCTGCAGATGCTGGAAATTCAAGCAACACACACAAAATGTTGGTGGAATGCAGCAGGCCAGGCAGCATCTATAGGGAGAAGCACTGTTGACGTTTCAGGCACCCTTCGTCAGCAAAAGCAAGTTGTTTCTTTCATTGTAGTTTTTAGATTTAGTTGCCACAAAGATCACTGTTTTCTCTACAACTTCAGTTATTGAACTTCAAGTTCATTTACATGTCACTAGTCAGTTTTGGATCAAAAACCACAGATAAAATCAGTTCTAAGTTGATTGCAATCATTATTTTTAGGTATGAAAATATTACCTGATGTTATTGTTGTTTACCAACTGACTTTGTTGTGAATTCCTCTCATTATTCCAGAATAATTGAAATGACTTGGAAGTGTTGAGTTGGATAGAAATTATGACAAGATTTATTTAACTTCACTAAATTGTTCTGCAGTTTCCATATTTCCAATTTTATTACAGTGTACTACTGTGATACTTCATATGAGCCTCTGGCTTCTTTGTGCACATCGGGCCCTTCATGTACAAGAATCAGTTATTTGCATAACTTTTCTGTAATTTGGAAGAGAATTTTTAAAAATGGATTGGATCAATTAATAGTAGGTTAGTAATAAGAAAGTATTTAGTGGAATAGCAGAATATCGAATGGTAAAATATAAATTGTACTGATGTCTTATTAATCATTGATTCCTATTCTTAAACTATTTCTAAATTCCATTATTAAAAACTATTTAACCTTCCATTGAAAAACTAGTTCTGACTTGAAATGCATTAATCATGGTGTCCAAAGTTCTAGAAGAACTATAAGTGCCAAGTATAAAATTATTTCAAAAATAAACCAATTTCCCAATCTAATTTATCATTTCCTGAACAATGTTTCTCATTTTTGATTACTATCTGTCAACCATAATTTCATAACTCCAGAATAATCCCTGACAATAAGTATTATTTTGATACTCATTTTCCTACTAAGGAGCAATATATTCCAGACCTAACCAATTCCCCTCTACCACTACACTCCTCCGTCTAGCAGAATTAGTTCTTACTCTCAATAATTTCTCCTTTGGTTCTTCCCACTTCCTCCAACCAAAGGTGTAGCTATGGGCACCTGCATGGTTCCCAGTAATGCCTGCCTTTTTGTTGGCTTTGTGGAACAGTCCATGTTCCAAGCCTATATGGATATCCATCCCCCTCTTTTCCTTCGCTACATCAACGACTGCATTGGCGCTGCCTCCTGCACGCATGCTGAGCTCATTGACTTCATTAACTTTGCCTCCAACTTTCACCCTGCCCTCAAATTTACCTGGTCCATTTCCGATACCTCCCTCCCCTTTCTTGATCTCTCTGTCTCCATCTCTGGAGACGGCTTATCTACTGATATCTACTATAAGCCTACAGACTCTCACAGCTACCTGGACTATTCCTCTTCCCACCCTGTCTCTTGCAAAAATGCCATCCCCTTCTCACAATTCCTCCGTCTCCGCCGCATCTGCTCTCAGGATGAGGCTTTTCATTCCAGGACGAAGGAGATGTCTTCCTTTTTTAAACAAAGGGGCTTCCCTTCTTCCACCATCAACTCTGCTCTCAAACGCATCTCTCCCATTTCCCGCACGTCTGCCCTCACCCCATCCGCCCACCACCCCACTCGTGATAGGGTCCCCCTTGTCCTCACCTACCACCCAACCAGCCTCCAGGTCCAACGTATAATTCTCCGTAACTTCCACCACCTCCAACGGGATCCCACTACTAAGCACATCTTTCCCTCCCACACTCTTTCTGCTTTCCACAGGGATCGCTCCCTACGTGACTCCCTTGTCCGCTCGTCCTCCCCATCCCTTCCCACCGATCTCCCTCTGGCACTTATCCTTGTAAGTGCTACACCTGCCCTTACACTTCCTCCTTCACCACCATTCGGGGCCCCAGACCGTCCTTCCAGGTGAGGTGACACTTCACCTGTGAGTCGGCTGGTGTGGTACACTGCGTCCGGTGCTCCCGGTGTGGCCCTTTATATATTGGTGAGACCCGACGCAGACTGGAAGACCATTTCGCTGAACACCTACGCTCGGTCCGCCAGAGAAAGCAGGATCTCCCAGTGGCCACATATTTTAATTCCACGTCCCATTCCCATTCTGATATGTCTGTCCATGGCCTCCTCTACTGTCAAGATGAAGCCACACTCAGGTTGGAGGAACAACACCTTATATACCGGCTGGGTAGCCTCCAACCTGACGGCATGAACATTGACTTCTCTAACTTCCGTTAATGCCCCTCCTCCCCTTCTTACCCCATCCCTGACATATTTAGTTGTTTGTTTTTTTTCTCTCTCTCTGCCCATCACCTTGCCTGTTCTCCATCTCCCCTGGTGCTCCCCCCCTCCCCCTTTCTTTCTCCCGAGGCCTCCTGTCCCATGATCGTTTCCCTTCTCCAGCTCTGTATCAGAGCTGGAAAGGTGATTGGCGAAAGTGACACAGTGATAAAGTGATATGTCAGGGATGGGGTAAGAAGGGGTGTGGTATACTGCATCCGGTGCTCCCGGTGTAACCTTTTATATATTGCTGAGCCCCAACGCAGACTGGGAGACTGTTTCGCTGAACACCTATGCTCGGTCCGTCAGAGAAAGCAGGATCTCCCAGTGGCCACACATTTTAATTCCACGTCCCATTCCCATTCTGATATAGATAGATAGATAGATAGATAGATACTTTATTCATCCCCATGGGGAAATTCAACTTTTTTTCCAATGTCCCATACACTTGTTGTAGCAAAACTAATAACATACAATACTTAACTCAGTAAAAAAAAATATGATATGCATCTAAATCACTATCTCAAACAGCATTAATAATAGCTTTTAAAAAGTTCTTAAGTCCTGGCGGTTGAATTGTAAAGCCTAATGGCATTGGGGAGTATTGACCTCTTCATCCTGTCAGAGGAGCATTGCATCGATAGTAACCTGTCGCTGAAACTGCTTCTCTGTCTCTGGATGGTGCTATGTAGAGGATGTTCAGAGTTTTCCATATATATGTCTATCCATGGCCTCCTCTACTGTCAAAATGAATCCAAACTCAGGTTGGAGGAACAACACCTTATATACCGTCTGGGTAGCCTCCAACCTGATGGCATGAATATTGACTTCTCTAACTTCCGTTAATGCCCCTCCTCCCCTTCTTACCCCATCCCTGACATATTTAGTTGTTTGCCTGTTCTCCATCTCCCTCTGGTGTTCCCCCCCCCCCCACTTTCTTTCTCCCTAGACCTCCCGTCCCATGATCCTTTCCCTTCTTCAGCTCTGTATCACTTTTGCCAATCACCTTTCCAGCTCTTAGCTTCATCCCACCCCCTCCGGTCTTCTCCTATCATTTCGCATTTCCCCCTCCCCCTCCCCCTTTCAAATCTCTTACTATCTTTCCTTTCGGTTAGTCCTGACGAAGGATCTCAGCCCGAAATGTCGACAGTGCTTCTCCTTATAGATGCTGCCTGGCCTGCTGTGTTCCACCAGCATTTTGTGTGTGTTGTTAAAGGAGCAATATATGCTGTTTCAGCCAACTTATATCTTCTAGACTCTATAAATTGTCTTCAAGAGAATGGTTTCTGTGCTGGATTTTGAACCTAACCTTTTGACAAACTCTCCTTATTCAATTTCAAGGAACAGTTTGTAAAACCAGTAAATTGATTTATTATTGACACATGTCCTGAGATTTAGTGAAAAATTTGTCTTGCATTCCAGTCATAATTTAAGCATGCTTTTAACGTGTTTTTGTACAGTTCTTTGTAAAATCAAAAAATATAAAGAACTGAAGCATTTAAGAGAATCTCTTAGGGGGAAAGTATATTCTTATACAATTTGCACTTTCAAATACATTTTCTGCCATTCCAAATGCAGATAAAACTCATTCTACCCTGAACTTGCACATTATGGAACAATGTGTACAGGATGGAAGCAGGCTCTTTTGCACTAGCTGTCAAGCATTTGTTGGCACTAATGTTGCTGCTCAATACACACTAGGAGTATTTCACTGTGTCCAACTAACCTACTAACCAGCACATCTTTGAAATGTTGAAAGCTCCCGGACCACTAGGGAAAACCCATGTCATGACATACTAACTCTGCATGGCAGTATCAGAGGTTAGGATCGATCCTGAGACGACGGTGTTCTGAGGAAGCAGCTCTACCAGCTGAGGTGATATGCTGGCCAAATGAGTGCTGTGTTGAATTATGAACTTCATTCTTTCTTTTATCTCTTAAACCTTTGAACTTTTGTTGATGGTGGAATTATTTTGCAGAAATTACCTTTCTTTGTGTTTTCTAATAACCAAAATATAGACTTTGGTACAGAATGTGTAACAAAATAAATTAAACTTTGAGAGCAATGCATTTCTGCAAATCTTTCCATGGTGTTCTACAATTGTGCCTTGGAGAGAGAATAGTTTTGAATTAAAAAGTATTATAGAACCCATTTTTTCTTGTACAAATATTGCTATAGTATTAAGAAGTACAACATTATACAACTGTGATTTAAAGGTACATTCATTTTCTTTTCCATAGTGAGATCAGCAAGCTGGAACTTGGTTTGATTGTTGAAGTCTGGAACAAAGGATTAATCTGGGATACAATGGTGGGCAATGTGTGGATACCACTAAAAAGCATTCGACAGTCTGATGAGGTAGGAACTTGAAAGTTATTGCAATTTCTTGTTATAATGGCTCCTTCAAAGTTTTCCATGGTAACTTATTAACTATGCTTTGCATTTTTGTGGCAATTGAGCCCCATGTTAATTATTGCATTGATTTACTATGTGAAACAAGTGAACAGCTTGCTTTCTTTAACATATTACTTTTTTTTAGTTATTTCAATACGAATTAGCAATCCACTTTTGTTTGGTTTGCATTGTGTTTGATATTCTGTAGTACTGAAAAGTCTAAATTACATTGAATGGGATTGTACCTTGACTGATTCCAATTATCCACCAGAGAACATAGCTTTGTTGTTTTCTGACAACTTTCAATCCACCAGTCTTCACAGACTTCAGTTATCCTATTTGCATGACAACTGTCAGTAAATTCTGGTAACGCTTATTGTCACTTAGAATGTGTGAGGTTATCCCCCTTTTGTTGCAAGAATAACAAACCACGAAATTACTCTGAAGCCAAAAACGGCAGATGCTAGAAAGTTTTAATAAAAGCAGGGAATGCTGGAAATAATCAGCTGTTACCATTTCAGGTGGATAACCTTTCGTTGGAACTGAAAATATGCAAAAACAAATGTGTTTTAAGTTGCAGAGAAGTGGCAGGAGAGGGGTGAAGAAAGAAAAGGGAATGTCTGTGGTAAAGCAGACGTTGGGATTGTTCACATGACACAATTGCTTTTGACAGTCTGAGAAACTGGAAAATGCTTGTTAATCATATCTGAACTGTTTAGAGGGACGTAAATATGGGGTGATAATGAGCACAAAGAGATAAAAGTACAATGCTGGATTTGAAAAGTAGATCAGAACAGTTGATGGACATTGAATTGAATTGAATTGACTTTACTTCTTACATCCTTCTATCAGAATCAGAATCAGGTCTATTATCACCGGCATGTATCGTGAAATCTGTTAACTTAGCTGCAGCATTTCAATGCAGTACATAATCTAGAAGAAGAAAAAAAATAAAATAATAATAATCAATGATTAAGTAATCAATTACAGTATGCGTATATTGAATAGATTAAAAATTGTGCAAAAAACCAGAAATGATATATATTAAAAAGTGAGGTAATGTTCAAGGATTCAATGTCCATTTAGGAATCGGAGGATAGCAGAGGGGAAGAAGTTCCTGAATCTCTGAGTGTGTGATATACATGAGGGGTAAAAATCTTTATGTTATGTCTCTGTCTAAATGTGCAATGTGCAATTTATAGTAATTTGTAATAAATAATATGTACAACAGAACAATCAATATAACATGGAAATACAGTTGTATCAGCATGAATTAATCAGTCTGATGGCCTGGTGTAAGAAGTTGTCCTGGAACCTGTTGGTCCTGGCTTTTATGCTGCGGTACTGTTTCCTGGATGATAGCAGCTGGAACAGTTTGTGGTTGGAATGACTCAGATCCCCAATGCTCCTTCGGGTACTTTTCACACAGCTATCTTTGTAAATGTCTTGAAGTTCACATTTACAGATGCGCTAGGCTGTCCACATCATTCTCTGTAGAGTCCTGTGATTGAGGGAAGTACAGTTCCCATACCAGGTAGTGGTGAAGCCAGTCAGGATGCTCTCAGTTGTGCCCCTGTAGAAAGTTTGTAGGATCTGGGGGCCCATATCAAACTTCTTCAACCGTCTGAGGTGAAAGAGGCACTGTTGTGAGATCCTTGGTGATGTTTACGCAGAGGAACTTAAAGGTGTTCACCCTCTCAACCCCAGATCCATTGACATCAATAGGGGTTAGCCTGTCTCCATTCCTCCTGTAGTCCACAACCAGCTCCTTTGTTTTTGCCTCATTGAGGGAGAGGTGGTTTTCTTGACACTACTGTGTCAGGGTGATGACTTCTTCTCTGTCGGCTATTTCATTATTATTTGAGATTAGGCCAATCAGTGTAGTGTTATCAGCAAATTTAGTTAGCAGATTGAAGCTGTGGGTTGCGACACTGTCATGGGTATACAGAGAGTAAAGTACACAGCCCTGAGGGACACCTGTGTTGCGGAGCAGAGTGGCAGAGGTGAGGGAGCCCACTCTTACCACCTGCTGGTGATCTGACAGGAAGTCAGACAACAGTGTTGGGAACAGTTAGCATGTATGGTACTATGGGTGGAGAGAGAAAACCTCAGATGCAATGTGAGTTGCCTGAACTTATGTTTGACAGTATTGAGCATCAAGGAGAGACAAGAGAGAAACATGATGGGAAAATGAAAGTTCAAGATTGTTCTTCCAACTGAATAGGAATGTCCTGCAAAATGGAAAACAAGTCTGAGCTTGAGTATTGCTCTAACGTTATGAGCAGCAAATGCAGTGAGCTATATCGGAAGATGTGCAAATGAACTACTACCACATCTGGAAAAGGGGTGTTTGAGTCCTTGGTGAATAGTTAGGTGTTGCACTCCTGTAGTTGCATTGGGATGGTGCTGTCAGAAAATAAGAGACTGATGGAGATGGAAAAATAGATCAGGGGAGTTGGGAAGGGAATGGTCCCTATGATAGGCTTGATGGGGAGGCAGGAAAGTTATATTTGGTAGGGAAATCCCATTGGAGGCACAGTAGGGTAGTTTCACAAAATTGTATCTTGGGATGTAGATCAATTAAGTTTGATCTTCACATACTCTTGTTCCCCACTCATAAAATTTAGTATAATGGGGGCAATATTATTGACACATGTCATATTCAAAGGGCGATTGACATAGTATATCCCGGAGGATGGTAATAAAATCCAAAATTAAATCCAGAATTAAAGTGGTTTTAGGGCCAGTGGTTGTCCATTAAAATGAAAAGGAAATTCTTCTATAAAGAGTTGTGACCTTTGGAATTCTCTATCCAAGAAGTGGAGGCTTGATCATGGTGTTATTTAAAGAGCAAAGAAATGCATTTTTGGAAGATCAGAAAATTGAGAGCTATGGAGAAGTGACACACAAGAGCAGTTGAGATCTGGAGGTAATCAACTATGATAATTTTGCTGGGGCACATTTGATGGGTTGAATGGCCCACTCCTGCTCTTATTTCCTTATGTTCCTGTAGAGGTGATGCAAATACTGGAGAGGAATTCTTGAATGTGGAGGTTACTGAGCTGGGAAATGAATACAATGGGAACCACAATCTTCTCTTGATGGGGAAAAGGGGACAAGAGTAGAAGTGTGCAAAATAGAACGGATGCAGTTGAGAGCCCTGTCAACTGTAGCAGCAGGGAAATCTTGGTTTCCTGTCAGAAGCACTGGTTTTGAAAATCTCATTGGAACATACTGTATATGTCTTTGCTTTTCTTTATTGGTCACATTGGTATAGGAAGGATGTGATAACCTTAGCGAGGGTGCAAACGAGGTTTTCCTAGATGTTGCCTGAAAGAGAGAGTTGTTCAGTTATGGGGGAGAGATTGAAAAAGTTAGATCTGTTCACCATGGAGTGGAGAAGATTAGGAGGAGGTATGACTGAAGTACAGAAAATTATGAAAGGTATGGATAGGAAAGACTGCATGAAACTTTTTCCAATGTCAGAGGCAGATAAAATTAAAAGACATAGATTTAGAGTAAGGGGCAAGAGATTTAGAGTAAATCTAAGGGGATTCTTCGCCCAGAGAATGGTATGTATCTGAAATACGCTACTCGAGAGAGTGGATGAAGTTGGATCACTGGTAGCATTAAAGAAGTGTGTATGTACACACTTGAATTACTAAGATACAGCGGACTATGGAGCAGGTAGAATTTTTTTCCTTCCATTGCGAAGGAGGTAGAGTAGATTTGATAAAACTGTACAGGATTCAAGTCATGCCATATCTGGAGTACTGTAGAGGTTTGGTTTCATATTTAAGGAAGTGTATACTTGTGCTGGAGCATAGCACAAAGTTCAATGGATGCCTGGGAGGAGGATTGAATGGAGTGCACTTTTACCCCATTATGACTTTAAATGAGCCTCACAATGAATCGAGTTGCATGGATTCAGATTTAGCTTGCCCACAAAAGGCAGATGGTGGTAGCAGATGGAGTGTGTTCTGCCTGGAAGTCAGTGACCTGTGAAGTTCCATAGGGATCTATTCTGGAACCATTGCTCTTTGTGATTTTTAGAAATGATTTGGATGAGGCACTGGAAGGATGGGTTATTCAGTCTGCAGATGACACTAAGATAGGTGGTGTTGTGGATAGTGTAGAAGGTTGTCATAGGCTACAGCATGTCAGTGATAGGAAGCAGAGCTGGGTGGGTCAGATGGAGTTCAATCTGGAAATGTGTGAAATAATACACTTTGGTAAGCCAAACTTGAAGGCAGAGTATAGGGCTAATGGCAGGTCTCAGTGGTGTGGATGATTGGAGGAATCTTGGTGTCCACATCCATAGATCTCTCAAAGTTGTCATGCAAGTTGATAGGGTTGTTAAGAAGGTGTAAGATGCGTTGGCTTTCATTCGTCAGGGGACTGAGTTCTAGAGCCAAATCCATAAAACGCTGGTTAGATCACTCTTGGAATATTGTGTTTGGTTCTGGTTGCCTCTTTATAGGAAGGATGTGGAAGCTTTAGAGAAAGTGCAGAGGAGATCTGCCTGTACCAAGATGCTGCCTGAATTAGAGAACATGTCTTATGACGATGGGTTGAGTGAGCTAGAGCTTTTCTCTTTGGAGTGAAGGAGGATAAGAGGTGATTTGATAGATTTGTATAAGATGATAAGAGTCATAGATAATGGATAGCCAGAGACATTTCTCCCAAGGTGGAAATAGCTAATACGAGAGGGCATAATTTTAAGGTGATTAGATGAAACTATAGAGGGAATGACAGAGCGGTGGCTGCATGGAACATACAGCCAGGGGTGCTAATAGAGGCAGATACATTAGGGACATTTAAGAGTAATGTATAGGAACATGGATGAAAACAAATGGAAGGCTATGTGTGAGGGAATGGTTGGATTGATCTTAGAGTAGGTTAAAAGGTTGGCACAATGTCATGGGTCTTGGGGCTTAGACTGTACTGTACTGCTCTATGTTCTAATACGGTGATTATAATTATTCACAGTAGTTTTGATTATATTCCAATCTACAATATATTTCTGAACTAAATAATGAAAATACCTGTATAAGCATCAAGAATATCTTACCAACGGGAAACAAAGCACTGTAACATCTTTTGCTTTACTGAAATCTGGTTGTCGGAGGAAGTACCAGACTATGCCATCGAACCCATCAGGTTCTCTGTGTTCTGGGCAGACAGGTCTAAAGACCTCTCTGGGAAGAGTAAAGGCGGGTGAGTATGTTTCATGGTGAACTATGCTTGGTGCAACCCAGGTAGCGCGCACACCCTCAAATCCTTTTGCTCCCTGGATCTGGAGTACCTCTATGTCGACCTTTCTGGCTGCCTAGAGAATTCACGTCTGTGATTATTACAGCTGTGTATATCCCACCACAGGCCGATACTAACCTGGCTCTTAATGAACTTTGCAAAACCATCAATATCAATTAAACTACACACCCAGAGGCTGCTTTCATCATCACTGGAGACTTTAACCAAGCGTCGCTGATGAGAGCTTATCCGACGTTCTGCCAACACGTCGAGGTAAGCAGACGGGGAAGATGCATACTCGACTGCTACTTTCCCTTCTGCAATGTCTACAAAACACATCTCTGCCCTCTGTTTGGAAACTCTGATCATTCCTCCATCTTGCATCTGCCCACCTACAGGCAGAAATTGACGCAGCAAGTGTCCATAGTGAAAACTATTCACTGCTGGTCCAACCAGTCAGACTCAATGTTAAAAGACTACTTTGATAGCATCACCTGGGAGGTATTTCGAGCTGAGAACATCTCCAAATACACGGAGGTGATCACAAGCTTCATTTGGAAGTGCATTGAAGACATTGTTTGCCAAAAATTGGTTCGTGTTACCCAAATAAGTATAAGTAGTTAAGTGAGCGTGGTTCTCAGTGCAAGGGTTAAAACCTTTGCCTCCGAAGACCAACAGGAGCTTGAGAGATGCCACTATGATTTATGTAGGGCCATCAAGGTGGCAAAATGCCCACATGGACAAAATTCAGTCACAACTCTGCGACAGTGACACATGTAGCGTATGGCAAGGACTGCACACTATCACGGACTTCAAGAGGAAATGCAGCAGTACAGTCAACATTACCACCTCACTCCCGGACAAGTTATATGTTTTTTACACTCCAGTCAAGGTTGATAGGACTGAACCCCCGAGGAGAGCCGCTGACAAGACTTGCACCTTGGCCATCTCTGAGACTGAGCTACGTAGAACATTCCAGCATTCAACAGCTGCAAGGCAGCAGGGCTGGACGGCATCCCAGGGCACATTCTCAAAGTGTGTTGTGAACAGCTGACTGGAGTGTTTACGGACATCTTTCCTCTCTCCCTCTCCCAGTGTGTAGTGCCCTGCTGTTTCAAATTGTCCATCATTGTCCCTGTACCTAAGAAAACCAAGGTAGCATGCTTGAGTGATTGGCACTCTGTCACACTCACTTCAATTATAAGCAAATGCTTTGAGAGGCTGGTTAAAGACCACATCTGCAGCATGCTACCACCCACGCTGGACCCCCTGTAGTTCACCTACCGATGGAACTGGTCTATCGATGGCGACATAGACACAGCACTACACACCGACCTCACTCACCTGGAGAAGAGGGATACATAAGTTAGAATGCTGTTCCTGGACTACAGTTCAGTGTTCAACACCATAATTCTCTCTAGACAGGAAAAGTCAGGGACCTCGGCCTGCACTCCACCATGTGCAGCTGGATCCTAAACTTCCTGTTGGATCGCCGAGAGCTGGTAACAACACTGCACCTCTGACCCTCAACACAGGTGCCCCCAGTGTTGTGTTCTGAGTCCTCTTCTCTACTCCCATTACATGACTGTACTGCCACACACAGCTCCAATCTGTGGATCAAATTGACAGATGACACTACTTTGATTGGCCTTATTTTTAGAGGTAATGAGACAGCTTACAAAGGAGAGGTTGACACCCTGATACAGTTGTGCCAGGATAACAACCTCTTCCTCAATGTCCAAAAGAAAAGAGCTGATTGTGGATCACAGGCTTGGCCCGATCAACATCAATGGGTCTGCAGTGAGAGTGTGAGTAGTTACATAAATAAACCTACAGCACAATACAGGCCCTTCGGCCCACAAAGTTGTGCTGAACATGTCCCAACCTTAGTAATGACTAGGCTTACCCATAGCCCTCTATTTTTCTAAGCTCCATGTACCTATCCAAAAGTCTCTTAAAAGACCCTATCATATCTGCCTCCACCACAGTTGCTGGCAGCCCATTCCATGCACTCACCACCCTCTGAGTAAAAAACTTAGCCCTGACATCTCCTCTGTACCTACTCCCCAGCACCTTAAACCTGTGTCCTCTTGTGTTAGCCATTTCAGCCCTGGGGAAAAAACCTCTGACTACCCACACAATCAATGCCTGTCATCATCTTGTACACCTCTGTCAGGTCACCTCTCATCCTCCGTCGCTCCAAGGAGAAAAGGCCGAGTTCACTAAACCTATTCTCATAAGGCATGCTCCCCAATCCAGGCAACATCTTTGTAAATCTCCTCTGCGCCCTTTCTATGGCTTCCACATCCTTCCTGTAGTAAGGTGACCAGAACTGAGCACAGAACAGTATACACATCACTGATGATCTCGCCTGGACTTTATGCACTGGCTTTGTGGCAAAAAAAAAGCACAACAGCCTCTCTTCAACCGCAGGTGACTGAAGAAGTTCGGCATGGGCCCCAAAATCCTCAAGACCTTCTACAGGGGCACCATTAAGAGCATACTGATTGGCTGTATCACCGCCTGGTATGGTAAGTGCACCAACCTTGATCGCTGCAGAGAGTGGTATGGACAGCACAATGTATCTGTGGATATGAACTTCTCTCCATTGAGGACATTTATAGCATTAGGTGCAGAAAGAAGGCCTGGAAGATTATTGGGGACACCGGTCATCCCAACCATAAACTGTTTCTGCTGCTTCCATCTGGTAAGTACTACCACAGCATTAAAGCCAGGACCAACAAGCTATGAGATAGCTTCTTTCTACAATCTATTAGATTTTTAAACTCACATGTTTGTACATTGCAACGGAGTCATAACTCAAAGATTTTTATTCCCTCACGTTGTGGGATGGATGTAAGATTTAAATAAATTCTAAATTCTAAGTTACAATTAGGACTGGGCCTATTGACCTCTTAAATCTGCTCTGCCTTCCAGTTGAATTTAGAAAGTTGGCTGATTGAAGCTTCAACTTTCCATTCCATTCCAGCCATACAAAACTTATTCAGACTGTTTTATCTTTGCATGAAAAATATTCAAAGGCTCTGCTTCTATCATCTTTGAGAAAGAATGTTCCAAAGACTCTCAATTGTCTGAGAGAAAACTATTGATCTTCTCTGTCTTAACTGATCAACCCCTTATTTTAAAATAATAGCCCCAAGTTGTAGACTCTTCCACAAGTGCAAACATCCTCTCTACACCTACCCTGTCATAATTCTTAAAAGAACTTGTGTTGCAATCTGATTTTTCTATGATCAGCCTGTCCAGTATTTCCTCCAAAGACAATGAATGATTTCAAGTGTTAGTTTAGTTAACATTTTCTGAATGGCTTTCTGTGCATTTACACTTTTTAAATAAGGTGAACAGTCCTACTAACTGTACTTCAGGTGTGATTTCAGCCATATCCCATATACACATGTACTCTGGTATTTGTGTAATAAGTTATAGCAATCAGTTAGCTTTCCTGATTATTTAATGTATCTGTACACAGCTATATGTGAACTAATGCTTCTGTGGCTAGGGGAGAGTCAAATTAGTTGAAGATTCCGGGGCTTAACTGAATACTGATACATTTTAATATGAGGGATTGCTTAAGAAGTTAAAGGTGGCGGTGGTGGTGTCACGTATTAATGGGCCTCGTCATTTTCTGTGGCTCAGGTTGCATGTGTGCAATGTGTTGTTGAAAAATAATTACTAAAGTCAGGTCTGTAATTAGTCCATATTTCATCCACTGCATACTAGTGCTGAAAGAAATGAACCTGCAAAGGCTGCAGATAATTGGCTTGCTTTGTTCAGGTTCAAAGTTCCTAAATATTGTTGTGGTTACACCCCCTTCAAGCAAATGTGGACCATTCTGCCTGTTTAATTATCCACCATCATCTGTGACTGGATGAATCTGCCACCATCAACATCCTGGTGGGGTCACCATTGCTCAAAAACTTAATTGGAAATGAGTACAGGAACTGCTAGAGCAGGTCAGAGGCTGGCTATTTTGCAGCAAATGACTCGCCTGTCAGGTTGGCATCAACACGACACTTCAAGCATGTTGTATAATATTCTTTCTCTTGCACTGCTGGGAAATATGGCTAATGGGCTTATCGTTACCCTGTTCAGTCTTCTCCAGTTCAAATGAAGGCAGATTTTAAATTGTGCTGGAAGCCTTGCCTAGTCTTCTCTTCCTGACCTTTTTCTTCTTTCAAGTGGGCTGCATGCAATTAATGTTCATCAGCTTAACTTCCTGTTTATTTAGAAACATTTTAATTAACCCTTATGACTATTTTAACTGTAGTATACTTAAATTGCTTTCTTTTGTGAAAAAGATGCAATATATTAATTTAATCAATTATGGGCATACTTTGACCTTCTAAAGAGAGTCTATCTTTGACTATTTTAGTTTGCATGCTTCCAAAATATGCTACGCCATGTTTTCTCATTTTTTCTTCCTTATCATATTTCTATTTTATTTCAACTCCATTTGCCTCCCAGCTGCATTCCTCATAATTTTTAGGTATTGCTTTAACTTTTTCATGTTTCACTTTCAATTCTAATTCATCATAATTACAAAATTCTTATTTCACCTTTAAGCCTTATTGTATTCATTGTATTCAATATTTATTTTGTGCTATTCAATTAATAACTGAAGATTTACTAAAAGATTCCTGCCCATTTATCTCATTGCATTCTGATTTTTCCATGAAAGTACTCTCAGCTTTGATTTTACTTTTTTTTCTTGTAGTAACTTTATTTGTGACTGTTATTTTGCAGTCATGTTCTTATTGACATGGCTATTTGCTCATTTTTATTTCTCAGAACTGTGACAGTTATAGTTTTTGCTTTGGCTTGGCCACAGAGCTAGCAGGAAAAGCTGAACAAATATTTTTGGCAGGAAACCTTGTACATTGTTACAATTATACACAAAACCCCATTAACTGAGTGATTTGGATAGTATTAATTTCTGTATTATAACAACTTGTACTATTCATGCCTTTAGGATTCCCCAAATCACTTAATAGCCAATGAAGTGTAATTGTACTCTGCTTATGATCTGGGCATGAGTGGAAATTATTCAAAGCCAAATATAATTGTCTTCACTAATGAAGCTCATTTCTTAATGAAGTTATTTATTCACTTACTTTTTGCATTGTCCCTATAATTTGCGGTAAATAATTCAGCATTGTAAAATTTGATTAATTGCAAATAACCCTTTGTTCTTTTGTACTTATTTGAACATATGACTTTTAAGAAAGTTAATTTCCCAGATTTTTCAGTCATGTTGTGATATTTTGTTTACCTAAAAGGCTTCATAAGGTTAATTTCTGAATTGAAAATATGTGATCGAGAGCCATTGAAGCCTGCCATGACACTTGCTCCTTGATAATGTTTGCAATTAATGGCTCTAAGTTCCTTTAAGAATAAATTTCCATAGCATCATTCTCTTACATGTCCTGATGAAGAGTCTCAGCATGAAATGTTAACTCTTTATTCCTTTCCATAGATGCTGCCTGACCTACTGAGTTCCTTCAGAATTTTGTGTGTGTTGCTTTAACAGATTTAGCTCTCTACTCTTTTTATGCATTGTTGCGTGGAGTGCAACTGATGAAGTTACAGAGAGAGGGCACCATCAAGAGAACAAAAGTCAAATTCATGGATTGTGAAATTAACTTCCCAAGGGCTAAGAAGAATTCCAATCTTAGTACCATAACCAAAACCACATTGTTATCTTCTTAATATTGCCTGACTCTTTTATATTTCAGTGTCTCTATCTTTTATTTACCAATCCAGAATCTGTCAGATTCTTGAATGAGCCTCCAAAGTCTACTTTGTCATTTGACTTTGCACTTTATTTGTTGAAATACACTGCACTTTATCTGCTTCTGCGACACTATTTCTTCATTATGTTTCCTTTTACTACCTTGCTGTACTTACATTTGGTGGTGGTGGCATCCGTCAGTCTCGAGAGACCATGGATCTGCGCCTGGAGCTTCCAGGGTGCAGGCCTGGGCAGGGTTGTATGGGAGACCGGCAGTTGTCCAAGCTGCAGGCCTTCCCCTCTCCACTCCACCGATGTTGTCCAAGGGAAGGGCACTAGGACCCATGCAGCTTGGCACCGGTGACATCGCAGAGCAATGTGTTGTTAAGTGTCTTGCTCAAGGACACAAACACGCTGCCTCAGCTGAGGCTCAAACCAGTGACCTTCAGGTTACTAATCTGATGCCTTGCCCACTAGGCCATGTGCCAACGCTACATGTCAACACTTACATTTACAAATAACCTTCTTGCTGTATCTTTGTATTTGTTACAATAATAAACCAATACAAATACCAATGTAATCACCCAAGGTCTCTGTCCTTGTGGAATGTTGAGTTTTGGTTTGGGGAGATTACAGAAGAAGTTGCTAGCCAATTCTCCAATATCAAATCAAACCTCATGTATTTTACAAAACTCTTACAGTACTTTCACTCAATAGTTCTGCTATACCAAACAATTTTTCTTTGTCCTCCTCCTATCCAGTATTTTTGTCCATTGTGCATTTTTTAGTCAAATTGTAATCCAAGAGGAATGCCCATTCATGCAGAACTTCCAGGAACAACTGATATGTG
This sequence comes from Hemitrygon akajei, assembly GCF_048418815.1. Taxonomy (NCBI): domain Eukaryota; kingdom Metazoa; phylum Chordata; class Chondrichthyes; order Myliobatiformes; family Dasyatidae; genus Hemitrygon; species Hemitrygon akajei. Next base: position 32,448,297 of record NC_133136.1, read on the forward strand.
CAGAAGACTTGGAGACAAAAATCCTTTGGAGTTGGCAAATTAGACCCTCTAGATTTGAACCTGAAAAAACAAAAGAAAACACTCCAACCTTGTAAATTTGCCACCACAGTCAATGTAATAGACTTAACTAATCTGGAAGTCACTGCATTGAAGTAAAATTGTTGGAATTTGGAGGGAAAGCTTGGAGCTACAGGATTCTGAATTCAATTGTGCAAGATTGAGAAGGGTATTAGCTAAGATGTGAATTGTCATCCAACTCTGCAGCACTTGGATTAGATCATCATTGCACACTGGCATCATGACTTTTCATCTTTTGTATTTATGTCTTAATGCCTTAAGCAGTGCTACCCAGCGTTATGGCACAAATATGTTTGTGGTCATCAGTAACCAGATTAGAACTAATCTAAAGCTGATATTTTTGGACTTTTAAGGTTCTTTTTTCAACTCTCAAAACTTTGAGATTTATTTTAAAGAACAGTCTAATTTGATTTTTATTTTTCAAAATTAGATGAAGAGAGAGTCGAGTTTACATCCTGATTGTTTTAGTACATTATAAACTCGTGCAAAGATGTAATTTTATTAATGTGGTTGCCTGGGGGAAAATTACTGCACTCTACGTTTATCTTCTCTGAAGAAAACATTTAATATCTGGTAAAGCCCAAGAGCCAAGAGTGCACATCACAATCAATATCACAGTTGTTATTTTATTTTGTAGCCTGATATCTATGTAGCATGTTGTCTGATTGTTATGCAGTTGAACAATCAGTGCTGCTTAGTCTGAAGCAGATCAATATCTTCAATACATAAACCTTATTAATTATGGTTTAAAATCAATGATGTGCAATTGTTATAATTATTATACAATATAGTAAAACCTTCCCATTTTCTATTTTGCAAGATTTTCTACCGGAAATGTTAATCATGCTCTTGCTTGATTATTTTTATCGATTTCAAAATAAAATGGCATGACTTTTAGGTTCATTTATGGTTTTTGAAGCAAGGCTCCAACTAGTAAGCTACTGTGATGAAGATTGGATCCAGATATTGGGCTAGAATTTCCTCAGCGTGGTCCATCCCATCAGGTTGGCCTTCTGTAGAGGGTCTTGACCTGAAGCCTTGCTTTCACAACTGTCCCACTTCATTTGCAGGCTGGGAGTGGTGATCAGGCCTAGACAGTTTGTGCCTTGAAGCCTCACACAAAACCTGCTCTGATGGTTGGTGGGTCATACTGATTTTAAATATGCATGATAATCATTTGAATTTGATGAAGCTAATGGTCAGATATGTTGGCATCTGACTTCCCAGTCGAGTCAGTACTACTTTGCTCCATGGTTTGTTGAATATGTGTTCTGTCGCTAGCTGACATTTCATGAAATCGCTTCGAATGGTCAGTGAAATTGAGCTCAAATTAAAGTGTCAAGGGTCAACTTTATTTGCCTTATACATGTACATGTATGAGGAATTTGCTGTGATGTGTTGACATGACATTGAACAAAAAGCAACATTCACTGATAATAAAGAATTAAATAAAAATGATTAAAAGCATGGATATGGAATAAAATGTGCATAAATACATAACTACCAGTATGTATTTACAACTTAATTAGCATTATAAATAATAGCTTATAGTGTTTACAGTGCAGTTCAGTAACTAAGGTAATAGGTAGAGGGAGGTGGTGGGGGAAGGCAAACTAGAATGCTTGATCAGATTAACAGAATGGGTGAAGAAACTTTTAGGATGGTGTGATTTAAAAAAAAATAACTCTGTAGCACTTTCTAAAGGGGAGAAGTGAGCTTTTGGTAAAGGCAGTTTGTTGAGAAGGTAATGTCTGCAATGAATTTTTCTTGTCTGCTTCTTTGTTCTGGACATGTATTGTCAGTGATGGTAAACTGCAGCCAATGACTTTATCTGACAGTTCACTGCTGTGTTTGTATGTCCTGAGAGGATGTTGCTCCAAACCAGACAGTAATGGGTGATGTGAGGATGCTTTCTATGATTGTAGTGTAGAATTGCATCAGCGTGTTCTGGGAAAGAAAGAATTTTACCAACTGCAAGCAGTACATCATCTGCCAGGTCTTTATGTTAATAAAAGAGATATGGTTCTCCCAGATGAGGTCCTGCAAATCATGATGCCCTGGAGCCTAAATGTTGAAGTGCTGCTAACTGTAGAGTTGCTGATGATGATCAGGTATAGAAGAGACACGTTTCTCATGAAGTCAACGTGCATCTCCGCGGGTTTTGATGGCATTCATTTCCAAGTTGTTGTGATTGCACCAGGAGAGTAGCATGTTTACTTCCTGGTACTATTTGGATTTGTTGCCTCTGCGGATTCGTACTATGACAGTGGTGTCTTCTGTAAACTTTATCAGTTTAATTGATGGATTACTGGATGATAGCAACTGATGTAGAAGGAAAATAGGAGAGGGGAGAGAGGAGGTTCTTATGGTGCAGCACTGCTGAGTAAGCAGAATGTGGAGACATGCTTGCCTAGTCTCACATACTGCTCCTTGTCAGAGAGGAACTTTGTGATTCACTGCAGATTGGACCTGGTACATATTTCCTCTTTTGTAAGATGGCTGTATGAAATTTCAGAGCACGTATCCTTTAGATGTGCCTTACTCATAACAGCATTATCAGTTACATCTGGGCAACCATAGGAGTTATTTCCATTTTCTAATTATTCTCACATTGATGCGAAAGGAAATGCCATGCTACAGCTGAGAATGAGGCCTATTGTCTTGGGAAAGGAGAAACATCCATCATATTGATGCAGAGAATCACATATTGAGGCAGTGCTGTCATCCAATAATCACTAAAGAACTACGTAAGACATTTTAACAAGTTTATACACAATGGAAGTCATGTATTTTGCATTATAAAATAATGGGATGATGGTGGTTTCATTTTGCATTTTCTGTGCTGTGAATAGGTTTTCATGGGACATAATTTTAAAGTTCAGTGGATTATCTACCTGCTGCTCAGAACCTTCTATTCCATCAAATCAACTGGTTATAAAATCATGCCAGATGTTCAATGAGCAGCAGATCATTTACTGTTTACTTTTCATCTGTGCCACTGTTAAACAGACAAGCCTAGGCATCTGAATCCTCCTCACTACTTGAATATTTTCCAACATGACTAGCCATGTATGTTAGTCTGCAAGTTTATTATTAATGCTTTGGTTTGTTCGGTTCTTCATTATACTTGCTGGTATTTATATTATAACAGGAAGGGCCAGGAGATTGGTCGACTCTGGATGCTGAAGTTTTAATGAAGGAAGATGAGATATGTGGAACCAGATGTCCAACACCGCATAAAATCCTATTAGATACTCGTTTCGAGTTGCCTTTTGGTAAGTATCTTTGAAACCTATTTGGAATCTGATTCTTTTTTGAGTATTTTAAAAACCAAACTATAATTTGTGGATCTATATCTTTTAGAGCAATGATCCTCCCCTTAGCACTGCCTATTGATCTGTTGTCTACATATGCACATTGTTCTCTCGCTCTCCCAGCAATGTGAATACACTAGTAAAATCAATCTCCTGTGTGCATGCTTTTATTTAATATGTATGTAGTTGTGCACAGACACAACATAAAGCAGCCTGAAAGACAGTAAAATATTAAAAGCTGAAATTAAAAACAGAAATTGTTGAAAAATAGAATTTGCAGGTGCTTGTCCGGTCTGGCACTGTAAAGTCAATTCCCAATTGAATGATGAGTCTAAATTCAGGGCAACTGTTGCATCTATTTTCAACCAGAATTTCATCACTGATTGCATTAAAAATATCATTCTGAAATCTTTCCCCTGAAATTCATTCCATTGACCTCAATAAAAGTAATTGCAGTTCTCTGGTACTGTTAGAAAGTACATCTAGCAATGCCAATCAAGAAAAAAATTGTGAGCATTTCTGATTTGAAACTTTACTAAGGTAAAGGAATATCAAATACAATTTGATTTTGAGAATTGGAAGGAAGAGAGAATTTCATTGAAATTTAAATCATCAGTCTAAATGTTACCAGGCTAATTTTCAGAGCTGCAAGCTTACCTAGTCTTCAGGCCATGCTGGACTACAATTAGAATCTTAAAAGAAGCGAAATAGTTCAAAGTTCAAAGTAAGTTTATTATCAAAATACATGTATGTTATCACACACTACTTTGAGATTCATTTTCTTGCAGGCATTGCAGGAGTAAAATAAATACTGTAGAATGTTATGAAAAACTATACATAAACAGTCAGAGGCTGACAAACACCAATGTGCAAAAGAAGACAAACTGTGCAAATAAAAAGAATGCTAAGAATAAGAATTGTAAAGAGTCCTTGAAAGTGAGTCTGCAGATCATAGAATCAGTTCAGTGTAGTGGTAAATAAATTTATTTGTTTTGGTTCAGGAGCCTGATGGTTGTAGGGTAATAACTGTTCCTAAACCTGGTGGTGTGGAACACAAGCCTTTTGTACTTCTTACCTGATGTGAGAAGAGGGCATAGACTGGATAGTGCGGGTCTTTGATGATAGGTGTTGCTTTTTTGCGGCAACACGCCATGGAAGTGTACTCAATAGAAGCAGAGGACTGCTCGTGGACTTTTGGCTTCTTTCTCCTGTAGTCAATAATCAGCTCCTTGGTTTTGCTCTTGTTGTTTGAGAAGTTGTTCCTGCGATTTTCAATATCCCTCTCATATGCCAATTTATCACCACCTTTGATTTGGCTAATCACTTTAGTATCATCAACAAACGCAGATGCAGCTTTGGAGCTGTATTTAGCTACACAAACAAAAGGATAAAGTGGGTTGATGTATTGGCAGATGTAAGAGTTTGAAACTTTTATTAAACACATTATAGAAGGGCACACACAAAAAATTCAAGATAATCTATCAACATCAACATGTTTTTTGACATTTTTCAACCTATTTATCAAAGTCAAAGTACATTTACACACACGCACACGCACACACACACACCCACTCTCCCCCCCCCCCCCCCCCCGAGATATGTCCTCCCACAGATTGTCATGAAACAAAGAAACACCATGGGACCCATTCAAAGAAAACATCAAACACCCAGTGCTCAAAAAAAGAACGAGTCGCACAAATAGCAACAAGATGAGTGAAAAAGTACAGAGTATAAAACATCAAACCACAGAGTCCTTGAAACTGTTTAGGAATGTTCAATTTAATTCAGTTCATTTCAATTCAGCGTTGTGTCATTCACTGACTGCAGCCCGCAGAGTCGATCATGGGTTCATGCCCCGTCTCCGAGCTTGGGCCTCTAAGCTGCACACTTTGCTCGAAATCTCACCAAACACACTTGGTGAAAACAAAGTGCCAGATTGCACAATCTGCCCAATTACACACCATCAAAATGTACTCACAGGCTCCAATCACACACAACTTAGCAGTAGAATCATATTAGAAAGAAGCAGTAGTAAAAGAAATAGCTTTGTGAACTGTCTGAAGGATGTCGCTGCTGTTCATCTTGTTGGTTGCTGGTGCCATCTTTCCCTTTACTCAGAGTTTATTGAAGAAGACAATGTGCCAGGAATAAAATGAAACTGGCATTGCTCTGTTTTTTGACTTCTAGAAAGTATTTCATAAGACGCTACATCAAAGGTTAATGCAAAAAATAAAAGCCTGTGGAGGGGTATAACTTAACGATATGAATAGTAGATTAATTTGCTAACTGAGTGTAGACATAATGGGTCTCTCTCTTGTTGGCAAGATGTAATGAATGGTGTGCCAAGGGACCAGTGCTAGGGCACAACTTTACACAAGGGATTTGGATAAAGACACAAATTGTGTGGTCACTAAGTTTGCTGATGACACCAGGGTAAAGAAGACGTATAGCTCGGGTGGTTGAGAGTTGGGTTGAGTTGTTTTCTGACCTTGGCAATTTACTTGCAAATCTTTCATCACCATGTGAGGTCACATTGTCAACGTGCTGTTGATTGTGAAGTGTTCTCCAAATGCTTGGCCTTTATATGCTTTTCAATCAGCTGATTGGACATCATTTCGGAAATTCATTTGTGATATGGGGAGGTGATTTCATCACTGATTGGCTGCATGGTGAACTTTGTGCATTGTGGTCAGGAATTTTGCCCGCATCGGCTCATAAATTGAGACTAGTCACACGCAAGCCAACAGAACAAGACCAATGTAGTCAACCAAATCAAATGCGGGGACCGCAGCGTATACTATGTTGGCCAAACTGGGATAAAACTATTTACATGTATCAATGAACATCAACTGGCTGTGAAGAAGCATGACCATCTCTCCCTAGTTTCTACCCATGAAGATCAAGAAGGCATAAGTTTGACTGGGCATCAGTGAAAAACGTAGTGCAAGCGAACACGTAACATGCAAGAGAATTCCTAGAAGTGTGGCTTTTCACAAAGAATTTTATAAACAAGCACGTATAGTTATGGTCTTATGGACTTCTTTTAATTCTGTATAGATCATATGACTACAGCATTGACCATGCTAAATTCAATTAATGTTTTACAAGTTAATTGAAAGTTAGGATGCTAGTTTTTTAAAAAATTTTGATCGTCTTTGTTTTTATTTCCTGTGGGATGGCCGAAATATTAATGATGAGTTCCAACTGTTGAAACAGAGGTAGTAATATAACTTACAGGCTTCCACATTAGTTTTCTCCCACAACATTATCTGCTCTAATTATAAACATTAAATATAAAATATAAATTTATTTTTGTACTTGTTCCCACCTTCAAACATTATCATATCTTCTTGTGGAGTAATCCTCTGGTTTGAAAACCTAGAAAAATAATTGCAATATGGACTTTGTTTTGTGATTCTTCTGTTAAATTTCCAGAACAGATTTGGAAAGTCTTCTGGGTGTACATAGGACATTATTTTGTATTTTGCTTGGCTTTATTGAAGTGTTATAACATTGTCAAATGGATGTCTTAATATCTTTGAAGAGTAGGACAACATTCAAATAGAAATGATTAAGAGAATGACACCTTTGCAACAAATTGGAACCTCCTTGAGGATGTTACCTAAACTTCGAGTGATCAGGACGTGAGACCTGCAAAGGCAATAATTATCTGAAAATGAGGATTATCAAAGAATCTAGACTGATAGGAGAGCATAGAAGGCCTTGTAATCTTTCAATTACTTCTCCTAGTCTGTTGAGAGGTGGTCTTTTCATTCTTGGAACACTTTGTCTGCCGGTTGTTTTGCAGGCCACAACTAAAGATACTCATGTATTCAGTGGTACGCAGAACAACATCTTGTGGCAATGACAGTTTTTTGTCAGACGTAAAGAAAAGATATAGGAGGATTAAGTCATACATTTTTTGAAGCTTGACTCATCTAATGTTCTCCTCAACTCCATGACTCTTGACTGTTCCATGTCCAAAAATATATCTCTACTAATACCTGTATCTAATGACTCTGTCTTCACTACTGTCTGGGGCAGTGTATTGCGATGATTCACACCCTCCTGTTTTTCCTCATTTCTAATGGTTGTCCCATTACTCTGAATTAGCGCTCCAGCTTTTCCATTATGTGGGGAAACATTCTTTTGACATCTACCCCAACAGGTTTACTTAAATTTTCTCTAATTTTTCTACACTTCAACACTATTTATTATTGAATCATTCAAGAAATCAGTCTGCTGAACATGTTTCAAACCCTCAGTGCAAGTGTATTCCTCCTTAAGTAATGAAGCCATTACCTCTTTCTCAAACTGGTATTATCGGCAGAGCAGTGAACACATGCCTAGAGAATGAAAGTGGCAGCCTGGGAGAAAAACCTAAATTAGGTTGAGCAGTGAATGTAACATATGGGATGTGTATCAAAATCCAACTAAATTTCTATGAAGTGAGAAAAACTAAAACCGTTGAGTTTTGACCCAAAGCACCAACAATTAATTTCCTTCCACAGACGTTGTTTGACCCACTGAGTTCCTCCAGTGGGTTGTTTGTTGCTTCAGTTTCCAGCATCTATAGTCTCTGTGTCTCCAAGATGAAAACTTTGAGTGGAAGTCAATGATGTATTTAAAATAATGAAAGTACCTTATGCTGTGTATACAAAACATCATATACTTATGTGATATCTGCTACTATTTTAGCCTGAGAGAGAAATTAAAGAGTTTTCCTTTCATTTCCCTTACTCTCAAGCTTCAGAATTCCTTACTTTTACATCTTTCATTATAAGAATTACAACACAGAAGCCACTGGTTGGACTAACCATTTCATGGCACTGGCTCGGTTCTGTTGGAGCCTGCTCTCAGTTGTCTCCACTTGCCTGATTCATTACTGAAGCCAAATGTGTGAACCATGTGTTTCTACTTGGGACATCTGTTGTTACCTTTTCTTTTGGCATCTTTTCATGTCTGTTAATGTTATCGCAGAAAATCTATTTTGTTACCTACACTTCAGCGCAAAACTTCCTGCTGTGATAAAAAAGCTTGTCTGGAACAATTCTTCTCATTTCTCTCTCCAGTGCATTTTAAATTCCAGTACCGTGTTTTAGATAATGCTAAATAATTTATTCTATTTAATAATCTGTACATAACTAGACTTAGATTCCCATTAATGTGTCCAGATAGTGCCTTCCATTTTTGGACTGTGATTCTTTTATATTAACGGCAGAGAGATATGCTCCTTCCAAAGTGTATGTTTCACTCAAACACTGATGACTGATCTAGCAAAAGTTCTTAAGGCTCAATCTGGTCATCAGTTAATAAGAATTTACCTCAATCTCCTAATAACAATTTTAACTATGGACAGGTCTTGTTTCCACCAGCATCTCCAACCTAAACATAGAACATTATAGCACAATACAGGCCCTTTGCCCCATGATAGAACAAGGAAAACCTACAGCACAATACAGGCCCTTCGGCCCACAAAGCTTTGCCGAATATGTCCTTACCTTAGAACTACCTAGGCTTACTCATTGTCCTCTATTTTCCTAAGCTCCATGTATCCATCCAGGAGGCTCTTAAAAGACCCTATCATTTCCACCTCCGCCACCGCTGTCTGCAGCTCATTCCACGCACTCACCAGTCACTGTGTAAAAAAAACTTACTCCTGACATCTCCTCTGTACCTACTTCCAAGAACCTTAAAACTATGTCCTCTCATGCTAGCCATTTCAGCCCTGGAAAAAAGCCTCTGACTATCCACACGATCAATGCCTCTCATTATCTTGTACACCTCTATCAGGTCATCTCTCATCCTCTGTTGCCCCAAGGAGAAAGGCCAAATTCACTCAACCTGTTTTCATAAGGCATGCTCCCCAATCCAGGCAACATCCTTGTAAATCTCCTCTGCACTCTTTCTATGGTTTTCACGTCCTTCCTGTATTGAGGCGACCAGAACTGAGCACAGTACTCCAAGTGGGGTTTGACCAGGGTCCTATATAGCTGCAACATTACCTCTCTGCTCTTAAACTCAATCCCACGTTTGATGAAGGCCAATGCACTGTGTGCCTTCTTAACCACAGAGTCAACCTGCACAGCAGCTTTGAGTGTCCTACGGACTTGGACCCTAAGATCCCTCTGATCCTCCACACTGCCAGGAGTCTTACCATTAATGCTATATTCTGCCATCATATTTGACCTACCAAAATGAGCCCATCTCACACTTATCTGGGTTGAACTCCATCTACCACTTCTCAGCACAGTTTTGCATCCTCTAGATGTCCCGCTGTAACCTCTGACAGCCCTCCACACTATCCACAAAACCTCCGAGCTTTATGTTATCAGCAAATTTACTAACCCATCCCTCCACTTCCTCATCCAGGGCATTTATAAAAATCAGAAAGAATAGGGGTCCCAGAACAGATCCCTGAGGTACACCCCTGGTCACCGGCCTCCATAGAGAATATGACCTGTCTACAACCACTCTTAGCCTTCTGTGGGCAAGCCAGTTCTGGATCCACAAAGCAATGTCCCCTTAGATCCCATGCCTCCTTACTTTCTCAATAAGCCTTGCGTGGGGTACCTTATCAAATGCCTTGCTAAAATCCATATACACTACATCTACTGCTCTACCTTCATCAATATATTAGCCATATCCTCAAAAAATTCAATCAGGCTCGTAAGGCACGACTTGCCTTTGACAAAGCCATGCTGACTATTCCAGATCATATTATGCCTCTCCAAATATTCATAAATCCTGCCTCTCAGGATCTTCTCCATCAACTTACCAACCACTGATGTAAGACTCACTGCTCTATAATTTCCTGGGCTATCCCTACTCCCTTTCTTGAATAAGGGAACTACATCCGCTACCCTTCAATCCTCCGGAACCTCTCCCGTCCCCATTGATGATGCAAAGATCACTGCCAGAGGCTCAGCAATCTCCTCCCTCGCCTCCCACAGTTGCCTGGGGTACATCCCCTTTGGTCCTGGTGACCTATCCAACATGATGTTTTCCAAAAGCTCCAGCACATCCTCTTCCTTAATAGCTACATGCTCAAGCTTTTCAGTCCACTGCGAGTTATCCCTACAATCACCAAGATCCTTTTCTGTCATGAATACTGAAGCAAAGTATTCATTAAGTACCTCTGCCATCTCCTCCGGTTCCATACACACTTTTCCTCTGTCACACTTGATTGGTCCTATTCTCTCACGTCTTATCCTCTTGATGTTGTGTCAATCTTTATACCTACTCGAAGATCAGTAAAACCTTTTCCTTCTATATAGGTCTCCATTTTTCTGTCATTAATGTGGCTGTCTAAGCTTCTTAAGTGCCCCTAATGTATCTGCCTCTACCACCACCACATGCAGTGCATTCCAGGTACTCACCTCTCTCTGTGTAAAAAATCTTACTTCTGACATTCCCCCATATTTTCCTCTAATCACCTGAAATCATGCCTCTTTTATTACCATTTCCACCCTGGGAAAAAGTCTCTGGCTATCCACTCGTTCTTTGTCTGTTATCATCTTGTACACCTTTACCAAGTCATCTCTTACCTACCTTTGCTCCAAAGAGAATCTCCCTAACTAGTTCATCTATCATCATAAGACATGTTCTCTAGTCCAGGCAGCATCTTGCTAATTCTCCTCTGCACCCTCTCTAAACCTTCCCCATCCTTCCTATAATGAAGCCATCTGAACTGAACATAATATTCTAAGTGCGGTCTAACCAGGAGCTGTAACGTTACCTTGCGGTGCTTGAACTCACTCACAAACTAATGAAGATCAACATGCTATATGCATTCTTAACAACCCTATAAACTTGCGTGGCAGTTCTGAAGGATGTATGAGAGTAGACCCCAAGATCCCTCTGTTCCTCCATACTCCCAAGAATCTTACTATTAACCCTGTATTCTGCCTTCAAATTCAACTCTCCAACATAAATCACTTCACTCTTCTCTGGGTTGAACTCCATCTGTCAGTTCTCAGCTCTGCATCCTGTCGACGTCCTCTTGCAACCTATCGTAACACTTCACCAAACTTTGTAAACTTACTAACCCACCCGTCCACTTCCTTATCCAAGTCACTTTTAAACATCACAAAGAGCAGGGGTCCTAGAACAGATTCCTGTGGATCACCAGTGGTCAATGACCTCCAGGCAGAATACACTCCATCTGCTAACAGCTTCTCTCTTCTATGGGCACGAATTATGTATCCACACTGCCAGGTTTCCATGAATCTCATGCCTCCTGAATTTCTGAGTGAGCCTCCATAGAGAATGTTATCAAATGCCTTCATAAATCCATATGCACTACAGCACTGCTCTACCTTCATCAATGTGCTTTGTCACCTTTTCAAAGAATTCAGTCAGGCTCATGAGGCATAGCCTGCCCCACACAAAGCCATGCTGGCTATCCCTAATCAGACTATGCTTCTCCAAATATTCATAATTCCTGTCTCTAAGAATCCTCTCCAATAATTTATCCAGCACTGAAGTAAGACTCACCAGTCTGCAATTCCCAGGGTTATCCCTACTTCCTTTCTTGAACAAAGTAATAACATTTGCCACCCTCCAAATATCTGGTACTACACCATGGCCAGTGTGGATGCAAAGATCAGCGCCAAAGTTGTGCCGAACATCTCCCTACCTTAGCAATTACTAGGCTTACCCATAGCCTTCTATTTTTCCAAGCTCCATGTACCCATCTAAAAGCCTCTTAAAAGACCCTATCATATCCGTCTTCACCACTGTTGCCGGTAGCCCATCCCACGCACTCACCACTCTCTGAGTGAAAAACGTAGCCCTGACATCTCCTCTGTACCTACTCCCCAGCACCTTAAACCTGTGTCCTCTTGTGACAACAATTTCAGCCCTGGGAAAAAGCCTCTGACTATTCACACGATCAATGCTTCTCATCATCTTATACACCTCTATCAGGTCACCTCTCATCTTCCTTCTCTCCAAAGAGAAAAGGCCGAGTTCCCTCAACCTATTCTCATAAAGCATGCTCCCCAATCCAGACAACATCCTTGTAGATCTCCCCTGCACCCTTTCTATGGCTTCCACATCCTTCCTGTAGTGATGTGACCAGAACTGAGCAGGGTACTTCAAGTGGGATCTGACCAGGGTCCTATATAGCTGCAACATTACCTCTCAGCTCCTAAATTCAATTCCACGATTGATGAAGGCCACTAAACCAAACACCTTCTTAATCACAGAGTCAACCTGTGCAGCTGCTTTGAGAGTCCTATGGACTTGGATCCCAAGATCCCTCTGATCCACCACACTGCCAAGAGTCTTACCATTAATACTATATTCCGCCATCATATTTGACCTACCAAAATGAACCACTTCACACTTATCTGGGTTGAACTCCATCTGCCACTTCTCATCCCAGTTTTACATCCTATCAATGTCCCGCTGTAACCTCTGACAGCCCTCCACACTATCCACAACACCCCCAACCTTTGTGTCATCAGCAAACTTACTAACCCATCCCTCCACTTCCTCATCCAGGTCATTTATAAAAATCATGAAGAGGAAGGGTCCCAGAACCGATCCCTGAGGCACCCCACTGGTGACCAATCTCCATGCAGAATATGACCCGTCTACAACCACTCTTAGCCTTCTGTGGGCAAGCCAGTTCTGGATCCTCAAAGCAATGTCTCCTTAGATCCCATGCCACCTTACTTTCTCAATAAGCCTTGCATGGTGTACCTTATCAAATGCCTTGCTGAAATCCATATACACTACATCTACTGCTCTTCCTTCATCAATGTGTTTAGTCACATCCTCAAAAAATTCAATCAGGCTCGTAAAGCATGACCTGCCCTTGACAAAGCCATGCTGACTACTTCTAATCATATTATACTTCTCCATATGTTCATAAATCCTGTCTCTCAGGATCTTCTCCATCAACTGGAGAAGTAAGACTCGCTGGTATATAATTTCCTGGGCTATCTCTACTCCCTTTCTTGAATAAAGGAACAGCATGTGCAACCCTTCAATCCTCCGGAACCTCTCCCGTCCCCATTGATGATGCAAAGATCATTGCCAAGGGCTCAGCAATCTCCTCCCTCACCTCCCACAGTAGCCTGGGGTACATCTCATCTGGTCCCAGCGACTTATCCAACTTGATGCTTTCCAAAAGCTCCAGCACATCCTCTTTCTTAATATCTACATGCTCAAGCTTTTCAGTCTGCTGAAAGTCATCACTACAATCACCAAGATCCGTTTCCATAGTGAATACTGAAGCAAAGTATTCACTAAGTACCTCTGCTATTGCCTCCGGTTCCACACACACTTTCCCACTGTCACACTTGATTGGCCCTATTCTCTCACGTCTTATCCTCTTGATGTGCTGTCAATCTTTATACTGACTCGATGTGGGATATATCCCGTTTGACCCCGGGGACTTATCTACTCTAATGTTTTTCAAAACTTCTAGCACATTCACTTTCTTAACATCATCATGATCAAGCCTATCAGCTTGTTTTACTCTGTCCTCACAAACAGCAAGGTCCCTCTCACTGGTGAATATAGCCATACCATCTGCTTGCCATATGTTAGTGTGATGTGTCAATCAGTGACCTTAATATGTGATAATACAGACATAAGATCTGAGACTCATTTTCAAGCAAGCCTTGTGTTTTTATCTTCAGGCATATATTTTGGGTGTGCAAATCCTATTTTTGTATTCCACTATTTATAAGAAATGTATTTTCTTTTATAAAACATCACCTTTGGTACTGAGATGCTGCCATTGAGTGTTCTCTTTTCCTTGGAAGAGTGCTTCATTAATAACTTGTGCATTTTCAATTGGACACATTGCAAATTGTAATAGAAAAGCAGAAATAAAAGTGATGCTGGAAATCTGAAATAAAAATATTAAATACTGGAAATACTCAGCTGGTCAAGCATCAGATGTGGAGAGAAAAACAGAATTAACATTTCAGGCAGGTCAAAGACTCTTTGTCAGAACTGTTCTGATGAAGGGTCAGTGTTACCTCTTCTCCTTTTTCCACAGATGCTGCCTGATCAGCATTTTCTGCTTCGTTTCATGTGACGCTTCATTAGAAATTTAACAGGCTTTATGCAAAGTTTGAAATGTGGAGGAAACAAAAGGATCACATTGGATATCAAGAGAGGCTGAATTATGTAAAATAGAGTTCTGTTGGCTAAGAGACCATGGGGAAAGCAGATGAGGTGTAAATAGAGTGGTGAGTGTCGATGTAAGAGATGGGGGGAAAAACATGTAGGAACTGTACAATTCAGAGCACTGCAATTGCTGAAAATCTGAATTGAAGCCACCTTTAACAATACTATCAGTTTGGAAAAGCTATTCTTGAGTAATAGGTGACTGATGCAGACATAAACATGTATTTTCAAATTATAGACTAGTTGATTTGCTCTCACAGCTTTCAAAAATATTGGAAAAATATTTGTAAGAAGGTTAAATGATTTCATAACAAAACATAATATACTCTGTGAACAGCAATATGGTTTCAGAAAAAAACAGAACCACTGCAATAGCATTAATAGATTTTGTAGAAGAAATATCAAACACTATAGAAAGAAATGAATACACAGTGGGAATATTCCTTGATCAAAAAAAAGCATTTGACACCATTGACCATAAATTATTATTAACAAAATTAGAAAGATATGGTATTAGAAGGGTGGCACATGACTGGTTAAGTGGTTATTTGGAAGACAGGTATCAGTGTGTACACATAAACAACTCAAATTCAAAACTTTTGAGGGTAACTTGTGGGCTTTCACAAGGTTCAGTGCTTGGTCCATTGCTGTTCATTTTGTATATACACGATATGTGTATGGTCTCTCAGACATTAAAATGTATATTATTTGCTGATGATAGAACTATATTTTGTAGTGGGGAACATCTGAATCAACTTATGGATACAGTGGAGAAAGAACTAAAAATTATGAAGAAATGGTTTGATACTAGCAAATTACCACTGAATTTAGGTAAAACTAAATTCATAATATTTGGAAACCGTGTACCAAACTCGTATAGTGAACTTAGAGTAAATGGTGTTGAAATTGATAAGGTATCTGAAACAAAATTTTTAGGAGTGGTAATAGTCAATTAAGCTGGAAACCACAAATAAATTATGTCAAAGCAAAAATGTCAAAATCTATTGCAATACTGTACAATGCACAAGATTTAATTGAGGAATCTTTTACATATACATTATACTGTTCACATAGTCCCATACATGACTTACTGTGTAGAGGTATGGGGAAATACATACAAAACAAATACAAACTCAATTTTTCTACTCCAAAAGAAAGCCATACGAATTGTAAATATGACAAGTTATTATGAGCCAACCAATCCACTGCTTATTCAACTAGACACTTTAAAATTCAGAGATTCTGTAGATTTTTAAATAATAGAAATTATGTATAAAGTAAAAAATGGACAGCTACCACGAAGTATCCAAAGGTTGTTTAAAGTGAGGGAAAGTCAACATGATTTGAGAGGAACATGTTTATTTCAAAAACAAAGGATAAGAACAAATGTAAAATATCATTGTATTTCAGTCAGAGGGGTGAATCTATGGAATAGTCATAGTGAGAATTTAAAAACATGCACTACACTTAACAAGTTTAAAAATTATTTAATGAACAAATATAAAATATATGATTTAAAATGAATGGGAGTGATGTAAATAAATGATACTTGGAATTGGATTTTGTGTTAAAAGATCTTGAATTTTTTTGTTTTTGATGTAATGATTGATGCCAAATATGTTATTGTATAATTAAGAAGGGCAGGCGTAATAAGCTGTAGCTACAGGCTACACCCTTTTGGTCTGTTTTAAAGAATATCTATGTTTTTTGTTGTAATTTTGTCCTATGAAATCATTGTTATGAAATCATCATTGTAAATGATGCTTTTTGTTATCTTTGTACTGACCGAAATAAATTAATTTCATTTATTCATTCATTCATTCATTCATAATAGCATTCAAGGTATAATCCCAGGAAAGGGACCATAGTGTTTTAGGCCACATTAGAAATAAAGAACTCGAACTTATTGACAGCATTGCCATTTAATGCCCAATACTTATCGTCCTTTACTAGGTACGGATGACCATCATTTTGAACCAATGGTGAAGGCACTGAAACTGAATGTTAGTGGGTAGTTAGCTCAAAAGTTTAGATCCTGTACTAATGAAAGAACATGAATATGTTACTATATCCGGGTGGTGTATGACTTGGGGGAGAACTTGGAGATCGTGTACCTCTTATATTGGGACACTTTCAGGTTGAATTGAGTAATTGTTGCTTCAGCCCTTTAAATAATACAGGCCCGTACACACCTGTGAAAGGCTGTTGCTTGAAATGAGGCCTACTTCCACCTAACTTTCACAATGGTTTACATCTATCATTGTACATCAACAGATGCTACTGTAGGGTGCCCTCTGATGTCCATGTAGGATTGATGATGGCAGTATGATTTCCAGAGCTGCACATTAGGACACTCCATAATTTTTAATGTTTTTTGGGTAAAATTCTGTCATGTAGACCATCAAAATATTGATCTAAGTGAAGGAATTTACAACCAGTTTTTTTTCCCCAAGTAATTACAAAAGGATGTTAAAGTTAATATTGGCAATCTATTATCAACATCAAGTATTATTCAAAGACTGTTTTTGTTTTGATACTCCTGAACTGATCAAATGTGCTGGGTGAATGGGAAGGTAAGTGTTGTTCACTGTCACAGGTCACCAAAAGTCCAAAGAAAAACTTAAAGATATTGGAAATTTGATTCACAAACAGAAAACACCAGTCAGGCAGATTCTGTGGAAAAAGAAGTAGAGTTAACCCTGACCCTTTGTCAGAGTTTTTGACCTGGAATGTTAACTCTGTTTCATATCCACATATGCTGCCTGACCTGCTGAGCGTTTCCAGCATTTTCTGTTTTATTTCCGTGTCACCAGGTCTCGCTCATTTTCACCCAACGTGTAATTCACAGGAGAATTCCAATAGATGCACCAAAAACAGGTAACAGATTGTGTGTTCAAAAAAATTCAACTGTTTCAACCAAGATTTAGTTGTTGTAATCCTGACATTATTATATTCTTTAAGAGAATTCTGACAGGAATCTGCAAAGAAGATGATCGATGTGCACTGTAAGAAAGTTCTTCATTGTGTGACATTAAGTGGAGTGTGATTTTGTTTTTGAAGTGTTTCTCAATCTGAGATTGAATGTGTTTTTGCAAAGTGAATTTGAAGGTGATAACTTAAAATAAGTGTTGTTTATGTGGATAATATTTTGGTCTAAATATAAATTCTGCAATGCCTTGTGGAATTTCAGTTTATTATTTGATTTGACCTTTTGTGTGAAACTGAATAGTTCAGCTATACCTCCAATCACACAATTCTCCAAAAACAGCTAAAGTGCAAACTATTGGTAATGCCCGTTCCCCTATGGATATTCTTATCTCAACTTTAGTGACTCAAATACTAATTTTGTTGCAGACATGTCACTCATTTGGAAGCGTACTTCTGTCAACTACTGATTTGCATTGAATCATTTTAAAGTTTAATATTTTCTTGCACATTGGCACATTACTTATTCTGTGCAATATGTACCACTTCAAAATAATACAGGAAAGGAAACCATATAACAATTACAGCACGGAAATAGGCCATCTTGGCCCTTCTAGTCCGTGCTGAACGCTTACTCTCACCTAGTCCCACTGACCTGCACTCAGTCCATAACCCTCCATTCCTTTCCTGTCCATATACCTATCCAATTTTTTTAAAATGACAAAATCGAACCTGCCTCTACCACTTCTACTGGAAGCTCATTCCACACAGCTACCACTCTCTGAGTAAAGAAGTTCCCCCTCGTGTTACCCTTAAACTTTTGCCCCTCAACTCATGTTCCCTTGTTTGAATCTCCCCTACTCTCAATGGAAAAAGCCTATCCACGTCAACTCTATCTATCCCCCTCATAATTTTAAATACCTCTATCAAGTCCCTCCTCAACTTTCTACGCTCCAAAGAATAAAGACCTAACTTGTTCAAACCCTTTGGTGAATATTTTTAATATATTGTGCACACCAATTTCTGGATAATCCTTCCTGTCTTTTAAATAGTTGATTCAAATGTCTTGGCATGAACATCTCCACTGCTGTTGATGTGACTTTGAGATTGGTTGGCATGATATCAGTGGTGTTTGCCTTCTCAAACAATCTTGCAAACTTTGCAACCCCTCTTCCATCTCACTATTGTGCATGACAAGCAGGTTATGTCTAACAGTTTGACTAAGGACATAACCAGTTTGTGCCTTGCAGCAGTTCAGGCATGATATTTGTAGAATTATGTAATTTGATCTAACTTTGTTTAAGTTGGAATATTGATCTAATCAGAAGAGTCTAAAATGTTAAGATTAGTGTATTATTCCAAAAGAATCAGGGAATTGTGCCGAGAATTGATGAACCTGATAATTGTATTCATGATATTTTTTCCTCATGCATTTGTGTGAGGAAGAGCAAACTGAAAATGTGGTATTTGAGAAAATCTCCAGATCATCTCCAGGTAGCAGGGCCTAGCTCCTGGAATGGGTAAGTTTTAGGTTTCCTTTGCTTTAGGGTTGAGTGAGGGGCTGGCAGTGGGTGAAGAAAGAGACAATAAAATAATGCATATCTACAAACTTTGTAATTTAAGTGCATTACATTCTGTACGATTTCATTGTTTGCTTTGATTTCTTTTAATCAAGGTTAGAGAGGCAGTAAGATATAGTTTGTTCCTCTGAAAATGTAATAATTGTAGCTATATCTCAATTACAGATATCCCAGAAGAAGAAGCAAAATATTGGACGCAGAAGCTGGAGGAGTTGAACGCCATAAGGAATCATGATGAGGTTAATAAAAGATGTGTTCAAGTGAATAAAAATGTTAATTGTAAAATGATGACTGTAATATTCATAAACTGTTAAAATAGTAATTTTAATTTCAGGAGTGAATTCTTCACATGCTATTTGTAAAGAAAGCTAAAAAATTAAAATATTTCATTTTTCATAAGTGAAAATTTAAAATACTGTTCTTATTAAGACAAACTTCAAGAAACTGTAAATATCACCCAATTAAAACATTTCAAATAGCGATTTACCTAACGTCAATCTATGTTTGTAGAATGATGTTTAGAATTTCTGCAGCTTGTGTTTAAAAGTTCTTTCTAAATTTACTCCTCAAAGGGTTGCCTTTTTAGGCTAGTCCTAATCTCCACAAGTCAATTATTCTTAATTGATCCTATCAATTTAAAACGTGCCTAGTAAAGAGGCGAATTCACAATGGATGTTGATATCCAGGATCTCTAGTGCATTGCAAGTGTGAAGATCCAACTTGCGTTAAGTCCTCAGTTTTTAAAAATTAAATAATGTAACACACAAAAAGATTATGCTGCATGATTCATAAGAATAGTAAGAATGTAATAAATGTAGGAGTAGGCCTCTTTTTCCATTGAGACTGTTCTGCCAGTCAATAAGGTCATGGCTGATCTATCCATGGACTCAGCTCCACCTCTCTGACTTTTCCCCATAACCTTTAATCCCCCTGCGAAGCAAAAGCCTGTCGGTGTATCAAACATATTTAATGAGGTAGCCTTAACTGCTTCCTGGGCAGAGAATTGCGTAGAGTCAATACTCCCTTGGAAAAGCAGTTTCTCCTCATCTCTGTCCTAAGTTTATTCCCTTAAATCTTATGGCGATATCTCCTAGTTCTAGTCTCACTTCCATGTAGAAACAACTTTTCTGCCACTAACTCATCTGTTCCTTTCATAATTTTATATATCTCTATGAGAATCCCTCTCATTATTCTGAGTTGAGTCCTAAGGGACTCAATCTCCCCTCACAGGTTAACCCCTTGATCTCTGGAATCACATGATGAATCTCCTCTGCATTACTTCCAAGGCCTCAAGTAAGGAGACAGCATGCAATACCTTAGTTTTGTGTTAATGTCCCTATGGTGGGCCTGAAACTCTCAACCAATGGATTCAGGTTTTTAGGCATGGGGATTTTACCAGTAGTATGTGTTAGTTGGGTCAGGTAGGGGTGCATGGACACCATACTTGCATATTCATAAACTCTAGCTTCATTCTTTGCAATTGAATGTAGATATATTTGTTTATAATGCCAAGATTATTATTGTTCATCCACTAGTAATTTTAATAACTATGTATATAAATGATGTATTGTACGATTTGTCTTGTATAGTACCCAATTCGAGAAGTCCAGAAGAAACCTTTGCCCACTGCTCCCTCCCAGTGTTGTAAGTTTAAAACAATAACAATTTGCTTTCTGCTGCTTGAATCATTGTTCAGTGCTTTGCTTTGAACAATTTGTTTGTTATATTTTAGTTTCTCACACTTAAAAATGTTTTTTGCTTTTTTCCTAATATTCATCATCAAGCCTTTAATTTGAGAATCGTAGTTGGAAAATTCACTTACAAAATGTGATTTTTTTTGGACAAAAAATTGGATAATTCTCCATTTTATATTTTAAAATTCTATTAAACACATTTGTGCTTTGATATAACTATTTGAGACATGTTGATGCAAAGTTTTGCATGGTACTGCTCATATCATGCTTGCATGATATGGATAGTTTTTGCAAGAAAATGTTTGCAATATATGCAATAATTTAATTGCAGGCAGTTTATGTCACTAACATGAAAGTAATAAAATGCCAAATAATGGAAGTATGAACTGAAGAAATTATCAGTAAATGATTTTTGGATTTGTTAAACATATTGTAAATTGAATTAATTTAATTCAATTTAGTTTAATTCATTTAGTTCTCATACAACACACACAATTCACTCGAATTTTAGTTTCAATATGTCATTCTGTATAAGATAACTTTCACAGCTTTTTGAATATAGAATAAAATTTCAAACAGGAAAAATATGGCCTGGGGTGTTAAAAGTTTGATTTCAGAATAACTGAAGAAGTAGACAAGTTGGAGAAATGAACAGTGGTGAAAGTGCTGAAGGCACATTACTAATGTTGGAATGAAGGTTGTGTTGAAATGCACTGGAGACTGGAGTATGAGAAAAGATGAACTTCAGAGGTTTTCAGGTTGGACAAGTTTGTAGAGGTGATAGAAGGCGATATTAAAAATATGTTGATTAAGGAATTGAATTCCATATGCTTTCCATTGCATCCACAGGAGTTAATAATCAGTCATTTATTAGTGGCAATGGGACTGGTGCTATTTTAAAATTATATCAGGTTCGTTGGTCCAAAATAATGACTGCTTGTTTGAAACAGATAGGAATTCAGAACTGTTTGTATATACAACTGAAGTGTTGGATAAAAACTCTTCCATGTCTCTGAAAAGCCAAAAGCAAGTCTTCATTGATTATGCAGGTTGCAAAAGTAACCTGAAGGGATGACCCCACCCTTCGTGATTATGGCACCCTCCTACGACTTCAGTTAGAAGGAGCGCTGCTCTGTTATGCTTCAATAAGTCTAGGAAACAACATGGAGTCCTTAGTTGGTAAATATAAAGGACACTGCAAACAGTAAACAAGGTGACAAGGGGCTGCAGCAGTTAGTACTGATGCAGGCTGAATTCTCAGCCCAGGTGCAGTCTGTGTGGAGTTTGACAATGACATGCATTTCTTTCAGGCGCTTCAGTTTTCACTCACATCCTGTTGGAATACTGATAGGTCAGTTGGGCACTGTGAATTGCCACTCACTGTAACATAATCTTAGGGTGTTGATGGGCATGTGTGAAAGAAAATAGGTTGTAGAGGCAGAAGAATTAAGGGAGGAGAATGGAATGAATAAGATTGCTTCCTTAGGACCAAGTGGTTTTCTTCTGCATTATCGTAAACGCAAGGCTTACAAAGATATTAAAAAATACAGCCTGTCCCCATTACCAGCACCACCATGGTAGCCACTTTGCTTAATGAGTGGTAAAGCAGCTTACTCCATGAATTAGTTGAAAAATTAAAAAGGACTGTTAGAAATACAAGTGATTCTGCAGATGCTGGAAATCTTGGGTAGCACGCACAAAATGCTGGAGGAACTCAGCAAATCTGGCAGCATCTATGAAGGGGAATAAACAGTCGATATTTTGGGCTGAGACCCTTCATCAGAACCTGCTTCTGATGAAGGGTCTAAGCCCTAAGCTTCGACTGCTTAGTCTTCCTCCATAGGATTTTTAGAATGAGCGGTTTATGTTTGAGAGCTTTGAAATCAGCATAATGGTGAGCACTGATGGGTGAGGGATTCTGGCAGGTAGAGTTGCATTTTTTGAGGTTTAACCTTGAATAAGATGAATGCCCAGCAAAAACCCCTCATTCTAACATCTGGAGATGATGAAATAGAGACAAGACTTCACCGGCAAGTGAAATAACAGGCTGGTGGAAGGGGAGGAGGAGGGTTGGTGGTCATTGGGAATGGAATCAGGAAAGCCACATAGGTGAATATGAAGTTGAATGTTAAACTTTGTGAAATCAGTTAACTTCAGCATGTTAATGAAGGGTGTCTTAACTGCAACATTCCCAGGGGTAAAGGCTGATCTGAATTTTTAAAGATCTGGATGTCAGGAATAGTTAGAAAATCCAGGCAGATGAATAATGCTGATATTAAGCGAACTAGTACAGTTAAAACCTGAGCATTATTGCAAATTAAATTGTGTTTGAAAAGTAGGAAGTCTTGAGTGCTTTGATATATTATGCAGAGAATTAATCTTAGAAGACACTTTTTATTGTAGGAACATACATTTTCCAGCACTGGTTCTCAGTAAGGAAGGCATTAAAACATGGAAAATATTGTTTCAAAATAATTTTTGAACATCTCTACCAATTTTGTATTATCCATTTTTCTTGCTGGGCTATTGTGATCTAATTAAAAAGAATCCATTTAGATATGAAAGAACGATTGATACATTTATTTAGTTCCTTTAACATTGATGCAACATCCCAGCATGTTTCACATTTAAGTCAAAGAAAGAGGCATTAGAGAAATAGCACAAAGTTAATGAGCTGAATTTTAAAAAGTCTTTTATCGGATAGAATTAAGCAGTGAGGTAGGGAGTAGTTGTCAGATGAATTAAATTTCAAGGCCAGAGATGAATGCAAATATATTACTTCATCACTTGTTTAGTGCTACATGCTCTGGTGATGAATTTCTAACCAGTGGAATTTGAAACTGTGGTCCAGAATGGTGAAGGTTCAGTCATCAGTGATGTGATGAGAAATGGGTAAAACTTAGACAAAGAATTGAATGAGTTTGTTGGTTTGAAGGAAGTGACAGAAAAAAGGAAAAGAGTAGGTCAAGACTGTGACATGATTCAAACACAATGATGAGAACTTGATTTAAGCCCTATCGAATCAGAATCAGATTTAATATTACTGGCATATGCTGTGAAATTTGTAGTTTTGCGGGAACTTCAAAGGAAATGTGTTAGAAACATAGAAACATAGAAAACAGGTGCAGGAGTAGGCCATTTGGCCCTTCAAGCCTGCACCGCCAGTCAGTATGATCATGGCTGATCATCTAACTCAGAACCCTGTACCTGCTTTCTCTCCATACCCCCGATCCCTTTAGCCACAAGGGCCATATCTAACTTCCTCTTAAATATAGCCAATGAACCGGCCTCAACTGTTTCCTGTGGCAGAGAATTCCACAGATTCACCACTCTCTGTGTGAAGAAGTTTTTCCTCATCTCGGTCCTAAAAGGCTTCCCCTTTATCCTTAAACTGTGACCCCTCGTTCTGGACTTCCCCAACTTCGGAGCAATCTTCCTGCATTTAGCCTGTCCAATCCCTTTAGAATTTTATAAGTTTCAATGAGATCCCCCCTCAATCTTCTAAATTCCAGTGAGTATAAGCCTAGTCAATCCAGTCTTTCTTCATATGAAAGTCCTGCCATCCCAGGAATCAATCTGGTGAACCTTCTCTGTACTCCCTCTATGTCAAGAATGTCTTTCCTCAGATTAGGGGACCAAAACTGCACACAATATTTTAGGTGCGGTCTCACAAAGGCCTTGTACAACTGCAGTAGAACCTACCTGCTCCTGTACTCAAATTGAGAGTTGCATTGAGAGCCCTTGTAAATTACCAGGAAATGATTGCAAATGCATACAGAAGTATGGGCCATGTACAAGCAAATGGGACTAGCACAGGAAGGCACCTGAGTTGGCATGATGAGTGCCTGAAGGGTCTGTTTCTGTGCTAGTCAACTCCGTGACTCTATATGATGGTTCAGGAATGAGTAGGATGTGGTGCAGGACTAGATATAGGCATCATGCTTTAAAATAAAAATATTAGAAATGAAACACTATTCAGTCCCTTGTGCTTGCTCCATTATTCAAGGCTAATATGTTACTTCAGCACCACTTACTGTACCTGTACCAACTCATTCTCCTAGGATTTCTTCTCAACCCTTTACAGAATGGCTGACTCCTCATTTTCAGATTGTAGCCCTTGATTTGAGATACCCTAGCCAGATGAGGCATCACCTCATCATCTCCCTTGTCAAGCCCCTCACATTAGATATATCATCGATTTTCGCTTGATATCTCCTTATATGAAAAATATGCCATCTTTGTAATCCATCCAGTGAATCTTTGTTGTACCCTCTCATTTGCAGGGATATTCTTCCCTTTGTAGGGAAGACAGAGCTTTACATAATATTTCACATGCAGACTACTGTCCTTCTACTTAATGGAATATAAGAAAATGCATCAATAGAAGTCACATTCAGTGGGGAAAGAATTTTAATGAACAGCAATGTAGTATTTTTTTAATCATCAATGCATGTACTGCAAAGCTTTAAATTACCGTAGTGCCATTGGTGAATGTTTCATACCATTATTTTAACAGAGATATTAACCCATTTAAAGTATACAGCTGCATCTTTGTTAAAACATGGTGAAACCAATTTGCTACAATTGATATAAAAACGTGCATTATAAAAGGGTCACAATTTCTAGGCTACAGTGAACTAACAAAAACGATTTTTTAAATGTTATGCTACTTAGCATCATTGTTCTGAGCAGGATGTACAGATGCTGAGATTTCTTTCTTAAAAGAAGTTATTCCCCTTGGTTTGCTGAAGTATTCTTTTTCCCCCCTTTTTTGCCAACGTTTGCATCCACCAGGCAATTGGAGTTATTTCGGATGGGGAGAGCCGCAAAGTATGTAAAGATTTATTATTCACAAGTACCTTGGCTCCTATATTAGCATGCTCCAACCAGAGAGACATGGGGTATTCATACATAGAGGGGATACAAATATCCCTCATTGTATGATTACATTAGTTTTATTTTCCTCCAAGTAGTCTTTGTCTACTTAGCTTTCTATTTTTGTCTGTGTTATGTTCGTGATGTCCATTCATTTTTTGTTTTCCTTTTACTTGTATTGCTTTGTTAAATAAAAACATAAAATACCATTGAATGCATGGATATTTATCAAACAGTGTGTGCATGGACCAGCCTCAAGGTAATATTCTGCTTTAATATCTGCACATCATAATGCTGTAAAGATAAGTTTGAAACTTAAATTGTATTGCCAGCTTTCTGCACTGTTAGCTGAAGATACGGGAAAAAAACTGTTTCACATTTTTCCTTTGATGTGCAGAGTAAAGAAATCAAAAAATATTTTTAACCACTTTTTTAAAAAAAAACTCATTTAAATGATGCTGAAGGATATTTTGATGTTATCTGTCAGATGCTACTTATACTGTGAGCTATAACTAGGAAATAATTTCTAGTTATAACAGAAAATAATTTCTTCAAAAACTGATGGTTCTGCCCTCATAAATAAGAATATAAACAGTAGATGTAAGTAGTTTCCTTTTTTTTTTCTTTTCAGCCCTTGAAGATCCTGACAGTGCTGTTGATGATAGAGACAGTGATTATCGTAGTGAGACCAGTAACAGCATTCCGCCTCCCTTTCATACCACATCCCAGCCCAATGCGTCTGTTCATCAGTTCCCTGTTCAGTCAAGATTTCAGCTCCAAGGAAGTTCACAGGACTCCTATGTTGATACAATCCCAAACTATGATCTAGATTACCGTGAGAAAAAAGGAATCAGGTACGTACCCTCATTTTGGAAAGGTAGCATTTCATTTTGTTAGATTCATATTCAGTTTTGAGATGAGCGCAGTTACGTTTGAAAATAAAATCTTTCAATAACATTTTACTTAATATGCAATGTTATCCACTTGAAATGTTGACTAATTCCTCAATCTTGATTTCGTAGCAATGGAAAATTTATTTACTCAACTATTCCCTCATCCCCTCCACAGACTTTATAATGCAAGTCAGCTTAGACATACATTGATATTCAAATTCCTGGCACAAGTAATCCCTTTCAGAATTACCCTGGGGAGTGGATGGTCCACAATTTCATACCATCGAAGTGCTAGAACATGGAAACAGGTTCATCTCCCACCAAGTCCACATTAACTGGGGAGCACCCATTTATTATAATTCTACCTTAACCTATTTTATTCCCACATTTTCATCGTCACCCCCACCAGGATTCTACCTTTCATCAACACACAAAGGACTATTTATAGAAGTCAATCGTCATGCTTCTGGAATGTGGGAGGAGAATGGAGCTCATGCATTCACAGGAAGAATGTGAGAACTCCACGCGTACATCAGAGGGTAGGATAGAGCCCAGGTCACTGGAGCTGTGAAGATTTGGCAATACAGGCTGCACCACGATGCTGCCGTGTTTTCTGTGGGAAATCTCCATAAAATCCATTTCCTCTAACTCATTTGGTCGAGTGTAATCAACTTTGAATGGACTATCTCAATCTTTTAATACTGTTCCTTTCTTCTACTTGTTTTCCAAGCCGGGCCTCTGAGGCTCTACCCATAAAACCCGTGATCTGAATTAGTTTCCATGGCTCTGCCAAGCTCCTTTCATCTGTTAGAACCCCTTCATGCAAAGTAACCATCTATACAACAATTTTCACCAACCATTTTCCATTATTGGCTCTCTTTCTAATCATTATTCTTCCAGCAGTTTTCCACTTCCACTATTCATCATGTCCCCCAAGCACTTATAAACTACTGCTCCAAGCATAATTTAATGTTGTCATTTTCTGTATTTCTTATTGTAATTTACAGTATTCTTTTCTATTTCAATGTTCTACTACTACTGCAGAACAATAAATTTCATGACATACGTCACAGCTATTAAACCTGATTCTATCAGATCTGTACACGTCTTGTATGCAGGCCCCAATTTGACACTTTAGTATCAGTATAGTGTTCTTATGCTAATCCGAACAAGAATTGTTAGGGCCTCAATAAGTATTCCAGTGATTAAATTACTGGATTAGGGCTCAGACTCCACCGTGACAATAATTGAATTCAAATTTAATTAATCTGCAATTTAAAATAAATCTTATTTTATTATGACTATGGAACTCATGAGATTCACTAAGTTCCAATAGGGTAATTTTGCTCCTGGCCCTGTTAGATCTGCAAAGTTCACTTGGCACATTTTAGGGGAGTAGGAGAGCTATTCCACGAGTTAATTATATAACAGCCTGTCATAGTCATTATCATACACATAGAAACAATACAACATGGCGGATTCCACTGTCACGGCATGTGCTGTCCCAAGGTCCGTGGAAATCTTCAGCATTGATTTCATAAGCATGATCCTTTATGGCATTAGGTTAAATATAGCTAAGGAAGTCTTCTGCTGGATACCACCTTCCATTCTTTCTCAGCTGATGAATCAGTGCTGCACCATGTTGAACACTTGTTGGGGAAAACACTGAAATTAGCAGGGTCAGCAACTGTTCTCTGGAACTCTGGATGGTGCCTTCAGTATCCCTCAACAAAAGTGGCTGAGTGGTAATGATGCTAATTTAGTTGGCCAAGTGATGAAAGATCTGCAGTAGGTATATACTGAATCACCACCTGGTGTAAATCTTCACCAATGATTATTGACCTGAAACATTAGCTCTGCTTCTCTCCCCACAAATGCTGCCTGACCTCCTGAATATTTCATGATTTTTTTAATATTTAGAGATACAGCACAGTAACAGACCTTTCCAGACCAAAATGCCCACACTGCTTTCAATAAAGACAAGCTCTTCCTTTTTGCTAAATGTGATTCCAATCACTGAACTGTTTCCATTGACTGTAGTTTTACTATGGCTCCTTAATGACACACTTGTTCCCATGCTGCCGTGTTGACAAGAGCCATCACTCTGGAATTCAGCCCTTTGATCCATGTTTGGTCCAAACCATAAAAAAGGTCTGAAGCCAAGTAGTCCTGCACAAACCAAGTATGCATTAGTGAGCAGATTATTGGTGAGTCAGCATTGCTACATAGTACTGCGGATGACAGCCTTTGCTGATAAATGAGAGCAGACTGATTGATAAGTAATTAGCCACAGTAGATTTAACCTGCATGACAGAACTGGGTAATTTTCAGTCTTATCAGATAGATTTGATTGTAGCCACATTGGTAAGGTTAGCCAGTGAAAATACAAGCTCTAGGGCAGCATGGTAGTATAGCAGTTAGCTCAATGCTTTTCAGCACTAGCTGTAAGATCAGGATTCAATTCCTGCAGCTGTCTGTAAGGAGCTTGTATGATCTCCCCAAAATGGGTGGGTTTCCTTGAGATGCTCTGATTTCCTCCCACAGAAGGCGAGTTGTGAGCAAGCTATGTTGGCACTGGAGGCATGGCCACCTTGCCATTTGACCAGCACAGCATCTTGCTGATTTGATTTGACACAAATGATGTATTTCACTGTATGTCTCATTGTACATGTGACAAAGCTAATCTTTAATTCTGGAACACAGCTTAGAACTGATCTGTTGGCCATGGAATAGTTTAGCATTGTTATTTTCAGGCTCTTTTTACCAGTTTGACATGTATATATGCATAGAGTGCCTATAAAAAGTATTCACACCCACTGGAAGTTTTTATGTTTTATTGTTTTACTTGTTTCACAGTGGATTTATTTTGGCTTTTTTTGACTCTGATCAACATAAAAGACTCCGTTGTGTCAAAGTGAAAACAGATCTCTACAAATTGGTCTAAATTTGATTACAGTTATTAAATTTAAAATAATTGATTGCATAATTATTCACCCCCTTCAGGTCAGTATTTAGTAGATGCATCTTTGGCAGCGATTACAACCTTGAGTCTGTGTGGATTGGTCCCTATCAGCTGTGCACATTTGGAGACTGTAATTTTTCCCCATTCTTCTTTATAAGACAGCTTAAGCTTTGTCAGATTGCATGGGGATTGTGAGTGAACAGCCATTTTCAAGCCCAACCCCAAATTGTCAATTAGATTGAGGTCTGGACTCTGACTTGGCCACTCCAGTACATTAACTTGCTTTTAAGTCATTCCAGTGCAGCTTTGGGTTTATGCTTGGGGTCATTGTCTTGCTGGAAAACACATCTTCTCCCAAGTTGTAGTTCTCTTGCAGACTGCATCAGGTTTCCTCCAGGATTTCCCTGTAGTTTGCTGCATCCATTGTACCCTCTACCTTACAATCCTTCCAGAGCCTGCTGCACAATGTAGCCCCCACCATGCTTCTCGGTAGGAATGATGTGCTTACGCCAAACATAGCATTTAGTCTGATGGCCAAAAAGCTCAATTTTGGTTTCATCAGACCATAGAACCTTCTTCCAGCCAACTTCAGAGTCTCCCACATGCCTTCTGGCAAACTCTAGCTGAAATTTCATGTGAGTTTTTTTCAACAGTGGCTTTCTCTTTGCCACTCTCCTGTAAAGCTGTGACTGGTGAAGCACCCGGGCAACAGATGTTGTATGAACAGTCTTTCCCATCTCAGCCACTGAAGCTTGTAACTCCTCCAGAGTTGTCGTAGATCTCTTGGTGGCCTCCCTCACTAGTCCCCTTTTTGCATGGTCACTCAATTTTTGAGGATGGCAAGCTCTAGGTAGATTTACAGCTGTGCCATATTCTTTTCATTTCTTGATGATTGATTTAACTGTACTCCAAGTATCCAGTGACTTGCAAATTTTCTTGTATCCATCTCCTGACTCGTGCTTTTCAATAACCTTTTCGTGGAGTTGCTTGGAGTGTTTTTTATTTTGTCTTCATGGTGTAGTTTTTGCCAGGATACTGACTCACTAGCAGTTGGACCTTACAGATACAGGTGTATTTTTACTACAATCAATTGAAACACCTTGTCTGTATACAGATGATCTCCATTTAACTAATTATGTGACTTTTAAAACCAATTGGCTACACTGGTGATTTGGTGTGTCATATTAAAGGGGGTGAATACTTATGCAATCAATTATTTTGTGTTTTATATTTGTAATTAATTTAGGTCACTATGTAGAGATCTGTTTTCACTTTGACATAAAAGAGTCTTTTTCTTTGATCAGAGTCAAAAAAAAGCCAAATTAAATCTGCTGTGATTCAATGTTGTAACACAATAAAACATGAACACTTCCAAGGGATTGAATACATTCTGTAGGCACTGTATACTGCACCTTTGCTAGGATAGCACCTCACTTAAAAACATACATTAATTTTGCTTCCAGCAAGCCTTTGTACTCACTAAATTGGGGTTGATTCACTGAATTGATTGGAATAGCAGTGTGAGAGGTAGGCCAGCCCAAGAAGATGATGTCAAATTCATCCTACTGCTGACTGTCTGCAGGGTCTCATGGACATTCAGTTTGGAGCTATCAGACAGCATTGTATCACAATGGCAGTGCGATACTAGGTGTGGAGAAGGACTTTCTCTCCACAAGTAATATTCCATTGCAGCTTCCACTAATGTTGTATGGATAGATGCATCAGAAGATTGATAAGGTTAATAGCAACTAGATTTATTCCTTGAAAATGAAATCTCTACCTAAGCTAGGAATTTGAAATAAAAATGGAAAATACTAGGTGGCACGTCAGTGTAGCAGTTAGTGTTAGGAGCCTGTACGTTCTTCCCATGGGTTTCCTCTAGGTGCTCCATTTTCCTCCCACATTCCAAAGATATATGGGTCAGTAGGTTAACTGGTCATTTGAGTGTGTTTGGGCATCACAAACTTGTTGGGCTGGAAGTGACTATATGTGCTGTATCCCTAGATTAAAGACACATTTGTATCCCCAAAATGCAACACCTTGCACTTATCAGAATTGAACTCCATTTGCCATTCCTTGCCCGCTTACCCATCTGATCAAGATCCCTCTGTAAATTCTGATAACCATCTTCACTATTTACCAGCAATGCCTTATACATTCTCATCCAATCCTTGACTTAGAACACAGCTGTTTTATAATATCATTCATTTTAAATGTTCATTCCCTTCACCAGTAGAATACCATGGCTGAGGTGACTTGTAAACTGAAGTGCACTGCAGGCACTCACTCAGAAAGACAAAGGCAGTTGATGCATGGAATACCATCTTGTATAGGTTATCCTTCAACTCATCCATACTTAGAAATATGTCACCAGTTGATAAGTAACACTAGAACTCTTTCACAACAACTTTGTGGAACTGCCTTCACCGTAAGGACTGTGGCACCAGAAAGGAGACTTACCAGCAGTGGCTAAGGCACAGTATTTGATGAATAAAATCCATTTTTTGAGGCCCAAACACAATGGCCTAACCCATATTATAAACAATTGTTAATTCCAGCACTGGGACCTTTATATCTTAGATCTAGCTTAAGAACAACTTCTTCCACTATTGGTACTCATTTTGTTTTCTGTCTCGATGGGATTGCCCCTGTTTAATTTCACAATTATCAACTGAGATAATATGTCTCATATTTGCTTCTCTTCTGATAATAGAATTACTTTAGAAAGCTATCGTACAAGACCTCCTCAAGACTAATCTCTGCATATTCAATGTTCAGTTTATCTTTAAATTGAGCAGCTAATATCCATTTATCTTCATCATAATGTCCCCATACTTTTACCTTAATAACCTTGCCTATCGCATCCTTCATTCCAGTCTAGTCCATTAAAGTTTCAAGTTAAATCTCAATCCTTGTGCTAATATATTTAGGCATGTAATCCTTTCTAAGATGATATTGTCCTGCTCTCAAAACTTTGGCTTAATAGCCTTACATCTTTATCACACCATTGTAACTTCAGCTTGAATTTTTTTGTGGAATCATTTGTTTCTTAACTTCTTTTTGTATACAGGCCTGCTTGTATCTCAAATGCCTGGCAAAACATTTAGTTAGCCCCATGCAATAAATCTTTCTTTGATTTGTTAATCCTTTTTATTTTGCTTTTGACAAAGCTCATTAGGATCTTTTTACAATTTTCAAGATTTGTTTGAATGTAACCTTGTTTTAATGTTTGAGAAATTACAAATATTTTACATAAAATATTACATAATATTTTTGCTATTTTGTTGTGGAGTATTTTTATCAAGGTGCCCTTTCTGGAGATAGGTATCATTTTATGTGATCTCTCCTCCACCCAAAAGCTATAAGATAAACAATGAAGAGCAGAACCATTCTTGACTTCTCATCCTAATCCAGGTATAGTTGCAGCAATGGTAGTGTCACTTCTGCTGTGCACAGTGAGATTACTTGGCCTATCTTGGTACTTCTTCATGGACTGCTTTCACTCATTGAGTTTTGAGCATAGAACATACAGTAGAAGACTACAGCACAGTTCAGGCCTGTCAGACCACAATGTTGTGACAACCTTTTAGCCTACTCTAAATCAACTTACCTCTGACATCCCCCGATACTTTCCACCAGTCTCTTTAAAATAATGCTACCTGATATTTTACGTTTCTGCCCTGGGAGAAAGTCTCTGGCTGTCCAGTCGATCTATACCTTTTATCAAGACCCCTCGCATTTTCCTTCACTCCTAAGAGAAAAGCCTTAGCTCACTCACCCTGTCCACAAACCAAGCTCTCTAATCCAGGCAGCATCCTGGTAAATTCACTCTGCACCCTCTATAAAACTTCAACATCCTTCCTATAAGGAGGTGACCAGAACTGAGCGTACTATTCCAAGTTTGATCTAACCATGTTGTTATAGAGGTACAACATTACCTCATGATTCTTGAACTCAAAACCCGACTAACAAAAGCCAACACATTATGCACCTTCTTGACCACCCTATAAAATTGCGTGGCAACTTTGAGTTATCCAAGATTTGAATTTTCTAAAAAAGAAAGCAGTGAGTTTAAAAATAAAAGTTTTTTCTCCCCCTTGTTGCCAGCACCCCCAGAAATAGCACTTTTTCTTCAGTGTTTTGATTATCAAATATGTGCACACATATTCCATCAACTTCTCCTGTTTGCACATGAAAATGACTGAGGATTTTTTAATATAACCACATTTAGTTTCATAAGAATACTTGAAACAGTAGAGCAAATTATCTTTTTTTTAGACACAGGATGCGGCATTGCATTCATCGGGAAGAAAACTGTTGAGCTTTGGGGGCAAAAGAAATATAAATCGCAGAAGTGTATATTGTTTATATTATCTTTAGTTTCCTTTTGTTAAATTTGTAATATTTTTAGTTATCTGGATGATGTAAAATTTAGTATTGAATTGGATGTTGGGAAAATTCAGTTATATCTGACTGAAGTTATGATATAATTGATGATTTTGTGTTATTACTTTACATCTAAGTTCCTTAAAGGGGAAAATAAGGTAACTTTGATATATTTAATGGGGAATCACTTCATTCAATTTTAAAGTAGATCAATTTTGGATGCTTTAACTGATTGATATTGTGCTTCCTTTTTGTTGAATTTTTAATGATATTCATTGTTAACAAAGTATGCAATATACTTATATATGTATCTATATGCATTGAAGTGTTAGGTTCAAAAGAAGAAATCATTCAAGATCTGACATGTTGCCAGATCTTTGTGATCTTGAGGCAGCATTCAATTAATGCATTTCAGAAGCAATACCAGTGGGTTTTTTGTTTAACTTAAATGCATTTTATATAGACTAACCTATTTGAGGTCTGAAATGCAGTGCTACACAGTAAGTAATAATTTACCCTCCTGTTTTCTACTGTCATTCATTTTCGTTACCAGACGATATGATAGCATAGATTCTGCTGCAAATGGCCGTAGTGATCTAGAGTCTGCATCTGAGTCTAGTCAGCTAACCAGCCGCCAATACTCCCTCGAAAGTAGGCAGTCTCTAGATCTGTCCGATAGGTGGGTTCTGTTCTTCTTGGCCTTGATGTTGCTGTGTAATGGTGTGCTATGATGGTATGAAGATAATGTTGGCTCAACTGTTTGCATGCTTTTAATGTTTCCATAGATGTTGTGTTTCCAGATAGGATAAAGCTAATTACAAAATCTATTTAAAGATAGAAAGCAAGTCAAACTGTATTATGAACATGAGTAAAAAAAAAATCTGTATATATGTATATTTAAATTCTCTTGAGTTTTTGATCATAATTTAATTTCTGTTTGTCATTTTTCTCAATATTCAATTAAGTTGAAATGTTTTCAATATGATTCTCTTTTTTTTTAATCCATTCCTTAATATTGCTTTCAAAACCTTCTGTTGTCTACTTACCCATGCCTTGCCTTCACAAGCTGGAGCACCTTACAAGGAAGGGTTCGAATCATACCAGTGGCTTCTGGTGCTGGAGAAAAAGACTGGGAAAGTAAAAATACCAAGTTAGGGAAACAGTTCAACAGCTTTTCTGTGAAAGAAAGTCAGAAAAACAGGCAAGAAGAAATCCTAAAGAAGAATCCTACAAAAGAAAATAATCATAAATGCAGAGAGTATGCAGATGGGAAAAACCAAAAAATATTAAGGTGTAAGCAGTTTCACAATGGAAAATCAAAGAATTTGCTTTATTCCAGTTATCCAGAAGAATATAATACTATAGACAGGCGAAAAAAGAAAGGCAGACATAAAGTTTTGGAGGACAAAGACATGGAAAAGCAAAACTATTCTAACAGTTTAGATAACCCCTCCCCCAGTGGTACATTTATCAGCAACCTTTCCAGTAAAGTGTTAGGAATAAAATCTGAAACGATGAAATGGAATCTTAGTGACCCTTTGCTGTATAGCTATGATATGGTGTCAGCAGCAGGCCAGCAGAATAAGTGGGAACCTGTGAAAAGAAGTAACATTTGGAGATTGAATGAGTCATTCAACAACAGCCTTGATGATATGATCGATGTAGAAGAATGCCTGCCGGAAATATACAAAGAGGAAATGTCAGAAGGACTGTTACCTCATATATATGATACATACAGGAGTAGTGACTCTGATGAACTTTGTTCTTCTGGATCTAATGATGAGCAAGAAGTAGTATTAATTCCACAGTCTTGGGAAGAGGATGACAAAGCTTACATGAATTACAGGAAACAAGATATCACTGCTCCAAACATCCCTCAAAGCATTCATCAACCAAAACTCATTCTGGATGAAGAAAATGATGACAGGTTAAACCAAACTAAAAACAAGTTACATTCCTCACAAAGGGAGCAAATGAATGAAGATTTTATTGATACAATGGATGAACTGCAAGGTCTAGTGGCATCTGTGTCTGAGTACTTGGCAGAAAAGGAACAGGAAATTAATAAATTTGGTTCACTTCCAAGACTGCAGAATAAAGCTCTCAGGCATTCTCAGGAAGAGTCCATTCAGCATATTAGTGAAGATAAAGTACCTTGTTGTCATGCACAAGAATTGGAAAATCAAAAAGGGTGGAAACAGGCTGCTGTAAAATGTGATAGTGAACGTAGTGATCAAAAACTGGACTCCATTCCTGATCTTACTGGTGTGAAGAATACAATGCAGTCTTTATTTGGTTCAATAGGTGTGAGAATAGGAATAGGGAAAAGGCAGCATTCACTTATGGATAAAATATTTTCTGTTACTTCAGAAACTCCAGACAAAGTGAATAAGGATCACACTGATCTTGAAAACTTACTGTCTCCCTTAACCAATGATTCAAAAATTAATGCTCCTATGAATGACGCACCAGAAGGAACTGATACCTTGCTGTCTAAACCTCTATGCCATTCTCTTGAAAACAAAGAATCTGCTTTTCCAAGTGTGTTTAATGCAGCAGAAGAAAACATATCATTCTCAATTGTGAAGCAAAAGCCACAGGATGAAAACATCTCGGTCATAACTGAACCAACACAAAACACAGTCATTGACTCATTATTTGGGAAGCTAAAGCCTTTAAAGTTCTTCATCGGAAAAAATGCGTCAAGTGATACACAGAATGATATTGAACCAAATAGAACACATCAAGCTTCTGACCCTGATAACAAAACTATCGCTTCCAATGATAATATAATTTCAAGCTGTGAAGGAAAAGATGCTTTGCATGTATTTGAAAATCGCGCCCTCTTTGATGACATTGAGAATAACTCTCAAAATAATTTTGATGACAATTTGTACCAACAAGATAACTCTTTAACAAATACCTCGCAGAAATACGTTGCTCTAAATAATTCTACCGATCATGCTCCAGATAAATCTACATCTGCCTTTGAGTTACATAACATGTCACAAACTATAGATCAGTCAATTCCCATTGTACCAGAAGATTACGATAAACCTGACATTCTGGGACCAAATATTGTTCATAACAATAAATTAGAGAATGACATGAAGTTTTCTCAGAAAATAGAAACCTCTTTACAAACCAACTCCATTACATCAAACCATTCTGGAATTAATCTGGGAAGTTTTAACTCTTTTAAAAAGTCACTAAGTCATGTTTTATACTCTTCATTGGACAATGAAACACAAACTGCACCTGACACTGTATCAAAGTTTACTTTCCACAGATCTGCTGAAGATCTTCGAAATGAAGAGAAAACTGGCGATCATCAGTCTTTCTCCCTTCTCGGAAAATTGAAACGCCCATTCTTTTCTTCTGAAAACATTTCTTCTGAAAATCAAAAAGAAGTTAACTCAGATGGAAATCTCTTTTCTGTAAAATTTCCTATGACGGACCGACCATCAGTATTTAAACAAAGAACAAATCCACAAGCAGATAAAATTAAAGCATCTAGTGAATACAAAGATAAGATGTTGTTAGATATTTCAAAGTTTTCTTCAGATTACAAACAAAAAAATGATGCTGATAAAAAGGAAAAACAGAGCAGTAGTGAACAAGGATTTTTTTCAGGCTTGTTTAAATTTTCATTCAGTAAAAATGCATCCACATCAACGCTAGAAAGGAGCGATAAAGGGGAAATTTTGAGAACTGCATCTAAGCAAGAAGATCTGAATAGACATATCAGATTTTCGGATGCAACAATGTCTTCCTCCAATCATTGTATTGCAGCAGCTACACCCACTTTGGAACATGAGCATATTGGATCAATGGAAGAAAAGAAAGCTGCAACAGATAAACTAACCTCTGGTGAACATGGACTTTTAAATCGGGCTTCAAATGAAAATTTATTAAGCTTAAAGCAGGAAAAGTTCAGTAGCAAAGATTATTCTGATAAAATGATAAAAATAGAAAAAAGAGACACTCACAAGGACAATTCTTTGGATATGTCATCAAAGACATCAGATCAAGCTGTCATTTTGGTTAAAGCTGAGAACAGTACACAGAGGCCAAACAATGCAAATGACAAAGAAGATTGCAGTAACCAGTCAGGTTTTATCTCAGCACTCTTTAATTTGTCAGCAAAGAAACAAGAGAGCATGTCTTCAAAGCATGAGAGTCCTCTGCAGCTCTTAAAGTTTATGGATAAAAGTCAGTCCAGTAAAGGAAAACCTGAGAACGAGGGTGGATGTCATCAGGAAAGTTCTCTCTTAGCCAGTGTTATTCAGTGTTATTCAGGAACAGGCAAAAAGACAAATGAAAAATCATCTTTCAGTTTGTTTGGACAATTCACTTCTAAAACAAAGGAGGATAAGGAAGAACCTACAAAATCTAAGGATGATTTTGATCAATCTGAAGAATCATTTTGGAGTATTAGCAAACCTTTCCTTACATCAGAGACTACTCATGATGAAAAAGTTAAGCATAAAATGCAAGTACACTTGAATGAATGTGATCTTTCTGAAAAAACCAGCACTTGCGCAAATAACTCAGCAATAAAAAGTCATAACAGTTTCATTCAGAATTTGCAAAAATTGAAGCATGGTATAACTGGTTCAATGGAACAGAAGCTTACCTGTGGAGATCATCTAGAATATAATCCATTAAGAATAAATGATGAAAAATGTATAGAACTGATAAATCCCACTAATTTCAGCAATTTGAACGTTGAATTGGAATTAAGAAATGATAACTGTATTAACAATTGTTCATATGAAGGTGCAAGTTCAAGTTGTTTAGATTTGACTATAAATCAAGATGCGTCCCAGGCCCAGTGTAGAGACCGGAACCGTGAGAGAGAAGCATATTCTCATATAATGAATTTTTCAATAAATGACACCAGTTTTGAAGAGTGTAGGTATTTATGTAACAATAGGATTGAAAATGACATTGAATTTGATTACTTGGAACTTGGTGAAAAATCAAGGGATATCAGTATACCGTATTTATATCATGAAGATGGTGACCAAGGAGATGCAAGATGTACGGGCACAGGGCTAGGGAAAGATTGGAATTCACTGGAATTTGAGGATGATGAATGGAGTTCTTTAGAATTACCTCTGGATTTAAGTTTCTCTGGCAACGCAGTTGCTTGGCTTTTCACACAAGAGCAAGAGTCAACTAGCAAAGAAGACTCATTTTTTCTTAAGATCTACCAAGAACAGCAAGAATGGTTAACTTTATTTCAACAAGGAATATGGTGGCCTTCAGATGATGCTGAGTATGGTTACTACATCTTTAGTGATAGTAAGTACATATATTCCTTGCTTACTGATGGCAGCGGCCAGTTTATATACCTATGGAGTCCAGAAAGAGACGAAGAGAAAGAAGAATGGGAGTATTATCAATGGTTGAATGATGATTTTGACACTGAGCCTAATAATTACATAGTTCCTGTTTGTGGTTTTAAAGTACCTATTCTGAGTTATTTGGATTTATTCTGGTGCTGTGAAGAGCTATCAATGGAATCAGAAATTGATGATGCACCTCTCGATCTTTCTCTGATTCTGGAAAAAAATAAACAACTCATAAATAAACATTCAGGTGCTTTTGCAGATGTATTTAAGGATTCAGTAGAATGGGCCAAAGAAGAGCCGCTGAACTTTTCAGCAAGACAAAGCTCATATAGATTGGAAAAGCTTAAGATGGATTTAAAATCTGAGCAGCAACTCATTCATCTCCATGAACCACTTCAGAATACAGCTTTTGATCTTAGAATAGTCCAAAGTGGCCATTTGACT
The DNA here is from genome assembly GCF_048418815.1 of Hemitrygon akajei. Lineage (NCBI taxonomy): Eukaryota > Metazoa > Chordata > Chondrichthyes > Myliobatiformes > Dasyatidae > Hemitrygon > Hemitrygon akajei. The sequence continues at coordinate 32,487,953 of NC_133136.1, forward strand.
CGTACAACAATAGCCAATGCAGCAACTGCAAGTGAAACATCTGACTATACATTTTCAAAATCACAGTCTAAATCTCTGTCACAGCCTTTCTTCACAGACAAACTAAATCTGTTTAATTCTTCTGCTAAGCTTTCGAATGCTTACAAATCTGAACAAAAGATATCAGAATGTACAGAACCATCTGAAGGACACAAACCATCTTTTAAGAGGATTACACATTTTTTCTCAGCATTGGGTGGTTTAGTTGTGAAACCAAGCAGGGGAAATTCTGATCATTCTAATTTGTCACCCACAGATGCAACATCGGTTACTCCTGCAAAGAATACGTTAGAAATGGATAGGACTAGAACTCCCCCACAGAATGATGATATGAATAAAGCAAATGAAAATAATGACAATGTACAACTGTTGACAGCTAATCATGATCATACACCAAGCAATATATTTGCAGCTGGTATAAAAAGCTTGAAATCCATTTCCACAAGCTGGAAGTCACACACAAATGTTGCTGGAGAACAGCCGGTTGCAGTTAATGAGCATCTGAATGTTATAAATCAGGATTTTTCTGCACTCGGATCTGATCATTTTCTAAATGATAAGCACAACTTAAACCAGAACACAGTGGAGGTAAGATTGCAGCCAATACCTGAGAACATTTCCAACATAAATCAAAATTCAGTTACTTCAAACCCACAACACAAAGATTTATCAATTGAGTTGCCATCTCAAAAACATCAAGCTGCTCCTGAAACTTCCACCCAGACTGTACAAGAGTCATTCTTTAAAAGTTCTTTTAAGATTTTTAATTTTTCTGAAAGTCAGTCTCACGTTAAAGCTGATGAGAAATTTCAAAATGTCCATGATTTTTTTATGTCAGCTAGATTAAAAGAAGAGCTTAGGCCCTCGGGCACGCAATTGTCAGAGAAAGAAATAGAGGACAAAACCAAAACACTGAAGGAGGAGGAGAACGATCGAGCAACAGCTATTCCATCTAATGCAGAAATTCACTCTTCAGGCTTCTCTTCCTTTATAGGCTCAATTGGAGCTTTCTTCAAAATGGATGCGAGTCCAGTTCAGCAATCAGATGTTTTGAACTCAACACAAAAGGAAAGTAAATATTTTTTGGATCAGCACAGAGCTCAAACTAAAAGTCAGAAAAATACACAAGAAAATGCTGCACCAGAATTCTCAAAATGTGAGGTATCACGTTCAAGACTAAAAGGTTTGCGAAAGCAGCAAACACTGAAGGAATGGAGTGCTAGCTGTGAAGTTGAAACAATGAAAGGAAGTGGCTTTACAAGTAAAATGGTAAATGTAGAAAACACTGCTGGTGTAATGGAAAAGGAAAACATTTTATCTTCTTTGAAAGCTGGCAATGGAGTCATCCCAAATAATAATAGAACATCAAGTGATGAATCTGCTTCTCTTTGTGAAGTGAAATCTGCTCAATGCATTAAGGAAACAGAGTTTTCTGATATAAAAGCATCCCCAAATGAACCTACCATTACAAATTCAAGCAAACAACTTTTACAAACACCAAGTTCTTCAAACTTTGCCACACTGAGAAAATACGATAAGGATCGAGATAGTTCTCTTCATATATCTGCTTCATCAGAAAATGAAGAAAAGTTAGAGCAAAAATCCAAATTTGGTCTCTTTGATTTATCCTTTAAGGATGATTGGAAACTTCCTAATATTTCCATTACCAAACAGCATGGAACAAATAGGGGCATATTTTCTTTTTTCAATGCAGCAGCTGATTCATCAAATCATAACCAAGTTGATAATAGTGGCTCTTCTGTACCCAGGGCCAAACAGATAGATAATTCAGATGGATTCTTCAGGTTACCAGCTTTCTTCTCAACAGCAACCTCAGCTGAGAAAAAAACAAAAGAAAGCAGTTCTGTTTTTAGTTTCTTTGACATGACGTTCAGTGATGAGAAGAAGACAAAACCATACATCTCTAAACCAAGTTTTGAGGAACAGCCTGAAAAAGATGTAAAGCAGGATGATAAAGCAACTGTAGATCAAATAGGATCTGTCACAAAAATAGAGCAGTTGAACATAATCTCATCAGCTACGCAGCCAAACAATACTGTTGCAAAAGTAAGTGAAAATAACTTATTATTCATGGAAAGCTCAGTGATAAGTAACAAAAACAATGAGCAACCAGCAGATAATGATACTTGGGTTGGAAGCACAGATGCTGATGACAATTTGTTTTGTTCAAATCAGAATGAAAATCAAACTGTATTGGAGGCAACATGTCTTCTGAACAATTATGATGCACATAAAGTTCTGACAGATGATCATGACATCATATCCAATTCTAAAGTTACGGAGAACCTGGAACTTGATAATGTCAACATTGATAATTACAATGAGTATGAAAATATTGTGCATGCTAATGTTGCTGAAGAATATGTAACAGAAACTAAACTTACGAGCAATTCAGTTTGTTTGGAGGAAAAATCACTTAAAGATAGTTGTAGTCACTTGCATTCTGAAGTGAAAAAAGATCTAGGCAAGATTGATACTGGAAGGGAGAGACATTGGGAACTGAAAAGTAACCAAACAAATGATCTGAAAAATGAAAAACAAGAGACTGTAACAATCTCCAGAGTTATAGAACAGATGGATTCTAATGAAAAAGTGAAACCTCCTGAAAGTGGCAAGTCCTTGATAGACTCATCTGTGGAAATGTTTTCTGGATTTATGACGAAATTTAAGCTGTTTTCTGCTAGTGAATCTGCAAAAAGTTCAAATAGTTCATTTTCATCATTCCAATCAGTATTTACAAATTCAAACTCAGCGTCAAGCATTCAGCATCAAAGTTCATTTTTTAATTCTCAAGGTAGCCAAACTCCATCGACCAAAAGTAATCTGCTCGATATATTTAAATTGCCTGCTGGAGAAACAAAACATCCCGACCATTTGAAAACCAGTTTGCCTCAAGAACACAATGACAAATCTAAAGAAGTAGATTGCTTCCAAGCTCCAAAGATCCCACATAAAGAAGAAGAAATGATTTTGAATGTTTCTGGTGAAAGTAAAAATTATGCTTGTACCTTGGAGCAAGAATTTGTCAGCTGCACTGTATACAATGGCACTATTCTTCATAAAGACACAAATAGTGGACAGCTGGATAACAATCTGGAGGATACTGAGGCTGCACATCAAATAGTATCTGTTGCTAGTTCAGAGGCAAAACCCACAAGAATTTTCAAAACAGATGAAATTACACTGGCTTCAGATGCACAGGAAAATGAAGAGTTGGCAGCTACAGTTTCTATAAGGGATAGTTCTTTCAGTCCTGTTGCAACAAATGTAGATATTCCACTTTTAGAAAATAATATCAAATCGGATAACGCAGTTATCAGCATTGAATTTCAAGAAAAAGATACAACTATTATACAGAACAGTGTTAATGCTTGTGATGCACCATTTTCTGGTGGTTTAACAACCAACTCAGCTTCACAAAAGTCTGACTGTGAGACACTCATGCCAGGTTTTGAAATTCCAAATGTAAAAGCACTTAGGTTCAATTTCTTGTCTCCTGGAGAAAATGGCATGTCACTTAGTTCTTTGTTTTCACAGCAGTCTTCTCTTAAAGGTAGTTCAATCAAGCAAACAGGGTTGCTATCAAGTTTCAAGAAATTTTCCAAGACACTTTTTGAAAGGGGTGCTGATCAACTGGAGAGAGAGGGAGAAACTGTGCAGGATTCGGGCTTTGGAAATCTGAATGATAGCTTATGTCAAAAAGAGTCCACCACTAGACAAGGAAGCCATGTTATCACAGAGCAACCTTTAGAAAGGGATAAAATGGATATCCCTTACATTTCAATATCTGATTCAGTGGATGAGAAAGGTCACACTAGCATATTAAAGGAGGAGGAAGGATTTGAGGAGTTAGAGCAAGCATCAGAAGTTACAGAAAACATTGCTGAAAATACTGGGAGGGAACAGTCATTTCTTACAGCAAGAAATTCAGATATTTTGCAAGATATTGCAGATGCCATTCCTTCAGAAGAATCACCGGAACAACACTCTATTAACCTGGGGAAGATAATAGGGGATGAAACAGATATTTCAATTGCAGCTTGTTCATCTCCAGAGATGGTGCATGGACTACAGGACCAAACTTTGCACACTTTGGACCTTTTGAATGTGAAAAGGCCAGTTTAGCTATCGCATGATAAATGGCACCAAAAGGTTAACCATTTATAATGCATTAGTAAATTAGTAGTAGAGTACATGTATTGCAGTAGTCTAGTGATTGAATTTCCAAATCTGTCCTTTTTCATTTTAGTGCTTGATGTGCATTACTGTAGGTCCTCCAAATGACTTAGTCCAGGCACCTAAAATTATGCCCCATTGTATCCAGTCCACTGCTAATAATAATTAACTAAAATAACCAAGAAACCATATAAGCTCTTGCCTTTCATATCATTTCCACCATTGTCAATATATATTTACCAGCTGCTAATGTAAAGCTTGAACACTTTATTTGATAATAGGTTAAAAGGAACATTTTAATTTATATACCATAATGAAAAATGCTAATTTGGATTGGACATCTCATTGTAATATTGAATTTAATCTGGTTCCTTGTCACTGCTCGTGCCTGGTTATGTTTGGCAATGTGTAACCCATGGTATATTAGCTTTGGTGTGAATACAGCTAATAGGCACTTGTCTTTTTCTGCATTCTGCCACCCACATTGAAAGACATCCTTTGGTTTTTATCTTTTCATTTTGGTGTTGGCTTACTTTTATTCAATTAACATCACTTTGGATTTAATGAAAACAAAACTTGATGAGAAGTTTTGCTTTTACTAGAGAAGAAAATGCTGGTAGGCGTCATCTTCAGATTGTGAATTGGACTTGGAATTGGTGTACTATTGTCATATGTACGAAGGTACAGTGAAAAGCTCGTCTTGCATGCTGCCATATAGATCAAACCATTGCACAATGCATTCAGCGTGCACAAGCTAAAACAGTATTAAATGTAGAATAAGAGCTACAGCTACAGAGGAAGTGCAGTGCAGATAGCCAAAACTTGAAAAATCATAACAAGGTAGATTGCAAGGTCAAGACCCCATCTAATTGGGAATCATTCAATAGCCTTCTAACAGCAAGGTAGAAGCTGTCCTTGAGCCTAATAGTATGCACTTTCAAGCTTTTGTTTCTTCCGCCCAGTGGGAGTTGGGAGAAGAGAGAATGTGTTTGGTTAGGGTCTTTGATTATGCTGGCTACTTTTCTGAGGCAACAAAAAGTGTAGATGGAGTCCATGGAGAGGAGGCTGGTTTTTGTGCTGTGCTGAATTTTGTCTGCAACTCTGCAAGTTTCTTGTCGTCATGGACAGAGTAGTTGCCATACTAAGCTGTGATACATCCAGAGAGGATGCTCTCTTTGAAGTAACAGTGAAAATTGGTAAGAGCTGAAGGGAACATGCCAAATTTCTTTAGCCTCTTGAGGATGTAGAGGTGTTGGTGAACTTCCTTGGCTGTAGCATCTACATGGTTGGGCCAACACAGGCTATTAATAATGTACTTACTTAATAACTTGAAATTCTCAACCTCAACTTTGTTAATGAAGATAGGAAACTGTACAGTGTCCCTCCTATTGATGTCATTAACCAGCTCTTTTGTTCTTCTGACATTAAGGGGAAGGTTGTTGCTATGATACCATGTTACTAAACTCTCTATCACCTTGCTTTAATCCGACTTATTCTGATTTGAGATATGGCCCACTACAGTGGTATCATCTGCAAGCTTGCAGATGGAGTTAGAACAGTATCTGACCATGTAATTAAGAGTGCAGTCGGAGTCTGAGGATGCAGCCTTGTGGGGCTCCAGTGTTGAGGATAATCACGGTGGAGGTGTTCCTCCTTATCGTTACTGATTGTGGTCTATAGGTCAAAAAGTTGAGGATCCAGTTGCAGAGGGAGGTGTTAGGTCCCAGATCTTAGAGTTTGGTGATGAGTTTGCTTGAAATTATAGTATTGAAAGTGGAACTGTAGTCAATAAGCAATAGAGTAACATAGGTATCTTTGCTGTCCAGATGCTCCAGACATGAGTATCGGACCAGGGTGAAGGCATTTGCCATAAACATATTTGACTGGTAGGTGAATTGTGGTGGGTTGAGGCTGGTATTACTGTGTGAAATGACCAGCCTCTCGAAGCTCTTCTTGATGGCAGATGTCGGAGCCACCTGGTGGGAATCATTACAGCACCTTGCCTTATTTTCTTTAGGTAGTAGTGTGGTGGTGGTCTTCTTAAAGCAGATGAGTACCAAAGATTGAAGTGGGGTGGGGAGGGGGGTTAAATATGTCTGCAAATAACCCTGTCAGTGATCTGTACAAGATCTAAGGAAATGTATCATTTCCTAATGTTGTAGTTACAATTGAGTGACGTCAAAAATAATCAAGTGCTGTTAAAATCTGACCTATAATATAATGCAGCAGTATATTTTCTGATAACTCTGAAATCTTTCGACATCTTTGTCATAAATACTTTTCAAGACTCCTCATCAAGAATAACATTATTACAGTCAATTAAGCTGCAAGGATTGGGGAGGATTCAAATCAGAATATGTTGAGAGGCAAAATAATATTATGATTGAGTTTGATTTATGTGAACAACTCTTTCAAACTGCTGCTGTAAAGACTGTGGTAGTGTAGATATCATGATGGTGTTTGTATCATTGATTGAAATCTTTTGAAAGTACAGTACAATATAAGCAAAAAAAGCTGGTTTGCTTTGATATGCTTTGCACACAATGGTGTTAGAAGCTTCTTACCACTGGCGATGATTTAAGCTATAGATTCAAGTTTCTTAAATGGTCTGATGATATTTTAACAATATGGCACATCCACAATACCTGTCTTGTGCAGTCCAAGCATTTATTTTATTTGCAAGATTCTAAGGAGTTGTGAACAATTCATTGAGGGTTGTACCCCTTATCTTTTAAATAGTAAAAGTAAGTTTTAAACAACTTCTTCAGCGTACTAGAACTACCAGACTATTCAATCCATCCTCTTTTAATATGACATTGAGATATATTTTGTGGGTGATGCAAAGCAATAGTTCTTGAACATTCTATCCAATTTTACAGTTAATTTTGTATTAAAGAAAAATTATTAAATAAGCACAACTGACTAATTAACTTCATTGTCTTTCATAATTGCATAAACTTATCCAAAATAAGGGAATTCAAAGTAAGATGCACACAATAGTGTACTTATTTCTTCTCTTTGCATTGTCATTGAGCAGATTTCAAAAGTCTGCATATATTTTGTAAGACTTTTTCCTTTCCTTGTATGTCCGTGAAGGATCATGTTGTAGGTTTCGTAAGGTTTTTTTTTCCCATTATAATAGGATAGCTAATTATAGATTCATGGTTACTTTGATCTCAAGTTTATTCTTAAATGATCCATAAGGAATGGATACCAGTGGAAGTTTGTGGAAAAAAAAATATTTTTGAAATTACCACCAGTTTCTGCAAATTAAGCTTAAGCTTCCCAGCTTTTGACTTTGAATTCAACTGGACCTTGTTGTTGCAAGATGAAACAGTTACACTCACTTTGCTAATCTATTGAGTCTGGGATGTAAGATTTGGAAGCGATTCCTTGCCTTGAGATGCTGCTTTCTACAGAAACTGTTCTTCTTTGGTAGTCCCTCGCAACTGAACATGACTTGCTTTAGCTCTGGATTTCAGGGTTATAGCATTGAGTTCAATAGACGAACTCTAGACACTACCATGAAAATGCAGTAAGTGCCAAATGAAGCAGACATGTGGGTAGTTTGTGTGGTAGTATGTTCTTTTTATATCATTCTACCATTTATATAGGGCTTCTTTGTGCTCCAGTACACGGCCCTAGTTCTCAGTACCAGCCTTTTTGGACCTTCTCACCTTTAAGCAGTCATAGTCTTGAAATATCTAGGAGTCATTGTGCGGTTTCACCTTTTCAAGAAGCTTCAAGCATATGCTTGAATCTTTTTCTCTGTTTGATAATCTGCTTCCACAACAAGGCTCACAACAGAGTATCTGTTTCAGGAATTTTGCAGCAGGCATACGAATGATGTTGCCTGTCCTACATGGCTAACTGGTCGTAGCCTGGGCCCCAATGCTGGAGGTGTTTTCCTGGAAGAGGGCACTGACATTAGCTCACTTATCTTTCCAGTGAGTTTGCAGAATTTTATGGAGATAAAGCTGGTGATATTTTTGAAGTGCCCTTAGATGCCTATTGTGGGTCGTCCAGATATTAGAAGCGCATGGATGTAGATATTACTGCTCTGTCATGAATTTTATGTGCCAGTTCTGTGAATTTGATTTTTAAATACTTTTTTCCTCAGTCATTCAAAGGCATTGAAGACAGCAGTGAATTCCACCTGAGCCAAGAAGTGGCTCTTGAAATAGGAGAAACAATCCACATTTTGCAGTGTTGTTGTGAACTTTTATTGTCTAAATTTCATGTGGTGCACCAAAGGCAGGTTGGTAAATTGCTGAGACTTGTCTCGCTGATACTGACTGTTAGACCCATTTTCTCATATGCTTCTATGAAGATACACAAACACATTGTTTGTCTGTTGATGTTCAGGTGATCTTTGTTCTGAAGTGCAATTATACAATATCCTATTAGTTTTGAAATATAGTACTGCTCCCAAGGGAAGTTACAACATCTGGTGAGAATGACTGGGGAGATATTGGGGCAATGGTGCAGCCTTGTTTGAACTGGACTTCAGCATTTGGTGCTGTTACATATCTTGTTGATTAGTATTGTGGCTACCTTCATGAACAAACTTAAAATGGAGATGAATTTCTGGAAGCCAGCTGAACTTGAGGAGAGTATTCCACAGTTCCTCTCTAACGATGGAGTGCAGGGCTTTAGTGAGATGGAAAAAGAACATGTATAGTGCTGCTCCTGCAATTTTCTCGGAAATGCCAAAGTTTTCATGTTGCCTCTGGATGGATGGAATCCTCGCTGTGATTCAGGAAGCATTTCTTCATTTGTTGCGAAGGATCCTGAATTTCCACGTGGCAAACAGCAGGGAGACCCTTTGATAATCAAAGATGGTAATGGCTGTGACAACACAAGCAAGAAGTACACTTGGCATAACTGTATTGCCTCATACATCACTATTTGATGTGTATCAATCTGAACTGACTGGTAGTCATGTACAAGATGTAGAAGTTCAGTGTTTATGCTCTTCGTTTTCTTTCTTGCCCAGTCTTGTATTACTTTCCACCATCTCTGATGCTTTATGCAGTTTCTTCACCATTACTTGAACTTTGTTGGTCTTGCCTGAAGATTTCTACTGTTTAGCATTAATCAGGACTTAAGTGCACATTATAAGGATTTATAAAGATTGTATTTAGGAATTCACTCATAAGAAGGAAATGGCTAAAATATGCTCTCCACCCCATCATGAATACCTTTTATAAGGTTATCTTCAAAATTCATAAAATAAACTTTGCCTCTATTTGGCTGTTATAAACTATGATTACTTTCTTATTGTAGTGTCATTCTTCAGCAGCTTTTACAAAACTTCACCTTGTTGAGACAGCCGTAACACTTATTACACACTTACCAAATGCATTTGGTTTTGTATTTCCTCCCAAGCACCAATTTACAAAGAAAAATATGAACAACCATATGAATAAAATATTCTTTGAAACTTTATTTATAACTGACACTGGCTCTCAGTTGCTTGAGATAAACCTGCAACTTAGCTATGGAAAGTGGAAGCAGTAGAACTGAATTTTGAAAGTTCTCAGTACATTTAGTAGATAGTGACATATTATAAAATGTGTTTTATAATATTCCTATCCACTTTTATTTTTGTAACAGTTACTCTCTATTTCCTTTGGCTTTTGTCACATTGAATTATACTTCCTTAAATAGGATTCCCATGGTTTGTTTGTATATAAATAGGTTTTCATTTGCTCTGCCAATAGATAAAACATTCACTCTAACAAACAGGTGCTTTCGCACAGGTTTTGGATGAGACCTGTCGTTTGCATGTGGGAAAAACAATCTCATGGTACAATTTTAATAGAACAAAGTTTTGTAACTAGGCCAATATTGATTCCTCAATGCATATTGTGAAACAAATTATCTGCTAATTGTAATAAAGACTACAGTGGATTCTGGTTAATTGGGACACACTGGGAGCAGTACATTTTGGCCCAATTAATTGGCTGCCCTAATTAGCCGAAGTTTCATGGAAGTAGTTAAAATGGTATAAAAGAATAACTACCATTTAACTGAGAAACATATTATATATTTGAATGAAATACAGAACAAATTAGAACACTACCTATACTACAATAGTACAATAAAACTGTGTATTAGTTCCTAATAGTTATAAACGGAGGGATTCATCCAGAGTACATGCTGCCACATTCTTTTGATTGGTTGCAAGTCAGGGGTTCCCAACCTGGGGTCCACAAACCCCTTGCCTAATGGTATTGGTCCATGGCATAAAAAGGTTGAAAAACCCTGCTGTAAATGGATAAAATCAGCATATAAAAGCTAGTGCAGATAATGGACTATCTTCATAGAGTGTTTCATCCAAATATTCATTTTCATTGTAACATTCATGATGATTATTGGTGTTTCAAATTCTTTGTAGTTCTTGACTTGTTGAAGTAGTGAACTGGGAACTGGGTCAGGTGACAGATCTGTCAGTGGGTGAGCATCTGGGGGACAGTGATCACCGCTCTCTGGCCTTTAGCATTATCATGGAAAAGGATAGAATCAAGAGGATAGGAAAATTTTTAATTGGGGAAGGGCAAATTATGAGGCTATAAGGCTAGAACTTGCGGGAATGAATTGGGATGATGTTTTTGCAGGGAAATGTACTATGGACATGTGGTGGATGTTTAAGGATCTCTTGCAGGATGTTAGGGATAAATTTGTCCTGGTGAGGAAGATAAAGAATGGTAGGGTGAAGGTGACAAGTGAAGTGGAAAATCTAGTCAGGTGGAAGAAGGCAGCATACATGAGGTTTCGGAAGCAAGGATCAGATGGGTCTATTGAGGAATATAGGGTAGCAAGAAAGGAGCTTAAGAAAGGGCTGAGAAGAGCAAGAAGGGGGCATGAGAAGGCCTTGGCGAGTAGGGTAAAAGAAAACCCTAAGGTATTCTTCAATTATGTGAAGAACAAAAGGATGACAGGAGTGAAGGTAGGACCGATTAGAGATAAAAGTGGGAAGATGTGCCTGGAGGCTGTGGAAGTGAGCGAGGTCCTCAATGAATACTTCTCTTCAGTATTCACCACTGAGAGGGAACTTGATGATGGTGAGGACAATATGAGTGAGGTTGATGTTCTGGAGCATGTTGATATTAAGGGAGAGGAGGTGTTGGAGTTGTTAAAATACATTAGGACGGATAAGTCCCTGGGGCCTGACGGAATATTCCCCAGGCTGCTCCACAAGGCAAGGGAAGAGATTGCTGAACCTCTGGCTAGGATCTTTATGTCCTCGTTGTCCACAGGAATGGTACCAGAGGATTGGAGGGAGGCGAATGTTGTCCCCTTGTTCAAAAAAGGTAGGAAGGATAGTCCAGGTAATGATAGACCAGTGAGCCTTACGTCTGTGGTGGGAAAGCTGTTGGAAAAGATTCTTAGAGATAGGATCTATGGGCATTTAGAGAATCATGGTCTGATCAGGGACAGTCAGCATGGCTTTGTGAAGGGCAGATCGTGCCTAACAAGCCTGGTAGAGTTCTTTGAGGAGGTGACCAGGCATATAGATGAGGGTAGTGCAGTAGATGTGATCTACATGGATTTTAGTAACGCATTTGACAAGGTTCCACACAGTAGGCTTATTCAGAAAGTCAGAAGGCATGGGATCCACGGAAGTTTGGCCAGGTGGATTTAGAATTGGCTTACCTGCAGAAGGCAGAGGTTCGTGGTGAAGGGAGTATGTTCAGATTGGAGGGTTGTGACTAGTGGTGTCCCACAAGGATCTGTTCTGGGACCTCTACTTTTTGTGATTTTTATTAATGACCTGGATGTGGGGCTAGAAGGGTGGGTTGGCAAGTTTGCAGATGACACAAAGGTTGGTGGTGTTGTAGATAGTGTAGAGGATTGTCAAAGATTGTAGAGGGACATTTGATAGGATGCAGAAGTGGGCTGAGAAGTGGCAAATGGAGTTCAACCCGGAGAAGTGTGAGGTGATACACTTTGGAAGGACAAACTCCAAGGCAGAGTATAAAGTAAACGGCAGGAAACCTGGTAGTGTGGAGGAGCAGAGGGATCTGGGGGTACATGTCCACAGATCCCTGAAAGTTGCCTCACAGGTAGATAGGGTAGTTAAGAAAGCTTATGGGGTGTTAGCTTTCATAAGTCGAGGGATAGAGTTTAAGAGTCGCGATGTAATGATGCAGTTCTATAAAACTCTAGTTAGGCCACACTTGGAGTACTGTGTCCAGTTCTGGTCGCCTCAGTATAGGAAGGATATGGAAGCATTGGAAAGGGTGCAGAAGAGATTTACCAGGATGCTGCCTGGTTTAGAGAGTATGGATTATGATCAGAGATTAAGGGATCTAGGGTTTTACTCTTTGGAGAGAAGGAAGATGGGAGGAGACATGATAGAGGTGTACAAGATATTAAGAGGAATAGACAGAGTGGACAGCCAGCGCCTCTTCCCCAGGGCACAACTGCTCAGTACAAGAGGACATAGCTTTAAGGTAAGGGGAGGGAAATTCAAGGGGGATATTAGAGGAAGGTTTTTCACTCAGAGAGTGGTTGGTGCGTGGAATGCACTGCCTGAGTCAGTGGTGGAGGCAGATACACTAGTGAAGTTTTAGAGACTACTAGACAGGTATATGGAGGAATTTAAGTTGGGGGGTTATATGGGAGGCAGGGTTTGAGGGTCGGCACAACATTGTGGGCCGAAGGGCCTGTAATGTGCTGTACTATTCTATGTTCTAAATCGTTTCATTTTCACTTCTGGCTGTTTCTAGCTTCTCCAAACCTGAATGCTTGAAACTATACAGAGCAAAACAGTTCTGAATTGTCTTGCTGCTTAATTCTCATGAACTATCAGTGACAAAATTGCTGTTCTTTGAAACAAGCACTCACAACTGACACTATTTAAAAACTGTTTGCTCTAAGTATGGTGTAGTGTCTAACAGCCACAGAAGTGCAAACAACTGATGCCCTTTAAACACTATTTGACAAATACCTCCTGTCCCAATTAAGTAATATAGTATCCTAAATAAACAAAGAGAATCTTGGCTCTTTGATTATTTTTTTGTTCCAAGAGTTATTCTACATAAGCGGCTGTCCTGATTAACTGATGGCCCAATTAGCCAGAATCCACTGTATATATCAAAAATACTTTATTTGCTGATATCCTGAAATGACTGAAAAATTCTAGATGAATATCAACCTTTATATAAAGCTGTTGTTTATGCAAGTGTACTAGTCAAGATTGATTTAAAGTCACCATTTTACTTAACATTTTGTGGTCAGGCTTTTGTTGCAAAATCTTGTGATTTGTATAACTATCTATGTATTTTGCATTGCATTTTCAATTTTACCCACAATCTCACAAATGTATTTCCATTTGAATTTGAACTTATTTTTATCTCTAACGTTTATGATTATAGCTGGTATTTAGCAAAACCAGATATCTTATCATAAAACTAATGCAGGAAGTCTCTCTTTTTAACACACTGGCAAATAAATGTGATTTATCACCTTTCAATACAAATACCTTCCCCTTTCTTAATCTACCTAAAAGCAAAGGAAAAGTATTTGGAAATTTTAGCTGTAATTTCATGACTGAAATGTCAGGTATTATCTTTGGACTATCAAGCTGCAGCAATTCTCCAATGACATCTGGGAGCTCAATAAGCTAGAGGTGAAGAATTGCAATTGAACATGTTCGATAAGTATAATAGGCATACATAAATTGCTCATAAATTTACTTTTTAATGAACTCAATATGACTTTAGCACAACAGAATCTTATAATTGCACGATAGTAAAATGAACTAAATTGTTTAGGGATTCGTGAAAGGCTGCAATATAATGGATTGCAAAATCAGGATAGTCCATTCACTTTCTAAGAACATTTTGAATACCTGAGCTCTTACAATTAATATTTGTAGAATACCTATTACAGGTCACCCAGATCATGAGCACCTGACTTTTCTGCAGTCCATACACTTGGATGTGCATTTAGGAGTTATTTGGATTGGATTTGCCCACTGTTGTGGGATGCAACCATCTATGAATTGTCATGAAAAGCTGATAGAAACGGCAGCCTGCCATAACCTGGGGTAACCTGTAATCATTTCTTAACATAGTAATAAGTCCTCAATGCCATTTATTTTCAGTTAGAGATCATGATTTTATTTATAATTTCACACAACTAAAAGATTTAGAAAAACCATGATTTTATGTGTCGTATCTTAACTGTGCAGGGTCTTAGTTTTAGTTTAGTTTGCTTTACGTGAAGGTGAATATGCGAGAGCTTTGTCTTTCGTGTGCTATGTGTAGTTTTACCTGCTGCTTCTGGTACCATGTGTTGTCATTGTTCTTTGGTATGTGTTGTTTTGTATTCAGTAAAATGTACTTCCCAAAGAAACTATAACACAAGAGCTTGTGTATTAAAATTCAAGAATATGCAAAACAGATAGCATGATTTAATGATATATAAAGATTACCGTAACTGAAGGTAGTGAAAATCAGAGATAAACATAGAAAATGCTGGAAATAATCAACAGGTCAGTTAGCATCTGTTGGCAGAGAAATAGAGTTGATGTTTCAAAACCACAGCCTTCCTGCTGAGCTGAGAAAATTTATAAAATACGTTTTGTACATTTGTAGGAAGATAAAAGGAGACAGAGTGGAGTCCAAGAGAAGGCTGATAACACAGGAGTGCAGATTAAAGCAACACACACAAAATGCTGGAGGAACTCAGCAGGCCAGGCAGCATCTATGGAGAAAAGTACAGTCGACGTTTCGGGCCAAGTCACTTTGGCAGGCCAGCTAGCTTTGCTAGAGAATGTGTAAATAGAAGGATGTACATTCGGCCAGTAAATGAAAGATTTTTGCCCAGATTTTCCTGTCAGTGGTGAAGGGTTATCACCAGTCTCTGCTAATTCTTACAGATTTCTGCTTTTCAATTCAGTTTGCAATTAGGTGCAAGTTGTAGAGATATAGGTCTCCACTTATAAGTTGCAGATCTCCAGAAGCAATGATTGTCAAACGAAAATAAACATAGCGACATAAATATGTTATTAAGACTGAAACTAAAATTTAAGTGTGAGTGAGTGAAGTAAAAATAATTTGTATGATTTTATAAAACATTTGAATTTGCCATTGTTATTTTCGGGGAACATCAATTCACATATGAAAAATATAGCCCTTCAGTCAGGAATGATATTTAGTGTGTTTATCTTTACAATTTTGTGAGGAGGAAAATTATTTCTCATAAATCAAAAAACTTTGACCTTAGGTATAGTTTGTATAACACTATTCCAAATATCACTATTGTTAGGAATCACATTCATGCTATCTGTTATGGCATAAACATGCATACCTTTTTACAATTATTCTGAATTAGCTGCTGAACTTTTTGTTTATGCTCTATAGTCCTACAGGAAGTAGCAGATACGGCTCATCAGGAAACCTCAGCCAAGGCAGTTCTCAACTTAGTGAACTTGATCATGATAATGAAAACGTCCATGAGTCTGCAACGGATGACAGGCGAGATCAAGAGTCATATCACTCTCATAACAGCTCAGGTACACAGGAATGGTATAATGAAGCCGATAAACAGCCAGGACATTCGAATGAAAACAAGATCAGTGAATGTCATGAAAATTCCAGAAAAGTGAATGAAGCTGTACTTGATACTCCCCTCCCTAACATCTCGCCCCAGCTGGATATGATTGAAAAACCACATGATAGGTGAGTACTGCAGTTTTCTGTAAGTATATTTTGTTCAGTTTAGTTGAACTATGACAAGTGTGGATTTTTCCTTAAGTAAAATTTCTGAAAAAGCACTAATCTTGTAATTTGCTTCCTACTTTTCCTCATAATTTAGAAAATATTTCTTTACAGTTGGTGAGAGCTACCATAAATATAGGTTATCTTTAATTTTATGTTCCAATCTTATAGCAATAAATATAATCTTATCATATGCCTTCCTAATAACTTGCTTTATCTGAAAACTAATATTTTTGCACAGAAATTTGATTGCAGAGCAGTTTATTACTCTATGTAATCCCAATTTGATGTAACCCATAGCAAATTATGTTAATTGCATTTCTGAGTAGAATTATTCCAGTTGTGTTCTTTTTAAAGAATATGTGCTTCCAGATGAAGTCCACACTACCCTATTTCATGTTTTCCCAGAATCATTCGTTGTGCAAAGCACATTTGAAACCACTGCATATAAATTGAAATTTATGTATTCTGAAAATGCTTATTATTGCTGTTTGCAACAGTCTGCTGTACTCAACATTTAAACATTATTTTGAATGACCTATAGCTTACAGTGAGCTTTTTACTGCAGACTGCCCACACATATTCCAGTGTGCTCAACCATATTTAAACTAGCAAAGAATACTCCTTGGAGATTGGAACAGCTGCTCACAGGGACGAGGACTCTTTCCTCCAGTCTAATGGGGCATTGCTCTCTAGAAGGCCTCCCCATCCAGGGGGTTTGTCATTATATACCTGCAAATTTCTAACTTGACAGAGGATATTTGGCAACTAAACCTTTGGTGTATGTTTATAGGGGGGGTCTATGGGTGGGTTATCTGTGTATGTAGCTGAGGCCTTGAGAGATAAGGACGAGAGGATGGAGCTCTGGGTGTGTTGGTGTGTTTGTATACATCCACATGAGCTTTGAAGGAGAATATTTATAATGGTATTGAGCAGTGTTCCCTCTAATTTGTAATGACTAATATAACCATAACAATCACAGCACGGAAACAGGCCATCTCGGCCCTCCTAGTCCGTGCCGAACTCTTAATCTCACCTAGTCCCATCTACCCGCACTCAGCCCATAACCCTCCACTCCTTTCCTGTCCATATACCTATCCAATTTTACCTTAAATGACACAACTGAACTGGCCTCTACTACTTCTACAGGAAGCTCATTCCACACAGCTATCACTCTCTGAGTAAAGAAATACCCCCTCGTGTTTCCCTTAAACTTTTGCCCCCTAACTCTCAAATCATGTCCTCTTGTTTGAATCTCCCCTACTCTCAATGTAAACAGCCTATTCACGTCAACTCTATCTATCCCTCTCAAAATTTTAAATACCTAGATCAAATCCCCCCTCAACCTTCTACGCTCCAATGAATAGAGACCTAACTTGTGCGCAAAAATCTTGTCCTGTGCTATTTTTTGCCCAGTGACAACAACGTGCGCACTGAATTTTTAAGTTGAAGTAAACCTGAAGCAATTGTAAGTATAATAAGCTTTAAATGAACTAGCAACCCTTTTATGCTTCACGCCCTTTGCTTCTTTGGAATTTGACATAGTGAATCAATAATTTCTTCAATAAAAAGATTATAAATAAGCCAGTTCTAAGATTTGCAGACATATCATCGCAACTGCTCATTGCCAACACCGTTGCAGCAGAAACCGGAAAAGGAAATATGATCGTGTATGATCGCAAAATATACTTAATATGCCAACGAGGGGAGAGGGTGACAACATTTTGTGTGCTGTTTAAATTCCTTCGTGTGCCAGTAGCAAAAGATGTGTGTGCACACGCACTCGCACACCTTAGAGGGAACATTGGTGTGGAATCACCTTCATACATCTGTTGATGCCTTGTTATCATTGCCCAATGTACATGAGTTCACGTTCCTTGCATTGATCTCATCCAGCACTTCACTGTCCCTCTTATTCAATGAACCTTGACACCCAATGTCCAGCTTTGCTGCATGGTAAAGTTATGGCAGTTAAAATACATAAGAAGTGCAATTGTATTTTGATTTAACTTATTGTTGTGGGTGCAGGCAATGCAAATGATTTGTAGTTTTGTGACCTTTTTTATAGGACCTGATTTGGTGCTAATGCTGCATGCAACAATATTTTAGCATTACCTGAAATCCAGTTCTAGGCACTTTTGACCCGTGTATGAAGATGGATACGTTGTACATCTTTAAAAGCAGTGTTTAATAATTGTTGACCATTTAAAAATATGTACCTTTATTTGCCATCTACCTTCTGAAATGAAAAACTTTTCATTGCCCATGTAATACTCCATCTGCCAAATTACTACTGCTGCACCAAAGCTTCTCATACAGATTCTGTGCATCCTTCTGACAATTTCTTTCCTACCCAGTTTTGTATAGACTGAATGAATGAAATTTTTATTTTCGGTCAGTACAAACATAACAAAAAGCATCATTTTCAATGATGATTTCATAACTATGATTTCATAAGACAAAATTAAATAATAAAAAGTCTTTAAAACAGACCAAAAGGGTGTAGGCTGAAGCTACAGCTTATTACGCCTATCCCTCTTACTTATACAAAAACATATTTGGCATCAATCATCACATCAAAACAAAAAATTTCATGATCTTTTAACACAAAATCCAATTCCAAGTTGGTCCTTTCAACTATGCTACTGGTGTAGAGAGTAAACAGATGGAGCTTCATCCCAAACTTTTTGACATCCCATTAAATGCAGGCTGACAATTAATAACAGTCTGATTAATGTCTGATGTGGGATCTCAGTCTGAAACACTGACAATTCTTTTTCCTTTATATCCTCTGCTTGACTTCCTTAAGTTTCTGTAACAGTTTTTCCGTTGCTAGATTCCAAGTATTCATACTTGCCCATTAACAAATCCTCTTTCTCCATGAGTGCTTTAGCTGTATAACAAGGTCAAAGAATTCAGAAGTTGTGAAATGCAGAGTAGGGAACCCTTTTACAGTATGGGAATCTTGGTAAATATGTGGAAAGTTAAGATCACTTCCTATCACAACATTCTATTTCTTGCAACTGTTTATGATCTCCCTACAAACTTGCTCCTCTAAATCCTGCTGACAATTTTTTGAGTATTTCAGTTAAGGGTCACCTTAGAAAATTTGATCAAGGTAAGGGACGAAGTTCCTCATTCGGGCACTTATTAAATTTACAAGGATGTTGTCAGCATTTGAGGATCTTAGTTATAGGGAAAGGATGAATAGGTTAGGATTTGATAGTGGTATACAAAATTTCCACTGAGGTTCAGTGAGACTAGAGGGGAACCTGAGAGGAAACTTCTTCACTCAGAGGGGAGTGCGAGTGTGGAATGAACTGCTAGCAGAAGTGGTACATGTGGGTTTGATTTCAATATTTAAGAGAAATTTGGATAAGTACATGAATGGGAGGAATATGGAGGGCTATGGTCCAGGTGCAGGTTGATGGGACTAGGCAGAGTAAAATGATAATGGCACAGGCTAGATGGTCCAAAGGACCTGATTCTGTGCTGTAATGCTCTGTGATTCTATGACAGAATGTGATGTCTGGTCACTGAGTAGAACGTGGTTAACTGTTCGAGTTGTATGGAACAAAATAAAATAGTCTGCTTGTCAGTTGGTTCAATTACATTTTATGTGACGTTGTCCAGATATCTGTGCCAATGTGACTTGTGCTTGCCGACATGAAAATTAAAGTCTTCCATCAATTATTAGTTTCTGCTTTGCTCTTTGTTCATGTTATTTCTTAATAATCCTTGTGATTTAGTAGCTGGCGTTGCTTGTATGTGTTTGTCCCAGCTGCCTTTTTATTATTCTTCTCTCCACTCACACTTACAGAGCAAGTCCTAAACACTGGGGCAGAAGTACGCTATTCAGTCCATGGAGTCTGCTCCACCATTCCATCATGGCTGATCTCAGAACCCACTCAACCCCATACACCTGTCTTCTCACCATACCTTTTGATGCCCTGACTGATCAGGAAGCGATTAATTTCCGCATTAAATATACTCACGGACTTGGCCTCCTTGGCATTCTGTGTGGCAGAGCATTCCACAGATTCATTACTCTCTGGCTAAAAAAAACCCCTCATTACCTCTATTCTAAATGGTTGCCCGTCAATCTTGAGGCTGTGCTCTCTAGTTGTGGATGTCCCCACCATAGAAAACGTCCTCTACATATCCACCCTCTCTAGTCCTTTCAACACTCGGTAGGTTTCAATGAGATCCCCACGCATTCTTCTAAATTCCAGTCAGTACAGGTCCAAAACTGCCAAATGCTCCTCATATAGTAACCCCTTCATTCCCAGAATCATCCTCGTGAACCTCCTCTGGACTCTCTTCAAAGACAACACATCCTTTCTGAGATACGGGGCCCAAAACTGTTGACAATACTCCAAGTGCAGCCCGACTAGTGTCTTATAAAGGCTCAGCATTATCTCCTTGCTTTTATATTCTATTCCCCTTGAAATAAATGCCAACATTGTATTTACATTCTTTACCACAGATTCAACCTGTAAATTAACCTGCTTGGGAGTCTTGCACAAGGCCTCCCAAGTCCCTCTGCACCTCTGATATTTGAACCTTCTTCCCATTTAGATAATAGTCCACATTATTGTTCCTTTTAACAAAATGCATTATCATACATTTCCCAACACTGTATTCCATCTGCCACTTTTTACGCCCATTCTTCCAATTTGTCTGAGTCCTGCTGCAATCACATTGCTTCCTCAGCACTACCTACCCCTCTACCTATCTTTGTTTCATCCGCAAACTTTGTCACAAAGCCGTCAATTCCACTATCCAAATCATTGACAAACAATGTCAAAAGTAGCGGTCTCAATACTGACCCCTGAGGAACACCACGAGTCACTGGCAATCACCTATTAAAGCCCCGTTTTATTCCCACTTGCTGTCTCCTGCCTGTTAGCCATTCCTCTATCCATGCCAGAATCTTTCTTGTAATGCTGTAGGATTTTAGCTTGTTAAACAGCCTCATGTGTGGCACCTTATCAAATGCCTTCTGAAAATCCCAAGTAAATGACACCCACTGCCTCTTCTTTGTTCACCCTGCTTGTCACTTCCTCGAAGTTAATCTGAAGAGTTTGAGAGTGGTTTAGGGCTGGGTGATGGAATCTGGGCCTGGAGCGAGGTGCTGGGCGATATGGTCTAGGCCCGGTGCCCGTGTCCTACAACGAGGTAACTTACTTTGTTTAGACAATTTGAATACTGGCCCAGAATGGAGGCAAGAGCTAATTTCGCTCACTGTCTGCGATGGCCACTCCTCTCTCCTGGGTACCGGAGCCTTCTGCTGTTCTGTTGTTTGGTCAATTTGAGTGCCAGCCCAGATAGACTGAAAAGACTAGGTGTTGGCCAGGGTGAGAGCTGATTTTGCTTGTTCTCTGCAATGGTCGTCTCCATGGTGCTGAAACTATGAAGACTGCCCAGCTGCTGTGTTCTGTGCCCGCTATATAATGAACTGATACTGAGGCTTTAGGCCTACTTTGGGCTGCTCTGGGGTTTGGATCTGAGGATACAATTTTGGTTCAGATTGCTGTTGATCGCTTCAATTGTTTGCATGATTTGTATTTTTTCTTTCTTTTGCATATTGAGTGTTGGTCTTATAATTTTTTTACTCTTGTTTTTCTTTTAATTTGGGTTCTTTTGGGTTTCTTTCTTTGTGGCTACCTGTGAGCAAGCATATCTCAAGGTTGTATAATTTATACATTGTTTGATAATAAATGAATTAATAATTGGAACACATACAATTGAGTATTTCATTTACATCACTACTTAATAACCTGTTTTTAACCTGCTTTTTGCACTTTGAAATATTTAATTCCCACCAAAGGCCCCTTTGTCACGGCAGCTCCTTAACTATCTTGTAATTTGTGTCACCTCAGTTTTGGGGTAATGCTGTGACATTGACATACTGGTTAGTAGGGTAATTGGTCATTGTAAAATGCACTGTGATTAGGCTAGTGTTAAATGGGTGGGTTGCCAGGCAATGTGGCTTGTTGGGCTGGAAGGGTTTGTTCTGCGTTGTATCTCTAAATAAAATAATAATGATGATTCTACTGTTCTATCAAAATACATGCATCATTCCCTGCTGTAGCTAAATGTCCGAGTGCAGTACAAAATGCCATTGTACCTCATTGCATCACTGCAGTCCTATAATTTCTTGATTTGATCTTCACTGAGATACTTAACATCTCTCTGCAACTGTGCAGGGTTCCAGACTGCTTTAATTTCCTCCAATTGTTTCAGTTCCTAAGAAAGACAAGATCACTGGAGTTAATGATTGTAGGCCAGTTATTCTGACTTTAGTAATTATGAAAACTTTTGAACACCTGATGTTGGCCTACCTCAAGTCCATTAATGACCTTCTTCTTGACTCGCTACAGTTTGCTTGAAGAGCAAATTGCTCAGTTGATGCAGGTAACTTGAGCTTTCATTATATTCTTTGACATTTGGACTCTCCTAATACCTATGTGGCGATCTTATTTGTGGATTTTAGCTCTGCCTTTAACACTATTATTCCAGAGTTGCTCCACAGAAAGCTAACCCAACTAGCTGTACCCTACAGTATCTGTCAGTGGATTAAGAAACTTTCTGACAGGAAGGAAACAGTATGTAAGGCTGGGCTCCTACTTGTCCAATCCAATGTACATGGTGTGCTCATAACAACTTGGAGCTTAATGCTATCAAGACAGTGCAATTGAGGATTAGCCTTCGCGACAACCTCCTACCTGCCCCCCCCCCCCCCGCCCCCACTGGAACCGCAGAAACTAATGGTCATTCACCTCTATCACCGCTTGATTTGCTCTCTCTTCCTCCCTTTCCAAGTTCAGGTTGCAGCAAGTGGTCCAGTCAACGGAGAAGATCATTGGTTGTCAGCTACCAACATTAAAAGACCAGTTCATCACCCACCCTCACAGTCACTTATACACCAAATTGCCATCAGGGAGATGCTACAAGTCCATCACCACCAAGACTACACATCATCTCCAAAGTTTCCTTCCTGTAGCCATCCAATTTCTCAAGGAAAGTCTCAAGGGTGTAATACCCTAAATGTCCCTGCACAACATCTGTTATGTGTTTTTTCTTGATCTTGTTTTGTTGATAATTCGTGAGACTGTTCATATGTTCACATTTATTTAAGTTTCATTATTAACCTTTGGCCATGTGACTGTTCTGCCAATTGTTGATTGCTCATGGCTATTTGCACTATTGTGTAGTAAGTAGTTGGTTGCTATTATGTGGTCTGTTATGGTAGTGTCCTGTGTTTTATACTTGGCACTGAACCACAATCAATTCTGGTATGTTTCTCATACTGACAAGTGATTCTGATTCTGTAAACAATAGGGCTTCCGGAGCATATGGTTTCCCTGCTGAAACTCTGAAACTTGTCAAATCATAGAGTTATACAACAGGGAAACAGGCCTTTTGGCCCAACTCATTCTTGTCAAACAAGTTACCTTCCTCTGCTGGTCTTATTTTTCTATACTTAACCCAACCTTTCTTACAAATGAACTTGTCCAAATGTTGTTCGATTATTCAAGAAGGGAAATAGAAATAATCCTGGAAACTGTGGAATGGCATCACCCTTGTGAATCTAGTCTGCACTTTCTTTAGCTATTCATATCCTTTCTCTTGTACGGTAATCAGAGCTGTACACAATATTCTGTTTATCATTCTACCACTGTCTCTATAGCTGTAACATGGCACCCCAGCTCTTGTACTCAGTGCCTTACCTGATGAAGGCAGGCATGCCATATGTATTCTTCACCACTTTCAAAGGTCAAGTTTAATGTCAGAATGTATACAGTATACATCCTGAAATGCTGTTTCTTCGCAAAACATCTACAAAAACAGAGAAGTGCCCCAAAAAATGAATGACAGTTAAACATGAGAACCCCAAAGTACCCCCCAGCTCCCCCGGCTCCCACGCGTATGCGGCAGCCAACTCGTTTGCTACTTTCAGGGAACTATGTTCTTGGTAATCCTAAGATCTGTCTGTTCTACAACACTTCCTAGGGCTCTGTCATTAACTGTGTATATCCCAGCCTGGTTGAACTTTTAACATAAGACCATAAAAACATAAGATATAAGAGCAGAATTAGACCATTTGGCCCATCAAGTCTGGTCCTCCATTTCATCATGGCTGATCCAATTTTCCTCAGCCCCAATCTCCTGTCTTCTTCCCGTATCCTTTCATGCCCTGACCAATCAAGAATATTCAACCTTTGCTTTAAATATACGTAAAGACTTGGCCTCCACAACTGCCTTGGTAAAGAATTCCACAGATTCACCACTCTTTGGCTAAAAAAAAATACTCATCTTCATTCTAAAAGGATGCCACTCTATTCTGTGGCTGTATCCTCCGCTCTTAGACTCTCCCACCATAGGAAACATCCTCACCACATCCACTCTATCAAAGTCTTTCACCATTTGATGGGTTTCAATGAGGTCACCCTTCATTCTTCTGAATTCAAGTGAATTCAGGATCAGAGCTATCAGACACCCTTCATATGACAAGCTATTCAATCCTTGAATCATTTTCATGAACCCTCTCCAGTTTCAGCACATCTTTTCTAAGGTAAAGCGGCCCAAAATGGCTCACAGTACTCCAAGCGAGGCTTCACAAGTAAGTCTCAATGCTACATCATTGTTTTAGTATTCTAGTCCTCATGAAATGAATGCTAACATCACAATTACCTTCCTCACCACAGTCTCAACCTGTAAATTAACCTTTAGGGAATCCTGCACAAGGACTCCCAAGTCCCTTTGTGCCTCAGTTTTTTTGTATTTTCCCTCCATTTAGTAAATAGTCAACCTTTCATTTCTTCTATTGAAGTGCATGATCATACACTTTCTGACACCATTACTTTGCCCATTCTCCTAATCCGTCTAAGTCCTTCTATAGCCTTTCTACTTCTTCAAACTACCTGCCCCTCCAGCTTGAAACCGTTTGCAAACTTTGCAACAAAGCCATCAATTCCATCATCCAGTGGAACACCACTGGTCACTGACAACCATCCAGAAAAGGCTCCTTTTGTTCCCACTCTTTATCCATGCTCAAATCTTTGCTGTAATACCATGGGCTCGTAGCTTATTAAGCAGCCTCATGTGTGACACCTTGTCAAAGGCCTTATGAAAATCCAAGTACACAACATCAACTGATTTTCTTTCGTCTATTCTGTTTGTTATTTCTTCAAAGAATTCCAACAAATTTGTCAGGCAAGATTTTGTCTTGAGGAAACCATGCCTATTTTATCATATGCCTCCAAGTACCCTGAGACCTCATTGTTAGTAATCAACAGCAACATATTCCCATCCCTTCTTGAAGAGTGGAGTGATATTTTGAATTTTCCAGTCTTCCGGAACCATTCCAAAATCTCGTGATCATTGCTAATGCATCTGTGATCTCTTCAGCCACCTCTTTCTGAACCCTGGACGTACACCATCTATTCTAGTTAACTTATCTACCTTCAGACCTCTGTTTTCAAAGAACCTTCTCTCTAGTAGTGGTAACCTCACACACTTCATGACCCCGACACCTTGAACATCCACCATACTGCTAGCGTTCACCACAGCAAAGACTGATGAAAAATATTTTATACAATTCGTTCGCCACATCATTGTCCCCCATTACTACCTCGCATTGTTTTCTAGCACTCCAATATCTCTCTCCTCTCTTTTACACTTTATGTATTTGAAGAACATTTTGGTACCCTCTTTAATGTTATTGACTAGCTTACTTTCGTATTCCATCTTTACCTTCTCAATGACTTTTTTTGGTTACCTTCTCATGGTTTTTAAAAGCTTCACAATCCTCTAATTTCACACTAATTTTTGCTCTATTATCTGCCCTCTGTTTGGCTTTTATGTTGGCTTTGATTTCTGTTGTTAGCCACAGTTCTGTCATCCTTCCTTTAGAATACTTCTTCCTCTTTGGAGGTAAATTCCCCTACATTCAGAATTGCTTCTAGAAATTCCTACTATTTCTGTTTTGCCATCATATCTGCCAGTGTTCTTTTCCAATCAATTCTAGCCAACTCCTCTTTAATGGCTCTGTAGTTCCCTTTACTCCATTGTAATACTGATACATCTGACTTTAACTTCTTCATCTCAAATTT
Source organism: Hemitrygon akajei (assembly GCF_048418815.1). Taxonomy (NCBI): domain Eukaryota; kingdom Metazoa; phylum Chordata; class Chondrichthyes; order Myliobatiformes; family Dasyatidae; genus Hemitrygon; species Hemitrygon akajei. Next base: position 32,514,039 of record NC_133136.1, read on the forward strand.
CAGGGTGAATTCGATCATATGATGATCACTTTTCCCTTAGCGTTCTTTTACCTTAAGCTCTCTAATCAATTCTGGATCATTGCACAACACCCAATCCAGAATAGCTGATCCCCTTGTGGGCTCAACCATAAACTGCTCTAAAGTACCATCTCTTGGACAATCTAGAAATTTCCCCTCCTGCAATCCAGCACCAATCTAATTTTCCCAATCCACTTGCACATTGAAGTCTCCCATTATATTTGTAACACTGCCTTTTGGCATGCATTTTCTATCTCCCGTTATAATTTGTAGGCCACATCCTTACTACTGTTTGGGGTTCTGTAGGCAACTCCCATCAGGGCCTTTTTACCCTTCTCCTTACCCTTAACTCTATCTAGAATGATTCAACACCTTCTGACCCTATGTCACTTCTTTCTGATGATTTGATTTCATTGTTTACCAAGAGCAATGTCACTCCCTCTGCCTTCCTGTCTGTCCTTTCGATACAGTGTGTATCCTTGGACATTAAACTTCCGGCTATAATCTTCTTTCAGCCATGATTCTGTCATGCCTACAACATCATACCTGCCAGTCTTACTGTGCTACAAGTTCATCTGCCTTATTCCGTATTCTGCGCACACTCAAATGCAATACCTTCAGTCCTGTATGCACCCTTTTCGATTTTCTCCACTTTTTACGTTGCAGCTCTTCTTCTTGACTGCATTTCTGCTCCAGCGACAGTCTCTCCTGACTACCCATTGCCCCGTTTGTAAATGAGCTACCTCATCTTCAGCACTATTATCCACATTTGCTCCATAGCTTCCACATCCTTCCTATAATGTGACCAGAATTGAACACAATACTCTAAGTGCAGTCTCACCAGATATTTGTAGAATTGCAACATGACCTCTCTACTCTTGAACTCAGTCCCCCTGTTAATGAAGCCTAGCAACCCATAGGCCTTCTTAACTACCCTATCAACCTGTGAAGCGACCTTGAGGGATGTATGGATTTGAACCCCAAGGTCCCTTTGTTCATCCACACTCTTAAGTAACTGACCATTAATCCTGTACTCAGTCTTCTGGTTAGTCCTTCCAAAATGCATCACCTCACACTTACCTGGATTGAACTCCATCTGCCATTTTTCTGCCCAACTCTGCAGCCTGTCTATATCCTCTTGTAACCTTCGACAACCTGCAGCTCCATCCACAACTCCTCCAATCTTCGTGTCATCCGCAAACTTACTCATCCATCCTTCCACCTCTACATCCAGGTCATTTATCATAATCACAAATAGCAGGGGTCCCAGGACAGATCCCTGCGGCACTCCACTAGTCACCGACCTGCAGGCAGAATACTTTCCTTCCACAACTACCCTCTGCTTTCTTCCTTTAAGCCAATTTTTTATCCTAACGGCCAAGGTTCCACTTAACCCATGCCTCATGACTTTCTGGATGAGTCTCTCATGAGGGACCTTGTCAAATACTTTGCTAAAGTCCATGTAGACCACATCCACTGCCCTACCCTCATCAATTTCTTTTGTTACCTCTTATTATTATTCCAAGATGGCGGCGCAACGCAGCTTGCAGCGGCCACTCCGGAGCTGATTATCTGTTATTTGTGAAGTGGGGTGCCGTGCGCAATCATAATCGATTGAAAACGGATGTGGGAGCACGGAGAAACATCGGGAAATCTCTAGGAAGACCTTCTTCGTTGCTGCTGCTGCTGTGAGGTCCGGGACTCTGTTGGGAAGAACAGGCCCCCAGTCCTCGGGGTCGCATTGCCGATGGCTGTTGGCGGGGCCGTCTTAATACGCTCGGCAGAGGATGGTGCTCGGAGAAGCTGTGCCGGAGGGGATGGTCGTCGGCTCGGAGGTTCGACGGATTCGGAGTCCGCTGCGGTCAGGTCGCTTTCGGTGTGTGCTGCGTCTGCGAGGCTGGGTTCGACGGAGCTTTCATTGTGTGCTGTGTCTGCGAGGCTGAGTCAGGCGGCACCTTGGAAGTCCATAGCAGGGGTATTCCCTTCTGCTGCCGGTGTGGGATGGCGAGTCTGTCGGGACCCTGGGGACTTGTGGAAACTGTGTGGTGATTTCTTTTAAACTTATAGTACTTTAAAATCTTTGGACTATTTTTACTGTGCCCATGGTCTGTTTTTTTTAATCAATTATGCTATTGTTTGCACTGTTGTAACTATGTGGTTTTATGCAGTTCCTGTAGCTTTAGTTTTTGGTCTTGTTTGTCTGGTGGATTTGGAGCTCCTTTCCGGGGAACGCGCTAAGAGGGTAGCACGATATTAATACGCAGCAGCCTCTCCAGACTCTGGATTGGGGATTGCCAAACGTTATGTGGATTTTCTGGTGTAGTCTGTTTTGTCATATCATTCTGGAGGAACGTTGTCTCATTTTTTAACTGCATTGCATTTGTGGTTTCTAAATGACAATAAACTGAATCTGAATCTGAAAAGACTCAATCAGGCTCGTGAGGCACGATCTTCCCTTCACAAAGCCATGTTGACTATCCATGAGTAGACTGTACTTCACCAAATGCTCGTAGATCCTATCCTTAAGAATCCTTTCCAGTAGTTTGCAGACCACCGATGTAAGGCTCACTGGTCTATAGTTCCCAGGTTTCTCCCTATTACCTTTTTTAAAGAAGGGAACTACATTTGCCATTCTCCAGTCCTCTGGCACTTCCCCTGCAGCCAAAGAGGATTCAAAGATCATAGCTAATGCTCCTGCGATCTCTTCTCTCAATTCCCACAACAACCTGGAGTGTATCATATCCGGCCCTGGGGATTTATCAATCTTAATGTTTTTAAGAAGATCCAACACTTCTTCTTCCTTAATCACATTGTCCAGCACACAGTCCCACTCTACTTCGACCTCATCCTGATCAAGATCCTTTTCACTTGTGAATACTGAAGCAAAGTATTCATTTAGGACCTCCCCAACCACATCCGCCTCCAGGCACATGTTGCCTTCTTTATCCTTTAGCGGTCCCACCTTCGTTCTTGTCATCCTCCTATTCTTCACATACGCATAGAACGCCTTGGGGTTCTCCTTGATTCTACATGCTAAGGCCTTCCCATGCCCCCTTCAAGCTCTCCTAAGTCCTTTCTTTAACTCCTTCCTGGTTACCCTATATTTCTCATAAGCTCCTCCTACTTCCTGCTTCTTATATATAACATATGCTTCCTTTTTCCTCTTGACGAGTTGTCTCACATGTTTCGTCAGCCATGGTTCCCTTTTCCTACCATTTTTTCCTTGCCTCAGTGGGACAAACCTATCCTGAACCCAGCTCAAGTAGTCCCTAAACTTCTCCCACATTACTTCTGTGCTTTCCCCTTTGAACACCTGTTTCTAATTTACTCTTGCTAGCTTCTGTCTCATCCCTTCAAAGTTAGCCCTTCCCCAGTTAAGCACTTTACCATTTTGTCTGATTTTATCCCTTTCCATAGCTATGCTGAAGCGAAGGGAGTTGTGGTCACTCTCACCAAAATGCTCCCCCACCAAGAGGTCTGTCACCTGACCAGGTTTATTACCCAGAGCTAGATCCAGTATAGTCTCTCCTTTCATCAGCCGGTCCACATACTGTGTCAGGAATCATTCTTGAATTCACCTGACAAATTCAGCCTCATCTACCCCCCTTGCACTCAGGAGGTGCCAGTCAATATGAGGGAAGTTGAAATCACCCATAACTACTACCCTGTATTTCCTGCACCATTCTAAAATCTGCCTGTTTATCTGCTCCTCAGTGTCCCGAGGGCTATTTGGGGGCCTATAGACTACTCCCAGCACAGTGATTGATCCTGTCCTATTTCTGACTTCCACCCAGACTGACTCCGTGGACACTCCTTCTGCAGCGTCCTCCCTTTCTATAGCCATGATTCTATCCCTGACCAGCAATGCCACTCCCCCCCCCCTTTCTACCCCCCATCCTATTCCTTTTAAAACACCTGAACCCCGGGACCTGCTTCATCCAATCCTGCCCTTCATCCAACTATGTTTCAGTAACGGCCACAACATCATAATTCCACGTACTAATCCATGCTCTGACTTCATCCTCCTTGTTCCTAATACTTCTAGCACTGAAATAGACACATTTCAACCCCTTTAACTGGCTACAGTTATGTTCTGTCCCCTGCCTGTCCTTCCTCATCAGCTCAGAACTCTTAGCATCATGCCCTTGTCCTTCTACCTTAATCCCTGCACTCACATTCTGATTCCCACCCGCTGCCAAACTAGTTTAAATCCTCCCCAACGGCTCTATCAAACCTGCCCGCCAGGATATTGGTCCCCTGGGATTCAAGTGCAACCCGTCCTTTTTGTATAGGTCATACCCGCCCCAAAAGAGATCCCAATGATCCAGAAATCTGAATCCCTGCCCCCTGCTCCAATCCCTCAGCCACACATTTATCCTCCACCTCATTCTATTCCTATACTCACTGTCGCGCGGCACAGGCAGTAATCCCGAGATTATTACCTTTGAGGTCCTGCTTTTCAACTTCCTTCTTAACTCCCTGTAGTCTTCTTTCTTCCGTTTTCCTGCCTATGTCATTGGTACCAATATGTACCATGACCTCTGGCTGTTCTTCCTCCCATTGCAGGATATCTTGGACGCGATCAGAAACATCCCGGACCCTGGTACCTGGGAGGCAAACTACCATCCGAGTTTCTTTCCTGCGTCCACAGATTCACCTGTCTGACCCCCTGACTATAGAGTCCCCTATCACTACTGCCTTCCTCTTCCTTTCCCTACCCTTCTGAGCCACAGGGCCAGACTCTGTGCCAGAGGTATGTCCACTGTCGCTTCCCCCATTCTCATCCACAGAGCCTCCTGTCTGTTCCCCTAAGTTAGTGGTTACCAACCTTTTTAAGCCCAAGATCCCCTACCTCGGCCTTACTGAAAGGCGAGATCGACCCCAGATTGATTAGTTACATGCATGCACACCGGGCCCGAAAAGACCGAAAGTAAAGCCCTGCAACCCGGAAGCAGAAATAATGCATAAACACCAGGAGTACCCACCATTTTTTTGCACTGTGGACCGGTTTAATATTGTTAATATTCTTGCGGACCGGCCGACGGGGGTGGGGGGTGGGGGAGGTGTTAAACATGACGGGAATATAGCGATACTCAAAGCAGGTTCCTTATGTCCAGTCTATTCCGCAATTTAGTTTTCATGGCTCTCGGCACTTAGCTGCTGTCCCGCGCTGCTCACGTTTTTTTGCACCGAAAAAACTCAGTAGGTACGTCTTTAAGTGCAGGGTGCTTGGACTCAGGGTACCGAAGCAGTTTTGAGGGCTTCATTACCTCATTAGACAGCCTCCCAGCCTGAACTCCAGCCTTTGCCCGCCCGCCGCCAGATGCCTTGGCCAAGTGTGGCTGGTCGTGGGTGGGGTGAGAGGATAAGGTCAGGGCCGGAGGTCTCTGTGCCGGGGCCGCGGCGGTCGCAGTCCAGAGAGTGTGACTGACCAAGTGAGGAGTGAGACCGGCCTGCGCCTGCCACCCTTGTAGGATCTATCGGCCGACAAAAGTTTGGCTGGTGGGATGACTTTCAGTATATCGCAGCGAGGTAGCTGCTCTGCTACTTACAAAACCTTGGGCCTGAATTAGTCGTCTGCAAATATTTTAGCACCGGGTTCCCCACGAACATTCGGTGTGCTAAACAGATTCAGAGGCGGCGCCCATCTGTCCGCGCCCCGGGCCAGTAGCATCGGCACTTCCTGCCGGCCGCGCTCCAGGCCAGTAGCATCGGCGGTTCTCGCCGGCTGCGCCCCGGGCCAGTAGCATTGGCACTTCCTGCCGGCCGCGCTCCAGGCCAGTAGCATCGGCACTTCCTGCCGGCCGCGCTCCAGGCCAGTAGCATTGGCACTTCCTGCCGGCCGCGCTCCAGGCCAGTAGCATCGGCACTTCCTGCCGGCCGCGCCCCGGGCCAGTAGCATTGGCACTTCCTGCCGGCCGCGCTCCAGGCCAGTAGCATCGGCGGTTCTCGCCGGCTGCGCAAAGGTATCACTGTGTTTCAACGACTGATGACCTTGCGTGGGTTCAAGTTCAACAGTGGGTGTGACAGGGACTGAGGAAAGGTGCAATTGACTAGTATTGTTTCCTCGCGGCCCAGTGGTTGGGGACCACTGAATTACACTGTGTAGTGCGGAGGAGCTATGCGCATGCTCACTGGGCAGAAAGAACAAAACTAAAACCCCGCAACCCAGAAATAATCTCTCAACAGTACTTGTGTATTTATTTTTCATTTTTTTTCGAGATCTACTGGGAAATTCTCAAAGATCAACCATTCGATATTGATCGACGGGTTGGTGACCACTACCCTAAGTAATGAGTCCCCTATCAAAACGGTATGCCTGTTCTCCCCCCACCCTCTTACCTTCTGAGTCACAGAGGCAAATTCAGTGCCAGAGACTCGACCATGGTGACTTTCCTCTGTTAGATCATCCTCCCCCCCACCCTCGACAGTATCCAAAGTGATATACCTGTTCTTGAGAGGGATGGCCACAGGGATACTCTATGCTGGCTGTTTAACCTCTTTCCCCTTCCTGACTCACTTAGTCTCCTGTGTCCTGCAACTTGTTTGTAACTACCTCCCTGCATGTCCTATCTGTCACCCCTTCAGCCTACTGAATGATTCGGAGTTCATCCAGTTTCAGGTCCAACTCCTCAGTGTGGATTGTTAGAAGCTGCAGCAGAATGCACTTGTTGTAGTCTCCCTACTTTCCCATATCTCACAAGAGGAGCATTCCATTGTCCTGCCTGACATCTGTACTGTCTTTGCTGAGCAGATATAAAGAAGGGAAGGGAAAAAAAAAACAATCTAGAGTTTATCTTTGCTTTCTCTGACTGAAACCTCTCTTCGTGGATGCTTCGAAGACCTAAAGCCTCAAGGTCACCACTCTGACTCTGTCCAGATGATGGCCACTGTGCTTGCCACTACATTTCTATAATTTACCCAGTAATCAATCCCAAATGCGGATTGGTCACTGTTCAAAGCTCTTTCTTGCTGTAGAGAGCTGCTGCTGCCAATTATACTCGGATAGTCGATCTGATTGAAGTCCCTTCTTCAGATGTCTGGATTGGCAGCTGGTCAAAGCTCTTTTTCATTGCCACCAATGTTAGTATCATTTGCAAACCTACTAATCATACCATCCACGTTCTCTTTAAAATAGTTTATATATACAGTATGATGAACAGCAGGAGACCCAATGCCGATCCCTGTTGCACACCACTGGTCTCAGGCCTCCAATCTGAAAACACTCTGATTTATTGAACAAAGCAAATTTTGCGTCGAACTGACTAGCTCTTCCTGGATCTCAATGACTCAGCTTTCCATAGCTGTGTAACATATGGGACATTGTCAGAAACATTGTTGAAGTTGAAGAGGGTAGTCTTGTGCCTTGTGTCAGGTGGTCTCAGAGATGACGTAATCAGAACCATTTCTGAGAAAGAAGACAAATAGTGATAATTACAGAAATGTTTCCCAGTTCTTTGCCACAGAGAGAAAAAAAATCACTGAGGTCTTTCTTAATCACTTCTTCTTAATGACTGTTCCCTGAATTGTATTGTGGATTCTATCCATCACAGACACAATAGAGATGATAGTTACCGCATATCAATTTCAAGGTAACAGCAGGGAGTAGCATTAACCACCATACATAGCCTTTTCAATCATATTACCTGCTCCACTTCCTGCAGATAGTTCATCTGTGATTAACTGGCTTGTCTCAAAGGCACCAAGGTCATTTCTTTTCATTCAGCTCGCTTGGTTGCCACACTTCGGCAAACATTCCTTTTGCTCTTTCCACCCCACCTTCTTTCTCTGGAACCTGAAATGTTTGTTTGCTCTGTCCTGATAGGAGTTCCTTGACCTGAATCATTAATTCCATTTGGCACTCTACAGATGCTGCCTGACCTATTGAATATTTTCAGCATTTTCAAATCCACGCAAGATAACTTGAGCAAGGAGATTCAAGAGTCTGCAGGTGCTGGGATCCAGAGCAGCAAGCAATCTGCTGGAGGGATTCAACTAGTCGGGCAGCTTGTGTGTGGTAGGGGTTGTGGGGATAGAAATGATGTTTAGGGTTGAAACCTTGCATCAGGAACAATAATGTTTTGAAAAAGAGTCATTTTTATAAACTAACGCATGCAGATACACATATAGAATGATGTAAAAACAGTTTCACAATTTGAAGTTTATAAATTTTATGAGAAATTATTCTAAAGTAAAATGGAAATTCACTGATTTCACTTACTCTAGCTTGTTCCCCGATAATGTCTTGTCCATCATGATGATGTCCCATTAGACGTATTGTTCTTATATAAGGATGTATAATGTTTATTTTAGTTACTCTCATTCCTTCGATGCTAATACACAAAATTGTCTTCTATAACCAAGCTGAGTAACGCTGAGCATCATTAAAAAAATGTCAGTGTAGCTCTTTGCAATACTGCACTCAAATAATGTAAAAATATATTGACTGATGTTTCCTGTGGGTATAAGTCTACATTGTCAGAACTGCAGAAAGTTCATTGGCTTAGCTCTTACGATTTCCTGATAGTCAAGTAATACACTTTTTATATAGTCAAAAGTTATTTTTAAAATATAGCTCATATTTTCCTATATTTATGCATTTCACACACTAGGGACTTTCATTTATTGGCAACATTTTGAATTATGCCCGCATTTATAATATGAATGATTTCTAGCCATTCACAAACTATAATGTGATGAGGTCAAAAACAAAGAGAAATCGGAATAAAATAGGAAGTGCTGGGAATTCTCATATTTCTACATGTGCGGTATTTGATTTAGAAATAATTGGGAATTATTTTTCACTGTTTGCACCAAGGTATTTTTGTTTGAGGTCAAGGATGCCAAAATCGTGACCGTCTTCAAGAAAAGAGACAGACATAACTATAGTGTAATTGCAGAGGGATCTCCTTACTGTTTGCCACAGGGAAAATCATTATCATTTTTTTCTCAACAGCCACTTCTTGGAACTGCTTCCTGAATCTCACAATGAATTTCTTTTGTCTAGGGATGTAATAGGCATGCATTTCCATTTGCACAGACAGGAACGAATTAGGATTGTTAGCATGGCTTTATTTGTAGGAGATTATGTCTCATAAATTCAATATTTTTGAGAGTGTGACCAAGACGACAACAACTAGTGTTGGCAGAATTTCAAATGGTGATGAGGAGGCATATAGGAGTGAGTTAGATCAGCTTGTTGGGTAGTGTTGCAACAACAACCTTGCACTCAATGTCAGTAAGACCAAGGAACTGATTGTGGACTTCAGGAATGGAAGGTGAGGAAACACACATTAGTCCTCATCGAGGGATCAGTAGTGGAAAGGGTGAGCAATTTCAAGTACTTGGGTGTCAGTACCTGAAGCTTTATCCTGGGTCCAGCATATTGATGCAATTACAAAGAAGACATAATAGCATTTATTTTTCATTATCAATTTAAGGAGACTTGTTATGTCACCAAGGGATCTTGCAAATTTCTACAGATGTAATGTGGAGAGCATTCTATCTGGTTGCATCATCATCTGGTATGGAGGAGCCACTGCACAGGATTGTAAAAAGCTGCAGAAAGTTACAAACTCAGCCAGCCCCATCTTGGGCACTAACATTCTTAGCATTGTGGGCATCTTCAAAGGATGATGATTTAAAAAGTCGCCACCTGTCATTAAGTACCCCCATCAACCAGGACCTGCTGTCTTCTTATTGCTACCATCAAGGTGGAGCTACAGAAACCTGAAGACACATACTCACCATTTTAGGAACAGCTTCTTCCTCTCTGCCATCAGAGTCCCGAATGGACAATGATCCCGTGCAAACTACCTCACCATTTTTCTTTTTGTGCTTTGCTTCCCTTTTTGCACTACTTATTTAATTTTTATATGTATTTCTTATTGTAATTTAAAGTTTATTTATTATTATGTATTCCAAGTATTGCTGCCCTAAAACAGCAAATGTCATGACATATGCCCCTGATATTAAACCTTATTTATAATTTGATTCTGATGATTGATGTGGATTGAGTGGTACACATTGTTTGCATGGACTAGTAAAGCCTTTGCCAATGTCTTGTAAACAGGCTGGTCCTGATTGTTAGAATGCATGAGATTCAGAGTGAGAAGGCAAATCTGTTTCAAAATTGGATTCGTGGTTGGATCTAGAGAGGGAAAAAAGGGGAAGATTACTTTTAATTTCATAACCCAATCCATCACAGCCAAAGACCTCCCCACCATTGTATATGGAGTGCTTTCACAAGAAAGCAGGATTCATCATCAGTGTCCGCACCATGTAGGCCATGCCCTTTTCTCACTATTACCATTGGGCAGGAGGTACAAATAGCCCTAGGTTGAACATCACCAGCTTCAGGATTAGTTATTACCCTACAACCATCAGGCTCCTGAACTGACATAGATAACTGTATTCACCACTGTTCTGAACTGAATCTGCAACCAACAGGTTCACGTTCAAGGACTCTTTACAACTTTATGTTCTCTATTATTTTTATTTACATCATTTATTTGTCAGTTTTTGTTTGTTTTTTTGTAAAATTTTACTGTAAGTGCCTGAAAGAAAATGAATCATATACATTGATAATAAATGTATTATGAACTTTGAACTTTGATCAAGCTAGTGTAGATGTCTGTTAGATTTTCAAGGATATTGCCAGGAAGGGAGTGTTTTAGTTATTAAGGGAGATTATATAGACTGGGGAAAAAGTTCCTGGAATGAAGGACACTGAGGGGTTACCTTAGATATGATTTATAAAATCAATTACTTGGATGTTTTTCCAAGGGTAGTGGAGTCTGAAACTTTAAGATTTATTTAAGATAAGAGGGGAAAGATTTAAAGAGAATCTGATGGTCATGTTTTCCCACAGAAAGTGGTGAGTACAGTTCCAAAGTGTACATGGATAGGACAGCTTTAGAAGGATGTGGACCAAATACAGTACAAAGTTAACCTAAACCTTCATAATCAGAATGCAATGTCCTGATGATTGTTTTTCAATGCACTTATGAGGCTCAAACTTCTGACATAGATTTCTGATGTACATTATTCATGTATATTAATATTTAATTAATTTTCTTTTAGAACATTTTAGAAATTTGTTACTATTTCATTTTAGTAGTGTTTATGTTATACAGATAAAGCAAAATTTATGAACGCTAATGACTGACAGCTCACCAGACTGGAGGTGGAGCTCTGCCTCCTGTCAACACTGCTGGGGAAGTCTTATGGTGAAACTTTATGTTACACTGGTGGAGACCTTGTCAGCAATCAGGCATTACTGATCAAGTCTCACACTCTTCTAGTCAGACCGAGATAGATCCTCAACATCTAGATCAGATAAGTAAGACATAGAGAGACCTGGTTTAACTTTAATAGGTGGTAAGCCCCTACTATCAAGCTGTGGCTCATTTTAGATTTGTGTGTCTAGGGTTTAATTTCACAATTAGCATTTGACTCAAGAAACTGAGAAGTGAACTGAAGAACTGTGGAATGACAGACATACAGCATGAAATTTAACACAACTTATGAAGTGACACATTGTTCCAAGAAGAATGAAACCAGATAATTTGAACTAAATAGTATTGTATGAAAGAGTGTAGGAATAGTGATGTATGCACGTTTTGAAGATTAAAAACTTGCATATTGTTGAAAGGACTCATGTGATCCTCAGATTTATCAATACAAAAACAGAGAACAAGAGCAGAATAACTGTGCTAATTTAGTAAACACTAGGTAGACCTCAGCTGGAGTATTTTGTTAAAGTTTAGGCACTATGCTTTTGGAGGAATTCCAGAGCTTCAGAGAGCATGCAGAGGACATTTATTAAAATGTTGCCGAGATTGAGAGTGAGTGAGATATTAAGAAACGAGGATTGTTATTAAGAAACTGAAAGGATTACAGGAGACTTGATACAGGCTTAAGGATAATGAAACCGGGAAGACGGATTTAAGGTAATTTGCAAAAGAAGTAAAAAGCAGGTGTAAGTAAAGACTAGCTCGATAACAAATTCATACCTTTGGGATAGACCAAAGCCAATGACATAGAAACTTTCAGGAGAGATTTTAATAAAGATACAAGCTGGAGAAATAATTTATATTTCGATTAAATTTTATTAAATTATAGCAGATTCATGTCACCAACTTAGTTTTGACTACTTCAGTGTGTAACATTGGGCCACAGATATCAGATGTTTCTGCATGTATTTTCTTTCAACCTTAGTCATTATTCTCAGGCTTCCATCCAGGTACAAATACTGATTTTAACCAATGTTTCGATGAGAAACTCTGCTATCTTCATCAGGGACGATGCCTGGGCATGTCTAGTCCAGAGGTGTTTATATCTCCGTTGTCAGTCCCTCTTGATTGGTTAATTCTCATCCAGTCAGGTTTCTGATGTGCCACTTGTTTACAATTGATTTCCAGTTTTTAATTAGAGAGAGACCTTCGTCTTTGTTAAAATTGTTTTCTGCTAGTTTTATTTCAATGACTTCTTTCACTGGGTGGTCCCAACAGCCATTGGCGTGGCTCAGTACTTTTGTGCTGTTGAAGTCAATCCTATGGTCATTGTGAATGCAGTGTTCTGCTACCACCGATTTCTCGAGGTAACTCAAATGGATATACCTACTGTGTTCATTGTTGCCAGTTTCCATTGTACATCCTGACTAATCGAAATACAGAGGGAATCCTGTAAACACCAGGCATCCCGAGTCCCACGTCATCTTTGACTTGCATAAGTTGTGGTTCGAGCTTCCTTATGGGTTTGTGGTGGTATTTCTTCAGGATCCTGGCAATCCTTCCAGAAACTGTGGAAATATAGGGAAGACAGGTGGTAGTGACGGGTTCCTCATCGTTGTTAGGTTTCCTAGTTTTCCATTGTAAGTTGTCTATAGTGTACATTTTCAGATAAAGAAAAATATTGGCAGTGACTTGATTTGTAAAGCAATACGAAGGAATTATTAAGGTTATAGTCATGTAGCTGTTGCTGATGCATGAATGGAAGAATTTCAGTGAAGAATGTTTACATTGGTACATTTAATTTACAAGGTGCATTGTAGTGAAATTCAAGACAACAAGCATGTATCTAGAGCGTGTAGTCATACTTATTTTTATAACTGTAAAACTTCCATTAACTTGCAGTACTTGGCAATTTAATACTATAAATTACAATTTGCTGGTAGAAATTTCTCACATTATAATTGTAGCCTGTAACCAGTGGCAGAATTGTAGATCTCAAATTGGGTTTCACAATCATAAACATAATTCTTTGGCACTGTTTTTATGTGGACCATGTGAATGCATATATTGGTAACCTCTTTGGCTCTATTTTTGTTGAGAAGTCAGGGAGAGATTGTGGTGACAATGTTAAGATCTGGAGGGAGGGTGGAATAGGAAAATTCTCTGACATTATTCTTTGATGGTGAGATTGAGAGTGTAATGAGGGACTATCTGTTGTTGTTCTTGAAAGAAAGTGGGAGAAACAGTAACAGTGTTGTTGAGAAGGGAATCAGTGGCTCTGAAATGGTAGGCATGTAGATAGATGGGGAGGGTCAACTTCAGATTTGGATAACTAATTCACATTCGCCAATGCCTTGATTTAAAGGCTGTGCTACTGAGATCATGTTCTGGAGTTCCTCAGGAAGATGCTCACAAAACAGTGTGTCTGTGTTCCCATAAGATGTACCAAAAGGATATTAGTGTAGGAGATGACATCCCCTGGAATGGACTTGATATGGATATTTGGGTTGCAAGGTGACTAACTGCAGGCATTACCCAATCAGGTTTTGTAAATATTATATAAGAACATAATATAAGAAATAGGAGCAGGAGTAGACCATCTGGCCCATCAAGCCTGCTCCACCATTCAATAAGATCATGGCTGATCTGCCCATGGACTCATCTCCACCTACCTGCCTTTTCCCCATAACCCTTAATTTCCCTACCATGCAAAAATCTATTCAACCCTGTCTTAAATATATTTGCTGAGTTAGCCTCCACTGCTTCATTGGGCAGAGAATTCCACAGATTCACCACTCACTGATGGGGCAACACCAGCTGACCTAATGTGGATGTCAAGAGGAGGTAAAATCAGATTTAACTTGTTTGTTCAATTTAGAACATGTCCTTTCTGGAGCTCTGCCAGCTCCAGATCTTACTCACATTCACATGCAGATGACATGAAGGTTGGTGGTGGTGTGGGTGGTTTAAAAAGTTACAGCGTGACATCGATAGAATGCAGAGCTATTGATACAGTAGTTAAGACTATACGATATAGGAGTAGAATTAGGCCATTTAGCCCACTGAGTCTGCTCTGCCTTTTTATCAGGGCTGATCTATTTTCCCTTTCAGCCCCAATTTCCTGCATTTTCCCCTATCCTTTCATGCCCTGACTAATCAAGAACCTATCAACCTCTGCCTTAAATATAGTTAATAACTTGGTCTCCACAGCAGCCTGTGGCAAAGAATTCCACAGATTCACCACTCTATCCATTCTATTGAGGCCTTTCAACATTCGATAGGTTTCAATGAGGATAACCCTCATTTTCTGAAACCCACTGAGTAGAGGCCCAGAGCCATCAAACACTCCTCATACGACAAGCCTTTATAATCCTGGGATCATTTTCGTGAACATCATTTGAATCCTCTCCAGTGTCAGCACATCCTTTCTTAGATAAGGGGCTCAAAACTGCTCACAATTCTCCAAATGAGGCCTCCTCGCTGCTTGATAAAGCCACAGCATTACATACTTGCTTTTAAATTCTAGCCCTATGGAAATGAATGCTAATGTCGCATTTGCCTTCCTCACCACCAACTCAACTTGCAAATTAACTTTTCTCCTTAGTCCTTTTGCACCTCTGATTTTTAAATTTTCTCTCCATTTAGGAAATAGTCCTTACCTTTATTTCTACTACTAAAGTACATGACCATGCACTTCTCAACAGCCACTTCTTTGCCCATTCTCCTAATTGGTCTAAGTCTTTCTGTAGCCTCTCTACTTTCTCAAAACTACATGCCCCTCCACCTATCTTCGTATCATTTGCAAGCTTGGCCACAAAGCCACCGATTGTGTCATCCAAATCATTGACATGAAAAGAAGCGGCCCCAACATAAACCTCTGTGGAACACTACTAGTCCCTGGCAGTCAACCAGAAAAGGTTCCTTTTATTCCCACTCTTTGCCTCTTGCCAATCAACCACTGCTCTATCCATGCTGGTATCTTTCCTGTAATACCATGGGCTCTTAACTTGTTAAGCAGCCTCATGAGCGGCACCTTTTCAAAGGCCTTCTGAAAATCCAAGTACACAACATCTACTGATTCTCCTTTGTCTATTCTGCTTGTTATTTCATCAAAGAACTCTAACAGATTAGTCAGGCAAGATTTTCCCTGAAGAAACCATGCTGAGTACGGTCTATTTTATCATGTGCCTCTAAGTACCCTGAAACCACATCCTTAACTATCAACTCCCAACCACTAATGCCAGACTAACTGGCTTATAATTTCCTTTCTTCTGCCTCTCTCCCTTCTGGTTGAGTGGAGTGACATTGCAGTTTTCAGTTCCTCTGGAACCATGCCAAGATCAATTGATTCTTGAAAGATTATTACTAGTGCCTCCATAATCTCTTCAGACACCTCTTTCAGAACCCTGGGGTGTATAAGAAGGAATATGGTGTGTTCATATTCATTATTCAGAGGGTTGAATTCAAGGGCCACGAGGCAATTTGGCAGATCTACAAAACTCTGCTTCGACTACACTTGGAGTATTGTGTTCATTTCCTTATAGGGAGCTGAGGAAGCTTTAGAATGGTTGCAGAGGAGATTTACCAGGATTCTGCTTGATTTAGAAAGCCTGTTATATGAGGAAAAGTTGAGCGAGCTAGTGTTTTTCTTTTTGGAGTGAAGGAGGATGAGAATTGATTTGATAGAGGTGTAAAAGATGTTGAGAGTGGACAGCCAGTGCATTTTTCCCAGGGCAGCAATGGCTGATATGAGAGGGCATAATTTTAAGGTGGCTGGAGGAAACTATAGAGAGATGTCAGGTTGGCTTTCTATGCAGATCATGGTAAGTACTTGGAATGCTCTGCTGGGGGTAGTGGTAGAGACAGGTACATTGGGGTACTCAGGCACATAGATGATAGAAAAAAATGAGAGCTATCTGGGAGGGAAGGGTTATATTGATGTTGGAGTAGGTTAAAAGGTTGGCATAACCTCATAGGCCAAAGGATCTGTACTGTGCTGTAGTGTTGTATGTTCTATGAAATGTTGACTGGTTTCTTATTTCCACAGATATTACTTGACTGGCAGAGGTTTTCGAGCATTTATTTTATTTGTTAATATTCCAGTTTCATTTATTTTTCATTATGTAATTAGATTTCCAGACAAAATAAACAAGCATTTGAGCAGAGTGCAGCCTTAATAGTGTTCTATTAGGGCAGATTGGTCTGTTTTGGGAAATTAGTTCAGAGAGGAAGCATGCTTTCAACAGTTGTTAAAAGGGAGGTGTACAAAAAATTCTTCAGAGTACTGAATGTCTGGAACTCTCTGTTACCAAGGATGATGGAGGCCAGATTATTATCAAAGTCAATGTTGAGTCTATTTTCATATGCACAAGTACTATGTAAAACTTACTACCAGCAGCATCACAAGCACATAGTGTTAAACAAGCAGCATTCACAAGAAAAATATAAACATATAAATATTTTTCTCACGAAACCACAGTTAGAACAGAAAATACAAAGTTTTTTCATGGCAAAGTAGTCAAAGTGGTCACAGTATTGTTAAAACTTAATGATCAGGGTTTTTCCCCAGTTGGTTCAGGAATAGAATAGGTTGAAAAATAAATAACTATTTAGAATGCTGTCTAACATGGAGGCCAAGAAGGGAAAATTTGAATGTTCAGCATTTTAATGTTTGGTCAAAGCACCAAAAGGTTGGCCTCTATGTTGAGATAATTTTGAAGATGTAAGTCACACAGAAGAATTTGTTGATGGTAATAAGGAGAGAAAACAACAGTCATTTGAATGGATGGTCTCTGGCTTGTTAAGAGAAGTCCATCTATGCATTTATGGACTAGTGATCTTACTGCTGTTTTTGGACCTGACTATATGCAAAAAAAAAAGTCACTACCAATCAATATTGACTATGCTTCAAAAATAATAGTCACCAGTATTATTTGCCAACCAGTTTCTACAGAGGGTAGTCAGAACTACCCAGCACATCACCAGCACCATTCTACCCTTCTTCAAAGACATATATACAGAAAGGTGCAGGAAAAGGTCCAGTAATATTATGAAAGATTTCACCCAACCTGCCCAAGTAGTTTGTCCCACTCCCATCAGGACCGTTTACTTTCCCTCAGCAGTTAAGCTGATCAACACCTCCAACCACTGATACAGTCCTCCATGCCCCAACCACCACTACTTTATCATTTTCTGTCAGAGTCCTCTTATGTACAGACACTCCTGTGTCTAGTGTCACTTACTGGACCATCAGTCTATGTATATAAGCTATCATGTGTATTTATATTTAATGCTTTTTTATTATTATTGTGTTCTTTATCTTATTGTGTTTTCTTGTACCGCATCGGATCTGGAGTAATAATTATTTTGTTCTCCTTTACCCTTGTGTGCTGGAAATGTCATTAAACAACCTTGAATCATAAATCTGTAATCAATCTATTTTGAAAATAAATGTAATCACCAAGTGCCTTTTTCATTATACGTAATGATCTATTGTATTTCATTTACTGAGCTTGCATAGTTCATCACAATTGGTTCATAAATTTGTTTTCCAGTTATAATGATGATGATAGTATTCCTGTATTTCCTCCTGCTCGAGCACGCTGGATTCGAGTCATTAACAAAGTCCGAATGCAAATCCAAGAGGTAGGATGAAAGTTTAGGTTCTTCTAACTGTTCCTGTTTCCAAATGCATAATTATATATTTAATTGATTTCTTGCTCCATATTGGAGACTATCATTAATTCTTTCTTATTGCAAATTCCATTTCGTGATATTGATGGTCTATGCTGTTGAGTGCTTACATATTATGAAATAGTGACATTTTGCTTGCCACAGTGCTGAGGAGAAAGCAGATTGCGTAGAGGAAGAGAGAGAGTTTAAGAGAAGTGAGCGGGGGCAGTTGACATATTTTGCATGTCACAGTTCCCAAAGAGACATTAGATTGCACATAATTAGGCACTTGGCAAGGACCAATAAAAATAAATTGGTTTTAAGTGGAGTGGCCATTCTGTGAGTGAGCCAGTGTGAAAGCGGGAAATTGAGACTGTAGCTTATTGAGGCTTCTGTGAGAAGTACAGGTCATAGGCAGATTTTTTTTGTCATTATTTATCTTACTTTCTTACTGCACATTTAGAGCCATGGGGATGTCTGCTAGGATAGTGGAATGTTCCTCTTACAGGATGTGGGAAGGCAGAGGGACCTCCAGTGTCCCTGACAACTGCACCTGCAAGAAATGCGTTCAGCTGCAGCTTCTAACAGACCATATTAAGAAGGTGGAACTGGAATTGGAAGAATTCTGGATTATTTGGGAGGCTGAGGGTTGATTGACAGGACATTCAGGGTGGTAGTTGCACCCAGTGTGCAGGGCACAGGTAACTAGCTGACTGTCAGGAGGAGGAAAGGGGATAGGTAGCCAGTGCAGAGTAACCCTTTGGCCATTCCCCTCAAAAGTAGGTCTATTGCTTTGGATACTGCTGTGGGGGGGGGGGCGGTGGAAATGAACCCCTAGCAAAGGAAGGTCACAGCAGTTAGGCCTCTGGCACTGAGTTTAGCTCTGTGGCTCAGATCGGAAGGGAGGTGGAGAAGAGGTGAACTGTGGTGATACGTGATTCATTGGTTAAGGGAACAGAAAGAAGGTTTTGTGGATGAGAATGAGATCCTCCAGTGGTTTGTTGCCCTCCAGATTCTGGGGTCAGGGACACTTTGGATTGAGTCCTCAGTATTCTTAAGTGGGAAGGTGAGCAGCTAAATGTTGTGGTCCATTTTGGTACCAATGACATGGGTAGAAAGGGTGACAAGGTTCTGCAAAGTGAGTTCAAGGAGTTAGGTGCTAAATTAAAGGACAAGATCTCCTGGGTTGTGATCTCAGGATTGCTACCTGTGCCATGTGCTAGTGAGGCCGGAAATAGGAAGATCTTACACGTGGCTAAGAAGATTATGCAGGTGAAAGGGCTCTCTTCCAGGGAAGATGGGACTTGTACAGAAGGGATGATTTGCACCTGAAAAGAGGGGGACTAATACCCTAGCAGGAAGGTTTACTCGTGCTGCATGGGTGGGTGGGATGGGGTTTAAACTAAAGTTGCAGAACTAATTCTAGAGAACCAGAATGCCAGAACAGATAGTGGAGTGGTTGTGGAGAATTGCCTTCTATAAAAAGTTGACCATAGTGGGACTAATTTTCTAGCTGTGTATATAATTCAATGCAAAGAATATTGTAGGAAAGGCACATATGCTTAGGGCATGGATCAGCGTGTGAAATTATGATATTGTAGCCATGAATGAAACTTGGTTGCATGAGGGTCAGGACTGGTAGTTCAATGTTCTGGGGTCCTGTTTGTTTTATACATGATAGAGCAGAGAGATTAAAGTGGGAGGGGTGGCATTACTAGTCAGGGTAAATGTTATGCCAATGCTCTGTCAGGACAGACTGGAGAGTTCATCTAGTGAGGCTTTTTGGGTAGAGCTGACAATAAGGAAGTTATGACCACATTAATGGGATTGTATTAAAGACTACCCAACAGTCTGCAGGATTTATGAGGGACCAATTTGTAGAGAGATTGCAAACTTTTGCAAGAAACATAAGATTATGATAGTAGGTGATTTAATTTTTCACATATTGACTTGGATTCCCATATTGTAAGAGGGCCGGGTGGGATAGAGTTTGTCAAATGTGCTCAGGAAAGTTTCACTAATCAGTACATGGAAGTCCCAACTAGAAAGAGTGTGATACCTGATCTCCTATTAGGGAACAAGACAGGGCAGGTGAGAGAAGTTTGAGTAGGGGAACACTCTGCATCTAGTGGTCATATTGCCATTAGTTTCCAGGTAATTACGGAGAAGGAATGGGCTGGTTCTTAGGTTGAGATTCTAAATTGGAGAAAGGCCAATTTTGATGGTATCAGAAAAGATCAGGTAAGTATGGACTGGGCCAGGTTGTTTTCTGGCAAGGTATACTCGCTAAGTGGGAGACCTTCAAGTGAGAATACAGAGTTTGTATGTTCTTGTCAGATAAAAGGCCAGGGTAGCGAGTTCAGGGCACCTTGGTTTTCGAGAGATATTGATGCCCTGGTTAAGATGAAAAAGGAGGTGCATAGTAGGTATAGGCAGGTAGGAACAAATGAGGTAGTCAAGGTGTATAAGAAATGAAAGAGGACACTTAAGAAGGAAATCAGGAGGGCTAAAAGAAGACTTAACGTTCCTCTAGCAGACAAGTTGAGGGAGAATCCTAAGGGCTTCTGCAGGTATATTAAGAGTAAAGGGATAACAAGGCACAAATTGGTCCTATGGAAAATCAGAATGGTAATTTATGTCTGGAGCTGAAAGAGATGAGGGAGATGTTAAATGTCTGTATTTACTCAGGAGACAGACACAGAGTATATAGATGTGAGGCAATGCAGCAGCGAGGTCATGGGCTTTATAAAGATTACTGAGGAATATTACAGAGTGTTTGCACTCTTGAGGCAAATTAAGGTGGATAAGTCCCCAGGGCCTGGTAATGTGTTCTATCAGACCCTCTGGGAAGCTAGTGCAGAAATTGCAGGGGCCCTAGCAGAGATATTTAAAATATCCTGTTACGTACCCCGTAACTGGGTCACTTACCAGCAAAGATAGAGAGGTCCATTGAAGTCTGATGGTACTATTTTTTAACAGTATTTATTGATAAAAAGACACAAAATAATATTAATGCAAACATACAGATAATATACTTCGTCAATACTAACTCTAAAAGCGCGGGTATAATAATAATCAATAAGAAATAGCTCTATCGTTGTCTAGGGGATAATGTATTGTCCGATGGAAATACAACAGTCACTGTTAGTTCCTTCAAGCTGCAGCTCTTTGGGTTTAAGAGAGAGATGGTTTTAAACTTGCCCAGGTCTTTTATGATGCCAGTCCTTTGAGTCGGGGGAGTTGATTTCCTCGTTGCTAGCTAAAAGCCGTTTTCCGTGGTTCCAGCCACCAGTCCCAAGCAACGGAACTGAATGCACGTGGCCTCCTTCAAATGGCTTCCCGCTATTACTGGATCGCTAGCGTTCCTTCTGGTGCGTCTGAGGGGCTGTTCCTACAGACCCTCTTTTATCCTGACTTGCAGGGTTGTAGATGTCAATCAGGTTGGGGTGATGCAATCTCTTTCTCACCCAGCCCACTTTTGCCTGAGGGCGTTCACGTAGCATAGCATCTCAATCCACAAATGTGTCTCCAAGAGACAATGGCCATGTCCCGTGGCTTTACATCGCCGGGGAACGAGGCATTCTGCACGTCTCTCTCTCATTTCCTGGGTCCCCTGACCCAACCCAATAGTGATCTTGTGATTCTCACAAAGGAGGGGGCTGCAGGCATAACAATCCTAAGCCACGGGTGAGCCAATGGAGGATTGGAGGATAGCTCATGTTATTCCGTTGTTTAAGAAAGGCTCTAAGAATAAGCCAGGAAACTATAGGCTAGTGAACCTGACATCAGTAGTGGGAAGGTTATTCTAAGGGACTGTATATACAAGTATTTGGATAAACTGGGACTGATTAGGGATAGCCAACTTGGCTTTGTGTGTGGTAAGTTGTGTCTAACCAACCAGAGTATATTTTGAGTAAGTTAATCGGAAAGTTGATGAGAGAAAGACAGTGGATATTGTCTATGTAGACTTTAGCAAGGCCTTTAACATGGTTTTTAACATGGGAGGTTGGTCAAGAAAGTTCAGTCACTTGGCATTCAAAATGAGGTAGTAAATTAGATTAGACATTGGCTTTGCAAAGAAACTGGAGAGTGATACTAGATGGTTGCCTCTCTGACTAGAGGCCTGTGACTTGTGGTATGCCGCAAGGATTAGTTCTCGGTCTGTTGATGTTTGTCATCTATATCAATGATCTGGATGATAGTGCAGTAAGCTGGATCAACAGATTTGCAGATGACACCAATATGTAGTAGACAGCAATGAAGACAAAGCTTGCAGCAGGATCTGGACCAGCTGGAACAAAGGGCTGAAATATGACAGATGCAATTTAGTGCAGAGAAGTGTGAGGTGTTGCACTTTGGGAGGACCAACCAGACCTTACACGGTGAATGGTAGGGCACATTTGGCTATGGTAGAACAGAGGGATCTGGGAATACTGATCCATAATTCCTTGAAATTGGCGTCATAGGTAGATAGCATCATAAAGAAAGCTTTTGCGGCATTGGTCTTCATAAATCAGTATACTGAGTACAAGAGTTGGGATGTTGTTTTGAAATTGTTTAAGACATTGGTGAGGCCTAATTTGGAGTTTTGTATCCACTTTAGTCACTTACCTATAGGCAAAATGTAAATAATATCAAAAATGTGCAGAGAAAATCAACAAGAATGTGGTCAGGATCTGTGGACCTGAGTATTAGGGAAAGGTTGAATAGGTTAGAACTTTATTCCCTAAAAGAGAAGATTTTATAGAGGTATACACAATTATGAGGACCATACGTAGGATAAATACAAGCAGTCTTTTTCCACTGAAGTTGGGTGAGACTACAACTTGAGGTTATAGGTTCAGGATGAAAGGGGAACACTTCACTGAAAGAGGGGTGAGAGTGTGGAACAAGCTGCCAGCACAAGTGGTGGATGTGAGGTCAATTTCTAAGAGAAATTTGAATAGGTACATAGGTTGAGTTGAATATTGAGCGCTCTGGTCCGGGTGCAGGTCGATGGGCCAAAGCAGATGAATAGTTCAGCATGGACTAGATGGCCAAAGGGCCTGTTTTGTGGCTGTAATGACCCTGTTACTCTATACACAGAGCTAGATTTTATGAGTATGAAACAAGGAGCTGGAGTGGTTATTATCTGGCTGATTGAGCCATCTGTTTTATTCAGTGATATGGTTGAACTGCTGCATCAGTTCTCCATCAAAGAGCCTCCCACTTATCAGATATCTTTAAAGACACTCTCTTTAACTGTGAACAGCCTTTCCCAATCTACATTTGTGATTTCCTGTCTGATGCCATCAAAATTAACCTTCCTCCTAACCCAAGTTCATTTGCTTCCCGTTATCCAAGAATGTTGATCTCAGTTTTGAATACAGGGAATCTTTAAGCATATATTGATTTCTGGGATAGAAAATATAAAATTTCAAGGATTTACAGCCCACTAAATGACTGTCTCAGTGGCTATTTTTTCTCCAGACCATCAGCCTTGATTCAGGATCTCAACTTAAAAAGTTGACCATCAGCTTGTCACCTCAGAGGCTGCTTAATATGCTAAGTTCCTTTTTTTTATTTGTTCCAGATTCCAGCATCTGCAGTGTATTGTGTGTTCTCTCTCCTTTAATAGTTGCCTTCTTATTTAAAGGTGCATCCCAGCTACCAGATATTTGTTGATTAGTTTCTGAAGTTTTATGTCTTCTTGGTATTTCCACAGCTTCCTTTGTTGCCTGACTTTGTTTTGTTAATAAACTTCTATGTATCGAACACTGCCTCATTTAGCAGATTGATGTAGATTGCAAACAGTCTACCAATCCTAAATACTCTCATCCATCTGTTGATTCCTGTTGGATATTTTCTGTCCAGTTCATAACTGGCACAAAAAGAGGATGAGATCTGGGGTAGTCTTCAGGGGTCAAGTGGCTCACAATTCCTCTTTCTATTTTCTCATGTTTCTATTAAATAATTTTCAATTTATGCTTTATTCTAAGCCCATGAAGCTAATGTTGTGTAGCAACCCATTGAGTTGTACCTTTTTGAATGTCTTCAAATAATGCTAATAATTTACATTTACTGGTTTCTCCTTATTGAGTCTTTATAATTATACTCTCAAAGCTTTGGCAGACTTGCCAAACCTAATTTCCCATTCATAAAATTGTGTTAATTCAAGTCAGTGAAATGTTTCAAGTTTGATCATGCTCAACTTCAAGTCTTTTACCATAGAAACATAGAAAATAGGTGCAGGAGTAGGCCATTCGGCCCTTCGAGCTTGCACCACCATTTAGTATGATCATGGCTGATCATCCAACTCAAAACCCTGTACCTGCTTTCTCTCCATACCCCCGATCCCTTTAGCCACAAGGGCCATATCTAATCATAGATATGATTATCTAAATATCTAATCGTAGATAATAATCTCCAGATTAACTTGATCAGTCTTTAGATCAAGGGGCAAATTCTGAAAAAAATAATCCTAAATACTTTACTGTGGACAATAGAGTATTAGAAAAAATAGTTTTAATGAGACCATTGGGAAAATAACCTAATAGTGGAATTTATATATATGTTTAAATACGAATCACAATGAAGCAAATATGATGCATTTTGAGGAGATTTGGAAAAAGAATTGTCTTTCTTATGACATTTTGACCTTTACTACCGATTTTTAAAAAAAATTACAAAAACTATTTCAGTACAAACAGTAGAAAACTTAAAGATATTATTTGTTAAACAGATATAGATTAAAGCAAATTTTCTGTAAAATACGTAAATGAGTGAATTTTAATTCTCAAAACAGTTTACATGTGATCATATCAGAATTGTGAATATGAAATAGGGTAATGTAGGTGATTGATTCACTCAGAAAGCATGTGTCATTTAACTCATAGTGAGGGTTTCTTAATTGTTTTAACCATTGATTTTTAAAATTAGGTCATAAAATATCTTTTCAGCATTACCTATCTGAATAATTTCAACATCCAAATTATGTTTGGCATTATTTCTCAGTTGAATGGCATCAATTTCAAAATTTAACTGAGCACATCCTTATTTGAGTGCCCCCATGTTGTAGAATGTTTTCCCTCTTCCACTTGTCTTGCAACTTACAAAATCTCTTGTAAATCCACCTTAGTGCTATTTTCACATCAGAGATGCACATGATCCATCATTTACCTGACAGTGCTTCTTGGAGAGCGCTATCATTATGAGCCTTTTGGTGAATGGCAAAATTAGCTCTGTTCCTCTAACATTAGGATCTATGCGCTGTGCACTTCTGCAACCTCTGTCCTTTGTGGTCACACATATCCTTTATCTCTGATCTCTTTTTAATTGTGGCTTCCCTGATTTCCTTCACGAAAACACCCAAAAAGTCATTGCTAGCTTCTCCACTGCTCTCAACTCCAAATTAGGGTTCAACTCTCAACAACTATCAAAGGCCGGCAAGATTTATGCCCCTATCCCATTGGTGCCAGACCAATTTTTACCTTGTCCAGTGAATCAGCCCATGAACCTATTTCCCAACCCCATTTCCACTTCCATCTGTAAAACTGTAACAGAGGCTTCGTGCATTAATTGGAAGCAAATTCTAATACAGCAGGACAGTAACCTACAGTATTCAGACATTGCACCATCACTTTTATGATCTTTTCAAACATTAGGATTTTTAAGCAATTATATCTTAGCCACTAGAAATTTGCATCTGAATGCAGACGAAAAGAGCTGAATCTATGAGCTAACTGCTTTTACAGCACTACTTATATGCTGGGAAGACCAGAAGTGCAATGTTTCTGCTCCCCACTCATCACCATCTACCTAGCTGCCCTTTGCTCTCTCATCAATGCCAAACTAACAGAAGATATTGTGAACGATGGCTAATGGCTTAGTCAACGAGATGGCTTTTAAGGTGGCAAAACCGGTGGAATAGGGAAGGTATTCCACAACATGGAGTCGAGACTGCAGAACATACAGCCACCAATGGTGGGACAAAGAAAATCTCAGGTTCTGAAGAGCAGTTTTCTCAGAGTAGTTTATTTACGTTTATAAACTGCAGAGTAGTTTATCACTGATATTTCCACTTATTTTTCCATCTTTCTTTGCCACTGTTGCATTAATCACTTAAGAGCGTTACTTTAGAGTACAGAAGGGAGCCAGTTGAGTTGATGGTAGTTCTTTGTGGAGTAATGCAGTCAATTCTATTCCCCTACTTTTTTTCTATTGTACTGCAGTATTGTCTTTTTGTTTTACTTCCCTTTTGAAAGCCATAATTCTACATTCATCACTTTTTAGACAATGCATTCTACATCATAAATCATCATTCATTAAAAATGCTTTTCTTCAAAATACAGAACCTGTGTTTTTTGCATCCCTGATCTCTGTTAATTTAAACATTTTCACATTTAACAAGATTTTGTACATCACTACCTATTCTGCTCTCAACTCTCTGCTTCAAGTAAAATATTCAAAAATGTCTTGATAGCTCATAACTGAATTCCTTTATCACTGGAACTACTCTTGTAAATGACTGGAAGATATTTTGTTGTCATATTCCACCATTTTATGCTTTTGCTGAATTCTTTTATGAATGATCAAGAGTTCATTTAATGTTATACTGTATTACAGTGAAAATAGATTTGTTTTCCCAATGCTTGTTTCCCCTTATTTTTACATTGTAGTATAACCATAACTTTCGCAGATAATGATCGGATTGTTGTTGTTCCATTTTTTGAAATATTTCTGCCTGTTGATGAAATGCATGGACTTCTATGGTAGCAGTTGCTTTTTAATTTGAGGTTTTGCTTCTATATGCCAAACCCCTGACCTATTAGAATTTGCAACCCTGCAGTTATAACAAAATAAGCCTATTGTTTAAGTAGTTCATTGTATGTTATAATTATATTTTTAAGCAACTTAGCTAAATTGATATAGATGGAAGAGAACCAATTATACAGAATTCTATTGTACAACTTCTGTTTATTTCTCTTCTTGAAACTGGACAGCTTTGACAGCTTAATTGTATTTGCCCTTTGAGTTTCATTTTTGTCTAGCAGAGTCAGTGCTTTCAGATAAACTGTAGTGCTTTGATCACATTTAACTCAAGAGTTGACAATGTTCATCACATGATCAGGCATTTCAAGTTGAGATAGAATGGAGTCAACAGCTGGAAAATTTCCAAGTTTGAAGGAATGGTGGTGGAGGAAAGAGAGAAAATAGCTCAAATCTATCCTGTTGAGCGACTTTGGATTATTTTGCCAATTTCAGAGCTGAGAAGCCTGCAGTTGTTAGTGCAGCCCCATTGGACTCCATGAGGCACAGGCATAACCACAGCTGGCAGCAATGGCAGAGTGAAAGATGAAACTGGTGATTTAGGTCAATACCAATGTTGGGACTTCCCAAGCAAAATGTGTACATGCCATGATTTACGTTGTCATCAGGGTTGAAGATCCGCACTTTTATTCCCAGAGATCAATAAGGGTAGCCAGCAATTAACCTGAAAAATCACAGTGTGAAGAATAAAGGGAAATTAATACAATTTTATATTCACCAAAAGTTCATTACAATTGAGAAGACACATTACTTTCAGATGTAGGTAATATTTCAAATTCCAGTTTAGCAAGGCAAAATACCTGTAGAAAAGCAATTAATTTGGCCAGCTAATTAAATTGGTTTAGGAGGTTATTTCAGATTATTAAATCCATGCCAATTTGCAGCAGTCCCAACCCCCTCCCTAATTTTTCCTTTAGATAGATAGATAGATACTTTATTCATCCCCATGGGGAAATTCTATTTAGTCAATTCTCCCCAAGTTCCAATCTGAACCCTCTCCCCACCTTTGAGATTCTACCACTGACCTGTGTACTTGGGC
Organism: Hemitrygon akajei; assembly: GCF_048418815.1. Taxonomy (NCBI): domain Eukaryota; kingdom Metazoa; phylum Chordata; class Chondrichthyes; order Myliobatiformes; family Dasyatidae; genus Hemitrygon; species Hemitrygon akajei. Next base: position 32,541,810 of record NC_133136.1, read on the forward strand.
AATTTACATTGGCCAGTTAACCTGCCAGCCGTTGGGATTAGAGAAGAAACTGGAGCATCCAAAAAGAAACTCCCATTGTCACAAGAAGAATGTGCAAAACTCACATATATGGCATTGGAGGTCAGCTTTGAACCGGAGTTGTTAGAGCAGTGAGGCAGTAGCTCCACTAGGTTCACCATCATGTTTTTTTAATCAAATCATGTAGAATTTTAGTTGTTTCCTTTAATTTATTATTTTAAAGGGATGTAATCAACTTTAAATAAAAGAATGCAGCACAAGTTCTTTCAGACTTTAAGTGATAACTGCCTCCAGATTGGCCTCAATAGCCAGAGTAGGTCCACTCAGAGCCAACAGTGTCACATGGGTAGAGGGTTTGCTGTACCAGTTCACAAAACCTTTGTTTTCACCTTCCTTGAAGTGAAGTGACATTTCACTTGTATTGGGGACATCAGAACAGCCAGCTACTTAAAGCATTAACAGAAAAAATAGCAGGAGAAATGGGTAATTTGGCTTCTCATTTCTGCTCTGCCGTTCAGTAAGACATGATTGATCTTTTACGTCAGTACAGTTCCCACATCAACACTTTTTACCTCAATGCGATTATATCTAAAGACTTGTTTGCCATTTTCCTAGCGAAACAAGAGACACCAGATCTTGAAATTTGGAGCAAAAACACGCTACCACAGGTGCAGCAGCATCTGTGGAGGAAAAAGGGATGTGTTGATGATTTAGGTTGAGTCCCTTAGGACAGATGGTGAAGGGTTGTGTACGGAGTGGAAATATATCCCTCATCCGGAAGTGTGGAGGCAGGTGGAATAGCAACTGATAGGTGATGGGGAGGGGGTGGGGAATGATGAGCATATGGAGTCAGGTGCGAGAGGGGAAGAGGATAAGGAATGTGAACAAAGAGAGAGAGAACTTGGGAAGGCTGTTGGGAGTGGAAGAGGAACAGAGAGATGTGGATGAATGAAATCCGTGTCTCGGCAACTGAGCCTCTCTCCTAGCTGTCTTGAAGACTAAAATTTGAGGAGCCACAACCCCATCACTGAAATAATTACATCTCTTCTCTGTCTTGAATGACCATACCTTTAATTTAAGTCTGTGGCTCTTATTTCTAAATGCCACAATGAGGAGAAACATCAACTTTTCATTATCCCTGTCAAGAATTTCGTACATTCCAATGTTGGGACTGCTTGTTCTTCTACCCTCAGGAGAGTACAGGCCTAATCAACTTGATCTGACCTTGTAGGACAAACCTGCCATCCCAGGAATCAGCCTGGTAAACTTTTGCTGCACTTTATCACATCCTTGGGTTGCAAGATCACACCTGTATACAGGATTCCAGATGTGGTCTCAGCAGGGCTCTTTATAATTGGAACTAGACAACTCGCATTCAAATCCCCTTACAGTAAAGGCTGAAACACTGTTTGACTTCATAATTCATTACTAAGGTGGTATATTAACATTGATTCTCGTACAAGGACATCTAGGATTCTTTGAGAATCAATACCATTCAGACTTTCACCATTTAAAAAATATTGTACCTCTTTTTTTCTACAAAGTAATGCCCTCGATTTCTTCCCCCCCCCCCCCCCACAATAAAGCTGCTGTGTTCTTCCCAATTCATTTTGTGACTCTTATCTCCCTTTGGGGCCTCTCTGCAGTGGACAGCACAATGGTGTAGCTGGTGGAGTGGAAGTCCCACAACAGCAGAGAACTAGGCTTAATCCTGACTTCGGAGTTTGCATATTTTCCAAGCTTCTACTGGGTATTCCGGTTATTGCCCCGTCCCAAAAATGTGCAAGTCGGATTGGCTGCTGCAACATACCCCTAATGTGCGAGTGAGATCTGAGCTGTATGTTGCTCTGTTTCCCAGTAGAATCCCTGAAGGATCAACAGGAGGCTAATTAGAAAACAGTTAAATGTGTACCTAAACCACTTAGACTTTCATCCAATCTGGTGGAAGACATGCTATATTGACCTTGCGGTAAAGATGCATATTAACTGTACTGGCATTGTAATTCCTACAAAGCGCAATCATGAATTCAAAGAGATTCTCAGCATGAACTATCAAGAATGGGGACAATCTTCCATTAGAGCAGTGGTTCCCAACCTTTTTTTGGCCATGCCCCACCTAATCACCTCTAAAATCCTGATGCCCCCTGTGGTGATATATAATTCTTATAATTCAAAAAGTGAACTCCTATTCTCCTGGAGGAAGCCTAAAAGACCATTAACTTGGTTTAAGCAAGCTTCCAAAGAACATGGCATTCATGAAAGAGAAAAATAAAAGAACCAAAGGACTGTTAAAGTTCTGAGGAAGAAATTACTAAGAAATTGTAAAAAAAAAAGAACATTAAGTGATATTAAAATAATAATAATAAAAAAATAAAACAATGCCGATTAGTTTCTACAGCATACAAAGACAGATACACCGTTTAAAAGAGATGACGCAATGTACACACCTTCACACCACCAAGAACCGAAAGCTACTGCAAAAAGCAGCATTGGCGCGACCTCGTACGAGTTTCTTACGCGTTTGGACTTGTTCATTCGTTCCTTCCTACATCAGTCAATTCATTAATTTAATTATGAAAGCCATTTGATGGTTGTAATGATGGTGATACACTATATATACAGTTCATACGCAATTACACATGTACATACACACAAGTATTTGAGGACATGATTTGAGAGTTAGGGGGCAAAAGTTTAAGGGAAACACGAGGGGGTATTTCTTTACTCAGAGAGTGATAGCTGTGTGGAATGAGCTTCCTGTAGAAGTAGTAGAGGCCAGTTCAGTTGTGTCATTTAAGGTAAAATTGGATAGGTATATGGATAGGAAAGGAGTGGAGGGTTATGGGCTGAGTGCGGGTAGGTGGGACTAGGTGAGATTAAGAGTTCGGCACGGACTAGGAGGGCCGGAATGGCCTGTTTCCGTGCTGTGATTGTTATATGGTTATAAGTATTTTCATGTATGCATACTGTATATACACATATGTATTAACTCGCACACACACTCATACTCACACAAACTTACTAGAAAAAATTCACTGTTAATAACTCATTCTCGAATTGCCCCCCATAAAAATCAAATTACCCCCTGTGGGGCATACGCCCCACGTTGGGAACCACTGCATTAGAGCATAGAACATTGAATAGTGCAGCACATTATAGGCCCTTCAGCCCACCATGCTGTGCTCAACCTATCCTCATAAAACAGGCTCTCCAATCCAGTCAGCTTCCTGGCAAAACTTCTCTACACCATCTTCAAAGTTTCCACTTTCTTCCTATAATGAGGTGACCGGAACTGAACACAATTTTCCAGGTGTGGTATAACCAGAGTTTTATAGAGCTACATTACCTCTTTGCTCTTGAACTCAATCCCCCAATTAATGAAGGACAGCACACCATATGCCTTCATAACCAGCCTATCAACCTGCATGACAACTTAAGGACCCTATGACCCCTCTGTTCCTCCACACTGCTAAAGATCCTGCAATTAATCCTGTATTCTGTCTTTAAGTTCAGCTTTCCAAAGTGTATTTCTTCACACCTTTCCAGATTGAACTCCATCTGCCATTTGTCAGCCCAGTCCTATCATTGTAACCTGCAACAACCTTCTATACAATTACACCACCAACTTTTGTTTCTAATTAGGGTAGAAAATGAATGAAAAATCAACACAGCTAACTCTTAGCAATTCCTGGAAGTTGTTTATAGTATTTTATCACTGGCCTTTTATTTAAAATCCCTTCATATTTTATCTCACCTTATTTCATATTTCCATACAACACAGCATGAAGCCATTAGCCTATTGAGTTTATGCTGGTCCTCAAAGCCATTCTGTTCTCCAACTTATTTCTCTGTCACATATTCATGAACATTCCCAAATCTTCCCCTGTACTGTTTACCTGTATAAGAGGTACTTTGCAGAAACCAATTAGGCTTATGCTAGCGTGTCTTTGGAATGTGAGAACGGAGAAAATGCTAAAATTTCTGTGTTAATCCAGTCCTATTTTCTTTGGATTTTAATACATAAGCGAAGCACTTTTCTACATTTACCTTTTTCCACAGGATCAATTATCTTGTTTTAATAAAAAGTGTCCCTATCAAAATGAGGTAGGAATATGAACTACATCCTCTCTCTCTTCATGCAGAAGACAAGTGTGCTGGGACTGGACTTTTAGACAGTCTGGGACTGTGCAAGTATAGAAATCCGTGACCCTCTGAGATAATGATCACTGACTATAAGTGAAATTCTGTCTAAAATGAAGCTATAAAAATTGAAACAGGTCCAAAACATTTAAAAAAATCACAGAACCATTTAACTACATTCAAAGTTGATTTAAAAAAAAATGAATCTGATGCAACAATCCTTTGCAGTTGGTCACCACCATTGAAATCAATGGAAAACCTGTTTCTGTGCTAGACCTGACAAGGCACATGATGGTTGAGTAATTTCCACACTATAACTGAGCCAACCTCTTGCTCGTGTTCTTGAAATACTCCAGTCGAGTGCAGGCAGGTGAGTCAGCTCACTTTGCTTAATTAACATTTTGTTTATTGTTACTAGATGCTCCCAACCGTGGCAGCTTCTAGGATTTAGAATCTCTAACTCTATGGAGTATGGATAGCTGGTGCAGCTCTTTTAAGGGTTCAGGACGGTCCCACTAATTGGCAATCATGTTTTGGGCACCAAGAATTGAGTATTTAAGGAACATCTGAACTGGGGTTCAGTGCTCAATGATAAGCCTAACTAAAAACACCATCTAGTGTTTTGTTTGTGTTCAGTTCTCATTCCAGCTTGACAGTGTGTCTCCATTCCAGCCTCGGATACTCCAGCACTTTGGCCCACATCATCTTTGTCAAAGTTTCTCGTCACAGCCTGATTGAGCCAACATGGATCCAGCAGGCTCTCAGAGTCTCTCAGGCACTGTGGCCAGCCACAGCGAGAGGATTACCAGGGAGAACTTGGAGATACACAGTCTCCAGAATGCCGTCTACCAGCTATCAGTCTCCTGGGTGAGGCTGTCAGTCACTCTGTGGAACCTGTACATCTTCCGACACCGGAGAAATCCAACGAAGTCCTGGGTTCTTGCTGTGGCTTCTTCACTCATTGCTTATTGGAGTTCGAAGTCTAGCCATCCCAATTCCCTTCAACGTGTGGAAAAGCGGCCTTCATGATCTAACTCCTGACCAGGAGTGCCTTGCCTGGGCCTCCGTGCATCAGGAACAAAGGTTGGAGATTTGTGCCGATTCGGAGGAATTCATGGCTAGCATGAGAAAGGTGTTTTATCATCCTTCCACCGCAAAAAGAACCTTGGACTTTCTGATGAAGATGCACCAGTGAAGTCAGTCAGTGACCAACCATGCTATTGAGTTCCAAACTTTGCCACAAGAGAGTAGTTGGAGCAGGGAAGCCTTGGGCATTCTGTTCCTCCAAGGACTCCACAGTGGAGATGGCCAAGATTGTCCTGGACCAGGTCTTCAGAATCCATGTTTTCCCGGTGGACATTGTCTTGGATTGTGGTTCACAATTCGTGTCACATTTCTGGAGGACATTCTGTAAGCTGATAGGGGTAACAGCAAATCTTTCCTCTGGGTTTCACCCGCAATCCAATGGCCAGATGGAGTGGACTAACCAAAATTTAGAACGTATCCTAGGATGCCTGGTCTCAGAAAGAGCAGACGAGTGCTGCGACCTATTGATGTGGGCAGAGGTAACCCACAACACTTTACAGCACTCGGTGCATGGGTTGTCACCATTTGAGTGCCAGTTCGGTTAAGCTCTGTCTCTTTTTCCGGAACAGGAGGCTGACGGTGGGCTCCCTGTGGCCAAAGGTCTCATCCAGTGCTGCAAGCAAAAATGGATTAGGGCAAGAGAGATTTTGCTGGCCTCTACCTGGAAGGCAGAAACCAAGGCGAACCAATGGGGAAGGCAGGGACTCACTGAACAGCCTGGGCAGCTGGTCTGCCTGTTTGCTCATGATTTTCCTCTCCAGGTAGAATCTGGAAAGTTGGCACCCAAGTTCATTGGACCCTTCCAAGTTCCGAGAAAGTAAACCCGGTGGCTTATGCCTTCCAGTTCCCCAAGACGTTACGGGTCAATCCCACCTTGCACATCTCTAAATTAAAACCTGTCTGCACCAGCATTTTAGCCCCACCACCACCAGCCTCATCGCCACCCAGGTTTATCAAGGGGGGACTGGTTTTCATGGTGAGAAGATTGTTGGTCAGGATGTTCAGCAATACCTTATGGACTGGAAAGATTTGAATCCAGGAAGAGGTGCTAATTGCCTGATACAGACATCTTGGATTCAGCTCTCATCCTCGACTACGATCAACACCTTTCTAAGCAGACAGGGCTGTCAAGCGTTGGCCATAGGGGTGGGTGTCCTGTTATGGGATGCTCCCAGCTTCTGGAATTTAGATGAACTACTCTCCAGAGTATGGATAGCTGGTGTGGCCCCTTTAAGGGTTCAGGACAGTCCCGCTAATTGGCAATCATGTTTTCGGTACCAGGAATTGACTATTTCAGGAGCACCTGAGCTAAGGTTCGGTGCTCAATCATAAGCCTAACTAGAGATACTGTCTCGCGTTTTGTTTTTTGCTCAGTTCTTGTTTCAGTTTGACACTGTCTCGATTCCAGCATTTAGGTCCAACCATCCTTGTCAAGATCTCTCATCAGTTTATAATATCTAATTTTAGTGATGGAACATAACATTTCCTTCTGGATTGCAACCATATGCAATAGTCCAGCACCATCCACATTTGTTGAAGCTCTCATTCAACACAAGCATGTATAGTACTCTTCTTAAAATTGATTGAAGAATATAAAAATAGCTTTGTGCAGATTTATATATTGTATCATAACAACAAGGTCATTAATTTGTGAAGAAAGCTCAAAGGGTTTTTTAAAAAATTTACTAGGTCCAGTAGTTGCATCTTGGGTTACTTTTGCTAAGCCTATTCATGTAAATGTTGCAAATCAGAATATTGATTTGAATAAATATTTTGTAAAAAATAAATTTCAGCAATTTGTGATTTAATAGTTTAGTTGAAATAAATGATTTAATTGAAATAACATTGAGTTCAAAACGTAATTTCATTACAAACTTTAAAAATATTTGTTCACAATCTTTTATTAATACTTTAGTTTTCATAAGTTGTGTGCCAATTACATTATATGAACTCCAGCTTCCTTGTAGACCTAAAATGAATGAAATTCAGAAAATTGAGATTTTTGTGTTACTTAAGAACAGATGGTTGACAAAATTAAAATGTTTGTTTTTAATATATGATGTGAGAAAGTTGGCTGCTCATCAGACACATGGCAAGAATCTTTATCAGTCTGACAGATAAAATGCAGCTTCATTGGCATTTCTTCATGTCAGAGAATTTATTTCTTCTTTGGAAGTTGGTAACTGAGGTTATTTAAAGAGACTCAGAGTGCGCTAATTAGAAATGGGAACTTGGCAGGTAATTTTCTTTTAAGATACTGTGGGACAAAAGCTATCCACAAAATTGAGGAATTCAGATTTTCAAAGATTTGTTTGTGCTCATGATGGGAAAGCTCTCATTAATGTCTCTCAAGTTGACACGTAGTGGCTTTTCTTATAAATGGAAGGAAGGATGTTTCTTATGGTGGGCGTGTCTAAGATTAGATGACACAGCCTCAGAATAGAGGGGTATCCTTTTAGAATGGAGATGATGAGGAATTTCTTTAGCCATAGAGTGGTGAATCTGTGGAATTCTTTGTCACAGGCAGCTATGGAGGCCAAGTCTTTATGTATGTTTAAGGCAGAGGTGGATAGATTCTTGAATAGTCAGGACATGAAGGTATATGGGGAGAAGGCAGGAGACTGGGGCTGAGAGGAAAACTGGATCAGCCATGATGAAATGGCAGAGCAGACCTGATGGACCAAATGGCCTATTTCTGCTCCTATACCTTATGGTTTTATGGTCTTAATTTCATAATGTAGATTTCTAGCAGATGTCTTTACATTATTTGCTGTCGTGACTGGTGATGATGTCCTTTTTTACTTCCCCATTGTCATTGTTTCAGTGTTTAGTTTGTTTCCATCCACTATTAATTTTAATGTCTTTACTTCATTCATTTCACGTTCTATAGGTAAATGTCTTCAAATTGCAGTTTAACTATTTCCACTGTGGGTTTCCCTATTCTGGTCCGTGGACTGATTTCTCTGACAGACAAGGGGTACCCAAGCTCCATTTGATAAATTTCTCTCTAGTGTAGACTCGAGAGACTGCTGATGGTGGAATCTGGGACCCAAAAAAAAAAAAAATTCTGAAAGAATTCAGTGGGTCAAGTGGCATCAAAGGCAAAAGGATGGTTGACACATTCAGTTGAGACCCCACATCAGAACTGAGAGGGTGGAGGAGAGATAGCTGGGATAAATGAGATTTGTGGTCTGCTGAGGGCTAGATCTGTGCATTCAAGACCTGAAATCCCGAATCCTCCAAGAAGTCCAGGTACAACATATGGACAGCCTTTATGAAAGTGAAAAATCCATTTCTGTGTGAAATTAGAGACACAAATGGATACATGACAACTATGGCATGGCTTGCATGCTATTACTTCCAATGAGGCAAAATATCACAATATAAATGGCAGTGATGTTTCACTCCCCAATAAGTTGAACGCCTTCCATGCAGGCTTTGAAATAGCACTACACCTGTGTGAATCCCCAAGCACCCAGTTACCCTGTGACCTCTATCTCAGAGGCTGATATGTCAAAACATCCTTCAAGACAGTTAAATCTGCAAGCCACCAGGCCTTGATCGTATACTTGCCCAGGTATTGAAGACCAGTTCTGACAAACTGACTGGAGTGTTTAAGGGTATCTTCAACCTCTCACTGCTTCAAAGGAACATCAATATACTGGCACCCAAGAAGAGCAGGGTGAGCTGCCTCAACGACCTTTGACTGGTGGTACTCACGTGTACAATAATGAAATGCTTCAAGATGTTGATCATGGTTGGAATTAACTCCTGCCTAACCAAGGGTCTGAACTCACTGCAATTCCTGCAACAGGAATGTTGATGCTGCAACAGGTCTACAGCAGATGGAATCACACTGACTCCACTGTGCTTTGGAGAACCTAGACAACAGCAAAATATATGTCAAGCTGCTGTTTACCATTGTCCCCTCAGTATTAATCACCAAGCTTCAAAACCTGGCCCTACATGCATCCCTTTGCAACTGGATCCTCAACAATCTCATCGAGATACCATAGTCAGTACAGATCAGTGATGAATATCCTCCTCACTGGCAGTCAACAGAGGTGTACCACATGGGCATGTGCTTAGCCTACAACCCTAATCTCTCTACACTTATGGCAGTGTGGTCAAGCACAGCCAAAACACCATCTGCAAGTTTGCAGATGGCATCACTGTTATTGGTAAAAATTCAGATGACAGCAAGGAGGTGTACAGGAGTGAGATGGATTGGCTGGTTGGGTGTTGTCACAACAACCTGAGACTCACCTTCAGCAAGACCAAGGAATTGATTGTAGACTTCATGAAAGGGTAGTGAGGGGAACGTGTACCTGTGCTCATTGAGAGATCAGCCGTGGAAAAGTTGAGCAAATATGTTTCTCGGTATCAACATCTTGGAGGATCTGTCCTGGACCCAGCACGTCAATACAATCATGAAACAGACATGACAGCAGCTCTACTTCATAGGGAGTTTGGGGGAGGTTTGGCATGCCACCCAAGACTCTTATAAAATTCTAGAGATCTACGGTGGTGTGTGTTTTTTCTGTTTGCATCAAAGCCTGGTATGGTGCTTCCAATGTGCAGGATGACAGGTGGTTGCAGAGGGTTATATACTCAGCCATCTGGACATGCACATCAACATGCACCCTTAGAGTTCATCTGGTATAATAGTACATCCCCGGTGATTTCCAGCTTGTACTTTCCCAGATGTGCACATTTTAATTGGTCTTGCAGTTTTATCATCAAGAACATCGTCATGTTTTCCACACACCCTAGTTGCAGGTGAGCATACGTCCCAGTATTTCTTCTTGTAAATTAATACAGTGCCTATACAAAGTATTCAACCCCTTGAAAGTTTTCATATTTTATTGTTTTATAGTATTCAATTACAGTGGATTTAATTTGGCTTTTTTGACACTGATCAACAGAAAAAGATAACTTAGTGTCAAAGACAAAACAGATCTCAGTGATCTAAATTAATTACAAATATAAAACACAAAATGATTGATTACAGAATTACTCAGCCCCTTCAAGTCAGTATTTAGTAGAAGTACCTTTGACAGCAATAACAGCCTTGAATCTGTGTGGACAGGTCTCTCAGCTTTGCACATGTGGACACTGCAATCTTTTCCTCCATTCTTCTTTACAAAACTGTTCACGCTCTGTCAGATTGCATGTGGATCATGAGTGAACAGCCGTTTTCAAATCCAGCTATAAATTCTGAATTGGATTGAGATCTGAACTCTGACTTTGCCAGTCCAGGATATTAACTTTGTTGTTTTTAAGCCATTCCTGTGTAGCTTTGGCTTTATGCTTTTGAGGTCATTGTCTTGCTGGAAAACAAATCTTCTCCCAAGCTGCAGTTCTCTTGCGACTGCATCAGGTTTTCCTCCAGGATTTCCCTGTATTTTGTTGCATTCATTTTGCCCTCTACCTTTGCCAGACTTCCAGGGCCTGCTGCAGCCACCACCATGCTTCACGGTAAGGATGGTGTGTTTTGGATGACATACAACATTTGGTTTATGCCAAACATAGCATTCAGTCTGATGGCCAAAAGGCTCAATTTTGGTTTCATCAGACCATAGATCCTTCTTCCATTTGACGTCAGAGCCTCCCACATGCCTTCTGGCAAACTCTAGCCGAGATTTCATGTGAGTTTTTTTTCTAACAGTGGCTTTCTCTTTGCCATTCTCACATTAAGCTGCGACTGGTGAAGCACCTGGGCAACAGTTGTATGTGCAGTCTCTCCCGTCTGAGCCACTGAAGCTTGAAATTCGTCCAGAATTGCTATATGTCTCTTGGTGGCCTTCCTTGCTAGTCCCCTTCTTGAACGCTCACTCAGTTTCTGGACACGGACTGTTCCGGGTAGATTTACAGCTGTGCCATATTCTTTCCATTTCTTAATGATAGACTTAACTGTCTTCCAAGAGATATTCAGTGGTTTGGAGATGTTCTTGTATCCATCTTCTGACTTGTGGTTTTCAATAATCTTTTTGTGGAGTTTCTTGGAGTGTTCTTTTGTCTTCATGGTGTAGTTTTTGCCAGGATACTGACTCACCAGCAATTGGACCTTCCAGCTACAGGTGTATTTTTACTACAATCAATTGAAACACCTTGACTGCACATGGTGATCTCCATTTAACTAATTATGTGACTTCTAAACCAAATGGTTGCATCAGTGGTGATTTGGTGGGCCATGGTCCTTTTCATGGGTTCACTCTCTAGAAAATTGTTCTGCTGTCTGCAATGTTGGTCGTGGATACAAGCTGTGCACAGTGTCAGTGTGGTGGTGACATAATATTTCTCTTCTAATCAAAATCTGCATAGAATGCATTTAGCTTGTCAGGATGAGATGTACTATTGTCAGCAATAACCAGTTGCAGCACGTAAGCCCTCCCGCAACTGATGGCTGGTCCTGGACTTGATTTTAGAGTGGCATTATTTCTTGGCATTGATGTGGACTTGAATAGGGAGTGAACCTCTTAGTTCATTTGTAGATTTTGGTTTGGGAATACCCTAGCTGATCTTGCAGTGGAGGAATAGTGGTTGCTATAACTATAAGTATGCCATTGAGCCTGTCTGAAGTACAGTATAATATCAGGACAACTGCTGTTTGTTTTCCTCTTGGCAGAAGTAGATTGATCAGAGATGAAGCTTTGTAAATCTCAAGGTTTCCACCTATTTCTCCCTTTCTACAGCTAGGCAGACTCATATCGTTCATCCTTATAATCAATATGGCAATATAGCTGTTGTTACCTTAAGTCAACCCAGAACCAACCAGGAGATCTTTCTATCAATATTTTGTGTCTCATTTTGGAAATTCCCAGAAACTTTGTTTCCTCACCCCTTCTATTATTTCCTGTTACCATTCCTTAATGCTTTCAATTAGTCTCACAATAAATGTAGCATGGTAACGTAGCGGTTAGTGTAAAACTATTACAACCCCACTGACTCGGATTGAGTTCTACTACTGTCTATAACAGCATGGTCCTTCCTGTGACAGCATGATTTTCCTCCAGGTGCTCTGGTTTCTTCTCGCGTTCCAAAGGTGCAGAAAGGGTTAGAAGGATAATTGTCCACATAGGTGTAATTGAGTGGCAGGGGCTTGTTGAACTGGAAGGGCCTAGTACCATGTTGTATCTCTAAATAAAAATAAAATGTAACAAAATGCCTCCATATCCTATCTCTTATTGGCACTTTATCTTCACTAAAGGTAGGAGATCCACCTGGGAGCCTCATGGTCCTACAAGTCTGTTCATCCAGTTTCAGTCTTGTCAGGGATTGTTCTTACTTGCATAAAGTTTATAGGAGGAACATGTACCCATCTTTTGCCAGTCTGTTCTATGCTCTTTATTGTGACAGTCTTTAATATCCAGTTTTTCTGATCCACCTTGCCCAAAGGCTTGGGGATGATAAAGTATATGAAGCTTCTATTTTATCCATAGCAGCTGGCATATCGTTCTCATCACTTTTGAAGGGGATTTCCCCATCTAGCTTTTACTTCTTTGTTCATATTTGTTGCTACAGGTCAGGCAGAGCAGTCTGCATCCACATCCATGATTGCAAGGCAATATTTCTTAACCCTCGACTATTATGTTGGGCTCTGGAAAATTGATCTGTAACTTTTCCAGGAATCTTTAGACTTTGATTGATTAGCCAATTTAAACCTGAAGGCATTGACTGCATTGTTTCATTAAAAAAAGTCTCTGACTGCATTTGACAGTATCCTAGTCCATTTCCGGTTATCACCAAATATACCACAAGACACCATGTTCTTTCCTTGGTGGTTGGTCCTGTGGAATGTATTTTTCAAATTCCACACTATATTCTTCCCTCCCCATGTAAAATATCAGTTCACTGCTACAGCCCCCTTTTTTCCAATTCATTTTTCTCTTCCTGGGGTGTATCTTCACGCAGCCTTATAACATGATTTTTTTCAGAGCCAATGACACAAAAGTTGGGGATCTGTTGCTGTTAGCATCTTTCGCTGCCTTATCTGCCCATTGGTTCTCTTGTTGGATGGGATCGTTGGTTTTAAGGTGGAGTCTGATCTTTGGAACTGCAAACTCTGTTGGAAGTCCTGTCACTTCTACCAGAAATTACAAACATTAGCATAACCTTTCACTGATGTCACTTCTTGTGCCTTTGGCCTGCATGTCATGTACTTGTGCACAATACCGAAGGCATGCCAACAATTTAAATATGTTTTGGAAATTGCTACCATGTCTTTGTGAATGAAGTCTGCTTCCCTTTCAGCCCAGTACTGTCTGACGTGGATCTCAGTTTGCTGGTATTCCCCAGTGCAGTCAGAACGTGGCAGTTAAGAAGAATGATTTATCCATTTTTTATCATCACTCAACTAGCCCTTATTCCCCAGGCTGTGTAATCAGAGTTTCCCCCTGACCTTTTGGTAGAGTGATATGTTTCTAAACTGCTGTGTAGTGATTTCTTATTACCACAGTGTAAATGAAGCACCTGTCTATATCCAGCAGCTCCAAGGCTGAGACATTTATTAATGCTTGTCATGCATATTCTATTCTTTTCACCACTCCACTGTTTTCCCAAGAGGTTGGGCTCCTCTTTCACAAACACTAGTTTTACCAGTGCTGTGAAATTATGATTAATTTTTTTCAGTACTTGAATTATCCTATGGATTTTCTAATCCCTCTCATGTGCTCAAGTCAGGGCATCCTGGTACTGATGATCTATGAATCAACAGAGATGGGGCTAGTTCTCTTTGTGCATGATATGTCCCAGATCTTCATTTTAGTTGGTCCTTTAGGATCAAGGTTGACTTGCTTTTATTTCAGTTTTGTGGGTTCTGAGGTGCCTTATGAGGCCAATATGGTAAATTCAACTCTTCCACAGATAGAACAGATGGTGAATGATTGGGGCTGGTGTTGCTAGAGGCGGTGCATAGTTTCTGATGTGGTTGTTTGCCATTTACTGTGTGTCCTGAATTGTAGCTTTGAGATTCATGTTTCCATCTTTCTCCATGACCTTTCTTGTCACATGGCCAAGGGATAAGGCTGCTAGGAGTAGGGCATCCTGGATGACGATGCAGAGGCTCAGGCCAGGGTAAAGAGGAAGGCATGAGTCAGGTACGGGTAGTAGGAATCAAGGGAATCTGTGGAAGAGTGTAAAGTATGCAGAAGTGTACACAAGAAGGAAATCATGAGGGCTAAAAGTTGGGTTACAAAAGATAACTTTGGTAGAGAAGATTAAATAAAATCCAAAAAGATGAATATATTAAGAAAAAGAGTGTAACTAGAGAGAAAATAGGTCCCCTCAAATACTGAAAGGAATACCTTTTTGTGGAGCCACTTGGAGATATGCCAAGTCTTTGATGAACATGCCTCCTCTTTATAGACAAACATGAAGTCTTTGGAACCAGGAAAAGTAAATGGGGAGGTATGTAGGGACAGTCCCCATGGCATAGGAGCAGAATTAGGTCATTTGGTCCATTGAGACTGCTCCGCCCTTCAATCATGGCATCTTTATTTTTTTTCCTCTCAACCCTCTTCTGATGGTTTTTAAATGCTGTGAGGGTGCCTTCCCTCCCTCAGCTTCTCAGGCATTTTCCTCCTAATTCCAACCACAGTCTGGGTGATGTGGCTACAAAGGAGGACATTGATTTTATTTTAAATTGCAGATTTTGTTTCAGACTGGCTGAATTCAACATTGGTTACAGGGACCCTGGAAACAATTTGCTGTCACTTGTGAGGAAAAGAAAGAATAAAACTCAACAAAGGCAGAGTGTTACTTGCATTTAATTATATGAACTTGTGGAATTAAAATGTTATTTTTGCTTTTGTTTTGTAGAATGGTGTGCAGCAGAGCGACAATTTAAATCATTTCTCATTTTTAAATTTCTTCACCTCGGTATCCAGATATAGATAATAATGAACCTGATATGACTGCAATTCCATGTGTTTTCTCACCACATTACTAGTTACCATCGCTTTATTAACATGTGCAAAAGTGTGTACTTTTTTCAATTTGTGTAATTCAGAATTATTGAAGAATCAGCTTAGTGCTGAGTGAAGGTTTTGTTCATGAAACACTTATGTAAGTGAATAATACCTTAGAACATCATAAAATTGAACAGACATTTCAAAATCCATATATATAAAAGTGCAAAACATAGAGTGCAATTATATGTAAAAAAGTGAAGTAGTGTTCATGGGATCAATGTCCATTTAGGAATCAGATGCAGAAGGAAAAAAGCTATTCCTAAATCACTGAGTGCGTGCCTTTGGGCTTCCATACCTCTTACCTGGCGGTAACATTGGAAAGAGGGCATGTCCTGGGTGATGGGTCTTTAATAATGGACACTACCTTTCTGAGGCACCACTCTGTGAAGATTTCTTGGATACTGCAGAGGCTAGTAACCAAGATGCAGCTGACTAATTTTACAACTTTCTGTAGCTTCTTTTGGTCCTGTGCAGTAGCCCCTTCCCCCTCATAACAAGATAGTGATACAGCTTATCAGATTGCTCTTCATGGTACACTTATAGAAGTTTTCAAGTGTTTTTGTTGCCAAACCAAATCTCTTCAAAACTCCTAATAAAATATAGCTGCTGTCTTGCCTTCTTTATAGCTGCATCAGTATGTTGAGACCAGGTTAGATCCTCAGAGATCTTGACACCCAAGAACATGAAATTGCTCACTCTCTCCACTTCTGTTCTCTTTATGAGGATTGGCTTGTGTTCCGTCATCTTACCTTTCCCAAAGTCCACAATCAGCTCTTTCGTCTTACTGACTTTGAGTGCAAGTTTCTTGCTGTGACACCACTCAACTAGCTGGTGTAGCTCGCTCCTGTATGCTACATCTCCAAGTGAGATTCTGCCAACAATGGTTGTATCTTCGGCAGATTTATAGATGTCATTTGAGCTATACCTAGCCACATAGTCATGGGTATAGAGAGAGTAGAGCAGTGGGCTAATCACATATCCCTGAGATGCACTAGTGTTAATCGTCAGCGAGGAGGAGTTATTATTATGAATTCGCACAGATTGTGGTCTTCCAGTTAGGAAGTTGAGGATCCAGTTGCAGAGGGAGGTACAGAGGCCTAGGTTCTGAAGCTTATTGATCAGGACAATGGGAATGATAGTGTTAAACACTAAGCTATGGTCAACGAATAGCATCCTGACATAAGTGGTTGTATTAGCCAGGTGATTTAGGGCTGTGTAAAGAGACATTGAGATTGTGTCCGTTATAAACCTATTGTGGTGATAGGCAAATTGCAGTGGGTCCAGATCCTTGCTGAGGCAGGAGATGATTCTAGCCTTGACCAAACTCTCAAAATGTTTCATCACCATAGATGTGAGTGCTGCTGGACGATAGTCATTAAGGCAGCTCACACTACACTTCTTTGGCCCTGGTATATTTGTTGCCTTTTTGAAGCAGGTGGGAAGTTCCAACCATAACAGTGAGAGGCTGAAAATGTCCTTGAATACTCCAGCCAGTTGGTCAGAGCCTTGCCAGGTTCATCAGGACCTGCCACCTTGTGAGGGTCTCCCTCCTAAAAGACAGCCTGACATCAGCCTCTGAGACAGAGATCACAGGGTCACTGGGTGCAGCAGGGATCTTCGCAGATGTAGCTATATTCTTCCTTTTAAAGTAGGAATAAAAGGCATTGAGCTCATCTGGTCGTGAAGCATCGCTGCCATTCATGCTATTTGTTTTGTAGGAAGTAAAGAACTGCAAACTCTGCCAGAGTTGACATGCAGAGTTGTCACCTCTGGCCTTGCTTGGAATTGTTTTTTGCTCTTGAAATAGACCTCTGCAAGTCATACGTAGTTTTTCTGTACAGACCTGGGTCACCAGACTTAAATGCCTTGTACCAGATAAATGCCAGATTGTTGTTACTGGCTGTACCTGGGTTACGAACGTCTGACTTATGGATAACTTGTACTTATGAACGGACTGCTATAAAGGCTATTATATTGAAAATTCAAGTTAAATACAATGGTTCATAATAACGAACGCATGCACTACTTTGCGACGCTCATGAAAACATTGCACGGCTTCAGCGGTTCGGCGCCTCAAGGAAGGAGAATGCTGTCCACCATTTTAAGTTGGATCATGTTGCCGTTAACACTGTGTTGAGTGTGTAACTTTGTATTTGGCTTAAATTGTGCCCCCAATCCACGCATGTTTTTCAGGGATTTACAGCTGACGACATCGCCAAAGCCAGGCAAGCTGTGGTTGATATTGGTAATGAACTGCAGTTAGACATCAGTGAAAATGATGTTGTAGAGTTACTCGACTCCCATGCCTAAGGACTGACCAGTGAAGACATTATGGAATTAGAGCAGCAGATGATAGCATTTGAGGAAGAAGAAGACTGGGACCTAGGAACTCCAGAACCGATAAAGTTTGTGACAAAAGAGTTAGCTGAAGCCTTTCATCTCATTGAAGCAGGGATAGCAAAGTTAGACGAGCAAGATTCTAATACAGAGAGGTTCACCAAAGTTTACCATGCAGTTACTGAGGACCTCAGCTGCTACAAGGCCATTTATGACGAGAAAAAGAAAAGCTCTGTACAAGCCTCGCTTGATGCCTACTTTAAGAAATTGACTTCAGTAGTAAACCGCTCCCCCCCACCCCCCAGCAGCAGAATCAAATCTTGACTCTCCAGCACCAGGTCTAACGTAATGTTACCTCACAAATGCCCCTTCCGGTATGCAAGACATCAATGGAACCGTATGTAGTTACTTTTATTATTACAGTTGGCCCTCCTTATCCGCAAGTTCCGCATGCGCGAATTAAACCTACCATGAATTGAGAAAACCTGGAAGTGCTCTTCCAGCACTTGTTGTTCGAGCATCGTTCATTCACTACTTTGTTCCTGTGAAAAAATGGCTCCTAAAAAGCAATTAGGTGGCCAAAGCAATTCCTCAAAGGCTAAGAGGGAGTGTAAAGGCTATCTCTCACTGAGAAAGTAGAAATCTTAGATCTTTTGAAAAGTGGCATGTTGCTTTCCGAAGTGGGCCATAAGGTCAGTAAGAACGAATCGAGCATTCGCACAGTAAAGCAGAAAGAAGCTGAAATTCGTGGAAGTGTTAGTGCTGCCCCTACAACGGCAAAAATGGTCTCTCTGGTTCATGATAAAGTGCTTGCGAAGACTGAGAAAGCATTAAGTGTGTGGCTAGAGGAGATGTTGCAGAAGAATATCCCTGTCGATGGCCAAATTATACGTGAAAAAGCTCTTAGTCTCTATGAGCACTACTGTGTAGTATTGAGCCTCCTCCAAATCGTCCTTATTCCCTACACAAGACAGTGTAGCAACTACTGTCAGGTATCATTGTTTGCCTCGTGTCTCGTTCGTTCGTTGCTTGTGTTGTGAGCAAGGGGAACACGTACAGTTTTTTTTCTTGTCAATATTCCCTAAACATTACAGTGTAACAACTATTTACATAGCATTTAAATTTTATCTGGTATTATAAGTAATCTAGAGATGATTTAAAGTATACGGGAGGATGTGCGTAGGTTATATCCAAATACTACGCCATTTTATACAAGGGACTTGAGCATCAGCATTTTTTGGTATCTGCCGGGGGGGGGGGGGGGGGGGTCCAGGAACCAATCCTTCATGGATAAGGAGGGCCAACTGTACTGAGTTATTATTATTATGATGTACTGTATTATTATGTTTAAGATGCTTTAGTGTTTTGGAAGTGTTTCTTAAGTGTTTTATGTGCATAGAAAGGTAAAATATATACTATATACTAAGACAAACATTTGACTAACTGACGCTAAATAAAACCAGATGTACCTCCGACTTATGTACAAATCTGACTTAAAGGCAGACTTAGGAACGGATCTCGTTCGTAACCCGGGGACTGCCTGTACTTGATTTTACCCATTCAATGCTTAGTCAAATTGATAAAATTGTTCCCTTTTGTACCACTGTTGTTGAAGGGGGATTTTAATGCTCTGCAGCTTCGTAAGTGAACATGGAGAGGCACATGTAAATAAAAACCGGACCCACAGTGAAATCTCTACCTTTCAGTATGGATATCCGGAAAATAAGGCGACAAGGGGCAGAGAAAGCTAACTTGGGTCTGGTGTCATAGGTTAAGCTTCACTATAAACATAGTCCAGGAATTCTTACAGACTGTTAGTTCTGTGGAACTGTTAGAAATCACCATTAACTGTACATGTCCAGATTTTTACTCTTTGCTGAATTCATAATGAATGTACAAATTTCTTTCACAAAGTCCAGTAGTTTTGGAATATTACTGCAGTATGATATGTTTGTTTTACTATGATATATTTAAACTGCAGCTCTGCTCTGAAGTGACGCTGACTTCCAGTTTATGAAGGAAATTTTGCATATCTCTCTCATTAAACTTCTCGCAAGCAAACCCTAGCATTGTGTCTACCATCCTCTTTTGTCTTTTATGATTCTTTTATGGTTACTTTGTTTTCACATATTTGTGCTTTAATGCCTTTGGAAACAGCAATGTATAGTGAGCAACATAAATTGATTGGTTTATTGAACTAATTGTTTAATGTTTATTCCTCTTCTAAAAATTAACAGGCTCAGCTTGGAGGTGATGGTGATCCATCCAAATCATCTTGGTTTAAAGGAGGGCAAGTACTTATTTTATTTCCTACATAAGTAATATAGGAAAGAAGCATAATCAATCCGAATAATAATTTAAAGCTATTCAGTTTCGTCATTCGTAGTTGCATGTGCTTTCAAATTAAATTTCAAGATGCACATAAAATTAATTTAAATATACTTATGATTTATCTAACGCATATTACAAAGCAAAGCTTCGAAATTAGTAATGACCTTTTACAAATCAGTGATATGACACAAGTGGCCAAATCTTGTGAATGTCAAATGCAACCATTTTAAACATTCAAAATTGAAAGTGCTGTTTCATTGAAGCTGTCACCTGATTTTACTGATTATCTTCAACGTGTTTATCAGACACAGTATGTGATGAGAACTTGTTTCTCCAACTGATAGGTAAATGTATTTTTCCCTGTACCACTCCAATTTTTGTGGCCCATTGGACAGTAATAGAATGGAGATATATTGTTTGGACTGACAAATGATATATCCACCTTTTAGCACAGATACATTTGAAAAAGAGGAGGCTTAGGGCAAAGGTTGCTAAGTTGTGTGTCACATAAGACATTAAGCTACAAAATGAACATTGTTATGTACATTCACTGTTGTACCACAGCTAGGAAGTAAAACTGAACAACCTCCTGCAAGATGTAGATAATATATCAATCAAAACAGCAAGGAATTTTCATGCTATCAGGTGATAATTGGAACAGCAATAGAGAAGATTGATATCTTCATCATTTCCTTGTTGAAATGGGACATGGCAGACAAACTTCATCAGAATGATGGTGTTTTCCTGGGTAGCAAAATATCCACAATGGCAGCAGCACTCTTCAAAGTAAAATAATTGTGCTTTCTGTAAGAAGTAAAAACAGAAAAAGCTGAAATTGATCTTTCAGTTGATGTGCCTAATATGCTGAATGTTTCCAGCATTTTCTGTTTTTATTTTAGATTACCAACATCAATACTTTTATAATTTTCATATACTGCTTATGCTCAAGTTACATCAGAACAAGGAGAATTCGAAAACATTATTAACTATCATCAGGAAGTATTCATGTAGCGTACTTTGTTGCATGATATTTCATTCTGCTTTTATCATTTAACAACCAAAGTCAAAGTTGAGTTTATTTGTCGTATACATAGGCACATAGCAACAGATAAGCAGCATTCTTAAGAAAAACATAAACTAAACTTAAGTTATATACAACTTTTACAAAAAAGAACCAAATGGGTGAAGGGAAGTAGCTGTTCTTAAACCTGATGGAGTGGGACTTCAGGCTTCTTGCTCAATGGTGTCTGCGTGAAGATTGCATTCTGATAAAAGTCTCTGAATGAAAAGCCGATGATTGAATTGTTCAGAAAGGATTTTTATTTTACTTGTACGATTTAATCTCATTCTCAGAATGCCAGTGCTCTTTGCATTATTGGGTCTTTCCTGCTTGCTTGGATCTAATTGAGAGATTTTGCTGACACCAAAGAACGAACAACAAATATAAGACTGGAGCCTCATTGGGTCAGAGATGTTGAGGACAACTGCTTTTCTTTCCTAAAGGCTGTCGGTGAAGCAGTTGAATTGCTATTGATAAGCTGATAGCATTGTGGTTATTACTTAGATTAATACCACATTTTTACTACCTGATTTATTTATTTAGTGCAATTTCAGCATGAGAATAAGGAAGTCATTATCAAATGGATTGACTGCTTTGGTAACATTAATTTGAATACTTAGCAGCTTGCAAGTATTAAGGTGGGAGAGGAGCAGAAAGGTAATTGATAGTGATATGAAGTTGTCTGAAGGCTGGGTCCAGGATAAACAGCTGCATAGACATGTTGGTTTGAATTTCTGTTTCACTGCTGTGTCCTATGCTGCGTCTCTAGTTTTCAAACTGCTGTGTTACAATTTGAAATTATTTCTGATCTCATGATTACTAGCTTAGTAACATGAAGTTAGACTGATATTTAAAAATGATTATTTAAAAGATATGATTGATTTTCAAGAGCAATAGTTAAAAGTCAGGATACTATTCGTCTGTTTCCCCCAGGTCTGGTGGTGGTCTATATGGTATTGACAGTATGCCTGACCTTCGGAAGAAAAAGCCCATCCCACTTGTTAGTGACCTGGTAAGTTTTTTTTTCTTTTCCCAGACAATCATCTGCATCTTGTTAGTTTTTATTCCTGTAATTTCTCCTTTTTATGTTGTTTTGCACTCAGCTTTTAATTCTAAGTAAACTGGGCATCTGGAATAATTTGAATAACTTGACATTCAAAAAATAAAGTCCTTGTACGAACAGCTTAAGGTGCACACCGCTGTCATGAGATTGCATGAATCAAAAAAGCTATA
The DNA here is from genome assembly GCF_048418815.1 of Hemitrygon akajei. Taxonomy (NCBI): domain Eukaryota; kingdom Metazoa; phylum Chordata; class Chondrichthyes; order Myliobatiformes; family Dasyatidae; genus Hemitrygon; species Hemitrygon akajei. Next base: position 32,563,986 of record NC_133136.1, read on the forward strand.
TGCTTAAATGATGTTTTAGAGCATCTTGTGGTAACATTAAGTGTTTCTGTTCAACAATTTTAATGTGCACATTTAACAGCTTTATCTTTTACATATCCGAATCACTTCAGGCAATTAAAGCTGTTGATTTCTATAATTTACCTCTTATGCAACCACCTGGATTTGACAATTGTTTAAGTACCCAAGGGCTTATGTTACTTTCTTTATTCCTTCTAAATATACCATATGCTTTGTATAAATTTCCATTTTACAAAAATCAATAATATATTTAATATAAGCCTGCTTGTAGGAAACATGTTTTATCACAGTTCCTCATTATGATATATGTGGTGCACATGAGGGTGTGTAACCCATATTATTTCTATACCATTGCTTTAAAACAGACTTTGAAAATGTTTTATCAGAAAAAATAAGTTTTACTCAATAATAAATTAAAAATTGTAATAAAAATAATAGATTGATTTCAGGTTGAAAACGTTTGGTTTGGGCCCCCAAATCCCAAGAACTTTCTATAAGGGCACAATTGAGGTCATCCTGACTGGCTGCATCACTGCCTGGTATGGGAACTGTACTTCCCTCAATCGCAGGACTCTGTAGAGAGTGGTGCAGACAGTCCAGCACATCTGTAGATGTGAACTTCCCACTATTCAGGACATTTACAAAGACAGCTGTGTAAAAAGGGCCTGAAGGATCATTGGGGACCCGAGTCACCCCAACCACAAATTGTTCCAGCTGCTACCATCTGGGAAACGGTACCACAGCATAAAAGCCAGGACCAGCAGGCTCTGGGACAGCTTCTTCCACCAGGCCATCAGGCTGCTTAATTCATGTTGACACAACTGTATTTCTATGTTATATTCACTATCGTGTTGTATATACTATTTATTATAAATTGCACATGTGCACATTTAGATGGACATAATGTAAAGATTTTTACTCTTCATGTATATGAAGGATGTAAGTAATAAAGTCAATTCAGTCAGTGCATTATAAAGGATAAACGTGAGATTCGGCAGATGCGGGAAATCTTGCTGAGGTCCTCGAGCACTTTGTGCATATTTCGAAGGATGTAAGAGCAGAACCTTTGCTGAAGAAATACTGGATTGTGGACATACAAAATGGAAATCATGCTTGTCAGATCTGCTGGAACTCTTAGGATGTAGCAAACAGAATACTTGAAGAAGCACTGCTGTATGTGGTTCATTTGGACTTCTGGAGCTTTTCAATAAGGCCCCATGTAAATCATTAGCTTGAAATTAAATCACATAGGATTGGGGATAAAGTACTGATGTTGATAGAGAACTGGCTAACCAACAGGAAACAAAGAGTACAAATATATAGCGCAGGCAGTATATCGGGACCTGTACATTTTGGCTCAATTAGCTGAAATTACATGGAAATAATTAAAAAGGAGTAAAAAAGGCAAACTGAGTAATATTATTTATTTAAATAAAATACATTAAAAATAGAACACTGTATATGTAGGCCTCCGTTAGTCTCAATAGACCATGGATTTGCGCCTTGGAAAGTTTCCAGGGCACAAGCCTGGGCAAGGTTTTTTTATGGAAGGCCAGCAGTTGCCCAAGCTGCAAGTCTCCCCTCTCCACGCCACCAATGTTGTCCAAGGGAAGGGCATTAGGACCCATACAGCTTGGCACCGGTGTCATCGCAGAGCAATGTCTGGTTAAGTGCCTTGCTCAAGGACACACACACAGCCTCAGCCAAGGCTCAAACTAGCGACCTTCAGATCACTAGACGAATGCCTTAACCACTTGGCCACATGCCAACACAAAAATAGAACACTACTAATAGCACTACAGTACAGTGTATTAGTTCCCAATAGTTATCAATGGAGAAATTCATCCAGTGTACGTAATGAGCAAAAGCAGTGCAGACTCCTACTTCAGATAATGGACTGCCTTTCCACGGTGCTATTGATCCTCCAAATCATCATTTTCATTATAACATTCAAGATGATTGCCAATATGTTCAAATTCTTCGTAGGTCCTAACTTGTTGAAGTATTGAAATTGTTTCATTTACGGCCCTGGCCGTTTCTGGCATCTACAAGCCTGAATACTTGACACCGCATTGAGCAAAATAGTTTGGAATTGTCTTACTGCTTATTTCTCATCAACTATCAGTGACAGGACTGACTGCTCTCTGAGCACAAACACACTCAAATTATGCTATTTGAAATGTGTTCACTGTAAGCACAATGCAGCATCCAATACCCGCGTAAGTGTGCACAACTGATGCTAGCTTGAATCTGTTTGGCAGCAGTCTTCTGCTCCAATTAGTGTCCCAAATAAACTAAGGGAATCCTGGCAATTTTCTCAATGCATTTTTGTTCATTGAGAGTCATCCCAAATAAGCAGCTGCCCTAAGTAACTGATGGCCTAATTAACTGGAGTCCACTGTATTAAGGATTTAAGGTAAAACCTTCCGGTTTCCATTCAAAGCGGTATGGAAGTGATAACCCTGGGAAGATACAAAGAAGCTCCAATATGATTTGAACAGGCTCCAGGAATGGGAAAAATAGTTTAAGAATCCATGTAAGATTAGCTATGTTGGTGGCAGTCACAGGAGGCAGCTATTTTTTGTATTTTTTTTAAATGGCAATCGCTGAGGAAATGATATAACCTGAGAAAGGATATTCTTACCGTGGAAGGAATGCAGCCTTGATTCAGCCAAGACTGGTTATTGCTATTTTTGCATGGCCAGTGAAAGGAGTTTGAGTCTGAGAAATTCTGCTATTGCTGGAAATTCAAAGCGACACACACAAAATACTGGAGGATCTCAGCAGGTCAGGCGGCATCTGTGGAAATAAATAGACTTTCGAGCCCAGACCCTTCATTAGGACATCCTCGGACTTTGTTGGTTGTTGTCACAAATGACACATTTCACTGTTTCGATGTACATCTGACAAATGACAAATTAATCTTATCTGAAACTCTCAGCTTCCACCTCCAACATCACTGGTGCATGCTGTTTGTGTTTGCCTTCACCCTGGCAGTGAATAAGGCTGAAGATAGACTTCAGCTGGTTTTGGAATGGGGAAGGAAATTAAAATAGCTTGCAAGCAGAAGTTCCAGATGGGCATGGCGGATGGAGTGCAGTTGCTTGGCAAAGCTTGGTTTATCATTGATCCTTTGTATATATAACAAACCTGATAACACACCATTGAACTGAATCTATTTACATCAGAAATTGGGTGGTGGAAATGGAGTCCACTCTGATCATCACAGGCCAGTAAACTTAGTTGAGTATTAACAACAATTATTCAGATACGCTTTGACCTCATTTTCTGATTCTAATGTCAATTGCAGCACCTTTTTTATGTATTCAAATTAAAGTTTTCTTAAATATTTGGTTTGATATTCATGATTTAAGCTTTGTGAAGTCCTTTTTAATTGGTCTGCTATTACATTAATGTGCTGCTATTCTTGATCAACTGTATGCTCAACATTTCTTTTCAGCTTGTTATTCAGTTCATTATGAAATCTTATGCTGAGATGACATGCTGAAATATTGCATATTTAAATTTAAATTCTGTTGGTCTGAAGTTGCTAAACAGATACAATAATTATTTTGCCCTTCTGTTGATTCTGCATTCCAATAAAATATTTGGAGTAGCTTTTTTGCTAGTTAAAAAGATTGCAATCTCAATGGTTATGGAATATAAAGGGTTTTCTATGCACTGAATTCAGAATGATAAAAGTCAATTTTTTGCCTTTATCAATACGTGGTGAACATTTAAAACATTGAGCAAAGAATCTAATTCTTTAAAAAACATTCAGTAAGAAGAAAAAAATGAAAGCGTGAAATTAATCAAGCACCCAATCCATATACATTTCTTTCTCTCTGAGTGGGTCACGTTGAAATCAAAGCAATAAGCTTTGATATGAAAAGACTGAAGTAATAATGTGATACTAGCACAACATGATTGCTGTTAACTTAAGAAGAATTATACCCTGCAATAATTTTTGTAATTTTTTTGTATGCAAACCTTCCTTTTGTCCAGGCCATGGTAAGTGGTGCTATAATCTCCCCATTAAGTCAGCAAAGGACCTTTATGCTTGTTGATTCTCAACCTGTCATTTCTTTGTTTTGCCATATTTACAGCATTTCCATAACAGCTCTAGCACACTAAATAGTTTAATATATTTGAGAGATGTGAAACTTACATACAAGCTGTAAAGGATACTTGGGAGGAAATTATAATGCCATGATAAATTGTAGTGTTAGTAAGTGATGTATTGTTCTTTTTCTTGGTGAATACCATCCTCACTAGTGGAGTGTGACTTTGCCTTTTGTGCCCAAACGTGTATGTAGCTTGGAGATAAATTAATTATGTAATTTAAAAGTTTGTAAAATTTTGAGGATGTGAGTTGCACATGTAGGTCTAAGTGTTAGTCATAGAGATGTACAAAATAGAAATGGGCCTTTCAGGCCTACCATGATCAGTTCTTCTCCATTTATGTGCCTGCCTATACATCTCTGAAACATAGTGATTGTACCTGATTTCACCACCTCTTCTGACTGTGAGGTCAATATATTAGCCACTTTGATGTGTGTATATTAAAAAAAAGACTTTCCAGTGAAGCCTCCTTTAAAACTCCTTTTCTCTCACCTGAAACCCATGCCTTCTTGTTTTTGGTAGCCCTACCATGGGGGGAAAAGAAGATTCCAACTATATATCCTATCTAAGTCTCTTACAATTTTATTATCTTCTATCAGGTAAGTCCTTAGCCTCCTTTGTCCTCCAATTCAAGCAGTCTAATTTTTTAAGACTGTTGAATCCCTTCTCAGAATCATAATCGGGTTTAATATCATCAACACATGTTGTGAAATTTGTGGTGGTTTGCACACACTCCTGTTCAACCACATCCTTCCTATAGGGTGGCAACCAGAATGCACAATATTCCTAGTTCAGTATAATCAGCATTTTGTACATTTGCTATGTGATATCCCAATTATTGTATTTTATGCCTTGACCTACGAAACCAAGCATATTATCTGTTGTTTTTACTACACAACCTACCTGTGTTGTCACGTTAAGGGAATGATTGACTTGAGCCCCAAGGTACCAATGTTCATTTACATTCCTTAAGTGTCCTACCATTTACTGTTATCCTTATTTAACCTCCCAAAATAGATTACTTTGTGCTTGTCAGAATTAATTCTGTCTGCCACACTTTGTCCTACTTGCCATCTAATCTATGTCCTACTGTAGCCTTAGACAACCTTCCTTACTTTTCACACCATCTATTTTCATGTCATTCACAAACTGATGAATTGGTTATTCCTGAATTTGATACACTTACAGTTGCTTATAAGAAGATAAGAACAAGACATAGGAGCAGGAGTAGGCCACCTGGCCTGTTGAGCCTGCACTGCCGTTCAATAAGGTCATGGCTGAACTAGCCATGGACTCATCTCCACCTTACCTGCCTTTTCCATATAACCCTTAGTTATAGGGAAACCCTCTACTATGCAAAAATCTATCCAACCTTGTCTTAAATATATTTACTGAGGTAGCCTCCACTACTTCATTGGGCAGGAAATTCCACAGATTCACAGATCAACACTGGCGCACCTCAGGAGTGTGTGCTTAGCCCACTGCTTTACTCTCTGTACACACATGACTGTGTGGCTAGGTATAGCTCAAATACCGTCTATAAATTTGCTGATGATACAGCCATTATTGGTAGAATCTCAGGTGGTGATGAGAGGGCATACAGGAGTGAGATATGCCAACTAGTGGAATGCTGTAGCAGCAACAACCTGGCACTCAACATCAGTAAGACGAAAGAGCTGATTGTGGACTTCAGGAAGGGTAAGACGAAGGAACACATACCAATTCTCATAGAGGGATCAGAACTGGAGAGAGTGAGCAGCTTCAAGTTCCTGGGTATCAAGATCTCTGAGGATCTAACCTAGTCCCAACATATTGATGTACAGTAGTCATAAAGAAGACAAGTCAGTGGCTATACTTCATTAGGAGTTTGAAGACATTTGGCATGTCAACAAATACGCTCAAAAACTTCTATAGTTGTATCGTGGAGAGCATTCTGCAGACCGCATCACTGTCTGGTATGGAGGGGCTACTGCACAGGACTGAAAGAAGCTGCAGAAGGATGTAAATCTAGTCAGCTCCATCTTGGGCACTAGCCTACAAAGTACCCAGGATATCTTTAGGAAGTGGTGTCTCAGAACGGCAGCGTCCATTATTAAGGACCTCCAGCACCCAGGCCATGCCCTTTTCTCACTGTTACCATCAGGTAGGAGGTACAGAAGCCTGAAGGCACACACTCAGCGTTTCAGGAACAGCTTCTTCCCCTCTGTCATCTGATTCCTAAATGGACTTTGAAGCTTTGGACACTACCTCACTATTTTAAGAAACAGTATTTCTGTTTTTGCACATTTTTAAATAATTTATTCAATATACGTAATTGGTTTACTTGTTTATTATTTTTTTCTCCCTCTCTCTGTTAGATTATGTATTGCAATGAACTGCTGCTGCTAAGTTAATAAATTTCACATCATATGCCGGTGATAATAAACCTGATTCTGATTCTGTCTCTTTGGGAAAAGCAATTCCTCCTCATCTCTGTCCTAAATTTACTCACCCGAATCTTGAGGCTATGTCCCCTAGTTCCAGTCTCACCTACCAGTGGAAACAACTTTCCTGCCTTTATCTTATCTATCTCTCATGATTTTATATGTTTCTATAAGATCTCCTGTCATCCTTCTGAATTCCAGTGAGTACAGTCCCAGGCAACTCAATCTCTCCTCATCGTCTAACTTTAGTGACTCATATAGTTATCATCAGAGTTTCAGATACAACAGGAAAGTTTCACTTGTTTTAGGGTGACAGTTTTTATTAGTTTTCATAGATTTTTCTGGCTTGCCTTAAAAATTGAAAAGCCTCCCCTTTTTGCAAATTCTTAAACATATTTGATTTCACAGTTGATAGTTAAATGATTTATAACAATAAGTATTTATTTGGTGGAATTTGAACCTTTGTCCACTGTTGATCTATGACTATTTTTACTTACCGGTAAGTGTTTCCCTTCATTTGATCGTCAATGCAATATGGTCCATTTCAGATTAGATGAAGGGTCATGAGGTAACTTCCAGGTTGTGCCTTGCAGAAAATTCAAGGCTTTAGAGTTTTGGCTTTTTGACACATTGTAAGCAAATAGAATTTTTGGTGTCTTAAAGTTTTAATGTCACATAGGTGCTTATGTGGAACTTAAACCTTGCGAGGATTTAATTTTTATATTATTGTTAGTAGTATTTTTATGGTTCATTTATTTGCCTGTGATATTCTTCTGAAAATGTCGACCCATATCAGGGTGCATTTTTACATGTGTTTCACAAAATATACAGTAGAGTCATAGTCAGAGAACACCGCATCACAAAAACAGATCCTTTAGCTTATCTAGTCCATGTTGAACTATTATTCTGCCAAGTCCCATCAACCTGTACCATACTATTCTGCCTCTGTTTAGCACCAAAGCCTGGTGTAGCATCTCATTCATGTGATAGCTCAGATCAGTAAATGGCATAGATGGTGTGATTTGGAGCAAATAAATAATTCGTCTACAAATTCATTAGAAGAGCTATTGCAATTAGTACCGAAAAAACCCTACTGTTTCCATGGTCTTGTGCTCAGAAAGTATCCTTTACAACAACCTTGTATGAATAAGGTTCAATTTTTTAGCAGCACAGGTTAGCCGCTTGTGTGCAGATAATTTTGTCTTAAACAATTCAACAATTTTCAGTTCAGATGTACGTGGTTATTAATTTATATTATCCTAATCCATATTCAGTATAATTTAGTGAGTTTCTTCTGCATGTTTCCTGTTTTGTCTACAACATTACATTGACCTTTCATTTATATTATACCTGGTTTTACATTACAGTCACTTGTTCAATCAAGAAAAGCTGGCATTACCTCTGCAATGGCTACTCGTACTTCCTTAAAAGATGAGGATCTGGTAAGAGCTAGAACTTGAAAATTACTTTTGACTTCATTTCCCATTGCTCTTCATTATTTGTTTGTGAGCACGTACATTTCAACACTAGTCACTTATGTTGGGGCTGCCTGAAAGGAGACTAATCTCAAGGTTGTATAATGTATAGATGCTTTTTGGGTCTACCGTCATCAGCTCCCTGTCCCTTGAAGCAGAGGTAAACAGCAGGATTGCCAGAGCTGCAGCTGTTATGGCCAGACTGAACAAGAGAGTAGAACAACAGACAGCTGACAAAAACAGACCAAGCTGTGTGTGTGTATCGGGCTTGTGTGCTCACTGCTCTACTCCAGTGAGGGTTGGATGCCCATACATCAGCCAAGGCAAGAGGCTAAACTCATTCCACCTACGCTGCCTCAGGCACATCTTGCACATCTCCTTGCAGGACAGAATCACCAAGACAGAGGTTCTGCAGTGGGCTGACACCTTCTTCATCCACACACTACTCAGCCACAGGACACCTCAGATGATTGGGCCATGTCAAATGGATTGACCATGGACCCATTCCCACCTACATGCTGCACGGTGAGCTGAGTGAGGGTTACCACCCACAAGAAAGACCATGCCTCCGCTACAAGGACATCTGAAAGTGTGACATGAAGCTGGCAGGCATCAACCTCAACACATGGGAGGGAACAGTTGAAAACCGGATAGTTTGGAGAGCTGCAGTCAAAAGTGGTGTACGATGTGCTGAGACAGCAAGGACCAAGGTGTTTATCAATAAGAGAGCCAGAGGAAAAGCCAGAGCTGCATCACCCAGAGCACCTTCCTCCTTCACTTGCAGCTGCTGTGAAAGAGACTCACTTTAGAGTGTGTGCTGCAGCCACTCTAGAAAGTTTAAATAGCCCCAAAGTTACAACCCCAAGAACCATCAGAAAAAGTGTCACACCATCTTCTTTCGAGACGTATGAATGCCAACGATGATGACTTTAAACTTCGATTAGTTGATGTGTTTGGTTCAGCTGGGAGTGTAAAAGTTTGAAGTTGGAACTCAACACAGTATCAAAATATTTCATAAGTAATTGTATTTTCTCATTGTGCACTTCAAACTCATACATTTACAAATTTTACAAGAGATGGGTCGTGTTGAGGACCAGAAACTGCAAGTTTGTAGTGAAGTTACTAGCCTTTTTAACCAGTCATACAAGTTTTTTTTACCTTAATTATATGAAGGTGTTAAGTTCTACTTTAGATATTCTGTTTCAACATTTATTCATCTTTTATTACAGTAAAAGTAATAAGAAACTATAATTGTACAGCAAATGAGAAAGTCAGTTCTTTGACCAGTGGCATGATGAACTGTATTCACCACATGGCAAGTTTCTTATTCAAGCTGGTTACTGGAGAATAAGATGGATGGGATTTAGAATAACTAAAATGAGAACAGTGCAAGAGAAAAATACAGAAAAGTTTACAATTTTACAAAGAACTACTTCCAAGTATACTGTGCTTATAAAAAGTATTCACCCTCTTGGAAGTTTTCATGTTTTATTGTTTTGCAACATTGAATCACAGTGGATTTAATTTGGCTTTTTTGACAGTGATCAACAGGAAAAAGTCTCTTTCATGTCAAAGTGAAAACAGATCTCTACAAAGTGATCTAAATTAATTCCAGACATAAAACATAAAATAATTGTTTGCATCAAGTATTCACCCCTTTAATATGACACACCAAAATCATTACTGGTGCAGCTAATTGGTTTTAAAAGTCACATAATTAGTTAAATGGAGATCTGGTTTTGGAGACCTGTGTGCATTCATGGAGTTTCAATTGATTATAGTAAAATTACTCCTGTATCGGGAAGGTCCAACTGCTGCTGAGTCAGTATCCTAGCAAAAACTACACCATGAAGACAAAAGAACACACCAAACCACTCCGTGGGAAAAATTATTGAAAATCACAATTCAGGAGATGGATACAAGAAGATTTCCAATTCACTGAATATCCCTTGGAGTGCAGTTCAGTCAGTCAGTCAAGAAATGGAAAGAAAATGGCACAGCTGTAAATCTCCCTAGAACTTGCTGTCCTCAAAAACTGAGTGACCGTGCAAGAAGGTGACTAATGAGGGAGGCCACCAAGAGACCTATGACAACTCTGGAGGAGCTACAAGCTTCTGTGGCTAAGAGAGGAGAGACTGTGCATACAATAAATGTTGCCTAGGTGCTTCACCAGTTGCAGCCTTTTGGAGAGTGGCAAAAAAAAGCCACTGTTGGAACAAAAACTCACATGAAATCTTGGCTAGAGTTTGCCAGAAGGCATGTGGGAGGCTCTGAAGTCAGCTGGAAGAGGGTTCTATGGTATGATGAAGCTAAAATTGAACTTTATGGCCATCAGACTAAATGCCATGTTTGGTGTAATCATAAAGCCAAAGCTACACAGGAAGGGCTTAAAAACAACAGTTAATGTCCTAGAGTGGTTAAGTTAGAATCCAGACCTCAATCCAATTGAGAATTTGTGGCTGGACATGAAAAGGGCTGTTCACTCATGGTCCCAGTGCAATCTGACAGAGCTTGAACAGTTTTCTAAAGAAGAATGGAGAAAAATGCATTATCCAGAAGTGCAAAACTGATAGAGATCTATCCACACAGGCTTAAGACTGTAATTGTTGCCAGAAGTGCATCTACTAAATGCTGACTTAAAGGGAATGAATACTTATGCAATCACTTTGTGTTTTATTTTTGTAATTAATTTAGGTATCTTTGTAGAGATCTGTTTTTTGCTTTGACACAAAAGAGTATTTTTCTGTTGATCAAAGACAGAAAAACCAAATTAAATCCACAGTGATTCAATGTTGTACAACAATGAAACATGAAAATTTTCAAGTTGGTGAATACTCTTTATAGGCTCTGTATATATCTTACATGCTTGTGTTTTCACAGACAAACTGGTAAACATTTTCCTGGCATTGCCATTCAGAAGGCAAACATCTTCTTGTACTTGTAAGTGATGTAATTGCAACAATTTGTAAGAGTGAGAGTGTAATTAAAACATAAGATAAGACATTTATAATAAATATATCTAGATCATTTGAGGATTTTAAGTGCATCATAATATTTGTATTTGTCTCTGCAGAAAAGTCATGTTTATAAGAAGACCCTTCAAGCCTTAATCTACCCCATCTCTTGCACTACCCCACACAACTTTGAGGTCTGGACTGCCACAACACCTACTTATTGCTATGAATGTGAGGGACTTTTATGGGGTATTGCTCGTCAGGGAATGCGGTGCACAGAGTGCGGGGTAAAGTGTCATGAAAAGTGCCAAGATTTACTAAATGCCGACTGTTTACAACGTAAGTATGTTTCAGATGGGTTTACTTATTTTATGAAATTTCAATTCAATGCAACTCACATAACATTTTAACTGAGTCTCACTTGTAAACCAGCAAGATCCAGAATCAAAGATCAACTTATGGATTTTCTTTTGATATTGCACATCTTTTTGCTGAAATCCTCTTTGGTTATGATCATGGTGCATTATTCCATCTTGACCTTTCTGTAGACATTGATGCAGTTGACCATAGAATGTTCCTCTTTTGTCGTCTAGCTTTGTGCTCCAATGCATTAGAACCATAGAACATTACAGCACAGAAACAGGCCCTTCAGCCCTTCTTGGCTGTGCCGAACCATTTTTCTGCCTAGTCCCACTGACCTGCACCTGGGCCATATCCCTCCATACCCCTCTCATCCACGTACCTGTCCAAGTTTTTCTTAAATGTCAAAAGTGAGCCTGCATTTACCACTTCATCTGGCGGCTCATTCCACACTCCCACCACTCTCTGTGTGAAGAACCCCCCCCCCACTAATGTTCCCTTTAAACTTTTCCCCCTTCACCCTTAACCCATATCCTCTGGGTTTTTTTCTCCCCTAGCCTTAGTGGAAAAAGCCTGCTTGCATTCACTCTATCTATACCCATCATAATTTTATATACCTCTGTCAAATCTCCCCTCATTCTTCTACGCTCCAGGGAATAAAGTCCTAACCTATTCAACCTTTCTCTGTAACTCAGCTTCTCAAGTCCCGGCAACATCCTTGTAAACCTTCTCTGCACTCTTTCAACCTTATTAATATCCTTCCTGTAATTAGGTGACCAAAACTGCACACAATACTCCAAATTCGGCCTCACATTATGGCACATTTGACTTGTTCCTTTGTGCTGATTAGAGTATGCATGTACTGAATTAGTATATACAGTCTTATAAGCTATATGGTAATTCACATCATTGTTCATTTAATAATGGTTTTATTTAAACCTTTCTGTATTAATTCAAACAGCATTCTGCAATATTTCTTCCACACAGGTGCAGCAGAAAAAAGCTCCAAACATGGTGCAGAAGACAGAACACAAAATATCATTATGGCAATGAAGGACAGGATGAAGATCCGAGAACGGAACAAGCCGGAAATCTTTGAGTTGATCCGAGATGTCTTTGGAGTAACAAAAGTTGCACATGCCCAGCAGATGAAGACCATCAAACAAAGTGTACTTGATGGAACATCCAAGTGGTCAGCAAAGATTACCATAACCGGTACAGTGACAAAGTATCAACGTCTTCAAATTGTTGGAATGGGATTTGTAAATTTCAAGTATGTTGTCCATGATACAGTTTTTATGTGATATTGTATACGGGCAAGACATCCTAGAAGATTCTGGAGATTTAAGTTTAAATCTCTAGTAGTGTGAATCCTGACAGCAACATACCACTTGATAAATTGATATTTTCTCATAGCGGCACTTACTTAGAAGAGCTAATAATTGATGAGTTTCATACTTTGCTGAGATTTCAGATTTAGATAATTTATTTTTGAGGAGCTGCCATTAACCCCAAATCTCCTGTATCCTTAGGGAAAAATCTAACTGGCTGAAAATCGTGAAGTTTACTCCTTCATACAACTACTTTTTCCTGCAGGCTTTCCACCTCCAACTGCACTTTGTTCATACTATCTAAGAGTCATGTGGACAACAGGCACTTGTTTACAATTTCTACAGCCTTGGGGTCATCTCTTTTTGTTGTGTCAGTCCTCTGCAACTTATTACTGTGGACTTCATGTATTCCAAAGGACTTTGGAGACTTTAGGTCTTTCAACTTTTTGAGCACCTTTTCCCTTGTAATAGTAACTGCCCTCACTTCTCTTCCCTCACACCCTTCAACACCTGGCACACTGCTACTGTCTTCCACAGTGAAGACTGCAAAATACTGATTTAGTTCATCTGCCATTTCCGTGTCTCCTGTTATTATTTCTCTGGCCTAATTTTCTAGTGGTCCTATATACACTCTCAACTCTTTTTTTTTGTTATTTGAAAAAGCTTTTTCTACCCACCTGGATATTGTTTGCTACTTTGCTTTCATATTTCATCTTTTCCTTCCTATTGATTCTTTTAGTTGTATTCTGTAGGTTTTAAAAAAACCTCATTCCTCTCTCTTCTCGCTATTTTCTACTTTGTTGTATGCCCTCTCTTTTGTTTTTATATCAGCTTTGACTCCCCTTGTCGGCCATAGTTGTACTATTTTGCCCTTTGAGTAGTTCTTTGTTTTTGGAATACATCTAATCTGCACCTTCCTCATTTTTCTCAGAAACTCAAGCCACTCTTGCTCTATTGCCATCCCCGTCATCATTTCCTTTCAATTTACTTTGGTTAACTTATCTCTCACACCACTGTAAGTTCCTTTACTCCTCTGAAATACTGCTACATCAAACCAGAGGCATCCGCACAGGGCTTTTAGGCGAGTGGTCTCGGGTTTCAATCCAGCTGGCTGCTTTCACTTCCCATCTGCGCTTGGCTGAGCATTGTGCTAGCAGCTCAGCCTTGTAACAAGCAGGCAAGTGCTAAAGAAATGGCAAGGTTGCCGGCCGATGTGCCACAAGGCGTGGAAAGGAACAACAGCAATTTACCTGGCTTGTTTGCAAGGCCATCCATCCATCTTTTATCAAACCAGCAAGATCGTGTATGGTTCAATGCAGTTAAAGGCCTGTCTGTATGTAATATCGGCTGGTCTGATGTCATCGGTAGGTATGGAGGCATGGGGTGAAGTGTTGCTTGATCTTGATGTAAAAATGTGAAATCTGTATGTTTGTTAGGAAGGTTAAACATGATGGCCCCTCATCACAGAGTAAGATTGTTAAATTCACTATCCAAGTAGTTGTACGTGCCTTCAATTATATCACCTAATATGCCTTTTCATTGCCAGCTTCATTAATGGTTAACAATAATCATACTATTCTATCATGCAGAGATATTGATAAATATTAGGGTGGGGATTGCCATATCAGATAGCAGAGAAGACCTACAGCATGATTATTGTTAACTGATTGTATACACAGAAAGGTGCTGGCAACAAGCTGGGCGGGGTCTCACCCACCCTGCTCATAGACTGTTTGTCCCTGTCCCATCAGGAAACACCACTAGACTCATAAGCAGTTATTGTCCCCAAGTAATAAGGCTGATTAACAACTCCACCCCTCTACATCCCCAACCACTACTACTTTATCATTGTGCCTATATAAAAGTGCCTATAAAAAGTCTTCAACTCCCCTTTGAAGTGTTCATGTTTTATTGTTTTACAACATTAATTCATAGTGGATTTAATTTGACTTTTTTTGACACTGATCAAAAGAAAACAAAACTGGTGTCAAAGTAAAAACGGATCTCTACGAAGTGATTTAAATAAATTACAAATCTAAAATGCAAAATAATTGATTGCAGAATTATTCACACCAAATTTGCTGCAGCCAAATCATCACTGGTGCAGCCAATTGATTTGAAAAGTCACATAATTAGATAAATGGAGATCTGTTTTTGGAGACCTGTGTGCAGCCAAGGTGTTTCAATTGATTGTAGTAAAAATACACCTGTATCTGGAAGGTCCAACTGCTGGTGAGTCAGTATCCTAACAAAAACTACACCATGAAGACAAAAGAACACTCCAAGCAACTCTGCGTTACTGAAAATCACAAGTCAGGAGATGGAGGCAAGAAAATTTCCAAGCCACTGAATATCCCTTGGAGTACAGTTAAGTCAATCATTAAGAAATGGAAAGAATATGGCACAGCCATAAATCTGCCTAGATCAGGCCGTCCTCAAAAACTGAGTGGCCGTGCAAGAAAGAGACTAGTGAGGGAGGCCACCAAGAGACCAATGACAACTCTAGTGGAGTTACCAGCTTCACTGGCTGAAATGGGAGAGACTGCTCATACAACGGTTGCCTGGGTGCTTCACCAGTCGCAGCTTTATGGGAGAGTGGCAGAGAGAAAGCCACTGTTGAAAAGAACTCAAATGAAATTTCAGCTGGAGTTTGCCAGAAGGCATGTGGGAGACTGTGACGTCAGCTGGTTGATGGTGCTATAGTCTGACGAAACCAAAATTTAGCTTTATGGCCATCAGACTAAACACCATGTTTAGTGCAAGCCAAACACTGCACATCATCAAAAACGCACCATCCCTATCATGAAGCGTGGTGGTAGCTGCATCGTGCTGTGGGGATGCTTCACTGCACCAGGCCCTGGAAGGATTGTGAAGGTAGAGGGTAAAGTGAATGCAGCAAAATACAGGGAATTCCTGGAGGAAAACCATATACAGTCTGCAAGAGAACTGTGACATGGAAGAAAATGTGTTTTCCAGCAGGACGATGACCCCAAACATAAAGCCAAATCTACACAGTAATGGCTTAAAAACAAAAAAGTTAATGTTTTGGAGTGACCAAGTCAGAGTCCAGACCTCAATCCAATTGAGAATGTGTGACTGTACTTGAAAAGTGCTGTTCCTTCACAATCCCCATGCAATCAGAGCTTGAGCAGTTTTGTAAAGAAGAATGGGGGGAAAACTGCAGTGTCCAGATGTGCACACATGTATCCACACAGACTCAAGTTTGTGATTGCTGCCAAAGGTGCACGTACTGAATACTGACTTGAAGAGGGTGAATACTTAAGCAATCAATCATTTTGTGTTTTATATTTGTAATTAATTTAGATCACTTTGTAGCGATCTGTTTTCACTTTGACATGAGTCTTTTTCTGTTGATTCAGTGTCAAAAAAGCCAAATTAAATCCACTGTGGTTCAATGTTGTAAAACTTTCTTGGGGGTGAATTCTTTTTACAGTCACTGTATGTAATCAAATTATCTTATGTATTTATATTATTGTGTTCTTTATCTTAATTGTATTTTTTCTGTTCTGCCCATCGAGTCTGCTCCATAGCCTTTGAGACCCTTACTAATGAAGAACCTTTCACCACTGCTTTAAGCATACCCATTGACCTAGACTACACATCTGTCTGTGATAAAGAATTACACAAATGCATCACCTTTCTGGCTAAAGTAATTCCTCTTCATTTCTGTTCTAAAGCAACATCATTTCATTCTGAGGAGGTGTCCTTTGGTCCTAGACTCTCCTACTATAGGAAACCTTTCTACATCCATTCCATCTAGGCCTTGCAATATTCAATAGATCTTAATGAGATTCCCTCTTCATTCGTCTAAACTCCCAGTGAGTGCAGGCCCAGAGCCATCAACCACTCTAAGTTAATCCTTTCATTCTTTTGAACCTTTAGTGTACCCTCTCCAGTGCAAGCACATCCTTTCTTAAATAAGGGGCCCAAAACTGTTCACCATATTCCAAGTGCAGTCAGCCCTGTGCCTCAACATTACATCCTTGCTTGTATACTCAAGTCCTTTGGAAATGAATGCTAATATTGCTTTTGACATCCTTGCTACCAACTGAACCTGCAAAAAGACCTTTAGGGAATTCTGCACAGGACTCTCAAGTCTCTTTGCAACTCTGACTTCTGAACTTGATCCCCATTTACAAAATAATCTACACTTTATTCCATCTCCCAAAGTGCACAACCATACACTTCCCTACACTGTATTCCATCTGCCACTTCTTTGACTATTCTACTAAGCTGTTCTTCTGCAGACTCAGTGCTTCCTTGACACTTCCTGTCCATCCACATAACTTAGTATCATTCGCAAATTTGGCTACAAAGCCATCAATTCTGTGAAATTACGTGAGAAGAACTGTCTCACCACTAACCTCTGCAGGACACCACTAGTCACCAACAGCCAACCAGAAAAGGCCCTGTTTATTTCCACCCGTGTCATCCTGACAATCTTCTATCCAGTATCTTTCTCACTCTTTAGTATCTTTCCTGTAATACCATGGGCTCTTGTTTTGTAGCCTCAGGAGAGAAAGACTCCCAGAGAAGGATGGATAGGGGCATGGAGATCTGAGGGGAAATAAGACTATAAGACATAGAAGTAGAATTAGACCATTTGGCCCATTGCGTCTACTCTGTCATTCAATCATGGCTGATCCATTTTCCCCTTCCGCAGCCCCACTCCCGGACCTCTCCCCATAACCTTTGATGCCATGTCCAATCAAGAACCTATCAAGCTCCGCCTTAAATGCACCCAACAACCTGGCCTCCACAGCTGTGTGTGGCAATAAATTCCATAAATTTACCACCCTTTGGCTAAAGAAATTTCTCCGCGTCTCTGTTTTGAAAGGATGCCCCTCTATTCTGAGGCTGTGCCCTCTTGTCCTAGACTCTCCCATCATGGGAAACATCTACTCTGTCTAGGCCTTTCAACATTCAAAAGGTTTCAATGAGATCCTCCCTCATCCTTCTAAATTCCAGCAACTACGGACCCAGAGCTAACGTTTCTGGAATCATCCTTATTCGTTTCTGGAATCGTTTCTGGAATCATCGTTTCTGGAATCGTTTCTGGAATCATCCTTATGAACCTCCTCTGAACCCTCTCCAATGCTAACACATCTTTTCTAAGCTGAGGAGCCCAGAACTGTTCACAATACTCAAGGTGAGGCCTCACCAGTGCCTTATAAACCCTCAGCATCTTATCCCTGTTCTTGTATTCTAGCCCTCTTGAAGTGAATGCAAACATTGCATTTGTATGTGCGGTATGTGCAGTATCGGTTGGGAGACTGTAGGTCTGACACAGTGGTCAGCAGCACAGGGGCGCCGCAGGGAACCGTACTCTCTCCGGTCCTGTTCACCCTGTACACATCAGACTTCCAATATAACTCGGAGTCCTGCCATGTGCAGAAGTTCGCTGATGACACGGCCATAGTGGGGTGTGTCAGGAATGGACAGGAGGAGGAGTATAGGAAACTGATACAGGACTTTGTGATATGGTGCAACTCAAACTACCTGCGTCTCAATATCACCAAGACCAAGGAGATGGTGGTGGACTTTAGGAGATCTAGGCCTCATATGGAGCCAGTGATCATTAATGGAGAATGTGTGGAGCAGGTTAAGACCTACAAGTATCTGGGAGTACAGTTAGACGAGAAGCTTGACTGGACTGCCAACACAGATGCCTTGTGCAGGAAGGCACAGAGTCGACTGTACTTCCTAAGAAGGTTGGCGTCATTCATTGTCTGTAGTGAGATGCTGAAGATGTTCTATAGGTCAGTTGTGGAGAGCGCCCTCTTCTTTGTGGTGGCGTGTTGGGGAGGAAGCATTAAGAAGAGGGACGCCTCACGTCTTAATAAGCTGGTAAGGAAGGCGGGCTCTGTCGTGGGCAAAGTACTGGAGAGTTTAACATCGGTAGCTGAGCGAAGGGCGCTGAGTAGGCTACGGTCAATTATGGATAACTCTGAACATCCTCTACATAGCACCATCCAGAGACAGAGAAGCAGTTTCAGCGACAGGTTACTATCGATGCAATGCTCCTCAGACAGGATGAAGAGGTCAATACTCCCCAATGCCATTAGGCTTTACAATTCTACCGCCAGGACTTAAGAACTTTTTAAAAGCTATTATTAATGCTTTTTGAGATAGTGATTTAGATGTATATCATATTTTTTTTTACTGAGTTAAGTATTGTATATAATTAGTTTTGCTACAACAAGTGTATGGGACATTGGAAAAAAAGTTGAATTTCCCCATGGGGATGAATAAAGTATCTATCTATCTATCATTTGCCTCCCTCACCGACTCTACCTGCACATTGACCTTTAGGTTGCTCTGCACAAGGACTCCGAAGTCAGTTTGCTTCTTGGGTTTTTGGATTTTCTGCCCATTTGGAAAATAGTGTGCGCATTTATTTCTTCTACCAAAGTGCTTGACCATGCATTTTCCAAAATTGTATTTCATTTCCCACTTTCTTGCTCCATTCTTGGCCTAATCTGTCTATAAGCCCTTCTGTGGCTTACCTGTTTCCACAATACTACCTGCCCCTCCACCAATTTTAATATCATCTGCAAACTTGGTAACAAAGCCATCTATTCCATTATCTCAATCATTGATATACAGCATAAAAAGAAGCGATCCCAACTCTGACACCTGCAGAACACCACTGGCAGCCAACCAGAAGAGGATTCTTTTTTACCCAATGAAGGGAATAGTGTCAGAGTGGGTAGAGTAGCAAGAAGGAATAGATGGAAACAAGTAAATGAAGACCAGCATGGAAAAGGAGAGAGACACACAAAACAGCGTGGACAGAGTGAAAGACGGATGCAAAGCAGCAGTAAAGGAAGAGGGAGAGACTTACACATAGAGCAAAAATGAAAACAGATGATGAAAATACATTTCAGCAACAGAAAGGAGAGAAGCAAATGCAGAACAGCAGTGAGAAGCCGATGTCCACAGTGTTCAGGGAAGCAGGGCGAGAGAGAGACCTGCAGAGCAGCTTCAGGAACAGCTTTATCCCCTTTGCCATCAGAATTCTGAATGAACAATGAATCTGTGACCACTACCTCACTATTTTTTCCACTTCTTTTGCACTGCTAAATTAATTTATTTTTTATATCTACTTACTGTAATTTATAGATTTTTAAAATTGTGTATTGAAATGTAAAATGACATATTTCACGACATATGCCAGTGCGATTCTGAGAAAGGAGAGAGAAATGTGGAACGACTGCAAAAATGTGGTGCAGAGATAAGAGAGCTGCGATGTAATGTTGCATCTCTGTAAAACCCTGGTTGGACCTTAGTTAAACTTGGAATTTTGTGCTCATTTCTAGTCGCCTCATTGAGGAAGGATGTAAAAGCTTTAGACAGGGTGCAGAGGAGATTTACCTGGATTATAGATCATGTTTTATGAGGATAGGTGGAATGAGCTTTGGCATCTCATTGGAGCGAAGGAGGATGAGAATCGACTTGATAGCAGTGCACAAAATGATAGGATAGATAGCCAGAGATTTTCCCCAGGGCAGAAATGACTAAAACCACAGTGATTAATTTTAAAGTGATTGCAGGAAGGTTTAGGGGGAATGTCAGAGGTGAGATTTTTACACAGAGTGGTGGGTGTGTGGAGCGCCCTGCCAGGGTGATGGCAGAGGCAGATACATTAGGGGCAGTTAAGAAACTCTGAAATAGGCACATGGTTGATAGAAAAGCAGAGGGCTGTGTAGGAGATAAGGGTTAGATTTTATTTATCTATTAATTAATTTATTTAAAGATACAGCGCAGAATAGGCCATTTCAGTCCATTGAGCTGCACCGCCCAGCACCCTACGTATTTAACATTAGCAATCACAGGACAGTTTACAATGACCTGTTCATCTACTAACCTTACCTTAGAGTAGTTTAGAGAACTCTTGGGATGAAATATAAGGGATTAAATGGTGTTTTGGTATTGAAGAAACAATGTAGAGGCAGTTCTAACACCTAGGCTTCTCACTGAGAGTCTTTGTCCTTGAAATATTGAGAAGTTTGTGTGGTGCTGTGTGAAAACTAAACAATTTGATTTTGTTAACTCAGTGGTAATCAATGTTCTTTATATATGCAGAGTTAGATTAGGTGGACAATACATACTTGCGAGTTTAAGCAGTTACTGTACTTCAGATTTACTGCAGGTCTTTAAAAGTGAGCTGGTCTGGTTCTTGCATGTGCCCGATAACAGGACATTGAATATATAGACAAAATGTTTCATGAGGTTTAGTCATGGTCTTCTCTACTCATTTTTAATGCATTGAAGGGTTAAATAAAAATATACCTTATTTTCCACACATCTTCTGAATTAGGATTGTTGTTTATGGTTTTTCTTGTATTACACCCTCAATATTATGTAGTCATATTTGGTTAGATGGTGATGTGCTACGTGATTATAAAACTTAGTTTCATTATTACTGGTTGATTTAGCGAGCCTTCTGTATTTATTTTCATGATCAGAATTAAAGATGGGTCGTATTTTGATGCTTGTAGAATTTTGTTGATAATACTGACGGCTTAATTTCCTTCCGTAATTATTTTCTAATAGGACATATAAAGATGTCCTGAGAATCTGCTAAAAAGCTGGATAAATACAAGTTCCTTTTGATTTTGAATGTAATTATTGAAATGCATTATGAAATTATAGTTCTCAGTGTATTCTTCAAACCAGCAGAAGAGTGTTCCCAATGATTTACTGAAAAGAAAGCATCAAATATTGCAACTTCAATATTAGTTTTTCATTTTTCAGAATGTGATTTCCAGGATTAGGATATATTAAGTCAGTTTATAGTAAGCAGTCTGTACAGTGAATTCCAGTTAATTGAGCCATCATAGCAGACACTTATTTAGAGTAACTTTAAAGAACAAAAAATAATTAAGAAAATAGCTGGGGTTTCCTATGTTTATTTGGGACACACTGTGCTGCTTAATTGGGACAGGACGCTACTGCCGCACAGTTTCTAACTAGTATCAGTCATGTGCACTTGTGTGGCCATTAGACTCTCCACTATACTTAGAGCGAACAGTTTTTAAACAGCGTCTGTTGCCTGTGTTTGTCCTCAAAAAGCAGTGATTTTTGTCACTGATAGTTGGCAAGAAGCAAGTGTTTTGCTCACCATGGGTTCAAACATTCAGGCTTGGAGATGCCAGAAATGGCTGTGAGAAAAGATGAAACAATTTCATCACTTCAACAAGTTAGGGACTACGAAGAATTTGAAGGTATTGAGAATCATCTTGAATATTACAATGAAAATGAAGATTTGGAGGATGTGGTTGTCGAAAGCATTGTATGAGGGCAGTCCATTCTCTGTACGAGGGAACACGAGGAAATCTGCAGATGCTGGAAATTCAAATTCCCCGTGACCACACATTTTAATTCCAAGTCCCATTCCCATTCTGAGATGTCTATCCATGGCCTCCTCTACTGTCAAGATGAAACCACACTCAGGTTGGAGGAACAACACCTTATATACCGGCTGGGTAACCTTCAACCTGATGGCATGAACATTGACTTCTCTAACTTCCATTAATGCCCCTCCTCCCCTTCTTACCACATCCCTGATATATTTAGTTTTTTCCCCATCACCTTTTCTCTCTTTCTCTCTCTGCCCATCGCTCTTTGCCTGTTCTCCATCTCCCTCTGGTGTTCCTCTCCCCCTTTCTTCCTCCCTAGGCCTCCCGTCCCATGATCCTTTCCCTTCTCTAGCTCTGTATCCCTTTTGCCAATCACCTTTCCAGCTCTCAGCTTCACCCCACCCCCTCCGGTCTTCTCCTATCATTTCGCATTTTCCCCTCCCCCTCCTACTTTCAAATCTCTTACTATCTTTTCTTTCAGTTAGTCCTGACGAAGGGTCTCAGCCCGAAATGTCGACAGTGCTTCTCCCTATAGATGCTGCCTGACAGCATTTTGTGTGTGTTGCTCTGTACTAGGGTCTGTGCTGATTTTGTTTGTGCACAGTCAATTAAAAAAACATGGCAGCTACACTGGATGAATTCTTCTGATAACTATTAGGAACTAATACACAGTTTTATAGTACTGTAAAAGTATTGACAGTGTTCTAATTTGTTCTATAATTCATTTAAGTACATACTGTACATTGTTATTCAGTTAAATGGTTGTTTTTTTTAATACCTTTTGAAAAATGTCCATGAATTTTAAGCTATTTGTGGCAGCCGCTTAATTGGACCAAAAATGTACTGGTTCTGATGTGTCCTAATTAACAGTAATGCACTGTATGGAAATGGAGAATATTGAGAACTGCTGTAACCTTGATAGGCCTGAATTCTGGGCTTTGATTTCTTAACTCAAAGAACATTAGGAATTTAAAATCCATTTCTAGATCTGTTTGGACTGTACTAAAGCCTTGTTTTCATATCTTCTTAGTGTTGTGTGCTCAGGGACTTCAAGCAAAGGATAAAACTGGCTCCAGTGACCCTTATGTCACTGTTCAGGTTGGCAAAACCAAGAAGAGAACAAAGACTATCTATGGAAACCTGAATCCTGTGTGGGAAGAGAAATTTTATTTGTAAGTTTTCTTTTGAGATAGGGGAAAAATGTTAAAATTGCTGTTGTTCTGTACAAAATATCACTTTAAAAAGATTATGCTTTGGGATATTTAAACAATGGGTGATGCATTTGACATCATGCAAAATCAAAATGCTGCAGATAGTGAAAATCTGAAATAAAGACAGACTATTCTGGAAATGCTCAATTCATCAGTGGATGGCAAGAAAAATTTTTAGACTGATTATTTTAAATGGGAAATGATCAATATCAGCAGTCAAATATTTGGGGGAAGTGCTGTTGGAGAGTGAGAGCTGAAAGTATTTTGGATTATTTGGTCTTTTATGGAAAAGCACTGTCCTGTACAAGGGTTAGGGGCCAATAACCTTGCAGGAAGTTTTGTTCATATAGCAGAGGGGTTTAAACTAAGGAAGCCCTGGACTGACAGCGTAGCCGGTGTGGAGGCTGACTCATATATGGAAAATAGAGCTATCCAATAGGAAAATTTGGCAGACACAGGAAGGGAAGCATGAGAAAGCCAGGAATTTTAACTGCTGTAAGGAGCCTGATAAAGAAGATGGATGGGTTGAGAGTGCGCATCAGTAAAAGGCCTGAACAGATTAGATATGGCAAAGTTATTTCCCATGGAAGGGAATTCTAGGACAAGAGGCCATGGCTTCAGGATTGAAGGACATCCATTTGGAACTGAGATGTGGAAAATTTACTTTAGTCAGAGGGTGGTAAATCTGTGGAATTTGTTGCCACGAGCGGCTGTGGAAGCCAAATCATTTGGTGTATTTAAGGCAGAAATAGACAGGTTCATAATTAGTCAGGGCATCAAAGGGTATGGGGTGAAGGCAGGGGAGTGGGGATGACTGGAAGAATTGGATCAACTCATGAGTGAATGGCGGAGCAGACTCAATGGGCCGAATTGTTTACTTCTACTCCTATATCTTATGGTCTTAGAGTACATGAGAGTATGGTATTGCTGCAATCACGGAAATGTGGTTCAGACCATAAGACATGGGAGAAGAAATCGGCCATTTGGACCATTGAGTCTGCTTATTTACTATACCTTTCATCTCCATTCTCCTGCCTGCTCTTTGTAACCTTTGACACCCTCACTAATCAAGACCGATCAATCTCTGCTTTTAACATACACATTGACTTGGCCTCCACAATCATCTGTGGCATTGAATTCCACAGACTCAGCACCCTCTGGCTAAAAAAAATTCCTTCTCATTTCTGTTCTAAAGGGATGTCCTATTCTGAGGCTGAGGAGATATATTTTTTCCATGTGCACTTTACATGGGCCTTGCAATATTCAATAGGTTTCACTGACACCCCCCCCCCCCCCCCACCACATTTTTCTAAACTCCAGCAAGTACAGGATCAGGGCAATCAAATGTTTCTCAAACGTTAACCTTTTTATTCCTGCGATAGTTCTTGTGAACTTCCTATGGACCCTTGCCCTCTTGAGGAGGGAAGGGCAACTTGGTGCACTAGGGTATTAACATTCATACACGATGGAGAGGTGCAAAAGTGGAGTAGGTGTTGCATTGCTGCTTGGAAACAGCACAACAACAGTGCTCAGAGATTATGGAGTTGGACAGTGCCCAGTCAGTGAATGGGATTGATTAGAAATGGTGAATAAAATTAGAGCAAGGGGAGTAGCCATTGTGTGAGTGGGCCAGATTCAGAGTAGCTTTGGCTCATCAGACTTGGGCAAGTTAAGTATCTGATAAGTTTCACCTTCTTTATTCTTCATTCCTTGTCTGTTAGGGCATAGTTAGTGCAGTGAGAATGGCTCCAGGGGCTGTGTTTTGTTCTGTATGTGAGTTGTGGGAATTTTGGGAGACCTCCAGCCTCCCAGATAACTGCACTGAGCTGCAGCTCCTCAGAAACGTGTTCAGGAACTGGAGCTGCAGCTTGATGCCCGTAGGTTCATATGCGAGAAAGTGAAGGTGACAGGAGCTTCAGAGAGATGGCCACTCCTAGGCTGCAGGAGGCAGGTAGCTGGGTTACTGTCAGGAGAAGAAAGGGAAATGGCAGCTAGTACAGAATATCCCCGTGGCCATTCCCCTTAATCAGTGTACCACTTTGGATACTGTTGAGGAGAACAACCTACCGGGGAGAGCCACAGCGACTGGGCCTCTGGCACTGTGGCTCAGAAGAGAACAGAGGTGAAGAGGTCTGCAGTAATGATAGGAGATTCCATAGTCAAAGGAATGAAGATGAGATTCTGTGGATGTGATAAAGATACCTGGATGGTATCTTGCCTCCCAGATGCCAGGATTAAGGATGTCTTAGAAGTGTCTATGGCATTCTAAAGGGAGAAGGTGAGCAGCTAGAATCTTGGTACATATTAGCACCAGTGACATAGGGAGGAAAAGTGAGAAGGTCCTGAAGAGAGATTTTAGGGAGCTAGATAGAAAGCTGAAAAGCAGGACCTCCAGAGAAATAATCTCCGGATTGTTGCCTGTGCCATGTGCCAATGAGGGGAAGAATAGGAACATTTGGCGGATGAACACATGGCTGAGAAACTGGTGCAAATACAGGGGGTCAGATGTATGGATCATTTGGATTTCTTCTGGGCAAGGTACAACTTGAACAAAAGGGATGAGTAACAGCTGAACTCAAGGGGGGCAATATCTTGAGCAGGTTTTCTAGAGCTGTTCAGGAGGGTTTATACTAATTTGACAAGGGGATGAGATCTGGAGTGAGAGTGCTGAGGATGAGGTAGTTGGTTTACATGCTTAAACAGACTGCTAGCAAGGAGAGACTGATGACAGGGCAAAATTGCAGTCAACAGGATGAGCTGCATGATAAAAAGCAGGCAAAATCAAAAAGGTTGAATACAGGACTATATTTGAATGCAAGCAGTATATGGAATAAGGTAGATGAACTTGTAGCACGGTTAGAGATTGCCATGTATGATGTTGTGGTCATCACTGAATTGTGGCTGAGAGAAGATTATAGCTGAGATCTTAATGTCCAACGATACACATTGTATCAAAAGGACAGGTAGGTAGGCAGAGGGAGTGGTGTGGCTCAGTTGGTAAAAAAGAGATTATATTATTAGAAAGAGATGACATAGGATCGGAAGGTGTAGAGTAGTTGTCAGTAGAGCTGAGGAACTGCAAGGGTAAAAGGACTCTGATAGGAGTCTCCAGTGCCTTTAAAAAGTATTCAGCTGCACCCACCCCCCCCCCCCCGGAAGTTTTCATGTTTTATTGTTTTACACCATTGAATCACAGTGGATTTAATTTGGCGTTTTTGACACTGATCAACAAAAAAAGACTCTTTTGTGTCAAAGTGAAAACAGATTTCTAAAAAGTGACTGAAATTAATTACAAATATAAAATACAACATAATTGAATGCATAATTACTCAGCTTCTTCAAATCAGTATTTAGTAGTCATGGAGAATTTCAATATGCAGATTGGTGCTGGATTCTAAGAGGGGGAATTTCTAGAATGCCTACGAGATGGCTTTTTAAAGCACTCAGGGTTGAGCCCACTAGGGGATCAACTATTCTGGATTGGATGTTGTGCAATGAATTGGAATTGATTAGAGAGTTGAATGTAAGGGAACCCTTGGATGCAGTGATCATAATATGATAGAATTCACCCTGCAATTTGAGAAGGAGAAACTGAAGTCAGACATATCAGTAATACAGTGGAGTAAAGGAAATTACAGAGGCAGGAGAGAGCCAGAAAGGCTGACAGTAGAACAGCAATGGTTTGAATTACTGGGAATAATTTGGAAGGCACAGAATATAAGTATCCTAATGAAGAAGTATTCTAAAGGCAGGATAACAATAATCTTGGCTTACAAGAGAAGTCAAAGCCAACATAAAAGCCAAAGAGAGGGCATATAATAGACAAAAATTATTGGGAAATTAGAGGATTGTGAATCTTTTAAAAACCAACAGATGGCAACTAAAAAGTCATAAAGAAGGAAAAGATGGAATATGAAGGTAAGCTGTAATATTAAAAAGGAAAGCTGAAGTTTCTTCATATATATGTTGAAATTTTATAAAGTGCTGGTGAGGCCTCACTTGGAATATTGTGAGGAGTTTGGGCCCTTATGTTAGCAAGGATGTGCTTGATGCACCATCAATAACTCACTCTGAGACGTAAAAGCGAGGTATCGGCTTTTATTGACTGGAAGAAGGAACAAGCAGTGAGTGACCACCATACTACATCCTGGAGACTGAGAGGCCGGGCTCAGACCTCCATCACCTTTATACAGGGGTCTGTGGGAGGAGCCACAGGAGCAGTCATCGGGGGCGTGTCCAGACAGGTATATGTAGTTCACCACAGTGCTGAAACTGTTAGAAAGCATGCGCTGAAAAAATCAGGGGTGACCTCACTGAAACCTATCAAATGATGAAAGGCCTTGATAGAGTGGATGTGGAGAGGATGTTTCCAATGATGGGAGAGTCTTAGACCAGAGAACACAGTTTCAGAATCGAGGGATATCCTTTTAGAATGGAGGTGAGGAGGAATTTTACTGCAAAGTGGTGAATCTGTGGAACTCTTTGGCACAGGCAGCTGTGGAGACCAAATCTTTATGTATATTTAAGGCAAAGGTTGGTAGATTCTTGATTGGTCAGGGCATGAAGGGATATGAGGAGAAGGCAGGAGATTGGGGCTAAGAGGAACATTGAGTCAACCAGAGCAGTCTCAATGGGCCACATGGCCTAATTTTGCTTCTACATCTTATGGTCTGAGATATAAAATTTAAAGGAGAAGCAAGAGTAGATATTGGACCCCTGGAAAATGATACTGGAGAGGTAGTAATGGGGATCAAGGAATGGCAGACAAATTGAATGTGTATTTTGTGGAATTGTGGCCCAGCTTGCAGACAATATGAGATAGAGAGAGGTGCAGGTAGTTTTGAGGAAGCAGAGAAGCTACAGAAGGACTCAGACAGATTAGGAGAATGCACAAGGAAGAGGCAGATAGAATACAGTGTTGGGAAGTGTATGGTCATATACCTGTTAGAAGAAATAAAAGTGTAGACTATTTTCTAAATAGAGAGAAAATTAAAAAATCTGAGGTGCAAAGAAACTTAGGAGTCTTCGCGCAGTATTCCCTAAAGATTAATTGGCAGGTCAAGTCATCGATGAAGAAGGCAAATGCAGTGATAGCATTCTTTTTGAGAGGACTAGAATATAAAAGCAAGAATGTAACGCTGCGGCTTTGTAAACACTGGTGAGGCCTGACTTGGAGTATTATGAGCAATTTTGGGCTATGTATCTAAGAAAGGATATGCTGATATTGGAGAGGGTTCAAAGGAATTCACAAAAATGATTCTGGGATTGAAAGGCTTGCCATATGAGGAGCATTTGATAGCTTTGTGTCTCTACTCAGTGGAATTCAGAGAATGAGTGGTGACCTAATTCAAACTTATCGCATGTTGAAAGGCCTTAATAGAGTGGATGTGGAGAGGATGTTTCCTATGGTGGGCGAGTCTAGAACAGAGGACGCAGCCTCAGAATAGAGGGATGTCCTTTTAGAACGGAGGAATTTCTTTAGCCTGAAAGTGGTAAATCTGTGGAGTTCATTACCACAGGTGGCTGTGGAGGCCAAATCATTGGGTATATTTAAGGAAGAGGTTGATAGATTCTTGGTTAGTCAGGGCATGAAGGGATTCAGGGAAAGGCAGGACATAGGGGCTGAGAGGGAAAATGGATCAGCCATGATGAATTGGCAAAGCAGGCTCGATGGGCCAAATGGCCTAATTCTGTTCCTATATCTTGTGGTGTTATACGCTTATATCCTAGGCCCAGGCTAGTAAAACTTCTCCGGAAAAGAAATTGCTTGACCTTAAAGTGTACTGTAATAAAACTTTTGAAAGTTTGGATATTCTTCATTGTCCAATTTAGATTTTCCTTACGTTGTTTTATCCTAGAAATTTGTTCCCAATTCTATTTTCTAAATTCTAAAATTTCATCCCAATTTTAATTTGTGTCAGCTTCCATCTAGCCTGTTGCTAAATAGGAGAGTTTGACGTAATAAAGCCTGTTGATGTTTTGATCATTTTGCATTTAAAAATAGCTGTTACATTGTATGGTAACATGTTGGCAGTCATTGCTACATCCTTATTTGATATTCTAATGATGTTCATTCTTTCTGGGAAAGAAACACCACAAAGAGAGAATATGCCAAGTATTCATATATAGTTGCATTTACCTTTGAACCTAACATTGTATTTGTTTATTGTTTAAGACAATGTTGTAAAGCTCTTGGATCTCCTGAGTCTTATTAGAACATTCATGCCTTGGGGAGAAATATAATTCCAACTACTTTGTGTGAGGTTGTTTACAGGTTAGAACAAATATTAAGTCTACTAGTGTAGGTGTACCTCTGTATTCGTGCTGATCCCCCGATACATCCGTAATCCATATTGGGAATCACCAAGGAATGGAGCACATTCAAGAACATTCCTTTTTCATTAATAACTAGACTATTGAACTACTGAGGAACTTTTTTTTTGATGCTTTGTTTTGGTGACTGTTACAAGTGCAAATCTGCTTTCCTTCTTCACATAGTGAATGCCACAACTCCTCTGATCGTATCAAAGTAAGAGTGTGGGATGAAGATGATGATATTAAATCACGTGTTAAACAGAGGCTAAAACGAGAATCTGATGATTTCTTGGGACAAACTATCATTGAGGTTCGGACACTAAGTGGAGAAATGGATGTCTGGTATAATCTGGGTGAGTGAAAGGATGTTCTGGGCAATTTGATATATTTTTACATGCAGAATTTCAAATGACGTATTTTTAAATATTCTGTGTAGGCATGGAAACTTCAACGTTAGATTTCATTGGTATGATGATATCAAACATATCAAACTGTGAAGAGGATGTGGAACTAGTAGGGGGTGAAGCACTAGTAAGCATCACTTAAAATACTGTGAGAATGTGAAAAATGGACAGTGAAACTGTGTCACCAAATACAATAAGATGCTGTTTCTTAATCTCAGCGTTCCTAATGGGGTCAACCTAAACTCTATAAGATATAAAACCCATGTCGTACATCTGGACATCTGTTCTTACCCCACCTTCCTCTAGACAGAACAGACAGAATTCCCATATTTTCCCGTTTTCACCCTACTAGTCACCAGATCCAGCACATCATGTCATTTCCACCAGCTGCAATGAGATTCTGTCACAATCCACATCTTGCCCTCCCTGCCCTTCTCCATATTCCACAGGAACCATTTCTTCTTCACTTCCTGCTCTGCTCATCCCTCCCCACCCACCCCTACCTGACCTCTGGCACTTTCCCCCGAAACTCAGAAGGTGCAGCACTTCCTCCCTCACTGCAATGCAGAGACCTAAACAGCCCTTCCAGGTGAGGAAGATTCAGGTCCATATCCCACAATGTTCTCAACCACATTCTTTATTCCTGATGTAGTTTCCTCTTTCTCAGTGAGTCTAGGTACCAATTCACAGAGCACCTGTTCTTTCTCTCTATTGGCCTTCCTGATATGTCACTTCAATTCCTCTTCCTACTCCTACACTGATCAGTCCCACCTTAACTTCTTCTACTACCAGGATGAGACCCAACGCAAGCTAGGGGAGCAGCTGGGTAGTCAACATCCCAATTGTGCGAACATTGAATTTTCCAGTGTCAAAGCACCATGAAACACAGGAGTAGAATTAGGCAATTCAGCCCATCAGGTCTGCTTCAGTATTCAATCATAAATGATTTTTTTTCCCTCTCAACCCATTCTCCTGCCTTCTCCTAATAACCTTTGATGTCCTAACTGATCAAGAACCTATTAACCTCTCGTGATTTAGAGGCATTGGATGAGATCCTTGGCCTGACACATCTAGAAAACAAGACACTAGGGTCAAAGTGCTGTTTCTGGATCTCAGTTCAGAATTCAGCACTATTGTCCCACAGTCCTTGGTGAACAAACTCCTACTCCTCAGTCATCTAAATACGCCACTGTGTATTTCCTAACCGATAGACCTTACTTAGGTAGTGTGGTTGTACCACCTCTCTTCCCTCCCCATCAACCCCAGCACAGATGCCCCCCAGAACCGTGTGCTGAGCACATTGTTGTACACTCTGGTCACACATGACTACATGGCCAATCACCTGAGTAATCGTATTGTCAAGTGGTGGGGCTCATCACTGACAACAATGAGACAGCCTACAGAGAGGAGGTGGAAGAACTCGACGCTTGGTACCAGGCAAATAACCTATTACTCGATGTCAACAAGGTAGGGGGGGGGGATGGTTATCAACTTCAGGAGTACTTACACCCCTTTTTACATCAGCGGCACAGCAGTGGAAACTACGAGCAGTTTCAAACTCTGGGGAGCGTACATCTCGTGGTCCCAGAACACATTCCACACAATCTGGACAGCTCACCAATACCTCTACTTTCTGAGAAGGCTGAAAAGAGCTGGACTTCGCACATCCATACTCACGTCAGTCTGCAGATAAGCAGTAGGGAGCATCCTGACAAGCTGGATCACTGCATGGCACAGAAACCGCACTGCGATGGACTGGATGCCGCTACACCAGAGTGGTCAAAACTTACCAATGCATCATCGGCACCAGCCTACCTGCCATCAACAGACATATATACAGAAAGGTGCTGGAAAAGGACTAGGAACACGGTAAAGATACCCACCCTCCCTGCTTGTGGACAGTTTGTTCTACTCCCATAAGAAAGGAGGCAATGTAGCATCATGTTAGGACCACCAGACTCAGTTACTTTCCCTAAGCAGTAAGGCTGATCAACACCTCCACCCATTGACCCACCCCCTCCATACCCTCCAAACCACTGCTGTCATTTCCTGTCCCACTTAATGTACAAACCATTGTGCTTCGCGTCACTTCATAGACGTTCAGTCATTCTGTGTATATAAGCTATCTTATGTTTTTCTATTTATTGCGGGTTTTTTGTGCTCCTGGGTCCTGGGTAATAGTTATTTACTTATGTACTGGAAATGCCATTAAACGATCTTGAATAGTTTTGTCATGATTACCCATTCAAAAGCATCTAACACTGGTAAGAAAGAATTATGAAAAGTAGAGAGAGGAAGCATATGAACAGTATGCACACTTGTCTTATGAATTTAATAATATGGTAACTCATTCATAGTTTCTGTTCTTGATGTGTGTCTGGAGTCACACAAAGGGCATATTATGTAAAAGTGGCAGAATTTCTCCCATTAATAAACCAGACAGATTTTATGACAAAGACGAGGAAAATCTGCAGATGTTCGAGATCCAAAGCAACGCACATAAAATGCTGGAGGAACTCAGCAGGCCACGCAGCGTCTATGGAAAAGAGTAAACAGTTGATGTTTCAGGCCAAGACCCTTCATCAGGGCAGTCCAGTTTTTGTGTGTGTTGCTTAGATTTTATGACAGGCCTGTTGGTTCATGGTCTCCATTACTGATACTTGTTTTTTATATCTCAGAGTAAGTATTTAACTGGATTTAAATGCTGGTCTGGCAGGATTTGAATCTGTGGATTATCTCTGGATTACCATTGTTAAATCCCGACTGCACTAAATGTCAGCCTGCAGCATGCGGAGGCAGCTTGATGTGCCAGTGGAAGTTGCTAGTATGGCACAACACTGAGAAAGCCTGCTGGTGCAGATGGATTTTCTATTCCATGTGGGGGCAGAGAATACTCCTGACATATGTTGCAAAATGACATGAGGAATTTGTCAGTGCCAGATATGCAGTTCTGAGAACCTGGGTGGAGTGATGCATAATCAAGGTGTTTTCTCTTTGCCATAATCTGACCATTATGTCACTGGTCTCAAAAGCTGCATATATCCTTCAGATACCAACAGCTATTGTGCATCTGTTCTCCCATTCCTTCACATAAAGTACTTCTGGAGGCCTCACACTAATATCTCACAGCTCTTCATATTCAGGGCTATGCTGAAATCATTAAATACTTAATCCTCCTCATCACACCTTCCTCGTTCCCTCATCACCTAATCTCTTATTATTAAGGCATGCATACTTTATCCCACATTCTTTCATAATTGTTTTGCCCTTGTCCTATTATTCTTTCCAATTGACTAGAACTGCACCTTAGCCAGATGGTGGAAAAAGAGCAAGCATGAAGTCATTACTTGGCTTGACACTTTCAAAAATCAGCTTAGAATATTCTCTTCCATTAAGATCTCCAGCTGGCTCTCTTAATTTTGTGCTGTTCTTGACTATTTCCCAGGTTAGAATGAGTTTTAGCATGCTTACTGACAACCACCGCAGCCACACTGAATGTGCAGATCAACTTTTAATGCATTCAAACTTACAAAGCATTTGCTAGAAGCAGAATATGGTTGCTGGCTAAATCTGGCTTTGTTGATTAATATAAATAGACTTGGTCGTGTAGTGCGCAATGAAATGGACTTGAGAAGAACACAGAGTGGTGAAATAGTTCGGCACGTGGAGGCAAACATGGCTTGCATTTATTTTTTGCTCTGGTCCTCCGTGCCATGAAGCCAAATAAGGAGTTATTGGTGAGGACCGGTACATTTTAAAAAGCATCTTAAGGAGAAGAAGAGTTGCATTGGTTTAAAGCAGTAAATCCAGAGTTCAGGGAGCTGATTACTCAAAGCATGGCTCCTGATGATGGTAGGACTAAATTTGACATGCTAAAGAATGCAGGATTGTTGAAGTGTAGTTAACTCTAAAGATTATAGGGTTCAATAAGGTCAAAGGGATAGAGGGGGAACTACTATGAAGAATTTTATCTCGGGTGAAAGTTTTAAAGTAAAGGTTCTGCTTTAAGGTCTGTGATAAATGAATAAGCGGTAGGACTGTTTTGTATGAAGTAGAACATAGTAAGCAGAGCTTTGAAGGGTAGTTACACACACAAAATGCTAGAGCAACTCAGCAGCATCTATGGAAATGAACAGTTGACTTTTCAGGTGAGACCCTTCCTCAGGAGGGTAGTTGATGGGAAGCCACGGTTGTATGTTGAATTGGTCAAGATGAGAGAAAACAAAGGAGCAGATAAGGGATCAGCTGAGGCGGAGGTATAATCATGCAATGTTAAGATGTTGATAATGATGCAAGGACATGTTGGCAGCTGATCTCAAGATTGGATACAATATCAAGGTTGTAGAAGAGGATGGAATTGGTAGACAGAGAACAAATTTTGTCCTTGGGACTGAAAATAGTGACAGGTAAAGTCAAACCTGTAGTTTCAATGATCAACGTAATTAATAATAGCTTCTAACTCAAAATTGATCTAATTAGCTGCAACAATGTTCCATGTGGAGATTGATACTATGACTGCATAGATTTAACATGCTTAATTTACAATTGGTATTTCAAGTTGAAGTTCGAAGTTAAGTTTATTATTCAACCATACATGAATACAGCCAATCAAAGCAGCATCATATATAGTAGCTACTCATCAAATTTGCTGTTCAAATCTTTTCGATAATGTACATTGGGATATGTTTCTGCGTTAAATATTGTATAAATGCAAGTAGTGTTTGTTTTGAACTAGGTGTAGTCAATCATGGCTGAAATTATTTTAAAAAATCCATAATCTAGAAATGAATCCAAAAACTAAATATCTGCAGAACATTAGTACTTTGTCAGTCTGATGGTACTATCGTCAAATGCTGTTGACAAGTTATTGGCATTGTTACTTCACACCTGGGTAAAATTATTCTGACTGCAAATTGTTACAGAGGTTTCTTGAGGATTTATATGATACAAAATTCCTGGTTTCCTTGTGCCAGAGCTCTGTGATATATTTGAAGAATTCTCCAAATAGGTGAGGTTACTATTTGGAGAGCAAACTGAGTCAGTATAACATTTTTTAATGAATCACTACAGAGGCTGGTTGGAACTGACACATGGGGATGCAATTTCCTGAAGATTGTCCTAGATAGTTTCCTCTTGAGAGTAAATAATTGAATGCACACCCAGAATGCAGCTTTCCCAGTTTTAATAATCAGTTTTGGGAATAGGAAATGTTATATAATTGTATTATATTTTGTGTGTTATACATTCTGTATCATTCTGTTGCCACATAGGGATGTGGTCCTTTAGGAACAAAATAATTAATTGCTATTACTCAGGGTCTTCAATCGGTTTTTAGTTTCCCACCAAGCTACAGTCCAAAATCTTTTTTGGGGCAAACTTTAGGAAGCATTTTTATCATTTTTCCATTAATTAGAGGTCTTAAAGCTGATCTCTGCCTTGTGGTGACTTGTAGATTAATACAAATGTCTGTTAAGAGCAAATGGTGTGAGTTCATGTATTCCTTTACAGAGAAAAGAACAGATAAATCGGCAGTCTCAGGTGCAATTCGATTGCAAATCAGTGTTGAAATCAAAGGTGAAGAGAAAGTTGCTCCTTATCACATTCAATATACCTGTCTGCATGAAGTAAGTTCAGCATTTCGATATCTCCCTCCCTTTCCCTGATGTTTGGTTGACTGAAAAATCATAAAAGCTGTCATTTAATTTTAATTTTGAAAGTGATGCATGTAAAGATAAATACAGTACTGAATATCTTTTGAAATAATACTTAGCAATTAACTGAGAATGAAACAATTAATTATGATTTAAAGCATAAATTGACACTAGTACATTATTTTTAATTTTTTTTGGTGAAGGTCAGGTTTAATGTTACTGATGGTATTGTCTATTGCTTATATACATATTACCAAGCTGTTTTTAATTGTATATGGCTAGTACCCTCTGAATAATGAAATTCAGTTGTAATGTGAAAAATAGGAAGCCGGTCAGCAAGACATTTTGAAGATAATATCTAATTATCCAAGTCAAAACATGACCACATTAGAGCATCTGGAGTCTGAATTTAAATCCAGCTTTAATTAATGAGAAAATAAATTGTGTGTGCGCCTGTCTGGCCCTGTCTGCCCTCGCTTTCCCTAATGAATCTCAGTTCACAGCTCATATGTGCTCATAATTTGCCATTCTCACACAGGGAAACCAAAGTGATAGGTGTGGGAAAATATAAATTTTATACCAGATACAGAACAGATTTTTGTGTTGGTGTCAAGATAGAGGAAGAGATAGGATTATTCTGCTTTAAGCCATGTTGTTCTTGATGAGTGACTGTTAGTTCTTGTCACTGTTTCTGTTGGAAGTGTCATTCTTTTTTTGAAGGAGCAATAAAATTGTTCAAGCAATTTAATTTTGAAGAAAGCTGAACCGTGTTGAAACTTTGGTTTCCCCTTGTCTCAAGTACCAAAGCATCTGGATTGAGAATTTATCACAATGCACGGAGTATGGTTGCTGTTTGTTTTGATATATTTTTGTGTATGACTTCTGTTGCATAAGGGTAGTACATTTAAGGTAATCAGACATTGTACGTTATACATTATTTGGCCTGTACTTCCTGCTATTGTTTGCATTCCAGTCATGTGCTACTGTTGCATTTTTCCTGTCATTCGGATGATATGCATCTCTGTGCTTTTTGAACATTGTTCTATAAATAGAAAAAATGTCACAGTAGAATTGGGCAACAAATCCAAACTGCTGGAGGAACTCAGCAGGTCAGGAAGCATCTATGGAGGGGAACAGAGAGTTAATGTTTCAAGCTGAGACCCTTCATCAGAACTGGAAAGGAACAAATAAGAAGGTGGGAGAGGGGAAGGAATACAAGCTGGCAGGTGAGCCAGATGAGGAGGAGCGGAGACGAAGTGAGAAGCTGGGAGGTGATAAATGGAAAAATTAAAGGGCAGGAGAAGGCAGTGGACCATGGGAGAAAGGGAGAGAAGTAGGGAACCAGAAGGAGGTGATGGGCAGGTGGAGAGAAGGGAAGGGGTATGAGGAGAGCCAGGATGAGGAATTGAAAAAGAGATAAGGGGGAGGGGTAGAAATTTCTGGAAGTTAGAGAAATCAATGTTTGTGCCATCAGATTGGAGTTAGTTAAATCAGTGTTCATTGAGTTGGGCAGTTTGTCAGCCACTTCCTGATTACCACTTAATTCCAAGCCTCAAACTTCAATATGCAACCACAATGGTTTTCTTCCACATCCTTCCCTTTTTGCTGAACCTTTAGCTCCTGGTGCATCACTTTCAACCATGAGAAGGTGCACTTAAAGCTGTAGCGGCAGAGCCAGAATGAAAAGCCTTCCTGACACACCACTACTATACCAACCCGCAGCACCCATTTTAGACTGTGTAGTAGGAGTAATAATGGCTTACATGTTTAAAGAGCTTCACCAGTACAGGAAGAAGTTTGTTGTATCTACAAGTAAGGGAGAAAGGGGAAGTAATACATAGTTGGGAATCAACACAACGTTTTCAGGCACAGTTTTCGAAAGAAATAGGCTTTTCTCATCTAAAGTCACCAACTTGAAATATTAAATGTACCTATCCATTGATGTTATTGGTCTCACTGACTGTTTTTCTGGGTGTTATGTTTTATTTTAGATTTGCAATTTGCATTTGCAATATTTAGCTTTGTTTGTGTATTTGTTTTGGCAAGGTGGAGGGAATACAAGGAGTATTTGACAGGGTTGTGCATAAGGGTTTACTGATGGTTTGATGTTAGAGTTAAGCAAAAGAGCAGCAGAGTAAGGTTTGAAAATCAGAACAAAACTTTGAAGTTATGAGTAACCTAGACCTAATAGAATTTGGAGATCGTGTGACTAATGAAAATCTGGAAGAAAGAACTTCCAATATAATATGTCAGCCACTATAGTTGGGTCAGATGATGCAAGAATAGCATTAGTTAAATTTATTCTTAATTAGATGAACAGACAGATGAAACTTCCTGCAGTATATTGCAATGATGGGTGGAGGACAGTGATATTTTAGAGCAATAAGCTACCAGGCATATTTAGTTTTAAAATAGTGACACTTTATTTCATGTTGTCTTCTGATAACATTATAATTCAGCTTGTGTAGAATGCTGTTGATTAAGTTTGAGAAAATACATACTGCCAACAGTTAGGACACTTAGTGACCTTGAGTCATTTAGGTGCATTATTCTGCCATGAATAATTGAAAAGGACCACCACTGACTGTTGGAGTTACTTTGCATCAACAATTAGGTACAAACGTAAAAAGGCACTAGCTCACAATTACATATAGTTCAATGCTAAGCCGTTTGCTGTTACTCTTTTGCAGAACCTTTTCCACTGTCTCACAGATCTTCAGAGTAGTGGTGTTGTAAAAATACCAGATGCCAAAGGAGATGAAGCATGGAAAGTTTACTTTGATGAAACTGCACAAGAAATAGTGGATGAATTTGCAATGCGTTATGGAATAGAATCCATTTACCAAGCAATGACGTAAGTTTGAAATATAATTTTTAGGAAGACTGGTGACAACCGACAGGAGAAATAAAACCTGTGTTTTTCCACTCATGGTTAAACAATGAAATAAATGGAAGAGTGTCGCAATGTAACACAGCTCAAATTATACCAGTGATTTAGCAGTCACATTTTGGCGTATATTCAAAGACATGATAGTCTGAGAACTGAGATTAACCTCAAACTTAATTTGGGGCTAGATCAGATGGGTAGGAACTGAGACAGATGGCAAACAATGTGAACTTGACAATGTTAGACCCTGCCTTTTTAAAATCCCTTGAGTTAATTTACACACGCCTACCTGCAGGCTCCAGGTAGGCGTGTGTAAATTGTACCTGACAGCAACCATGAAAAGAGTAACTTGACAGCATGGGGAAGGTTTTTGAAAAATATCCAATGTTGCTTAAAGAAGAGATCGGAGAGCCCTAATTCTTTCTGTGTGGAGCAAAGAAGCATTCCTCTTTCCTGACCCCAAGGAAGTTAAAAAAATCCCTGAATCCCTTTTGACCAAAATTCTTATACCGTCCAGATAAATTCAAAGAACACTGTTTTTTAAACCAGTAATTAAGAAAGCAGTTGGGACCTGATTGCATAGCCAGAGATTGATCTGTAAACATAAAGGAAGATCCTACTGGCTTCTGCTTGCTGCTGTGCCCATTCATTCACTAGATCATTTTAAGATTGAAAATGATAAAATGGGTTAAGGCTGTCAACAGGTAAATATTTTGGACTGTTTTAACTTCTCCTCTCTGGGCTATTAAAATTTTACAAGATTAAAATCATGCTTGTTATTCTGGCATAACTGAAATGAAAACTGAAACAAACATTATGTGGCGAATGTTATCATTTCAGTAGTTCTTGTATTCATTTAGTTTGTGTAAATTGAATTTATAGAGAGTGTTAATTAACAAGGGAAGTAAAGATGGGAACCCCACCACCTGGACATTGCACTCCAAGTCACACAGCACCCTGACTTGGAACTATATCATTGTTGCTACACCAATGACAGATC
Organism: Hemitrygon akajei; assembly: GCF_048418815.1. NCBI lineage: Eukaryota > Metazoa > Chordata > Chondrichthyes > Myliobatiformes > Dasyatidae > Hemitrygon > Hemitrygon akajei. The sequence continues at coordinate 32,603,520 of NC_133136.1, forward strand.
TCTTCAAACTTCCAGTATACCCACACCTCATGGACTGCAGCATTCTAAGAAGGCAAATCACCACTAGCAACTGGGGATGGGCCATTGAATGCTGGCTCTGACTGTGGAGTTCTCATCTCAAGAATGAATGAAAAACATATCTTCAAGGTGGAAATTACTAGAATCATCAAAAGTAAAAAGTAACATGGAAAAATTGCATATATTGTTAATCTCACGCAAATATATCCCCGGGAGGGGGGGGGGGGGGGAATGGTAGAGACCTTCCATTAGAATTAAATTCTGAGGAAGCGGTAATGTATTTTTTTCAGATGTGAGTTGATTTTTGTTATCTGGAATATAGCTTTATAAAAGCTTATATTTGTTTTTTAAAAATCAGATTTTACAAAATGAAGTTCTGCTGATATTTAAAAAATGAAGCAAAGAAACTCAATTTTTCTATTTCCAATTTAAACATATGCAATGTACTACTTGTGTCTAATGCCTAACTGTAAGCTTCTGCCTTTACAGGCATTTTGCTTGTTTATCTTCTAAGTACATGTGTCCAGGAGTGCCAGCTGTAATGAGTACCTTGTTAGCTAATATAAATGCATACTATGCACACACCACTGCCTCTACCAATGTATCTGCCTCTGATCGTTTCGCTGCTTCAAACTTTGGGGTAGGTTCATCCCTACATTCACCTTCAATGTTTGTGTTATTTCATTTTTGTGAATAGTTTTATGTACTGTTTTGCTTCCATTCACAATCTCACTCCCCTGTTGTACACGAACATGGTCAGTCTGGAATCTTGTTCCAAGGTGCTTTGAGAACTGGCCATTTCCAGGTCAGTGGGAGTGATACTACTTGCCTTCAGATGTTTGTTCCTCTTCTGCTTTACACGCAGAGCTTCTCTGAACCAGTCAGATGAGAACTTCCTGTGTGGATCTTCAGAGACTATTGTGTCTTATCATTTGCTGTTGATGTACAGTCCTAAAAAGTTTGTGTTTGTAACCTTAGGAATAATTTTGGTTGTATTTGTTGCATAATTTGATATTGTTGCTATAGTTGGCACAAAAAGATCCTCCCCTGCTTATGAATGTCTGACATACGTATATACCATCTATACATACAACCGTGCATTTGGCAAACTGGCTGGATGGATGTTCTGGTTGGAGCTGGGATGCAGGCATCTTATGCTGCTAGAAATGCAATTTGCAGCTGCATTTCTTGAAACACATGAAATGAGTTACAAGACCATAAGCCATAAGAGCAGAATTAGACCATTCAACCTATCATGTCTGCGCCTTCATTCCAACATGGCTGATTTATTATCCCTCTTAATCCCATTGTCCTGCCTTCTCCCCATAATCTTTGACATCCTATATATCCACTATAAATATACCCAATGACCTGGCCTCCAAAGATTCACTACCCATTGGCTAAAGAAATTCCTCCTAATCTCTGTTCTAAATGATCATTCCTCTATTTTGAGGCTTCCCCTTTGAGTCCTAGACTCCCCCACTACATCCTCTCCATATCCATTCAATTTAGGCCACCAGGCCATGATCTCAAACATGGTTCGATAGGTTTCATTGAGATATCTCCCTCATTCTTCTAAACTCCATTGAATACTGGCCCAGAGCTATCAAACGCTTGTCATATATTAACCCTTTCATTCTTGGAATCATTCTCTTGAATCTCTTTTGGAATCTCTCCAATCCCAGCACATTTTTTTTAGGTAAGGGGTTCTCACAATACTCCAAGTGTGGTCTGACCAATGCCTTATAAAGCCTCAGCATTATATCCTTGCCTTTACTATATATTCTAGTTCCCCTGAAATGAATGCTAACATTATATTTGCCTTCCTTATCACTGACTCAACATGCAAGTTAACCTTTAGGAATCTTGCATAAGGACTCCCAAATCCCTTTGCACCTCTGATATTTGAATTTTCATCCTGTTTAGAAAATATTCTACAACTTTATTCCTTCTACGAAATGCATGTCCATACACTTTCTTGCACTATATTCTGTCTGTCACTTCTTTTCCCATTCACCCAATCTGTCTACATCTTTCTGCAGACTCACTACTTCCTCAACACTACCTGCGCCTGCACCTGTCTTTGTATCACCTGCAAAACTGGCCACAAAGCCATCAATTCTGTCATTGAAATAATTGACATATAACACGAAAAGAAGTGATCCTAACACAGACCTCTGTGGAGCACGACTATTGATCGTTAACCAAACAGAAAGGCCCCCTTTATTCCCACTTTTTGCCTCCTGTCAATCGGCCAGTCTTCTATTCATGCCAGTATCTTTCCTGTAATACTGTGGGCCCTTACATTGTTAAGCAGCCTCATGTGCAGCATCTTTTCAAATACCTTCTGAAAATTCAAATAATCAGCGTCCACTGGCTCTCCTTTGTCTATCCTGCTTGCCATTTAGAGTCATAGAAAAGTACAGTACAGAATTAGGCCCTTCAGCCCATCTAGTCTGTGCTGAACCTTTGAATCTGCCTACTTCCATTGACTTGCACCAGCACTTGCACCGCCCCTATCATCCATGTACATATCCAAACTTCTCGTAATCGTTGAAATCGAGCTCGCGTGTACAACTTTCATCATCATTTTGTTCCACACTTTTAACGACCCTCTGAGTGGAGACATTTCCCCTCATGTTCCTTTTAAACTTTTCACCTTTCACCCATAATCCATGAGTTCCAGTTGTAGTCCCACCCAACCTCAGTGGAAAAAGCCTGCTTGCATTTACCCTATCTATACCCCTCATAATTTAGTGTACCTCTATCAAATCTCCTCTCAGTCTCCTACGTCCCAAGGAATAAAGTCCTAACCTGTCCAGTCTTTCCATATAACCTCTGCAACATCCTTGTAAATATCTCTGCAGTCTTTCAACCTTATTTACATCCTTCCTATAGGTAGGTGACCAACACTACAAACAGTACTCCAATTAGGCCTCATCAATGTCTTATACAACTTCAACATAACATCCCATCTCTTGTACTCAATACTTTGATATATGAAGGCCAGTGTGGCAAAAGCTTTTTTTACATCAACCCACGACACAACTTTCAATGAATCATGGAACTGTATTCCTAAATCCCACTCCTCTGTGCCCTACCATTCACTGTACGACCTACCCTGGTTGGTCCTATTGAAGTGCAACACCTCACATTTGTTTGCATTAAATTCCATCTACCATTTTTTAACCCATTGTTCTTGCTGGTCCAGATGCCACTCAAACCATGATAGGTTTCCTTGCTGTCGATTACACCCCCAATCTTGGTGTCATCAGTCAACATGCTGATCTGGTTAAACACATTATCACTCAGATCGTTGATATACATGACAAACAACAACAGACCCAGCACCAATCCCTGCGGCACTTCACTAGCGGCAGGCTTGCAGTCAGAGAGGCAACCATCTCCTACCTCTCTCTGGCTTCTTCCCCAAAGCCAATGTCTAATTCAATTTACCGCCTCATCTTGAATACCAAGCGACTGAACCTTCTTGCCCAGCCTTCCATGTAGGACCTTCTCAAAGGCCTTTCTAAAGTCCATGTAGAGAATGTCCACTGCCCTGCCTTCATCAATTTCCCTGGTAACTTCCCTGAAATACTCTATAAGATTGTTTAGACATGACCTACCACACACGAAGCCATGCTGACTATCTTTAATCAGTCCACGTCAATCCAAATACTCATATACCTGGTCCCTTAGAATACCTTCCAATAGCTTTCCCACTACTGATGTCAGGCTCACCGGCCTACAACTTCCTGGTTTATTTTTGGAACTTTTCTTAAATAGTGGTAACTCACTTGTTGCTAAGGATGTTTTAAATATCTCTGCCAGGGTGCTGGTCATTTCTGCACTTGCCTCAAAGATTTCCAACAGATCTGTCAGGCAAGATTTCCCTTAAGGAAACCATGCTGACTTTGGCTTATACATGTGTATCCAAGTACTCCGAAACCTCATCCTTAATGACAGACCCAACGTCTTCCCAACCACTGAAGTCAGGCTAACTGGCCTATAATTTCCTTTTTCCTGCCTCCCTGCCTTAAAGACTGGAAGGATATGTGCAATTTTCCAGTCCCTTGGAGTTTTTACTGAGTCTACTGATTCTTGAAAGATCATTACTAATGCCCCTTCAATCTCTTCAGCCATCTCTTTCTGAATCTTGGAGTGCAGTCTATCTGGTCCAGGTGACTTATCTACAGACCTTTAAGCTTCCCAAGCACCTTCTCCTTAGTAATAGCAACTTTCAAATTTCTGGCACACTTCTCTTGTCTTCCACAATGATGACTGACATAAAGTTCGTCTGCCATTTCTTGGTCCCCTATTACTACCCTTCCAGCATCATTTTCAAGCAGTCCGATATACGCTCTTGCCTCTCTTTTTGTTTTCATATATCTGAAAAACTTTTTGTATCCTTTTTTATATTATTAGCTAGATACCTTCATGTTTCATCTTTTTTCTCTTTATGACTTTTTTAGTTGTCTTCTGTTGGCTTTTAAACATTTCCTCTCCTCCAACTTCTCACCAATTTTTGCTATGTTATATGCATTTGACCTCCCTTGTCAGCCACATTGTCTCACCTCCCTTTGGAATACTACTTCACCTTTGGTATGTATCTATCCTGCGCCTTCTGAATTTCTCCCAGAAACTCCAACCATTGCTATTCTGCTGTTACCCCTACTACTTTGTCTTTCCAAATCTGGTTCATTACAGAGCACCCAATATAGAATTGCCTTTCCCCAGACGGGATTAACAACAAGCTGCTATAAAAAGCCATCTCATAGGCATTCTACAAATTCCATCTCTTGGGATTTCCCAATCTACCTGCATATTGAAATCCCCCATGACTATTGTAACATTGCCTTTTTTACATTCCTTTTCTATCTCCTGTTATAATTTGTTATAATTTCCTGGCTACTGTTCAGAGGCCAGTATATAACTCCCTTTTTACGCTTGCTACAAGATCATCTACCTTATTCTGTATACAGTATGCACTCAAATATAAAGCCTTCAGTTGTGTAATCATCACCCTTTTTGATTTTGCTCCCATTTTACACTTCAGCTCACTCCACCGACTACGATTTTTTTCCTTTCATCTACTAGTCCGTCCTTGTAGTTGCACAACCCACTGTATCTACTTATATACCAACGGTAGTGTAGTGTTGTGTGGTGGAGATTGTATTGACACAGCCTGGTATGGAAACACCAAAGCCCTTGACTGGAAAATCCTACAAAAATTAGTGTATGCAGCCCAGTCCATTATGGGTAAAGCCCTCCCTACGATTGAGCATATCTTCCAAAAGCATTGTCACAGGAAAGCAGCATCCATCGTCAGCAACCACTAACACCCAGGGCATGCTCCCTTCTCACTGCTGCCATTGGGAAGAAGGTGCAGGAGCCTCAGGACTCTCACCACCAGGTTCAGGAACAGTTATTACTGTTCATTAACCAGGCTCTTGAACTAAAGGGGATAACTTCATTTGCCCCATCATTGAAATGTCCCAAAACCTATGGACTCACTTTCGAGGACTGTTCATCTCATGTTCCTTAAAATTATCTATTTATTTATTATTTTTAAAAATGTTTCTTTTGTACACAGGTTGAACACCCAAGTTGGTGTGGTCTTTCACTGATTCTATTATGGTCGTTATTCTATTTGGATTTATTTAAGTATACCTGCAAGAAAATGGATCTCAGGTTCTACGTAGTGACCTATATGTACTTTACTACATTTACTTTGAACTTTGAACATCCCTGTCCTCAGCCCTATCATGCTGGTTCCCATCCTCCTGCCAACAGCTTTAGCAAACCTGCTGTAACCCATGTTGTACAGGCTATGAACTGTTCACAGGAATGTAACCCTGCTGTAACCTGGGGGGGAGCTGCATTATGTTGATAAACCAGGATATTTCACATTATGCTAGATACCTTCCATATAATTATTGAAATCTTTGGATAATAAGTATTTTGTTGCTTAGAAGGCCTGGAATGTAGTTATTGCTCAAAGCAGATGAGAAACCAATTCAAAGAAAGTAAAAAACATTCATAAGATGGCAGAACAAGGTACCACCAAGTGGCTGACTGGCAGAATGCAAGGAATGGAAATAAAAGATGCCTTTTCTGTTAGGCTGGCCGTGACTGGTAGTGTTCCATAGGGGGTCAATGTAGGGACCACTCCTTTACACATTATCTGTTAATAATCTGGATGATAGAATTGATGGCTTTGTGGTCAAGTTTGCAGATGATACAAAGATAGGTGGAAGGGTCAATGATGTTGAGGAAGCAGGAAGTCTGTAGAAGGACTTGGACAGATTGGGTAAAGAGGTGGCAGATCGAATACAGTGTAGGGAAGTGTATGGTCATGCACTTTAGTAGGAAGAATAGAGACATAGCCTATTTTCTAAATGGGCAGCAAATTCAGAGGTTGGAAGTGCAAGGAGACCTGGGAGGTCTTTGTGCAAGTTTCCCTAAAAGTTAACTGGTAGGTTGAATTTATAGTAAGGAAGGCATTGTTAATGTTCACATTCATTTCAAGAGGTCTAAAATATAAAAGCAAGGATGTAATGGCCCGGTTTTATAGGTCATGAGTCAGACCACATTTGGAGTCTTTTGAACAGTTGTGGACCTTGTATCTAAGAAAGGATATGCTGGGTTTAGAGAGGGTCCAGATGAGAATGATCCCAGAAGTGAAATTGTTAACATGAGAAGCATTTGATGGCTTTTGGCCTGTACTTGCTGGAGTTTAGAAGAATGAGGGGAAATTTTATTGAAGTGTATTGAATTTTGAAAGGCCTAGATAGAATGGGTGAGCAGAGGACACTCCCAGTGGTGGATAAAGAGTCTCTGACTAGACGGCACAGTCTTAGAATAGAACAGTGCCCCTTTAGAATAGAGAAGAGGAGGAATTTCTTTAGCCAGAGGATGGAGAAACTGTAGAATTCATTTCCACTGATAGTGTGGAGGCCAAGCCATTGGGTATTTAAAGTGGCACCGGTTGAAAGGTTCTTGATTAGCAAGGGCTTCAAAGTTTATGGGGAGAAGGCAAGAGAATAAGGTTAAGAGGGATAATAAATCAGCCATGATTGAATGACCAAGTAGATTGATATACTGCATTGCCTAAACTGTTTGTATGTCTTATGGCCTGAATATGATGAATAAAGCAATGGATTTTCAAATATAATGCTGATTAAGAGCTAGAGAATTCTTAATGTAGTCTTTTGCGAAGTCAGAGGTGTTTACTGAGAAAGTTTTACATTGAAATTTTCTTTTATCTTAATAAATTAGAAAGAGAGATTTGTGAAACTGCTTGATCAACTGCACAATTCGCTTCGTATTGACCTTTCCATGTATAGGGTGAGTGTAAAATGTCTTAACTACCTATTTACTGTAATACTGTAAACTAATACCTAACGCTTTCTAAATAGTTCTATTTCTTGGTTTGAACTCTAGATTGTGCCAAAGTCTCAGTGAGCAACATGACATAATTTTTGCTGTATACTGTCACCTCCTATGTACTTATTAATCATACTATCAATATTGAACAGACGATGCATCTTTCAATTAATTGTAAAAGTCGAGGCAAGATTCTATTATAGTTTAGCTGACATTTTTGAACTACTCGAGTTCTCCCATTATTGAATGTGATGCCCCTCAAACCCTTTGGCGACTTACTTGTGCTTCAATGCTTAGTATATGTTACTCTCCCTCCCCTATGCAAATTAATCGATACCTACATTTCACAATATCATGTTCAAAAAATTTACTTACCATGCAGTTATTTTCTTCTAGTTGACAGGAGGTGGATTAAATGCCAATATATTGTTAAATGTAAAATAAGACTTAAAAAGACATTATTAACATCTTCATCATTAACAGTTTTGGAAAATAGGTAAAGTTACATATAGTTAACCTACTTTTCTCAATTACTGAGAAACACGGTGAGTTGTGATAGGTCAAAATTCAAAACTACCACAGTAAAACTCTGGCATTCTGGGACCCTGGATATACGGACATACTGGACTAGGGATTTTCTAGACAGCCGGATATTATTCCTATTAATACCTTAACACGCCTTATTTAACACGTTGGATGTTACCCAATAATATAGTAGATCTTCCAGTGAACCAAGTGAGCTCCAAGCGAATGCAGGTAATTAAGATCCATTGTGTCTAAGGGGAGTGTGGGAAGTGGAGCTCCTTAAGTTTACAGGGAAAATGGGAAATATTGTCCTGGTGAGTTTAAAAGGAGCATGGGAAACAGAATTTCATTAATTTTAAAGGATTGTTGGGAAACAGAATCTAATTAGTGCATGTTAGGTGAAGTTAGTTTATTCTGGAGAACTTAAAGGGTGCGTGGGAAATAAACACTTGTGTATATAATAGGAGCACTAAACTCTTTTGAATTTAAAGGACACATTAGAAACAAAACCTGGTAAAATGGAGATTTCCAAACACCCTGTGTTATCAGAGTTTTTCTGTATTTGTGAAAGGAAAGCCAGCTTTTAATATTTTGGATAAATTGACAATTGTTGAAAATGTATTTTGATGGTTAGGATTTCATTCTGTTGAAAATTGCACAAATATATTTATTAATAAATATTCAAAACTATTCTGAGTTACTGCCATATATATCCTATGTGAGTGAACAGCCATTTGGTTCTTTTTTTTGCATACTGAAATTGCTTTGCCGTTGTCTAGGCCTGTCAGCTTGAAGTTATGATACCAGAATAATTCACTCTGTCTGGAGACTTCCCAGCTCCATTCACTGCAGTTTCTAGTTTAGAGGAAGTTCAATTTGTCAGGAAAAACATATTTCAAGCTCTGAGCAGGAACCCCAACCTACCCTATTGGTAATGAGTAGTCCTGTTGTTGCAATGTGTGCTAGCATCTGAAGAAACAGTTGGGTACTTAAAGGGACACAAGAGCCTCCCTGGTGAAAAGGCAGAAGTTGTTGAAATGAACATTAGGAGCTGTTGTAGCTTTTACTGTCATTACCAACGTTTGTTGCCAGGTTTCTCCAAGCAGTCTGGGAAAGCAATAGGAAGAAGGGCAAGCAAGAAAAAATGGGCCAAGAACTGACACACGTCTCCTCATCTGAACTCGGAGCAAATACAAATTACTGTAGTAGTCACAGTTTTTTTTTGGTACACATTTTTAAAAAAGTCAAAAAGCAGCTAGGAAGCTTTAAACATTTTGTGTCAGTACCCTATTGTATTTCATCTCAAACTAATTATTAGGCAATCCAGACTGATTTACTTTCTATTCTATATTTAATCCTAGAGAATACTTAATGCTGACATGATATGTCTATTCAATGAATGCTTACAGAAGATGAAATCTTGTTCAAATGCTAAAAAGTTGTAGAATGAGTTATACTGCAGCTTACCTGCTAAAATACTCAAAGTTGTGTTAAATTACTTAAAAATGTAATAATCATTTAAATAAGTGAAAAGTTATATTCATGTTTTATCTCCATCTGATATTGATGGAAAATGGTGAATCAAAGAATTTAAAATATTGTTTTATTTGATAGAATAATTTTCCTGCAAGTAGCCCTGAACGGTTGCAAGATCTGAAGTCCACAGTTGATCTGCTGACTAGTATAACCTTCTTCAGAATGAAGGTAATTGTTTTACTGCCTTTCGTAGCAATGAACAAAGTGCTGCTACTTCAAGTAGAGAATTAAGGGAATGAGAGTCACATTCTGTGTGCTTGTAAACCATTTTTTGCTCCTCTTTTAGGCTTCACCTGCAGTTTTTGTCACCTATCAATCTGCCTCTCACTCCCCAAACTTCTGACCTAAAATAAGAATATTAAAATGGTCTCATTGGTTACATCCTTTGTGGCTTTTCTTCTTCATGTTGCTGCCGAGCTTGTGTTGTGTAGCCTGTCTGTTTACTGTATTACAACCATCAAAATTCTTCTTCAGACAGGCAGAGTGTTCCTTGAATCCTCTGTTCACTGTGGCTTCCTTCCTCATCCATGGTGCTTGCACTTATGTGCCAGCTTGGCTCCTCATATTCCTGGCTAATTGCTCATATTCCTGGCTAATGTCAGAACAGTCTGCCACTGCTCTAGCATCTGAGATTTCAGATGCAGCATTATTCCAGGCTGCTGTTGATCTTAGCTAATTTTCCCACCTTGTTCTCTGATGCTAACTGTACATGTTACTGTCTTGCTTCTCACTTTCACTTTCATGACTGCTCCTTTGTTTTCTGTAGTCATGGATGCCAAATCAAGCTAGCACACTTACCTATTTTAATTAAACTTACTAGAAAATATTCAGAGAAAGACTTCCTGGGATGTTTAGCATTGATGCCTACAGCCCAGCTGAGTTTTAAAGATGCACTCTACCACAACTTAAAAATCAAGCTGAAGTCGATCCTGTAATTTTAGTATTGAGTATTAATTTGTTTCAACAATGATTCCTTTATCTCCCTTTATGCTGCCACTTTCCATCCTCTACTTTCACTTTTTAAAATTTATTTCCCTTCCTCCTTTCTTATCTTTGTACATTATAGTCCACCTGCACTTCACTTTCTCTACAGCTGTTACAGTTGATTCTGCATATTGTTGTTATTTTACCTTGTGCTACCTTTGATGTACTGTGTAATGAATTGATGTGTATGACAAGCTTTTCATTGTACCTCAGTATATGTGACAAAGATAAATCAATTCCGTCTCCAGTGACTCTTTCACCTTTTGCTCCCATTCGTCTCTCACCCCTCTTTCCCTTCACTCTTCTTCTGTTGACTCATCTTCCCTTTTCACTCCTTTCCCCTTTTCCCCTCCATCTTTCTCTTTCCTCTTACCCACTTCTCATTTCCACTTTATCTCTAACTGCTCTCTTTATCTCAAATTTTTCTCATTCTTCTCTCCTCACTAATATCTCTTTTCATCTAACTCACCATGAACCATTTACAATACACTGTTTTACTTAGATTAGCAGCCCAGTGGTCGAGGAATTGCACTGTTCCACCTTAAGCTTTTCACCGAATTGGCATGACATTTATTCCTTCATCTTCTATGAAAGAGAAATGCACCTTGTCAAACTGAGGGCAACTGGAGAATGAGGTAGGGGGTTGTGGAAAGGGAAAACACATAGTTAGAGTCAGGGATTAGTGATTCAGTCACTTGATGGTGATGATGTATGGAGTTGGTTTGGACTGGCCATTAGAGGATCTGGGCATGAATGGATGCAGTAAGTCAGCCATTGAAGGAGTGGCAGTGTGTTTATGATGGGTGAAGATTCAGAGGAGCAGGAGCAATTGGTGGAGCAGAGGTTAGGAATGATCAAGGGGTTCCATGTTGGAGGTCATTGGGATTTCCTTAGTGGGGCATAAAATTAAGGTGTTGTCCTTTTAATTAAGAGAGAAGGGTTCTGAAGGCATGTTTGCTAAACATATTCAAAATAGTGATTGATGAACCTTTAGATATTAAGGAAATTGAGGGATACAGGTTTAAAACAGTAAAGTCAAGTTGGGGTAATAGATCACCCATAATTTTATTGATCAGCAGGTAGTCACACTGGAACAAGTAGTGACCTAACACATCCACTTGGTAAATTATTATGCTTCTGTCTGTGGCCTCTGTCGGTCAGAGTTGACAATGGATATTGTGTCCTTGCTGTCCAGATGCACAAGCCTGGGTAGTATGATATGGACAGCAAGCTGTTGTCCATGTAACAACCTCACCCTCTCCATGCATCTGATGAAACCAAAGGAATGGCAGAGGCTGATAACAGCTTGGTTCCACAAGCGTGGCGGGAGTTGCATTGAACTCAATATAGAACTGCCTTAGAGACTCCAGCTCAGGATTATTCCCTGTGGGTTTATTCCTGAAGCCTTCCCCATGAGTGGTATAGCCACAAGGCAGCAGAGGTTTGAGATCAGAGTTTTCCTTCTCGTAGATGAGATGAGCAGCCAACCATGACTGATGAGCTCCATCTGCCTGAAGCGACTGGTTTTAAGGTGCCAGTAACCTGCCTTTGCCCCTTCTCCTGTCAGTAGAAATGGTTCTCCCAGTCTTAGTAGCCAAGCCACATGTGTGGGCCAGGAGCTGGACGTGGTCAGAGGCTATTTCCGGCACACACCGTTGGGAGCATTTAATAGGTAGTGGGAGCTTGTCCCCATTACCACCCCCGGCTATAACAACCTTATACCCATGATAATGGTGTCGTTTCAACAAAAAATATGACGGCACACTGAGAGGAGGCGGCTTCTCTGGCTCCCAATAATGATGCTAATTTTAAATTCGTAGATAGCATTTTGAAGTCTAGTCAGGGATTTCAGTCAGCCAAAGCTTCACAAACACAGCGCCACTGAACTCCTAGACAAAATTACTTTTAATCTGCTGGCAGCACAGTTACTGGCAGTTCTCAATAGATTCGGGATTCTCTGGACTCCAGGTGAGAGCACCCTGGCCTAGGCGGTTCAGTGAGGAAGCGGCAGATGCAGATGGAGTGAGAGGAAGCAGAAACATGGCAAGAGAGCCAGGGTACTAACTGAGCTGAGAGCTAACCTGACCTGACTGATGGTACCATCATTTTTCCTGGTCAATGTCTTTTCACTAGAATAAAATGGACTCATTGAGACTAAGAATGAACACACAGAAAGAATATTCCGGTGCAATCTGTTTTGCACCGAAACATGGCCAAATAACAACACACCCTGACTTGCTGTTTCAACTCACTGGGATGACTGTTCTGCCCAGACAGAAACTTCCTGTTGGGGAAATCCAAAGGAGGTGGATTCTATGTGTACATTAACAAGGGTTGGTGAACATCTTAAACATTTCACTCATCCAGGCTGCTGTTCCCATGTACTTAAAATCAGACACCATTATCCTTGTACCAAAGAACATCTACACCTTCAGAACTAGATACTGCTGCCTGGTGGCACTGACACCAATCATCATGAAGTGCTTTGAACCGCTGGTAATGACACAAATCAAAAACTCTATTCCTGCCACATTGGACAATCACCGATATGTTTATCTATAGAACCGCTCTATGACAGATGCTATCTGTCGTGCACCTTGCCCTGACACACGTAAAAAACAAGGATACTTATGTCAGGTGCCCCCTCCAGGGCTCTGTGCTGAGCCTATTTCCATATACTCTGTTCAATATGATTGTTCGACCAGATATCCGAGAATCACATCGTCAAGTTCGTTGATGACATGATAGTGGTAGGGCTCATCACCAACAACAATGAGTGGCCTATAGAGAGGAGGTAGAAGAGCTTGAGGCCTGGTACCAGGCAAATAACCTCTTGCTCAGTGTCAACAAGGCAAAGAAAATGGTTCTTGACTTTAGGAGAACTTGCACCATTCACACCCCACTTTGCAGCACAGTAGTGGAAACTGTGAGCAGTTTCAAACTCCTGAGAGTAAAGATCTCTCACAACCTTTCAAGGTCCCAGAACACATTCTACCCTACCAGGAAATCTCACCAATGCCTCACTTTCTGAGTAGGCTGACTGTGCACGTGTACACTCAGGCTACTCTACAGCTATGCAGAAGAGAGCATTCTAACAATTGGCATCACTGCACAGTATGGAAGCTGCACTGCAGTGGACCGGGTAGTCAAAACTGCCCAACACATCACCAGCAGCAGCCTCCCATTATCAAGGACGTATATACAAAATGTACCGTAAAAGGGCCAGTAACATCGCGAAGGATTCCACCCACCCTGCTGGTTTTACACTCACCACGGAGGAGGCTATGTAGCATCCTTCCCAGGACTACCAGACTCGAAAACAGTTACTTTCCCCAAGCAGTAAGGCTGATCAACACCTCCACCCAGTAATCCATCCCTTCACACCCCCCATCCACCACTATTTTAATACTTCCTGTCATAGTCACCTTATTTACAGACACTCCCATGCCTAGCTTCACTTTATGGACATACAATCAATCTCTGTATATAAACTACCTTACATATTTATAGTAATTATATTTTTTGTTATTGTGTGTGTTTCTTTTTGTGCTGCATCAGATCCATGGTAACAATTATTTTGTTCTCCTTTACACTTGTGTACTAGAAATAACATTAAATAATCTTGCATCACTTTAAACAAACCTTTTTCCTCTTATTTCCTTCTGCTTTGTAGCCAAATCATGATCCACACCTCACCCTTTGTTCCTCAACACAATGTAGATTTTACATAATTGCACAAAGCATTCCAACAATTACAGTAAACACATACAAAATGCTGGAAGAACTCAGCAGGACAGGCAGCATCTATGGACAAGAGTACAGTCAACATTTCGAGCCAAAACCTAGCGGCAGGACTTGTCAACTGTGCTCTTTTCCATAGACGCTGCCTGGCCTGCAGAGTTCCTCCAGCATCTTGTGTGTGTTCCTTAGATTTCAAGCATCTGTTGATTTTTGCTTGTTTATAATTGGTTAACCATTAAAGGGCACAGATACACGAGTGTGTTTAACTGAGGTTCTTTCTTTCTGCCCTGTGCTGGATTTGTTATGTAGTCTGGAGAACTACAGATGTCACTTTGTGCATTAGTAGCTGACAATACATCAGGACTGTTGGCTTTTTGGATGGTGTGACGGAGAATCTTTGGTCTCTTGCTCCTCTGTAAGATGAACTCAATTGTTTTTTTATTGACGTGATACAATTTCGACTTTAGTGATGATTATATTAGCCCAGCCACTATCATTTTCAGCACAGTTTTGATAGAATCTTGGAGCTTTTTGATGTATAGTTCAGGATAAAATTCCTATAGACTTTCTAATTAAAATATTAAATAACGCTTAACTTTGCTGTATCATCTAACTTTGTTTGAATGTTGTTAAATTATTGAATATATTTGAACATACATTAACCATCTGTAATTACTTATGTTTAGGTGCAGGAACTGCAGAGCCCTCCTCGTGCTAGTCAAGTGGTGAAGGACTGTGTCAAAGCTTGCCTCAATTCGACTTATGAATACATTTTCAACAACTGCCATGAATTGTATAGTCGCGAATATCAGACTGATCCAGTAAGTGATAAATTAACAATTCTAATCTCCCTGTATGAAATAGAGAGCACCAGAAATACAAAAAGGGGTTGGTGCAATCACCAATCAGAACATACATCACTCGATTCCCACCACTGTCTTTAAACAGCTAGTACGTTCTCCCCATGGCTGCATGGGTTTCCTCTTGGAGCTCTAGTTTCCTCCCACATTCCAAAGATGTATGGTTAGGATGAGTAAGCTGTGGCAATACGACGGCGGTGCCAGAAGTATGGTGACAGTCTCCAGCTCCCTTCTTGGATTTTGATGGCTATTGATGCAAATCTATATGTTTTGATGTTTCGATTTGCATGTGAGCATAAAGCTAGTCTTTAAATTATCTTCATATTTTTAAGAGCAGGAGTAAGCCAGCAGACTTCTCAAGCTGTCCTGGCGTTCAATATAACTATTGCTAATTTCTGCAGGTTGTAATTTCTTGTCTGTGTATGTTCCTCCTTAATCAAAGGTTTCAAAGGTACATTTAATGTTAGAGAAATATACACCCTGAAATGCTTTTTCTTCGCAACCATCCACGGAAACAGAGGAGTGCCCCCAAGTTAAATGTCAACCCCAAAGTCCCCGCCAGTCCCCACCCTAGTGCACGTAAGTGGCAGCAATCAACAATTTCCCCCCTCCCCCCGGCAAAAAAAAGCATCGGCACCTGCCACCGAGCATTCAAGCGTGAGCAGGGCAGCAGCAAAGACACAGACTTGCAGTACCCCAAAGTCTACATTGTTCACCCGTCATTCAACATAGCACAGGCTCTCTCTCTCCCTAATAAGGGAGAAAGAGGTATCTCTGTTTCACAGCGAGAGGGGAGACATAACGAACAACTCACTGGTTTACGATGTTAAAAGTCTATTGCGTCAGTTTTTCTGAGCTCTGTGCCCAAAGATCTCGGGTCTCTGTGCACACAGTCTTTGATCTTCCATCTCCCACAGCACAACGGTCTTCTGCTCGGGTACTGACCTCTGATCCCCCATCTTCAGAGCCATGAAAACTCGGTCCTCCAAAGGTGAGCGGAGCTCTTAGGCCGAGCCCTTGACATGCCGGACAGTGGCCAGTTGTGAAACCCCGAGAGCAGATCCCATTCCTGCAAAGAACCGTAGTCAGTGTGTAACTCCAAGTCAGGGTCTTCAAAAGAACCCTGAAAGGGAAAAATAGAGATGTTAAAGATGGAACTAGAGCTGTTTCTAAAGATGCAAGCAAAGGAGTCGCTGTTAGGTGCCATGGACCCTCCTAAGCTCCGGATTCTTTCAAATATTCATCTCGTTTCACTTTAATTATATCTGTCCTCCACCACCCTCAGGGGCAGAGAATTCTAAAGATTCACTACCTTCTTGAGGGAAGAAGTTTAAATAACTAGACGTCTTATTTTGTAGCTATTTTTCCTCATCTGTGACTTCCCTGCTAGGGGAAGCTGTGCTGCTGTACATTGTAACTGTGAAGGTGATTTTGGGAAACTTAAAATATACAGCTGCTAAGCAAACAGATAAAAAACCTTTACTTCATTTTGCAAAGCAGATGGCAAAGCAGATGGCAGATGTAGTGGTGATTCAAGAACAATCGGTGAAGAATTTGTTAGCCGTAGTGTCTCTCTCTATAGCTTGGAAGTTATAACAGGAAACAAAATTCTTTACTGGCTCATTTCCCTACCCATGGACTTAATTGCAGAATCTACCCAGTAAATACAAAAATGTCAGAAACTGTCATAGAGTTAAATGTTTCTTTTACTCCATACAACATGATATGCAATGCTTCAAATTATACTTATATCTTTTTCACAGAACAAAAAGCAAGAGCTACCTCCTGAGGAACAGGGACCAAGTATTAAAAATTTGGATTTCTGGCCAAAGCTCATCACTCTAATAGTCTCCATTATTGAAGAGGACAAGAATTCATACACTCCAGTACTTAATCAGTAAGTCGGGCTGACTATAATAGTTAATGTACAATACAATAAAAGTGGTTACTTTTCCTAAACTGTTGTGAAAAGACATTATTTACAGATTGAGCAAAGCATGAAAAATGAGATTAAATTTGGGGTCCTCATTGAATTTAAGATCTTTTTTTGTTCCTCTCTGTGCCTTGTGGTGCATTGGGCAGCAACCATGCTGTTTCTTTGGCATTTTGTCTGTTTTTACAAGGCCAAGTTGCTAGCTCGATGCTTAACCCAGCATGGATGGAAAGAATGTAAGGAGTTAGATGGACCACTCACCCCAAAGTCCGGTGCCGATGCCACTACACCGCCGACCAGCAAGACTGGGCAATGACTGAAGCAAATCTGATGTGGGGATATCTTTAAAAATAACCTTTTTTGGTAGTTGCTTATTGTCAATCATCAAACAAATTAAAGTTGAAATAAAGTTCTGGCTCACTTTGTTGAACAGGATAGTTTTACAATTTTTCAATGTTCATTTTTTGTGTGTATTGCTGGCAAGACCGTTCATTGTCAAATTACTTTTGAACTAACTGGCTGAATGGTAAAGACAACAGATTTCTTTCCTGAAAGAACATGAATGAATAGTTGAGATTTGCAACAGTGGGTGCATTGTGGCTGCCTTTATTCAAACATTTTTTATTATTTAAGGTTTAGTTCATCAATTTAAACTTAAATTTCCTAGTTACTGTGGTTTGATTAGAATGCATAACAGCTAATGTTATGACTCTGGATTATTAGTCCATTAAAATAACTGATATGTTATCATACAATAACACTAATGAAAGAATGAATAAGTGAGAAAGCTAAATGATAAAAATTAAGGGACTGTAAATTTGGGAAGAAGACAAGAGACTGCAGTGTCTGCAAACTGAAAGCATGGAAAACAGAATGCAAGAGGAACTCGGTGTTTCAAGAGGCAATGGTTGTGTGTCAACATTTCTAAGACCTTGTATCAACAGTCATTACAGCTGTCTCCAAAAATGCTGCTTGACCCACTGAGTTCACCGACGTGTAAAATTTGACCTGCATGCTGTTCATACAGATCAATTTATTACAACAGTGCATTGAGGTAGTATGAAGGAAAACAAAAAAAAAAGTGCAGAATAAGGTGTTACATTTGCAGAGGAAGTGCAGTACTGGTAGACCATAAGGTACAAGTCATAATGACGTGGATTGTGGGAAACAAATTGAAGCAGAGAGAGGTTAAAAATGTCTGCAAATATCCCCATCAGCTGATCTGTACAGGATCTAATGATGTGATAAGGGTCACCATCTGAGCCAGATGCTTTCTACAGGTTCACTCTCCACAAGACTGATCTTATGCCCATAATAGTAACTGTTGGTTCATCTGCATAGGAGGCTGTCAGGGTGGGTGGTGACATTCCAATATCCTTCTGTTCAAAGCACGTATAGATTGGGCTGCTGTGAGGGATGCTGCCTACATTGTTACGTAGCCTGTTATAACGTAAATACCGCCACAACAGACAGCTGGTCTGGGTCTTGATATTGGACTGGTATTTTGTCTTGGGTTCCCTGATAGCTTACTGAAATCATAATCTGGATTTCAGGTTTGAATGTTGTAGCCTTAGACCTCACTAAGGAGTGGATCTCCTAGTTTACCCTTAGTTTCCAGTTTCGGAACACTTGGATTATCCTCTTGAGTACACAGTCCTCACATACTTGCTGATAATGTCCATGACAACGGTGATATTCTCATCTAGGCTGATTGCTGAGTCTGAAATGAACTAGTATATCAACAGGAAGAATGTGGGCTAGTTGGGGACAGTCAGCATAGCTTTGTGTGGGGCAGGTAACGTCTTACAGACTTGATTGGGTTTTTCTGAGGAGGTGACCAAGGTGGTTGATGAGGGTATGGCAGGGGTTGTTGTTGACATGGAATTTAGTGACAAGGCCCTTTGTGGTAGGATGATCAGGAAGATTAAGATTTGTGGAATCCGCAGTGACTTGATAGTTTAGATTCAGAATTGGCTTGCACACTGAAGCCAAAGGGTAGTGATGGAAGGGTATCATTCTGGCTGGTGGTCTGTTACAAATGATGTTCTCAAGGGATTGATGCCAGGAGCTCCATTGCTGCGATATTTATAAATGACTTGGACAAAAATGTAAATAGGTTAGTTAGTAAGATTTCTGACAACACAAAAATTCAGGGAGTTGTGAACAGTGAAGAAGGTGTCAAAAGATATCGTAAAATCATTTACAATTATGAGTAAAAGGATGGCTGATGGACTTTAATCTGGGTAAGTGTTGAAGTGTTGCAGTTTGAGGCATCAAATGTAAGGAGAAAGTATACAGTAAATGAAAGGATTTCAACAGCATTGATCCACAGAGGGATTCTTGGGGGGGAGGAGGGATTTGAATACTTCCCTGAAGCAGCGTCCTGGTAAGGTAAGCTTGTTCCCTCTTCTATTCCCTCTAAAACCCTCCATATCCTTCTTGTAAAGGGGTAACCAGAACTCCATGTAATACTCCAAGTGCAGCCTATCCAAAGTTTTATACAATTGGGTTGTAGCAAAGACAAATGGCATGCTTGCATCATTGCCAGGGCCAAGGATATAAGATCCAGGAAGTCAAGATGCAATTGTATAAAACTTTGGATAGGCTGCACTTGGAGTATCACAAGAAGGATGTAGAGCATTTGGAGAGGGCATAGAAGAGGGCACACACTTACATTATCAGGATGCTGCCTGGATTAAAGGATATGAACTATAAGAAGAGGTTGGACTAATTTAAACATAGAAACATAGAAAACCTACAGCACAATACAGGCCCTTCGGCCCACAAAACTGTGCCGAACATGTCCTTACTTTAGAAATTACCTAGGGTTACCCATAGCCCTCTATTTTTCTAAGCTCCATGTTCCTGTCCAGGAGTCTCTTAAAAGACCCTATCGTATCCGCCTCCACCACCGTCACTGGCAGCCCATTCCACACACTCACCACTTTCTGCGTAAAAAAAAAACTTACCCCGATATCTTCTCTGTATCTACTTCCAAGCATCTTAAACCTGTGCCCTCTCGTGCTAGCCATTTCAGCCCTGGGAAAAAGCCTCTGACTATCCACATGATTGATGCCTATCATCATCTTATACACCTCTATCAGGTCACCTCTCATCCTCCGTCGCTCCAAGGAAAAAGGAACAAGTTACCTCAGCGTATTCTCATAAAGCATGCTCCCCAATCCAGGCAACATCCTTGTAAATCTCCTCTGCATCCTTTCTATGGTTTCCACATCCTTCCTGTAATGAGGTGACCAGAACTGAAAACAGTACTCCAAGTGGGGTCTCACCAGGGTCCTATATAGCTGCAACATTACCTCTCAGCTCCTAAACTCAATCCCATGATTGATGAAGGCCAATGCATGTAACACTTTCTTAACCACAGAGTCAACCTGCATAGCAGCTTTGAGTGTCCTATGGACTCAGACCCCAAGATCCCTCTAATCCGCCACACCGCCAAGAGTCTTACCATTAATACTATATTCTGCCATCATAATTGACCTGCCAAAATGAACAAATCTGGGTTGAATGCCATCTGCCACTTCTCAGGCCAGTTTTGCATCCTATTTATGTCCTGCTGTAACCTCTGACAGCCCCCCACACTATCCACAGCACCCCCAACCTTTGTGTCATCAGAATATTTACTAACCCATCCCTCCATTTCCTCATCCAGGTCATTTATAAATATCACAAAGAGGAGGGATCCCAGAACAGATCCCTGAGGCACACCACTGGTGACTGACCTCCATGCAGAATATGACCCGTCTACAACCACTGTTTGCCTTCTATGGGCAAGGCAGTTCTGGATCCACAAAGCAATGTCCCCTTGGATCCCCTGCCTCTTTGCTTTCTCAATAAGCCTTGCATGGGGTACCTTATCAAATGCTTTTCTGAAATCCATATACACTAGATTTAGATTGCTTTCTCTGGAGCATTGAGAGCAGAGTGCAGACCTGATAGATGTTTATAAAATGAGAGAGATAGGTTAGGTAGCCAGAATTTTTTGGGAAATGTTGAATACTAGAGGTCAAGGCTTTAAGTTGAGAGGGAGAAAGTTTAAAGGGGATGTGTGGGGTTAGTTTTTTTTACATGGAGGGTGGTGAGTGCCTTGTATGGTTGCACATTACTATGGTTGTTGGTGAATGCAGTTAGTATACTGACGTTCAAGACACTCTTAGATAGACACATAAATATGTAAGGAATAGAGAAATATGGATCAAGTGCAGAGAGAAGGGAGTACTTCATTTGGTATCATGCTTATCAAAGAAATCATGAACAAAGGGCCTGTCCTGTTCTGTAATATTCAGTGTCCTCTGCTGTTCGGATAGTACAAAAGCTGTAAGGTGCCATGAAAAGAAACATTGAAGGGGATTGGTGAAATCAGAAGAGGAAGGTAGAAGATGGCAGGAGACTGCAGAGATTGAGAGAGGATTGCAGATTGCATGAAGTCAGAGAGATTAGGAGGGATGATGAAGTTCTTAGTTCAAGCAAACAAATTTCGCTGGGTTGCAAATACTGTACTTCACAGAATCATCACGGTAAAATTGAGATTTCTGCCTTGTTTTTGCATTTTGTACAAAGCAAATGTGAATCCTCTTCAACATTACTTCACTACGTTTCTTTTTGTTACCCTTGGTGCTACTTGATTCATTTTTGATGCTTGTAAGGATGGAAATGGAAGATTGCCTTTATCAAATTATATTGGAGAACCAGCAGAGTGCTAATCATTGCCATTCATTCAGCAGCTTTACTGATAACAATTCATAGAAATCAGATTTGTTGCATATGGCAGATGCTTTGGCTATATATCTATTTTCTTTACCTGACTAACTTTAACACCAATTTTTCTTGATTTTAGATTTCCCCAAGAGCTTAATGTAGGCAAGATAAGTGCAGAGGTCATGTGGAACTTATTTGCACAGGATATGAAATATGCCATGGAAGGTATGTGTTAAACTCAAAAACACTTTGGACATTGATCGTTACAGGTGCTTTTCAGATATTATCTAGATTCTGAGATAACTATATTGAACTTATTATTTATTCGTGAAATATATAGTAGGTGTCACAAGCATTTATTTTCCTTCTCTACTTGCCATTTGAACAGTTTCATTTATCTGATACATGGATGGTTGAAAATGAACGGTATTTCCCATTCAATAAGGCTTTGTATTATTGCTGTATTCAGAAGTTTTGGGGAAATAGAATTCCATTCTACATTTGTGAAACATGCAGTTTAGATTGACGGTTGGATTGAGGTAGTTTTGCAGAGGTACGGTGGTTCCATTGTATGGTGCAGTAACAAAATAAAAATATTAATTTCTCTTGTAATTTTCTTTATAATTTTAAATATTTGTTTTTTTATTTACTTTGACTTTACCTACTTATACCCTCTCTATCTAATATCCATAAGAATTTTCCAGCTGCAACACTCACCAGAAAGCCATTGACCATTGATAGAAGAAATGAAAGGATTTGACTATTTTCTAAATGGAGAGAAAATAGAAAAAACTGAGGCACAAAGGGACTTGTGAGTCCCTGTGTATGATTCCCTAAAGGCTAATTTGCAGATTGAGTCTGTGGTGAGGAAGGCAAATGCTATGTTAGCAGGCCCTTCAGGGCATGAAAGGATATGGGGAGAAGGCAGGAGATTGGGGCTGAGAGGAAAATTGGATTATGGGCTGAGTGCAGGTCGGTGGGACTAGGTGAGAGTAAGCATTCGGCATGGACTAGAAGGGCCGAGATGGCCTGTTTCCGTGCTGTAATTGTTATATGGTTATATGGATCAGCCGTAATGAAATGATGGAGCAGACTCAATGGGCCAAATGGCCTAATTCTGCTCCTATATCTTATGGTCTTATGGCTTGGATTGTTCAACATGTTGGAACCGTGTAGAAAAGTACTGGATATTTGAAATAATAGCAAGTGTTGGATGTAAACACTTGAAAGCTTGCTTTGTTGTCTACCTGACTGGATGGCAACATCAAAGGAAGTGTTCCACACAAAACTGAACTTGCACGATTTGGGGAGCGATCCTCTGTTAATATCCCAGCCATTGTGTTTGTCCAGTGTAAGACTCTGAGATTAAGCTGTAAGTCATCATTTTCAGCTCCAGTGCTGCAACTTGCAGGGGACCCATTCTGACAACACGTATTGTTTTTGTTTTTGAAATGTAGATAGATAGATAGATAGATAGATACTTTATTCATCCCCATGGGGAAATTCAACTTTTTTTCCAATGTCCCATACACTTGTTGTAACAAAACTAATTACATACAATACTTAACTCAGTAAAAAATATGATATGCATCTAAATCACTATCTCAAAAAGCATTAATAATAGCTTTTAAAAAAAAGTTCTTAAGTCCTGGCGGTAGAATTGTAAAGCCTAATGGCATTGGGGAGTATTGACCTCTTCATCCTGTCTGAGGAGCATTGTATCGATAGTAACCTGTCGCTGAAACTGCTTCTCTGTCTCTGGATGGTGCTATGTAGAGGATGTTCAGAGTTATCCATAATTGACCGTAGCCTACTCAGCGCCCTTCGCTCAGCTACCAATGTTAAACTCTCCAGTACTTTGCCCACGACAGAGCCCGCCTTCCTTACCAGCTTATTAAGACGTGAGGCGTCCCTCTTCTTAATGCTTCCTCCCCAACACGCCACCACAAAGAAGAGGGCGCTCTCCACAACTGACCTATAGAACATCTTCAGCATCTCACTACAGACATTGAATGACGCCAACCTTCTTAGGAAGTCTCTGTCTGTAAGGAAATAAGCATAAATGAGAAGGGGCATTGGACATTTTCTTATTTATTACAGATATATTATTATAAGAGTGAAACAGTCTCGGGATTGTCAAGCAAACTTGGGGTATAAGCTTCAGTTTCCTGTTGAAAAACTATTGCACCACTTTGAAACAAAAGCAATCAATTTCCATTGATTAATGTTTTAATTAATATATTAATTCCCATTTCAAATACTGTAAAATAGTGATAGGAAGTTAATTATTGAAGATAACACTATTATACCACTATAGTGAAAATGCTGAGCAGCAGCAGATCATTCTTCAACATCAAAGTTACAATAGACCTGATCACAAAGGAAATTAAAATTCACAGAGTGCGAATGACAAATTAGATTTAACAACATTCAACACTGATATCAGGATATGCAAGTGCTCTTCTGGACCATGATTATCTGATGTTTTATCCTTACAATTAATTGATCTGTATTTAGCATTATATTTTTATAGTGGTAATTCTCCAGCAAATATTTATTCAATGTGAAAATTAATGATATTGTAGAATGTGCCATAGAGTTGGGGGACATCATGCTAGTTGCAGGATATTGCTATTTTTATAAATTGTATGTGTGAGCAGTTAAACATATGTAAGAGAAATGCATTAAGTCATATACCAAAATCAATGACTGATATTTCAGGGATTGGCTATATGCCAATTGATCATTGTTCATTCTGATGTTATTACCAGAATTCTGTTCTTTCAAGTAATTTCCTGAGTATTAAGTACTATGCCAGAAGTTAGTCTCTGAGGCTGATATATGAGCATTTTTCAGGACAGTGAACCCACAAAAAGCATCCAGCCCAGATGAGGCACCTGGCCAAGACCTGTGCTGATCAACTGGCTGGAGTGTTCACTGAGATCTTTAACCTCTCACTTTGACAGTCTGAGGTACCCACCTGCTTCGAGCAGGCTTCAATTCTATCGGTGCCTGAGAATGACATGGTAACCTGCCTTAATAACTATCGTCCTGTAGCACTTACACCCACCGTGATGAAGTACTTAGAAAGGTTGGTGATGAAACATATCAACTCCTGCCTGAGAAGAGACTTGGATCTGCTGGTGCAACAGGTCAACAGTAGATGCCATCTCATTGGCTCTTAATTCAACCCTGGAACATCTAGATAGCAAAGATGCATACATTAGGATGTTCTTTGTTGACTACAGCTCAACATTCAACACTATCATCCCCTTAAAGCTAATGAATAAGCTTTAAGACCTTAGTCTCAATATTTCCTTGTGCAAGTTGTGAGTATATTGCCTGGCTGCATCACAGCTTGATATGGAAACACAATTGCCCTTGAATGGAAAATCCTACAAAAGTTAGTGGATATGGACCAGTCCCATTACAGGTAAAGCCCTCCTCACCATCGAACACATCTGCAAGAAGTGTTGTTGCACAAAAGCAGCATCCATCATCAAGGACCTTCACTACCAGGTCATGTTCTCTTTTCACTACTACCATCAGGAAGAAGGTACAGGAGCCTCAGGGCTCTCACTACCAGGTTCAGGAACAGTTATTACCCTTCAGCCATTAGGCTCTTGAACCAAAAGGGATAACTTCACTTGCCCCATTACTGAAATGTTCCCATAACTTATGGACTCACTTTCAAGGGTTCTTTATCTCATTTCCTTGATATTTATTGGTTATTTATTTATTATTATTATTCCTTTCTCTTTGTATTTGCATAGTTTGTAGGCTTTTGCATACTAGTTGAATACCCAGTTGGTGCAGTCTTTCATTGATTCTATTGTGGTTATTATTCTATTATGAATGTATTGAGTATGCCCACAAGAAAATGAATCTCAGGGTTGTATGTGTACTTTGATAATAAGTTTTAACTTTGCTGTGTTTGGCTGGGAAGAAATTATTATTACCTCTGTATTTAAGTTGTACTTCATTGAGTTACTAAAATTGATGGTAAGATTAAAGGGCCACAAAATAGTATACTTTAAAGACAGAAGCAATTCTGCAGATGCTGGAAATCTTGAATAACATAGAGAAAATGTGGGCAGAATTCTGTAGGTCAGGCAGCAGCTGTGGAGAAGCCAATTGATGTTTCAGACCAAGGCACTATTTTCCTGCTGTAGTGCAAAACTTAAAATAAATTTTATTTGCTGAATTATTACAAACATTCTTAAATGCAATGTTGTTGCACTTAATATCACATAAATATTGTAAAATAATACTGGTAAATTGCAGAATAGTTTGAGATCAAAATAAATATTCTCATGTATTTTAAAACTATAGATAATGCACTTCAACAAACTCTAATATTTGCACACTTTAAATATATTTGATGTGACTGGTACACATTATGCACCCCCAGTACCTACCAGTGAGTTGTTAGTTTATATTAACACTGATGTTTCATATATGTGTGTACTGCATACTTTATCAATTGCACTAGAGCATACAGGTTTGATAGGCTTGTATTGTCAGCTAGAATTACTTTAGTTCACAGAACTTGTCTTGCTGCAAAGAACATTGATATTGGGGGCACTTGTGTTTGTGGGAAAGAGAAAATCATAATGAAATCAGTTCAGACTCAGTTATGGTGAGCAGTACAGTAGAGTAGTGGCACATGCTCACTTTTTGCCATTTCCATAGTTTTGTGACTTTAACCAGCTTGTAACTGAGGCACAGATAGTAAGAGTAATTTCTAAATTAAAATCACTGCGGCAGGTCATTTCCATACCCTTAGTGAAAGTTTGCTTTTCTGTGATTATGAAGTGAAGTGTGTGAGTTTCTTTTTGCTGACCAAGATACCTTTTAATATAGCTATGACTGCATTAAAAGAGGCAAGTAGAGTATGTTTTTCCTTTGAGTATCAAGGAGAAATGCTGAAATTACTGTTTGATTCAGTGTCAGGCTTGGCAAATCTTGCTGATATTTATTTATCCAGCAAGTCACAGACTTGTCCTGCAATAGAATGGGTCTTCCATGCACTTGGCTTTGATTTTCCTCTCCATCTTATGGTGCTGTATGCAGAACTTAGTCTCATGATGACCAGAATATATATCAGGCAACAGATGGTGATGTTGTGTGGGATCCTTTTCAGAGAATGTTGAAGCAATAAGAAAATATGAAAGAGAAACAGGAGCCAAGGCATTTGGCTTCTGAAGTCTGTTCTGACTTTCTACAGGGTTATAGCAAATATACCACAAAAACTATCCTATCCCCATTACTTGATTGTTTTATTATCCAGACATCTATTGATCTGTTTGGATAGCAGTCTGTAACACCTGTGTAGCGCTGGTCTTATCTCATCTGAATGGTCACCACACTCTTTATGAGAAAGTCAAATTACTTAGTATCACACTAGGTGCTAGTATGCCATCAAAAGCTCCAGATATCAGAAGGAGCCAGTGAATAGAAAACACACACTTCTGGAGGTAAGTTTTGATTATAAAAAATAGCAATATATACAAAATGTTTACAAGAGTAAGAACAATTCAAAATTCCAACATTCTGTTTAGGTTCCAAATTTCAGATATCAAACAAAAACCAAATTCCTTTTTAGTCAGAATCTGTGAGATTCATTAGAACAACCTTTATTACTCCATTTTCTCTAACTAATTAGATCTAGTGTTATTTCCTATTTAAAGGTTTACAGACTAATATTTGCCTTTTTATTTATCCCTAGTTAGTTAGAAAACTAACTGAAATCCTATTCTCAACTATTATGGTTAACTTCAGTTGCAGTTCCATTCAGTAGCTCTACAAATTCAAATTCAAAAATTATATATATGTGTGTGTACAGTTAAACTCCTTTCATGACAATTCTCCAACATCACAACTTTTAACCCAAGTAAATCTTGTTCAGTAACTTATCTCAGCCTTTACAAAAATAATCAGTTCTTGCAGAAAATCAAATTCAGATACTTCGAATGAAAATGAACTCGTACATCCAACTGTATTAAATCCTCTGCATCATTACACATTTCGTTCCAGCGCTGGTTGTTTGATCTTGTGTGGCTCGCCCTCTTGTTTCTTGGTTCTTTGGATGAAATAGTTGATCATCCACATGAAGTCTATTCACAATACTTGCACAAAAAATACTGACCAAATCCCTTGTTATAATTTAAAAGAACTAATTCCCGGTTACACAGTAGAGATCTTGGACACTTGTCTCTGCTGATATTGTCTCGTTATAGCTGCTGCTTGTTATAGCTGTAACTTCAATCAAACTTTTATTGGTATTGTCTCTCTCCCAGGGCTTTCACCCTGAGGTTTTTAAGTAAGTAGGGTAGAGATGCTCACTACTAATGGAATTAGTGAGTAGTGAGTATCTCTCGCTTTAACAGTTTATGTGTTTAGTTTCTAATAGTTTGCTGTGTTCCTCTCACTTGTCCATGCCTACATCAGCCATGCCTTGTTCTTGCATAGCTTGTTTTTGAAGTTCTCTTTTTTTTATATTCTGTTTCATCCCTCCACAGGTGCAGCTTTTTAACATTACATCTTTGCATTTAATTAACCTGGGTTACCCCCTTCCCTTTTGAATTTATGCAAGTCCCTTTGTGTATGGCTACAGGTTGCAGTGTAGTGGGTTTGGGGTGTTCAACATGTGTGAAATCTGGAAGAGACTGCAATAGCTGAACTCAGACCTTGGAAAAGGGACAGAACTATTGTCAATAAAGGATGACTTTCAGTAAACTTCAAGATGTGTTCCCACTCTTTCTGGGACTTTGTCTTCCTGGGCAAGATCTGGAAGCTTTTGGTACATGCTTTGTCAACATCAGTTCCCATTTGCCCAACAACAGAAACTTGCTTCTAGTTTAGAACGAGGCTTGGGAGTACCATGACATGATTCCCACTCACTCTGTCTCTTTTCAAGCTGTCTTATCTTTTCTGCTACTAATGCAGGATTGGGTTCATAGGAGCAAGAGCTGGCTATGCACCCATCTTCATCATGTTTAAAACAGTACCAAGATTTCAGTTTTGCACTTGGCTGTTTGTTAATGGTTGTTGTGGACTCTTGTTTACCTTTTGTGTCTGCCTTTCTTTTTAGTGGCTTATCACTTGCTGTCTTAGAGCTTGCCTTTACCTTCTGCTGTTTTGAATCTTGTAGAATAGTAAGTTGACTTTGAAGCTCATGGATCTGTTTAGTCAGCTGAGAAGTCACTGAAATTAGCTGTGCTATTTTTCTTTAGAGTCAGCTGTGATCAGACACTGTATAACAGCACATTGTTTGACTGTTCCTAAATGATGTTTCATGCTTACAGAGCCGCACACGTGCTTGTCTTCCTCACCTTGACAATCTTAATAGATTCCTCATTGCCGATATGCCTCTGATTGTGATTGTTCTCTCCACTACAACTAGGAACTCAGACTAGAGCAAGTTGCCAAAGATAGAGATATGGGCCTTGTCTCTCATAGGTTGTTTCAAAAATTATCTGCTACAGAGACTCAAGAATGAAAGTATGGTATCAGCTTCTTGAAACAATTTTCTAGCACTTTTCTTTGAGATCATCCAGCAACTATATTCGGGGAACATGTGGCTTTGCAATGTAGGAAGAACTCTAGGCTCGTGTGCTACCGAAAGTGCCATCTAATTGCAATTCTTAATTTCCTGAACCTTTCGGAAAGTGCCATCCGAGAAAGGTCACTACTGACACTGCTTTCTGCGCAGAGACTGTTCATGGCAGCAAAGGGGAAAATGCAAGCTGATGTGCTTCAGCTACCACTGTCCAGGATGCTCAGGGGCCTAGGAAATCAGAGTAACAAACGACCCTCACCTTAAAGGAAGGATAATCTCTGTCGCTTCTTATGCATTGCCCCTTGTACTTTTAATGGAGGTGTGTAGTTCTCAGATTGCACTTGTGCGATTGGCCCTTCTGCCCTCTGTCAGGCTCTTCTGCAAAGTCACGAATGGCTTTTGTGTTCTCCTGTGGAGACACAGCGTGGCAAGTACAAAGGTGCTCATAATATGGAATTGGAGCTCAATACTCATGCATATTTACCTCAATAGCTGGGTTCTGCATTTTTCTTTCCTATGGGATGAGGATGCTGAGCGGCAGATCACTGCCTAACAAACCAACAAAAGATTGATAATCATTTAAGTATTGCCGATGCAGTTCATTTCCCTATTTTTAAAGCCTATTTTCTAATGGGTATCCATGTTGAGAGAAGAGCCAACAGCTGGACATTAAATGTGACATTACTCATGTATTCTTTACCCACAAATCAATTTCAAAGCTCTTAAAACACAGACATCATGCAGCTGAATTACAGAGTTGTAAATTCCAAGTTAGAGCAAAGCCTTGGGGCAGATTGCGCTTGCTGAGCAGAGGGAAGCGGGATATGACAGTGACAGATGGTCTCAGTCTTGGTGCTACCTCTTACTTGTTGGCACTGGTAAATATTTCAACAAATTCTGTGCATTCATCCAGTACTCTCAGTGTTGTTAATGAATGCTATTTTAGCCTGATTCTGTAATGCCCCTTCCTTTCTTAATAAAGTAATTTGTACGTTTTCTTTTCTATATACTTAAATCTGAATAAATATATCTATACATATATATTTACACGTATTAGTATTTTTAAATATATTAGTTTAACAAGATAAATTGTTTTAAGACCATCAGATATAGGAGCAAAATTGGGCCATTTGGCCCATTGAGTCTGCTGTGCCATTCAATCCTGGCTGATGCTTTCCTCCCCATCCTCAACCCCATTCCCCGGCTTCTCCCTGTAACCTTTTGATGTCATGTCCAATTAAGAACCTATCAATTTCTGCCTTAAATACACACAATGATCTGGCCTCCACAACTGCCTATGGTATTAAATTCCACAAACTCACCACCCTCTAGCTAAAGAAATTTCTCTGCATCTCTGTTTTAAATGGGTGCCCCTCTATCCTGAAACTGTGTCCTCTTGTCCTAGATTCTCCCACCATGAGAAGCATCCTTTCCACATCTACTCTAAGTCTTTTAACTTTTGAAAGGTTTCAATAAGATCCCCTTTATTGTTCTAAACTTCAGTAAGTACAAACCCAGAGATGTTAAGCGTACCTTGTATGATAACCCTTTCATTCCTGGAATCATCCTTGTGAACCGCCTCTGGATCCTCTCCAATGCCAGCAAATCTTTTCTTAGATGAGGAGCCCAAAACTGTTCACAGTACTCAAAGTGAGGCCTCACCAGTGCCTTTCAAAGCCTCAGCATCACATCCCTGCTCTTGTATTCTAGACCTCTTGAAAGGATTCTAACATTGCATTTGCCTTTATCACCACCAACTCTACCTGCAAGTTAACATTTAGTGTGTTCTGCACAATGATTCCCAAGTCCCTTTGCATCTCAGATTTTTGGGTTTTCTCCCCATTTAGAAAATGGTCTGCACTTTTATTTCTACTACCAAGTGCATGACCAAGCATTTTCCAACACTGAAATTCATTTGCCACTTTCTTGCCCATTCTCCTAATCTGTCTAAGTCCTTCTGCAGACTACCTGCTTCCTGAACACTAACTGCCCTTCCACCAATCTTCATATCATCCGCAAAATCTTTTCCGTCATCTAAATCTATATCTGCTTATAGATTTTCTTTCATTAGATCAGGTATATATTAATAATTATGGCTCTTCAACAAAGAACGTTTAAATATTATTCTTCTACAATGATTGTCCAGAGTTTTAAGGAGGTTCTATGAAAGACAGGCTCATGATTTCAGGTGAGCAACAGTGATACCAGCACAGATTTAGCAGAGGAATTAGCATAATTTATCCCTGTAATTGCTGGTATTTCACCGTGTACAATTGAAAGCAATAGGGAATTTGGTCCAAGGATTCACCACAGTGAATTGCTCAAAAATGTGCTGATATGCGGTGGAATGTGGAAACCAAGGAACTGATTATAGATTTTAGGAGAGGGAAACCAGAGGTCCATGAGTCAATCCTCATCGGAGGATCAGAGAATGAAAGGATTAGTAGCTTTAAATTCCTGGGTGTTACTATTTCACTGGATCTGTCCTGGGTCCAGCATGTAAATGCAATTGTGAAGAGTGCACAGCAGTGCCTGTCCTTCCTTAGGAGTTTGTGGAGATTCGGCATGTCAAGCTGCTACAGATGTGTAGCGGAGAGTATATTGCTGCTTCCCAGCCTGGTGTGGAGCCAACAATGCTTTTGAACAGAAAATCCTGCAAAAAGTAGTGGATTCAGCCCAGTACATCACACATAAAGCCCTCCCAATCACTGAGCACATCTACTTTTGTAGGAAAACAGCATCTATCATCAGGAACTCCACCACCCAGGTCATGCTCTCTTCTGGCTGCTACCAGCAGGTCAAAAGTACGAGAGCCACAGGACTCACACCACCAGGTTTAAAAACAGTAACTACCCCACAACCATCAGGCCCTTCAATAGAAGGGGATAACTACACTCAACTTCACTTACCCCATCACTGAAATGTTCCCGCAATCATTGATCTCACTTTCAGGGACTCTTCAACTGATGTCTTCATTATCTATCACTTTGTATTTATATTTGCATTTGCACAGTTTGTTGTCTTATGCACTCTGGTTGACCTTTCATTGATCCTATTTATAGTTACTATTCTATAGATTGGCTGAGTATGTCCACAGGAAAATGAATATCAGGGTTGTGTATGGTGTACTTTGATAATAAAATTTACTTTGAACTAAAGGAATGGAATTGGTATTAATATTAAAAAACTTACCCCTGTCATCTCCACTGTACCTACTCCCCAGCACCTTAAACCTGTGTCCTCTTGTGGCAACCATTTCAGCCCTTGGAAAAAGCCTCTGACTATCCACACGATCAATGCCTCTCATCGTCTTATACACCTCTATCAGGCTACCTCTCATCCTCCGTCACTCCAAGGAGAAAAGGCCGAGTTCACTCAACCTCTTTTCATAAGGCATACTCCGCAATCCAGGCAACATCCTTGTAAATCTTCTCTGCACCCTTTCTATAGTTTCCACATCCTTCTTGTAGTGAGTTGACCAGAACTGAGCACAGTAATTTGAATATTAATGTGCATTTGATGGTTAACAATGAGATGGTGGTGCAAATGGCCTCTTACCACGTTCCATGGATCAATGTGGGCTGCTTTGTCCTGAATGAAACTGAGATTTTAGATTGTTTTTGGAGCTGCACAGATTCAGCAGCTGCAGCGTATCCTGTGTTGAGCAATTCACCTCTGAATTGTGTGTTGGATGTCAACAGATGCATCACTCACTGCAGGGTACCATGCCTTTGGCCTTCTCTGGTAACCATAGCATTTATGTGAATAGTCCAGTTGAGTTTTTATATCAAGCATCCATATCAGTGAATTGGTCTAAATATAATGTACCCAAGTTTGCTGATGATACAAATCCCAGTACCACTGTGGCGTAAGTGGAGGATGTTTAGAGGCTCAGAGAGATATAGATGAGCAAGCTAAATAAGAAAGACCTAGGAAAATAAGGTCATCTGTTTAGGTTGAACAAATAAGAATGTGAATATTTTTAATATGATCAATGTTTGAATGATTTGATGTTCAGAATAGGAAAATAAGTGTTATGTTGTCCTTCATTGCAAAAAGTTTGAGTACAAAAGTAAAGATAACTTGTGTTATGTATTTGAATCCTGGACGACAGACTATACCTTTAATTTTGTGTATGTAAAGAGGGAGCAAATTGAATGTTCATCTAAGTTACTCTTGGATAAAAACAGAAAATGCTGTAAACAGTTAGCAGGTCAGGCATCGCCAATGGAAAAAGAAGTAGCAAGAATTAACATTTTACCATTAATTAGTGTAATGTTTTGATTCTTCAGAACATGAGAAGCACAGACTCTGTAAAAGTGCAGACTACATGAATTTACACTTCAAAGTGAAATGGCTGTACAATGAATATGTCCGAGATCTTCCAGCAATCAAAGGGACGATACCTGAATATCCAGCGTAAGTATGCTGAACCATTAAAACTGCTGTGCTGCAAGGCTTGAAATGCTTTACTGTTGAGTTTATTTAAATATGTTAGAACATAATTCAAATGCATATGTGCTCCATATTTTAAAATGCATCATTTCAAAATGTCTGAATCATTTACATGTTCATTAGAAGCTTATTTGAATCTTGAATATATTTGTTCTTACATAGGTGGTTTGAACAATTTGTAATGCAGTGGTTGGATGAAAATGAGGAAGTCTCTCTAGAATTTCTACATGGAGCTCTTGAGAGAGATAAAAAGGATGGGGTATGTATTCAGATACTCTACCTTGTTGAGACATTTAGACCATGAATAATAAAATCTCCATGGTGTAGATTACAGCATGTTGTTGTATACTGAAGGTTGGCTGGCTTATAAAAAACAGAGAGAACAGTGTAATTGAAACTTAGAGAATAATGATTTATGTTAAACATTTTTGCTGCAGCATCTTCAAAGTTTGAACATTTTGACAATTGGAACAAGGCATAATATTTTCAGTCAGTTTCAGTAAGAGTATTACTGCGATGTTTCATTCTTTGGTCTGACTTATATTTAACCTATTTGACTATATTTTCAATGGTCTTTTGACTAAGTTGCTCCATATTAGTAGAATGCAAAGTCTCTGAAAGTACATAGGTTCTGAAATTTATCCTACAGCAATTCAATGCCATTTATAAAGAACGTAAATTATTTGTAATTAGTAAAATTAGGTTTACCCTTACTGTAAATCTGCAAAAATGATTTTGTAATTTTTGGGTTACCATTCTGACTATATCGTTCTTCCTAATTTGGCTTTAACTGCAAATGAAGTTTTCTGAATCCTAAACATCAAGTTAAGTTAAAAGCTTAACGTACAAACTTGAAGTTGTGGCCATTGTGTGAGTAGAAAGTATTAGAGTAGTGTGGCTCAACAAACTTGGGCAAGCACTGGCAGAGGTTCTAAGTAAGTTTCTAGTAATTTTGTTTTCTGCTAGTACATACCTGGTGCACTGAGAATGGGTCCAGAGTTAGTTGAATGTTCCTTGTGTGAAATGTGGGAACTTTGGGAGACCTTCAGTCTCCCATGTTAAGAAACTGGAGTTGCAGCTGGATGACCTTTGGCTTATGTGGGGAACTGAGGAGGTGATAGGAGCTACAGGGAGGTAGTCACTCCTAAGTTGCAGGAGGCAGGTACCTAGGTGACTGTCAGGAGAGGGAAAGGGAATAGGCAGCCAGTGCAAAGTACCCCTGTGGCCATCAGGGTAAAAAGACCTGATGGAAGTTATATACAAGCCTAGGCTACAAATTACAATGGGAGCTAGAAAATACATGTAAAAAGGCAGCAATAGTCATGGGGGATTTCAATATACAGGTAGATTGGTGCTGGATCCCAAGAGAAGCAATTTGTAGAATGCCTACAAGATGGTTTTTTTTATAGTAGCTTCTGTTTGTGCCCTAGATAGAGTGATTGTGGAGAGGATAATTCTATAGTGAGTGAGTCTAGGACCAGAGGGCACAGCCTCAGAATATAGGGAGATCTATTTAGAACAGAGATGAGGAAAATTTCTTTAACCAGAGGGTGGTGAACCTGTAGAATTCACTGCCACAGATGCTCTGCTGACCAAGTCATTGGGTATATTTAAGGCAGAGATTGATAGGTTCTTGATTGATCAGGGCTTCAAAGGTTATGGAGAGAAGAGAGTAGAATGGGGTTGAGAGGAATAATAAATTAGCCATGATGGAATGGTGGAGCAGACTTGATGGGCTGAATGGCCTAATTCTACTGCAATGTCTCATGGTCTATTAGAATTCCTTATTTGGCAGTTCCTACCACACAGATTGATCCTTTTTTAGGAATTCATTCCCCACAACTAGTTTCTTTAATTTTGCCTTAAATCCAATTGAAGGTGAGTCTTAAAATAGGAATTACAAATAAAAGCTCTTAATAAATTGACACAAAAAATTCTGTAGATGCTGCAAATCTTGAGCACACCCATAAAATGCAGGAGGAACTCAGCAAATCAGACTGCATCTATGGAGGCAAATAAGCAGTCGACGTTTCATCAGGGTCTTGGACTGAAATTTCGACTGTTTACTCCCCTCCATAGATGCTGCCTGACTTGCTGACTTCCTCGGATATTTTGTGTGTGTTGCTAGTAATGAATTGAATCACAGCCTGGTAGTGTGAGCCTTAGGTCCCACACACCAGGTTCAGGAACATTTACTACCCTTCGATCATCAGGGTTCTAAACCAGTATGATGACCATTCAGCTCACACTGAACTGATTCTACAACCTAGTGTCTCACTTTCAAACACTCCACAACTCCTGTTCCCAGTTATTTATTTGTTTGTTTGCATTGTTTGTCTTTTGCACATTGGTTCTCAGTCTTGGTCTGTGTGCAGCTTTTCATTGATCCTGTTGTATTTTTTTGTTCTACTGTAAGTGTCAACAAGAAGATGAATCTCAGAGTAGCATATAGTGACACATAGGTACTTTGATAATAAATTTACTTTGAACTTTGAATTCTGTTATTATAAATTGAAGTGATCTTTCTTGTTTTGGGAATGGAAATGTAGAACTGACTATGTAAACTGCATGGATGCAGTTTTAAAATGTCAACGGAGAACAGATTAACAGGACATGTTGATAGATTACTGTGGGAGGCCATTTTTTATGAACTATATAAACACTGTCATTAATCTATTGAGTCAAATGAAGAATTTAATTAAAGATTTCTCTTTGTCTAAGGATTCAGCAAATTGTGAAAAAAAGGCTATTCTTGCTAAATATTTCAGGAATAATATTCCTGTGACAATCATACAATTGAATTTGAAATTGCAACTCCTGCAAATAAAGGACCAGAATTTGTTCCAGGGCTGTTGAGTAAATCTGAAAGTTATCAGTGACACCATTATTAAGAATTAACTTTGAATTGTAGAGAAAGGAAGCCTGTTTTGATGTTCTGAACAATGAAATATCAAGCATTCTTAGCAAGTATTGTCATTTTTTTGTGTTTACAAGAACATGGCTTCTATTCTCAGTACTTGAATTCTCTTACTGTATCAGTTTTGTATGTTCTAACTGAATTTTTAACTGAATTTATCTTTTGAATGTCAGTTCCAGCAAACATCTGAACATGCTTTATTCTCTTGCTCGGTGGTGGATGTTTTCACACAATTAAATCAGAGCTTTGAGATTATTAAGAAACTCGAGTGTCCCGATCCAGTGATTGTTGCTCATTACATGAGAAGGTTTGCAAAGGTATGAACATTATTTTCAATGCATTCTTTGCATTTATTGCTTTATTTTATTGGACTACACACAAAAATACTGTGGAAAAATCTGTTGTACATCCAATTTATTACAGTGCATTATCGTGATTATTTCAAGGTTTCTTAGAATTTTTAGTGCAAGAGCTCATCACATTTTCTGTCTTGGAGCTTATGCAAATTGAGTGTCTTTTAATCAATAGCATTTAAATTTTAAAAATATTGTTCAGTTTGCTCTAATGTGGTTTGCATATAATAAGACAGTCTATTTGCTGGTATGCAATTGGTTCCCTGCTTCTCTGAGTGAAGTTCAGATTGGTTCCCTTCCCACAGCTGAAATAAGTTGGGGAATCAGTAAAACAGAATATATAACAACTTGTTGTCCTGACCCACCACTTTCCCATGTGTTTTGAACAGAATGAGGGCACCAACCCAGAGGACAGAGTGGCTATTTCCAAACATATTTTAAGCATATCATTGAGGCCATTTGCAATTTTAAGCTGTGGAACCATTATGGTATCCTTATCAGGCCAACCTAGTAGCAAGAAGAACAAAGCACTTTGATTAAAATCAAGACTCAACTGGCTGCAGTGTTTTTCTTTTTAAGTAAATGTTATCAACAGCCGCAAACGTGTGTTTTCTCTCTCTAACAGACCATTAGCAAAGTTTTACTACAGTATGCGGATATTCTTCTAAAGAACTTTAAGTCGTACTGTTCCAAGGAAACATTGGTAAACATATTTTCTTCACTTAAATACTTACTATGTATAGTTTCAGATTTAACACTTGCAGCAGCAACTCCACAAGTCTTTTATTGTTAAATGTCTCTTAAACATATGAACATTCAGTTTTTACAGAGTTTGTTATAATTAACTTTATATTTACAACTTATTTTGAAGATAGGATTTTATAATAATTTATCCACAGCTGCACTTTCATGTATTTCAAGTGTATGATTTTTGTGCCAAATTAACTAAATATTATTGAAAAATTATCTGTAGGCTCTTCACTGTTGTTGCTTAAAAGCTATATAACAGATAAAGAGCTATGAACAGAACATATTTTGTTGAAGTTAGTAATTTTTCAATTATTGGCAATGTGTAGAACAGTACATCATACTACAATGTACATTTAATTTTTAAAGGTGAGTGTGTCCAATGGCATTTCAGCCACAGCTTTATTAGGCTAGGTACCTCCCAGAAAATTGGGCACAATGGGCTGAATGGCTTTTTGTGCAGCAAATTCCTATGAATTCATTCTAGTTGGTCACATTTTCTCAGATCCCTGCATTTTTATAAATCAACTTCAGATTTTAAAGAAATAGTGGGAAATAAAATTATTCCATTACTGAATTTTGTGGCACTTTACTGACTCCTCCTTCCCTTTATCACAGCTTGACTCCAGGGTGAGTTCCAGGCCACGTATCTGTACCAGTTGTGTAACATCACCAGATTCCATTCCAGTACAATTCATCTTCTGAAACTCTCCTCTCTGCCTTTAATACCTCTATACTTGAGGTCATTCAAAGTATTGCAGTTTGTGGATTAATAGCCTTGATCTTCCTCACCCATATTGTCTTCTGTTTAAGCATCACCTGTATTGTAAAATTCTGACTCCTTGTTTTCAGATACCTTTGTACTCTTGCCTATTTCCATTTCCACAAATGTCCAAAATCTCTGCATCTTCCAGTTCTCGCCTCTTGATCATCCTAAAATTCATTGCTCCACCACTGGCCATGCCTTTAGTTTCTGTGCTGTACA
Source organism: Hemitrygon akajei (assembly GCF_048418815.1). NCBI lineage: Eukaryota > Metazoa > Chordata > Chondrichthyes > Myliobatiformes > Dasyatidae > Hemitrygon > Hemitrygon akajei. The sequence continues at coordinate 32,642,240 of NC_133136.1, forward strand.
TACTAGAGTTTGTCATATAACCATATAACAATTACAGCACAGAAACAGGCCATCTCGGCCCTTCTAGTCCGTGCCGAACGCTTACTCTCACCTAGTCCCACTGACCTGCACTCAGCCCATAACCCTCCATTCCTTACCTGTCCATATACCTATCCAGTTTTTTTAAAATGACAATATCAAACCTGCCTCTACCACTTCTACTGGAAGCTCATTCCACACAGCTATCACTCTCTGAGTAAAGAATTTATCCCTTGTGTTACCCCTAAACTTCTGCTCCTTAACTCTCAATTCATGTCCTCTTGTTTAAATCTCCCCTACTCTCAATGGAAAAACCTGTCCACGTCAACTCTATCTATCCCCCTCATAATTTTAAATACCTCTACAAGTCCCCCCTCAACCTTCTACGCTCCAAAGAATAAAGACCTAACTTGTTTAACCTTTCTCTGTAACTTAGGTGGTGAAACCCAGGTAACATTTTAGTAAATCTCCTCTGCACTCTCTCTATTTTGTTGACATCTTTCCTATAAATTGGTGACCTGAACTGTACACAATACTCCAAATTTGGCCTCACCAATGCCTTTTACAATTTTAACATTACATCCCAACTCTTATACTCAATGCTCTGATTTATAAAGGCCAGCATACCAAAAGCTTTCTTCACCACCCTGTCCACATTAGATTCCATCTTCAGGGAACTATGCACCATTATTCCTAGATCACTCTGTTCTACTGCATTCCTCAATGCCCTACCATTTACCATGTAAGTCTTATTTTGATTAGTTCTACCAAAATGTAGCACCTCACACTTATCAGCATTAAACTCCATCTGCCATCTTTCATCCCACTCTTCTAACTGGCCTAAATCTCTCTGCAAGCTTTGAAAACCTACTTCATTATCCACAATGCCACCTATCTTAGTATAATCTGCATACTTACTAATCCAATTTACCACCTCATCATCCAGATCATTAATGTATATGACAAACAACATTGGACCCAGTATAGATCCCTGAGGCACACCACTAGTCACTGGCCTCCAACCTGACAAACAGTTACCCACCCCTATTCTCTGGCATCTCCCATCCAGCCACTGTTGAATCCATTTTACTACTTCAATATTAATATCTAACGATTGAACCTTCCTAACTAACCCTCTGTGTGGAACCTTGTCAAAGGCCTTACTGAAGTCCATATAGACAACATCCACTGCTTTACCCTCATCAGCTTTCTTACTAACCTCTTCAAAAAATTCAATATTTGTCGAACATGACCTTCCACGCACAAATCCATGTTGACTATTCCTAATCAGACCCTGTCTATCCAGTTAATTATATATACCATCTCTAAGAATACTTTCCATTAATTTACCAACCGCTGACATCAAACTTACAGGCCAATAATTGCTAGGTTTACTCTTAGATAGATAGATAGATACTTTATTCATCCCCATGGGGAAATTCAACATTTTTTCCAATGTCCCATACACTTGTTGTAGCAAAAACTCATTACATACAATACTTAACTCAGTAATAATATGATATGCATCTAAATCACTAACTCAAAAGCATTAATAATAGCTTTAAAAAAAAAGTTCTTAAGTCCTGGCAGTTGAATTGTAAAGCCTAATGGCATTGGGGAGTATTGACCTCTTCATCCTGTCTGAGGAGCATTGCATCGACAGTAACCTGTCGCTGAAACTGCTTCTCTGTCTCTGGATGGTGCTATGTAGAGGATGTTCAGGGTTTTCCATAATTGACCGTAGCCTACTCAGCGCCCTTTGCTCAGCTTTTAAAAAGAACCCTTTTTAAACAATGGAACCTCATGAGCAATCTGCCAATCCTCCAGCACCATCCCCATTTCTAATGACATTTGAAATATTTCAGTCAGAGCCCCTGCTATTTCTACACTAACTTCCCTCAAGGTCCTAGGGAATATCCTGTCAGGACCTGGAGATTTATCCACTTTATATTCTTTAAAAGCGCCTGTATTTCCTCTTCTTTAATCATCATAGTTTCCATAACAACCCTACTTGTTTCCCATACCTTACACAATTCAATATCCTTCTCCTTAGTGAATACCGAAGAAAAGAAATTGTTCTAAATCTCCCCCATCTCTTTTGGCTGCACACATAGCTGTCCACTCTGATTCTCTAAGGGACCAATTTTATCCCTCACTATCCTTTTGCTATTAATATAACTGTAGAAACCCTTCAGATTTATTTTCAGCTTACTTGCCAAAGCAACCTCATATCTTCTTTTAGCTTTTCTAATTTCTTTCTTAAGATTCTTTTTACATTCTTTATATTCCTCGAGCACCTCATTTACTGCATGCTGCCTATATTTATTGTAGATCTCTCTCTTTTTCCGAACCAAGTTTCCAATATCCCTTAAAAAGCATGGCTCTCTCAAACTTTTTACCTTTCCTTTCAACATAACAGGAACATAAAGATTCTGTACCCTCAAAATTTCACCTTTAAATGACCTCCATTTCTCTATTACATCCTTCCCATAAAACAAATTGTCCCAATCCACTCCTCCTAAATCCTTTCGCATCTCCTCAAAGTTAGCCTTTCTCCAATCAAAAATCTCAACCCTGGGTCCAGTCCTATCCTTCTCCATAATTATATTGAAACTAATATTGTCCCCTTTCTTTCTCTCTTTGATGTATCTCAATATCATTCTCTTTTATCACAAACTTTGTGAGTGTTCTCATATCAAGTGGTGGCTTGGTGTTATATTTTGTTTGACAAAATACCAGTGAATCATGTTGGGATGTTTAACAAGAGGGGTTATTGTTTTTGTACCACATCTATTCAATTTAGACCAATTTCAGTAAAATTAATTCCCCAGTAATGGAAAGGTCACTGGGAGCATGGAAAAGACAGGCTTAATGCCAAAGCTGAGGTAAACAGTTGTTTTTCAGACTGGAGAATTAGGTGGTAGGCTCACAAGAGGCCAGTGCTTAGATTACTGCATTTTTAAGTATACTTTGCTAAATCAAATGTGAACACGCGACATAAAATGTCACTTTCTGATTCAAAACGTGGAAATGTAGTAAACAGTGAAAAGGTTTGCTGCAGACTGATAGAAGACTTAGGCTGGCAGATTAATAAAGAAATGTGTGATTAATATGTTTCTCAAGAGGAGAGATAGGATGAACTAAAATGGCACAGTTCTAACATGTGTGCAGGAATAGAGGAGCCAGGATGTATTTGTGCATAAATCTTTGGAAAGTGGGAGGATAAGTTGAGAGAGCAGATGGTAAAACATAATGTATCCTGGGCTTTTTGCTTGGAGTACAAGAGCATGGAGATTATGATGAACTTTTAATATATACATAAGAGTATTACACTTATTTTTGGTTACCATAATTTATGAAGGATATGAACACCCTAGAGAGATAGAAATGATTTACTAAGGTCAGCTGGGGTCCTGGAGCAAAGAAAATTGATTGATATGTTCATGAGTAATTCAAGGTTTAGATAGATAACCGGAGAGAAATAGTTTCCAGTAGCAGATGGTTCAAAGATCTGGGACACAGCTTTGAAATATTGACAGAAACATACAGGGGTACAAGAGAAAAACATTCATGTTAAAAGTTGGAATACCCTGGTATTAAGGGTAGTGGAAATAACTTGCAATGCGATATATGAAAAAAAGAGCAGCAGATTGATACTGACTAGATCCTGGATCACTCCAAAGGGTGCCAGCATGAACATGTTGGCCCAAATTGACATCTATGTCGTAATGATTCAGTGAGTCTTGTAGTAATGATTCTAGTGTTGTCAGAATAAATATACTGAATTTACATTTGTTATCAGAGAAAAAATATACTTCAACGTTATTCTTAGCTTTCTGTTTTACTGAACAGAATTAAAGAGAACTAATTGCTTATTCTGAGAGAAAGATATCCAAAACTGAACTTTTTTTTGCTTTTAAGAACTGATGCTAAATGTAGCCAGATTATGTGTTATTGCATAAAATTGAATGTAGCTTTGATACTACTTTAAAGAAAGAGTCAGATGCAATTGAACGTATCTCCTTTTTTTTGCCAACAGCCTTGCATTCTAATGAACAATGTACAACAGCTCAGAGTTCAGCTGGAAAAGATGTTTGAAGCCATGGGTGGAAAAGAGGTAAGAGGCTGAATCTGAAGAGACTGTATTTGCAGGTTCAGACAGCAACAGTCTTACAAATAATTTGAGGGTTCACTTTAAGAAGGTATGCTTGTTTCTCAGAATCCCATAGCATAGTTTCAAGGATCTTCACAATTAGAAGCACAAGCTTCATTGGCTGGGAAACTGTTATGTTGTTAATGCAAAAATGCTGCTGAGCTGTTTAATAGGCTTTGTTTTTGCAACTTTCTAACACTGTAGGCTATGTCACAGAAATGTGAAAATCAACCATTTATTGGAAGGTATAATGAAGAAATTAAATAGGAATTCCATGCAAGCTGAGGTGACATGTTCATAGATCTCAAAAAGGGAAAATTTGAGTTAGTGTTACAACTCCAAAAACTAATTGCATGTAAAACATGGGAGCTGGGATGCATGTGTGTGGACTTACTGTCTCCTCTTTAGTCAGGTGCTGAAATATGACATGGTTCTGTAAACAAATGCAGAATGCTTAATCAAACCATGTATTTACAAAGCAACACACTCAAAATTCTGGAGGAACTCAGCAGGTCATACGCACCCATGGAAGTGAATGGACAATCAATGTTTCAGGCGGAGACTTTCTTCAGGACAGAGAAGGAAAGGGGGAGATGTCTGAATAAAATGGTGAGGGGAGGGGAAAGAGGCTAGCTGGAAGGTAATAGGTGAAGCCAAGTAGGTGGGAAAAGTCAAAGGCTGGAGAAGAAGTAATATAATAGGAGAGGAGAGTGGACCATAGGAGAAAGGGAAGGACGAGAGGTCCCAGGGGCTTTAGAGGCAGGTTAGAACATTTAAAATATTACTCATTTATTAAAAACTCTACACTACTCCCTGCTTAGCTATAAACTCCAATTCAATATAGAATGTATCTCAATTTACAGTATGTATGTATGTGTGTGAATTGTCCATTTAATTTTAAATTACCTAAAGATTTAATCACAATAGAGGATTTCGTACTGTTGTGGGATAACTTCTTTCCTGACAAGGGGGGAGCCACTCTGCTTGGCAGGTGAGACTTAACGACTATGAAATCATCTCAGGTTCTGGAGTCTCCTCAATGTGGGTTGTAGGAGTTGACTCTGTGACTCTAGCAAGTGGTTCTGACAGTTCTGGCCATCTTTCTTCTCTAACAATTGACTCTGCTCTTCTTAATTGATCAATGTGTTGTGTTCAGATGACATCAGATATAATCTCCACTGTGTAGGAGAGTGGTCCAGTTCTGTACTTAATCTTTCAGAGTACCCATTTTTGATCACCTCTGTAGTCCTTCACCAGGACTGCTTCTCCAGGAGTGAAACATCGAATCTCCTAGTTTGGCTCAGCTGTTCATTCTATGTATTCAGTCTGAGATTGGGTTTGAGGAGACCCAAGCATGAGCATGAGTGATAACCCAGGAACAGCATAGCTGGTCAGTTGTTGGTCATGTATTGTGCTGAATTGCAATATGCCAGAAGGAAAATAGTGAGCTTCTGATTCAGTGTCAGTGTGCTTTGCTGACATGGCTCACAGTGTATTCTTTAGACTCTAGACAAACCTTTCCACCAAGCCATTTGTCGCTGGGTGGTACGGTACAGATGTAATATGTCTCATTCCATTCATTTTCAGGAATGACTAGAACTGTTCTGACACAAGGTGTGGACCATTGTCATGGACTAAGTGTTCTGGACACCAGTCCTTGAGAAGAGGCTTCCCAACACATCAACAGTGTGCGAGGTTGTAGTGGAGTCTATTGGGAACACTCCTGGCCACTTTGAAGCTGCATCCACTATTACCAAGAAACTTGTGCCCATGAATGTCCAGCAAAATCCACATGAATCCTCTGCCAGTGCAGTGCAGGCCATTTCCAGAGATGGAGAGGCACTGCTCTTGTCATCTGGAGGTGCTGGCATCCCGAACAGTGCATGGCAAGCTGCTCTATCTGCTGATCTGTTCCAGGCCACCAGACAAAGCTTCAAGCCAATGCTTTCATTTTGACCATGCCAGATGACCGGCATGTGGCTCTTTCAACACTTTAGCTCTCAGCTTAGATGGTGCAGCTCTCAATACTCACGGCAATCCTTGTCAAGGGCAAGTTCAGTGTGACGCTGGTAAAAACAGGGGAACTGGAATTTCTGCTGCACATCTCAATCATTTTGGGTTGCCATGTAGAACTGAGATAGTGTGGGGTCTTCTCTGGTTTCACTTTGGAATATCTCTGCGATAATAGGGAGACCGGATTTGATTAGGGAGAATACATCAAGAGGAGTGTCCTCTTTTGTACATTTTTGAGATGTCAGTGGTTGATGATAGTAATGAGGGTCAACTCTCTCCCATACAGAGATACTAGTTGAAATGTTTTACACCGCACCCAAATTCAAGGGTTCTCTGTCAATCTGTGTGTAATGTTTTCTCTGCAGCAGTAAGGGATGGTGATGCAAAGACTTTGGGGCTTTCACTTCCATCACTCATGATATCTGACATGACTTCACCTATACCATGAGGTGAGGCCTGACAGGCAAGTTTCACTGGACGATGTGAATAATCGTGTGAATACAGTGTCTGACATTTTCATTTCCTTTGTCTTTTGGAACCTCACATTGCTTTGTGCATTGCCTTTTCTTCCTGATCTGCAGTAATGAGTTTAAGAGGTGAAGCACAGTTGCCAGGTTTGGCAGGAACCTATTATGGTAATTGACAAACCATAAAAAGGACCACAACTCTGACATTTCCTTTGGCCTTGGGGCATCCACCTCTGCTTTAATCTTCTCAGCACACTTGTGTAATCCTTGTGTGTCAATAGTGTGACCACAGTAAGTGATGCTTGGTTTAAAGAATTCACACTTGTTGCGTTGTGCTCTGAGTCCATAATCTTCTAATCTTTTTAGCACTGTCTTGAGATTTTGGAGATGTTTCTTGTCATCCTCACGGTAATAATGATGTCTTCAAAGTAACACTGAATGCCTGGGCAGCCTTGCAGCACCCTGGTACAGATGCTATTCCAGACATAAGCCTATTGATAATCCAAGTAATAAAGCCCTTTGTGAGTGTTTATTGTGAGAAACACTTTGGATTCTTCTTCCATCTCCATCTGTAGGTAGGCCTCAACAAAGTCCTCTTTGCTGAAGAGTTTCCCTCCTGAAAGATGACCTCTATCCTGGGCAGAGGGGATTAATCTACTTTCAGCACTGGGTTAATGGTTACCTTAAAATAGCCAAAAATCCTGACAGACTCATCTTTCTGGCTACTGGGGCCACTGGTGTGCCCATGGGCTTCACTCAACTTTGGAAAGAATTCCTTCAGCCTCTGTGTGATCTTGCTCACTGGCTGTTTTATCAAGGAGGTATAAGGAACTGGATAGGCTTTGTAAAACTTGGGTGTGGCATTTTCATTTATCACTATTTTACCCTTGACATGTTTCAGTTTTCCAATGCCATCCTTAAAAATTGCTGTGGCATCATCCATTCTGTCCTTAGTTGACTTTATTGCAGGGGATGTGGCAAGCAAATAGTAGATGAATCTGTAATGAAGTTGTCTCCTCAGCCAATCATGGTCCCTCAATGTTGACCTTCCTGTTTTTACCACATAGAAACCCAATATGGCTTGTTGATTATTGTATGACACTGTTACAAATGTCATTTCCACAGGAGTTATCTTTTCTCCAGTATACATTCTTAGCTGGATATCTCCTGGCTTCAGTTTAGTATCTTTGAAATGCCATTCAAGCTAATTTTATGGAATGACTGAAACAGCTGAGCCATATTGCTTGTCTCTTGTTAGTTTTCACATTGCAAATCTCAAGGCAACCTAGTGCTGTGTCACTCTCATCATTATCAGATTGCTTTTATCAGCAGCATGTATATTAGTGCTCTTTTTGAAGCTGCAACTTGACTTTTTATCTTTTTCTCTTCCCTGTGCAGGACATATACTTTTGTCTGCCTTACATGCTCTTTGTATATGCCATGCCTTGTTGCAGTTTTACAAATTCCACCTTTAAACTTGTATTGGTTTGGTGTATGTGAGCCCCTGCCACAACAGTAACACTATTTGTCTGGTCATGCAGATTTCTGTTTATTTGTTGCAATTTTGTTCATGATCACTTTCATTCCTGACTGCCACTCAAAGGTGTCTCTGGCTGTTGTTTCCATTGATACAATGATTTCAAATGCTCTTTCAAATTTGAGTTGTGCTTCAGTTAAGAGCTCATTTTGGTTGCTTTCACACGAACTAAACGGTCCCTCAGTGCTTGAACAGGTAGGTAGTCATCTCGGATTCATTTTAATAACTACCTCATCACTATTGTTAATGGTTGTAACCCTGAAAAATGAAAGAAAAACGCAGGAGCTGAAATGTGTGTGGACAGAGTTTCTTTATTTTAGTAAGGTGGTCAAATATGATGTGGTGTAATGACATATGTTATTCACTTACTTCCTGCATTTAACACATAATCAATGATGTAAACTTACATAGAATGTTTAATCTAATAATATATTTACAATATTACTCAGATATTACTGAAATATTAAATGCACAAATGTCACATTAAGGAAAGGACGAATCAGCAGAAATAAGGGCTTTTTAGTGAAAGGCAATGAGGATAACTTTGGAAAACTTGAGTTAAAATAAATTAAAACCTGATTTTAAGTAGTAGTTATCAATTCTGCTCATGTTGGGGCCAGCGAAGGTAATTGAGTTGTGGTTAGATGATGAGGGATTGAGTGGTAATTTACAAAGAGGAGAAGAGCTTGCAGAGAAGGTGAGCAGATGGAGGTGAGATTGGAGTACAAAGGATACAGGAAAGGCTTTGGAGAATATGGGAGAAGAAGAGAAAATAGCTAGTGGTAGGGAAAAATTAGAGTTATTTCATGCAGAAACCATTGAGTGCTTATTCATTGATGTGGAAATGTATTTATTTCATGAAGTGTAATGATCTAAATGTTGCTCTTCAACTCTTAAAGAAGTTATGTAGTACATGGTCCAGGTATGCTGGTACAAGATGGAGATGCAAGATAGCTTATTCCTCTTCAGAGATGTTGCCTGACTTGTTGAGTTCCTCCAGCAATTTGCGTATGCTGTGCAAGATGGAGAAGTCCATATAATCATTCTCATTTATTTTTGCTTTTTCATTTTTTTCTCTTTTTTCTTTCTGTTTCCTTGGCTATAATTGAATCTGCATGTACTGTCTTTTCTATAATGGGATTTATCATTGCTACCTAGATTCTATTCAGATGAAAATGTACTGATAATTAAGAATGATAGATATAACTGAAGATGAACATCAGATGTATCTTTGAAATCACAGCTTGATTCTGAGGCAGCTGACACTTTGAAGGACCTCCAGGTGAAGCTGAACGGTGTTCTAGATGAGCTTAGTGATGTATTTGGTGTAAGGTGAGTAATTAAATTCCTCTTACTTTACCTGTTTATTTTTAAAACTGACCTTTGTTGTGCAAATATAACGGTGTGATCAAATTTTATTCCATAATCAAAAATGGTAACTCCCCCTTCTAAATTTGGGATGGATGATTAAAATAATTGGTCAACTAATTCGTACACAGCTTGCGTGTTTTCGGTTTATGCTCTGATAAATTAATTCCCAACTATAACTGACATTTGACCTCAGTGACCCCATTAGGGAGAGGAAACTTGAAATTGCAATTTTTTCCCCTAGAAAATGCAGGTATCAGGTCAGGTCAGAATCTTATTCAACCACGTTGATATTTTTATGTGGGCCTTAGTGAGCTATTAATTAACTCCCTTGAGCTGCAGCCCAACAAGAAGTCACTTGGCTAAATCAAGCTGAATTAAACTTCTGCCTACCCAGGGTATAGTGGATGGTTAAACAAGTTGAATTTCTGTGCTCATGAGACATACTAAGGCCTCGGTTGCGAGTAGACCTCAAGCAGCTTATTATGAGGCTTTTGTGAAATATCATGACATCTTTGGATGGAATTAAGGCTGAAGACAGAGCTTTGTTTCCCGTCAAAATCTGGAACAGTTCTAAAACTTTCTGACATTTGGACATTTATGAAATATTAAGATTTATTTAAATATTGTAAAATAAAAATATTTAAAGTATTTTTTAAAAAATGCTGCAAATAAAAAAAACTTTCATTTAACCCACTGAGTCACAAGTTGCTATTCAAGTGAATGGGGTTGCTACTCCATGTCTGGTCTTCCTGAAGCAGAATGGGGAGGGATGTCCCCCCCAGCACAGTGATGGAGAATTTCAGTATGGCTGAGCTTTGCCGCTGGACTCCTGCAGAGTGATGGGTACCAGCGGGTCATCCATTATTTAGCTCAATAACTTTGCCTAGTGAGATGAAGCCTTTTGAAATTTAAAAATTACTGGACATTTTTTTTAAAAAAAGATAAAGGGTAAGTTACATTTGACGATGCATTTAAAGTTTTTCTATCTGTATATTTTTTATTTTATTTAATAATACAGCACAGAGTAGGTCCTTCTGGCCCTTCGAGCCATGCTGCCCAGCAACCCCCAATAAACCTCATTAATCCTAGCTTAATCACGGGTCAATTTACTATGACATATTAACCTACCTATTATGTCTTTGGACTGTGAGAGTAAACTGGAGGAGGCAGAGAAAACCCGCGCATTCCATGGGGAGGTATTGGAGACTCCTTACAGAACGCCACCAGAATTGTACTCCGATCTCCGGAACGCCTCAAGCTGTAATAGTGTCATGCTAACTGCTACGTGACCATGGCACCCAAATTATTGATTAATCCCAGCATTGTTCATCCTCCAACTGCCAACGTGGGATTTGAACTCCCTCCCTGCTATCCCAATGACTTAACCACTACACTAATCTACCAGGCACCATTTTCTTTGACTGCTGCCCTTGCAAAAAATAATTTATTATTTGGCATAAAATGTGTAATTTGAGTGATGGGCAGAACAAGTATAAATTTTGAGTGTGCCTTCCTGAAAACTAATCCTTGTTATATTTACTTAATAGAATAAATATTGTATTTGAAATGCATATTCATTGCTCCAAGGTGGATGTGTGTTCCAATTTAAAATGCACCTCTTTAATTTTCCTCATGGGGGTGAAAACACTTCAGAGCTTAGAGAAACAAAACATTGTGTAAGTTAAAGGAGGGTTTTTAGGACCTTGTACCGGGGTGAAACAAGTATTGACTGAATGAACAGCCAATAATGCAGAGCTAGAGGCCAAGGAAAAGCCTAGTGTTTAAAAATTGTATTGTGAAGTAAAGCAAAAGGAATTGGTGTTCTTTGCTGGAGTTTGATGAGTAGGATCCTGATAGAAGTGACAGTGAAGTGCAGGATAATAGAGTGTGAAAGCCAGTTTTCATCACATTTGATGCTATTTATAATTTCTGTTTATGCACTTTCATAGTGAAACTGAAATATAGACTGGAAAATCACTACTGATAAGAGAACAATTGTGAGGCACCATGTGTTGCAGGAGTTTAAGGAGAAAAGAATAGCAGAGATGGAATGATAGAATGTAGAAGATAAGAATATGCAAGTTCTTGAGAATAGGATTCACAATGAAAATTTTGAATAAGTTACGAGCATTGTTGAATGACAGTGTTGGTGTGATTATTTCAGTGAGCAGGTGATGACAAAGTGGAATCAGATTATCTCTAGAACTAGAGCAGAAATGGGTCATTGCTTTCACAGATTGCATTGGCTGAAGACAGGAAAACTAAGACAAAGATTGGATTGATTGGTTGGAGAGAGATTAGGTATGAGAGTTTGAAATTTTAGAGAAGGTGCATATGTCGTGTACACCCATTTTATAATTTTCTTATTTGTGAAATGTACCTTAGTTCTGGAATTAAACATTTATCAAACACAAAGTATTTTTTGTCAAATTCACATTGGATTTCATCTCACAAGTCAACTATTCAATATTTATCCTTCCTGCACATTTATATGCATATTACTGACCATATTGACCTAAAGTAAAGTGACTGGTGGTTGTTAGGATTCCATCAATCTTAAACTTGAACCACCAACATATTAAATATTTAGATGTTCTAAATTGTTGTGGAACATTTGCAGTTGCTGCACCTTTAACTTCTGCTACAATACAGTTTCCAGCCTCGCCTTGATGAATGTGTTAAACAGATGGGAGATATCCTAAGCCAGGTCAAAGGTACTGGGAATGTCCCTGCTACTGCTCGTAATAGTGTAGCACAAGATGCAGATAATGTGCTTGGACCATTAATGGATTTCTTGGATGGCAAGTAAGTAAGAAGGGAAGTATTTACGGTAAGATGTAACACAATCTCCAGAAAGATCTTCTGGAGCAGTACACAGTACATATTTTTAGGAAGTGGTTGCTTTACCATTTTTAGAAATGTTATTATCTGTTGGACTGTTAATGAGAAATGAACCGATATTTAGTGAACTCCTTTAACTAGGCTTCAGCATTCGACACACTTTTTTTTAACTTGCTTATTCATTCTTATCAAGTTCATGATTGATTATTATTAGGTGTGCATATTTCTATCTTAAAATTTAAGTTAGAGTAAGTGATCACAATTGATAATTGTTCATGCTGCATTGCATCATCATGCCCCAATTTACAATCTCTGTTTTGTGAATTGATTAACTGCAAGCAGTATCTATGAAATAATTTTTAAATAGCCCCTGATGTCTGGAGGTAATTGGGTAAAGATATCAAAGTATGATTATTCAGTTTATACAGTTGTTTCTCAAAAGTAATGTTTCCTCAGGACTGAAAAGGTCAATGTGATTGATTATTTGCATTATGTACATCTATATAATCCTTAATTCCAGTTTAGACACTTAATGCTTTTTTTCAAAATATAGTCAAGCAGACGATATTGTGCATTTGTTTAATCTCTTTGATAGCACCAGAAAAATAATCCCATATCACAGGGCCTGCCTGCTACAGACTGTTGTAGAGCAGTATAAATGTGGATGTCAAACTGTTGCCAAATTACCCAGAAGTTTTATTGTAAAATAGCAAACCTGAATGAAATAGACACTAAGTAATATTTCAGTACATAGGCCATCTTCAATAATATAATCATTCTATATTGAAAACCTGTCTCCACTTGGTTACTTTTTAAAGTAGGTTGTCTTTTATTTTGCAGTTTGACACTGTTTGCCAAAGTGTGTGAAAAGACAGTGTTGAAACGTGTTCTCAAGGAACTGTGGAAAATTGTGGTAAACACAGTAGAAAGGACAATTGTTCTGCCTCCTCTAACTGATCAGTCGGTGAGTAGCCAAAGTGTTGTCAAATTCAAAAGTTCCACATTTTATTTAGATTTCATGGATTTCATAGAACTCAGAGGTGATTCAGCCAGTGCATGTCATCACTGATGCTCCACTTGAACGTCTTCCCGTTTCCTCCAGTATAACCTTCTGTTTCCTTCTCTGTCAAATACTCATTTAAATAAACCTACATTATTAACCTCAATCACTCCCCATGCTAGCAAGTTTCACAACGTCATATATTTGATTAAATAATTTACAAACTTAGGTTAGTTGTAATGTTCCTGTGCAGAACATTATGGATTATTGTTCCTGTGATTTATAGTGGTATTGCAGTCTCTGGGGTAAATCAACTGAAGCACTTGGGGCAATTTGTGCCAGAAAATAGATAATGTAGCTGGTGAGCAGTTTACATCACTGTAACACTAAAGGCTTTGTACAATTTATATCAGCTGTCCCAATCAGATGCCTTTGACAGTTGCAATCAATCTATTTTAATGAATTTGTACCTTAATATTGCTTTGAACTTCCTAAAGGCTAAAAGCTAGTATACTGTACGGTGTGCTGTGTGACGGCATTCTGCATGGTGTGCTTGCTGTACGCTTGGAATGCTGTATGCTTTCATTTATTCATTAGGAAAAAGTGCTTGGTTAAATTCTGATCATGATTGAATACTTATGATTTATTAACATGTTCTAGTGTTTAATTATACATACATCTAGCAGTCTTTATAAATATTATTGTAGTACCTTACAACTATAAATATTTGGTGAGATATAAATTATTGCTTTTTCACATTTTGTTTATTATAAAAAATGCCTAATATATTTTCTTGGATTTTTCCCCATATGTACCTTCATGAGAAGTATCTTATTCTCCTGAGCAGAATTTCTATTGATAGAGTGCTCCTTTGATTATATTCGATAAAGTTTCCATTTCATTTACTGGCAATACAATATTAATTTAATTCAGTTCATCACCCCTTGGAGGGCAATACAATATTGTTTGTTTCTGAATTGTCATCCATTTCCATTTTAATCAATGTTTGAGAGTGTATGCAGAGAATATCGTTATTGCAAAGCGGAGGGGGAGAAGTCGCATCATCAACAAATCAGTGAGTGAAAAAATTGAGTTGGAGTGTACAGGTTTTTGAGATTTGTCTTCCAAACTCACAGCTAGTAAACACGGTCTGACCTTATCAGGACCCTGATGGCAAGTCTGATATAAACAGGACATCATTAAATTATAAATGCAAGCAATCTGTAATTCATCAGAAAGTGCTTGTTGGCATTTAGCGAAAATTTGGAACTCTTTTTCTGAAAAGTCCGTAAAAAGTGGGTCAACTTTCAGGACTGAAATCAGTGGCTTTTAATTATTAATGAGTGTCAGGGGATATGTGAAAGACAAAAAGAAATGAAGTTGAAGTATAACTCAGCCATGATATAGTTGATTGAGTGCCTTGCTGAGCAGAATGGCTTTTCTTTCTATTCCTTTGGTCCTCAGAGTTCTGCAGACATGGGATGGAAATCTCCAGATCAGCATGTAATCTAAGTTCTCCTGCTTTGCCTCATATGCTACGACTGATATCATATTGAGGTTGTTGTAAAATATGTCATACATCTTAATTAATCTTGTGTTTGTTGAACAGACAAATCAGTATATCCTGTGTTACATGAGCATCAAAAGTCAGGATTGTCCTCCATGTCGTTTATCCTGCTTGTTGAAGCTGCCCTTCATAACTGTTGATTTGATTGTAGTTCCTGAATCTCTAGATCAGGCCATATGGCCAACCCAAGCCCTCAGTGTCCTTTCCTTTTTTTTTGACTATAGCCACCAAATGGTACTCCGATCTTCTGAGGCATGTTGACGACACTTTGGTCATGATTGTAGATATTGTAGGAGACTGGATTAATATCTCCTAATTGAGAATAACATGAGAACACCAGTTTTCTATTTTAACACAATGAAAAGTGAACCTATTGAGAGAAGTATAGATCATATTTAGGAATAAACATTTTTTCAAAATCTTTAATCCATTTTTGATTTATTGTCCAATAACTTTCCCTAACTATCAACTGGCTATATCACACTGTCACATAATTTGTACGCAGTAGCTGCTGTCCAGTTTCTCTCACTGATTTAATACACTTATCTGAGTAAATTAAAAATAAGGAATTATTCAGAAAGAATAGGATTATAACATACATCCTCCCTTTCTCATTTCTTCTATCAGAAAAGAAATGATCTCTCTGTAGCTATAACATCTTGTGGTAGATTGAATTGATAATGAGATTTATTGAAATATTGGTCGCAGGATGGTAATTCAACTGAGGTGTTGATTTAAGAGACTGTCTTTACAATCCACGTGATCTCATATAATTTCAAAATCTCAAACCAAGGGTGCCCATGTAGCAAATTGGTGATAATTCTAAGGTGTGACTGCAATCATTTCTCAATTATTTAAGGTTAAAAATACAAGGAGATTTAATAAGTATTCATTGTGCCTTTTTTTTCCATTTTAAAACAATGCAAAGCAAAGAAAATTGAAGTAGAATAACCTGCAGCTGTTGTACACAGACATTGGATCCACTATTAAGTTCATGTTCCCATATTTTAGGCATTTCGCTAGCTGCTCAAAACTAGCACTGCAAATGAGAGAGCAATAGGCACTGGAAATCTGAAATGAAAACAGAAAATCTGAAAAAAACATTTAGCGGGTTGGCAAGTTACATATGAGGGAAATATTCTTTCAGCCTCTACCCTGTCAATTCCCCACAGTTATTTATGACCTTCAAAAGATCATCCCTCATTTTTCAATTTTCAATTAAGTCTAGGCCTACCCTGCCCACTTGTCCTTATAAACCTTTTTAATCCCAGAAGTCATCCCAGTAAACTTTCTCTAAACTAGGTCCATTGCAAGTATATCCCTTCTTAATTACGGAGACCAAAACTCCATGCAGTGCTCTAGGTATCTTCTCACCTATTTCCTTACTTTTGTACTCTTGACCCAGGCAATAGAAGCTATTCAGAGACACGAGATTCTGCAGATGCTAAAATACTGAGCAACACACAAAGTACTGGGGGAACTCAGCAAGTCAGGCAACATCTATGGAGGGAATAGACTGTCGATATTTCAAGCCGAGGTCCTTCATCAGGACTTCAAAGGAAGAGAGCTGAAGCCAGAATTAAGAATGCTGTCATTTGCTTTCTTAATGATCTGTAGAACCAACAAACCCACTCTCTGTTTTCATACAGTGCCTTGAAAAAGTTTTCATCACCCACAACTATTTTCACATTTTACTGTCTAATTTTCCAAATTTAAAATATATTAAAGTAAGATTTTTTGAGCTAATCTGCAAAACATTGTGCATCATATCAAATCAAAAGAACAATTCTAAAATCTGTCAACAATTTTAATAAAAATTTAAAACCCAAAATTCTGAGGCTGGAGAAGTGTTCATTCCTTTGTAATTAGTATGCTAACTTTCCTCAGGTGCAATTGTACCTTACCAACTCAACCAATTTGTTGATGTAGAAAGTTCAAGAATCACTTGTTTTCAATTAATTCATAAGAATAAATACTCTTTTTCTCTGTAAGGTCTAAGGGTATGATAGATTTTCAACAGACCAAACCAAAAGGAAGACAAAAGAGCATTTAAGACAAGTTAGGGAAATTTGGAGAGAAGCACAAATCTGGGGAAGTACTAGACCATCTCAAAGGCACTTGAGCATACCGCAGAGCTCAGTACAGTCCATTGTGGAAAAAGTGGAACAATATGAAACTACTGCCACACTGCACAGGTCAGATTGTCCCTCTAAACTGGAGAAGAATGTAAGAAAGGTTACTGTGACACTAACAGTCACTCTGAATGAGTTGCAGAAGTCAGTAGCTGCAACTGAAGATGAAGTTCACAGCTCTACAATCTCCAAGGCCTTGCATCAAAAGAGTACTTATGCAGGAGTTGCAAGGAAAAATTGTTGTGCTCTCCACTAAAGAAAATCTGCCAATTTAAAATGACCTATTCATCAGAAACATCTGATTAATGGGAAAAATAATCCATGCTGGTATATTATTCCCAATATATTGCAATGAATCACTTTCAACATCACGAATTCTTATCTTGTGCAGTGTCCTTCTATATGAATGCCTTTTGGAAATCCAAATACACTACCTCTACTGGATCTGTGTTGGTGCCCTGGCAGATGCTGTACATCATCATAGAACTCTATTAAATTTATTAATCAAGATTTTCCATCATAAAACCATACTGCCTCCACTTTATTGTTTTATGATTTTCCATACATCCTGCTACCACTTGCTTAATAACAGGTTCCAGTATTTTCCCATCAACAGATGTTTGGTAAATTGGCCTACAGGTTCCTGCTTTCTCTCTTCTTATGTGAATAGGACCATTGTATTTATATTTGACTATCTAATGGCACCTTTCCAGAACCTAGGGAGCCTTGAAAGGTAAAAGTAATGCAGTAATTTCTTTAAATCCCTAAGCTATAGACCATCAGGTCCACGGACTTGCATTCATAGTCACAGAGCATGCAAGTCTGGTCTGACCATTAAGTACACATTTACATTAACCCTATACTTACTGGATTTTCTTCTTACTTTCTCACCAACTTCTAACACCATTCTATCCTACAGATATATAACCTAAGGTCAGGTTTGAGCCAGATTCACTTTGGTCTTTTTCATTTGTCCACTGCCTTTTCTCTACAGATAATTGATTTAAGTGCCTGCCTTTTGTCCCCTGACAAAAAATTATTGAAATGGTTTTTGTTTAACTCTGCTGTGGAAGCATGTCTCAAATATTTGTTCAACGTCTCTGTTCCTTCTGATCTCTCTCTTTTGTAATCCTTTGTTGCTTTTTAAACCTTTCTCAGTTTTTTGACCTACCATTTATATATGTACATGAAATGCCAGTCTTTCATTTTCAACTTATTTTTAAAGAGTTTTTGCTTCTCATTAAAATGCAGTAAAACTCTTATAATTTGGGACATTGGTGAGGCTGAACTACAAATTTATCAAGCTACTGAGTGTTATTTGTTCTGATAATGAGTCACGCATTTACATTCATTTCTGTAGAGGATAGACAATTTCATCAAAAATTTTCCAGTAAAGCAGATTAGCCTAGCCAAGGGGACCCAGTGAGAGAAAAGTCCCACTGAGTGAGAAAGGAACATGGGAATTGGAGCCAATGACTTCTAGGGAACACAGGGACTACAAGAAGTGAGCTGGCACAGGAATGAAGACCCTGGTGAATAGGAAGAGAAAAGAAGAAGTGGGACAACTGATGAGAGGGGAGATTGTGAATGGACAAAAGTAAGATAGGAGGACAGAAGCCAGGATCTTGGTAAGCAGAAGGGAACAGAGGAACCGGGGCCCCACTGAGTTGAAAAGGAGCATGGAGCATGACGAACATTACCTAGTGAGCCTGAAGCTGGACTATCATGTTTTCTGAAATCAGATTACAAATTATCAGAGTCTTCCTGCATGTATTTGTTCGGAATTATAAAGTATTTCCTTAAACGTCTTTAACTTCTTATCTGCCATCTTTTAAATGCATTTTGTCAGTCAGCTTTGTCTTCAAACCCTTTTGTTGTCTTTATTTAAGTTCACCGGCAAAGATGGGTGAACATATTTCATAGTGATAGTATTTGCTGGTTTACTATATCCTGGGATACAACCACATCTTGACAAGTTTCTGATTATTCTGGTCTGTTGGCCAGTCAGTCCAATTTTTAAAAAAACCTCTGTTAAGTGCTTGTAGTGACATACCTGCACTGGCCATTCAATGAGACCCAAGGATTTTTCGAGTTATATATAC
This sequence comes from Hemitrygon akajei, assembly GCF_048418815.1. NCBI lineage: Eukaryota > Metazoa > Chordata > Chondrichthyes > Myliobatiformes > Dasyatidae > Hemitrygon > Hemitrygon akajei. Next base: position 32,661,441 of record NC_133136.1, read on the forward strand.
GTTTGTACAAGGCTCTCCGTTGGTTGGAGTCATCCTAGCTGTTTACATGATATGCAGTTTGGCAACAGCAGATTCACAGGGGTTGCCAGTCAGCATTGAACTCAAAACAGGACTGCCTTAGAGACTCCAGCTCCTGTGGGTTCATTCCTGAAGCCTTCCCTGTGAATGGGTATAGCTGCAAGGCAGCAGAGGTTCAAGATCTGTGTTTTACTTCTCCTAGATGAGCTTCCAACCATAGCTGACGAGCCCCATCTGTTTATTTTTATCTTCTGCATTGGTGTGTCAGTAGAAAAGAACAAATTTTAGATCTCCAAAAATTCATTTTCAAAAAAAATTTCAACGTTTCAGAGAAAGTCTTATATTTCATTAAAGTAAATAACATTAAGTAGTAACCACTTTTCAAATAAAAAAATGATTACCTTATAGGTATATAGGCCAGTTCATGATTAAACAAAGACAACAAACAGGATGCAAATGATCAATAATATAATGAGTTGAATGAATTAAACTGATTAACTGAAACAGGTGTAGAAGGAATCAAGCTGGGCAAAGGACAACCAAACTAAAAAGTGAGGGTGTAGCAGATGTGACAATTTAACCTTTAAATCATCAATTCTTACACCATGGCAAGAGTGAGCACAGCAACAAGACACAAAGTGGTTAACATCCATCAGCAAGGTCTCTCCCAAGCAGAAATTTAATGGCAAACAGGAGTCTGAAGATGTGCTGTCTAAGCTCTACAGAAGAAGCACAAAGAAATGGGCAAGGTTGAGGACCAGAAACAGTGGATTCTGCTTAATGGGAGTAGCTGCTTATTTGGAACAACTCTTAAGTAACTAAAACTAATGGAGAAATCCCCCTTTGCTTATTTGCCTCTTAATTGGAATGGAATACTGTTGCTGAACAATTTCTACCTAGTGTTAGTTGTGTGCAATTGCATGGCCATTACTCATTACACTGTGCTTAGAGCGAACAGTTTTAAAATAGAGTCAGTTCTGTGTGTGTTGTGTTGAAAAAGTAGTGATTTTTTTGTCGTTGATAGTTGGCAATCAATAAACAGTAAAGCAATTCAGAACGGTTTGGCTCTCTGCGATTTCAATCAAGCATTCAGACTTGGAGATGCCAGAAATGGCCCTAAATGAAAATGAAATGATTTCACTACTTCAAGTTAGGAACTGAGAAGAATTTGAAGGAATCAACAATCATCCTGATTGTTACAAAGAAAATGACATCTTGGAAGATGCAGTCAGCAAAAGCATTATCTGAAGGCAGTCGAGTATCTGCTCGAGGTGTCTGTACTAATTTTGTTCATTTACAGTCAATCAAAAGAACATAGCAGCGTAAACTAGATGAATTCCTCTGGCAATAACTATTAGAACCAATACACAGTTTCATAGTACTGTAGTAGTATTAGTAGTGTTCTAATTTGTTCTGTATTTCATTTAAATATGTAATTTGTCACTCAGTTATATGTTAGTTTGTCTTTTTTATACCTTGTTAACATTCTATGAAACTTCGACTAATTGGGGCAGCTGCTTAATTGCACCAAAATTTACTGGTCCTGATGTGTCCCAGTTAAATGGAATTTATTATTTATGTGGTCACTGTTTTCCTGTGGGCCTGGAATGAATGTCAGCTAGATGGTTCACCACAAGGTGCCTTATCCAATTCTTACCAAATGCACAACATTCTTTTGAAACTATGGTGGCAAAATAGTGCAGCTAATGGAGTTGCTGTCTCACAAAGCTCCAGTGAGTAGACCTGACCTCCAGTGATGTTCATGTGGAATTTGGGTTTTGGGTCTATCTGTGTCTATATGGGTTTCCTCTTAGTGGTCCCACATCCCAAAAACGTAGAGCTTGTTAGATTATTTAGTCTAATTGCAGATGTGTGGTAGAATCTGGAGAGTTGAGTGGTGAGAATAAAATGGGTTTGGGTGGGATTAGTATTCACTTGGGTTCCTGATGGTTTGTATAGGCTTGTTCGGCCAAAGGACATGTTTCCATATTGTATCTCTCCCTGGTCTGTAAATTGCAGTTGTAATGATAGTGGAAATTGGTTTCATGTTTATGTAAAATTGGTATCAACGTTGGGCAGTGAAATACGAAATCTGGAACTCCTGTACCCTCCATGGGTTGTATCAGAGTCTTCACTATTAAAATCAACAAAAACATTGAAAATGTGGATTTCAATAACTTGCCATGTAAAATTACATGAAAACGTGAAATATCATTGTATAATATAAAACTTAGTTTTTAATGACAAATTACTACTCTGACCCTGAAAGATAAGTTTTGAGTGTGATTTGCATTTCTATATATTGCTTAAATGTTTGAAACAATAAACTTCATTTTTTTCCATTTTTTGAGTTATATCCTTAATTCCAAGTGTTTATCTAGATGTTCTACAATCAGATATTACAGTTATCATAGTCATTACTTTCACTTCTGCAAACATCCTTAATTTATTTGATTGCTCATTTTTCTTTGGGTTTACTGTTCTTGCGTGCAATAGATTACCTACAAATGATTACCTCAAGTCAGACCAGAATATGGGAAATTTAGGCCAATCAATCCACCAAATCTTTGTAGATGGCTTTTATTTGACATCACCAGTGATCACCTCTGATTACCAAATTCAAGCCATTAATTTTATTTTCATTTTGAAATATCCTGTCAGCATCTTAACTGATTTGGCTTCTCTGATGGTTGGATCTTGATCTTGCACAGGAATTCTGTGTGTTCTTTTTCTTCTCCCCTTCCCGCTGTGTGTACAAACAAGACAAAGCACAAAATATTTAATGATATTTTAATGTTACTTTTTGAAATGATTATGCTGTATTGTGTCTATAATGGTATATGATCAGTACAAGAAGATGGAATTGCATTGACTGATAATTCTTTCTTTAATTACCGTGCATGCTGGGTTTTACAGCTGATTGTAAGTATGAAACAGCTTAATTTTCCATGTCTAGAAGTGTCTGGTAGCATTGTATCCCTGCTAACGTCATGTTATATGTGGTGATGTTTGAAATGCAGCTAGCTTCAGTTATTTGGTGTTTGTCTGGAATTCTAGTATAACTAATTAACCACATTCAGTGGTGAGATCAATAGATTTTAGGGTAATAAGAAGATAAAGAGTTATTGAAGTAAGATGGTAAAATGGAGATGTGTTACGAGAACAGATGGATCACAATAATTAGGAAAGAAGCCTCTTGATTTGCCCCTGCTTCTGCTTCTCATAGGTTTATGTAGAAGTTGAAATTCCTCTTTGGTTGCTGATTCTAAACCTGTTCTATAGTATTGGTCACCTACTAAATTTCCCTCTTGATATCCATTTCATTTTAATAACAGGCAGCAATCAAAAATGTATTTCTGTGTTGTAATGTTTTTGCTGTGAAAGGAGTTTTAAATGTCTGGCATTGTGATATGTGTCCGTTTACGTGAAGCTCTGTGCATAGGCTCTTGTCTACTCATATTGGATGACTTGCCGCCTACAAGAAATAACTTTCCTTCCACACTTCTCAAAATTGAATGATCTTCATTGGTTTAAAATAAGGTTTGGAGCTTCTAATTGTGCTTTAGTGTCTTATATATTTAATGGAAGAAATAGTTCCTAAGACATCTAATATTACACAGCTATTTGTTTTAATCAATCTTGCAGTTTTTAAACCTTTATTTAATCGTACCTAAAGATCAATCAACCTGGCCCCAGAAAACTAACCTTGACATAATTATTGCTTTAAATCTATAGTTACGTGCTTATGTTTTGCCATTTTCAAATAAGCATATTCCTATTTTGGATCGACTAATATAAAGAATATGGTTAAAAGGAAGGTTGAATGAAGGTCAAACAACTTTCTGCTTAAGCTTCGCCTTCAGTTGAGGATTAAATATACAGATTTGAGTTAGCTAAAGTAAAGAACTTGGCTGAAGCTAGAAGTACTCAAACTTCTGTTGTACCAAATGGAGCAGAATTAGTGGTCAATGCCTACCTGCTCATACCCAGTACTGACCTACATAAGAAATTCTTACTTACTACCCCCAGTAATAAGTTGAGGAATGAAATCAGATCTATTCACCATGAAGAGGCTCTGCGTTGCAGCTGGCTTTTCCATGTAGTAAATGCCATCACTTGGAAAATTGAAGTACGGTGGGTAGAAAGGAAACAAAGCATTGCATATTTCTCTGTCATTCCAAAATATGTATACTTTATTGGAAGACCAAATGTCAAACACAAAACATTTAGACTTAGTCTAATAATCTAAGTTTATTTGATGGATCATTATGTTGCAACTTTACAAAAGGCAACACTAGGATTACTGTGTACGGTTCTAGTCACCATACTACAGGAAGGGAGTGATTGCATTAGAGAGAGTGCAGAAGAGATTCACTAGCTTGGAGACAGTGCTCAGATTAGAGTATTTTAATTATGGGGAGCTTTTGGGTAGACTGGGCTAGTTCTTTTCTCTCTGGAGCAAGGAGGCTAAGAGTGATCTGATAGAAATATATAAGATTATGAGAGGATTGGATTGGATTGGGTAGATTGCAAAAATTGTTCCCTATACTGGGGTATCATAAACAAGAGGTGCTTAGCTTCAAGGTGATAGGCAGGAATTTTAAAGGAGACCTGAGGGGTAAAGTTTTTACACAGAAAATTGTTAATATCTGGAACATTTTGCTAGAGTAGGTAGTGGAATCAAATAGAATTACTACATTAAGAGGCATTTTGGTATCAAATTAAAAAGATAAAGAATTGAACTCACTCCTCCTCAGTTCAAAGTGGAATGCTGTCTACAAAATTGCTATAAACAGTAATTTCTGTATCATGTAGAAATCCCCAAATTGTCAAAGTTGTACAGAGAAATGTTGGCAAATACACAGGGATTTGCAGGCAGTTCCTTGAAATAAGTCTTATTATTTCTGCTCCTCTGCGGCCTTTATGAAACCAGGTAAATTAAATACAGTAGACATATTATTTTGAAATTTCATTTGTATATTTTAATCACACCAGCATTTGAATCATTGCAGTACTCTACAAGGACTCTGTAAAAAGTAGCCATGGCAGGGTTTTTTTTGTATATTGGCTTGATTATTTATTTTAACCACTACCTGTAAGTTACTGTAAAACCTGAACAGTCTTTAAGGCATGAAATAATTAGGGTTTATAAAATCAAGGGTGATTTTAATGTTCATATAAATAGGAAAATTTAAGTCGGCAAAGACGGTCTTGAGGACAAGTTCATGAACTGTATTTGGTTTCTCAGAACAATAAGTCGTTGAACTAAGAAACAGGGTATGTTAGAGCTCATCTTGTGTTTCAAGGCAGGATTATGTATCTTATTATAATGGGGGATGAGTGATTTATAATGTCCACCTACCACTTCCTTAATAATGGACTCTAATGTTTATCCAAGTGATAGTGGGTACATTGTTTGTGACCCACTAAAATTGCCCTAGATTCTGTTCCCAGTGGGCTGAAATGTAAAAAAAAATCAGCAAGAAAAGCGCAGACATTATGAAACTATAGGCCAGTTAACCAAATATCTGTCATTGGGCAAATATTGGAATCCACAAGGAAATAGTAGGAGTACATCGTAAAGTAATACTACCTTGTTTTATGGAAGGAAAATAGTGTTGACAAATTTTTTGAAGTTTTATTAGGATGTAATTATCAGGGTGGATGACGGGAAAACAGATGACATATATTTGAACTTGCTGAAGAAATTTGATATAGTACTTCATAAAAAAATTTCCAACTGAAGATAAAGAGTACAGGGTTTTGAGGTAATATTTAACGTGGATAGGGAACTTGCAATAATGAGATGGCATAAATAGGTAATTTTCAAGTTTGCATCATTTAATTAGTTTACTTTTAGTATGAAGAAGAGAAATTACTGCACAGAGGCATCTGAGAGTCTAGTATAAGAACTTAGCATACAGCTTAGGGGCGAGTAATTAAAAAGGCAGATAGAATGTTAGCCTTTATTGCAAGAGGTACAGAGTATAAAGTTACAAAAATCTTGCTACTACTGTACAGGTCGTTAGAGTACAGTACACAGTTTTGCTCTCATTATTATACTTGGACTAGAAGCAGAAAACGCTTACTGAATTGAATCCTGGATGAATAAATTGACTTGTGCAAGAGATTTAAGCAGGTTAGGTATATAACCAATGAAGTCTGAAGACCTGACTGTTATTTTATTGAAGCAGCTAAAATTCAGAGAGAACTTGACAGTGTAGACGGTGAAGGAGGTTGTTCTCTAGTCAGTGATTTTGTTTGGGGGGGGGGGAAGAGGATTTGGGGACCGAGGAGGAGGTTACCAGTGGCAAGCATTTAGAACTAAGAACTAAATTTGCAGAATAATGAGCTGCTCATTTAAAGTGGAAATGAAGAGGAATTCCTTCTCTCAGATGGTCGCAAATCTTTGGAAACCACAATCACAGAAAGCCATAGAGATGGCCACTGAATTGAAAACAGAAATGAGATTTCTGAGTGAAAGGGGAATCAATGTTGTGATGGAAAAGTGGAGCTGAACCCAAATTACGTTGGGTACGATCTTATTAAGTGAGCAAGTAAGCTTATTTCTTGTGTTCTTGTATCATTATAATGAACATAAGAATGCATGAAAATAATCCCAGGGGTAACTTGTTCTGTAAACCTGTCACAGAAACGAAATTACTGACTAATGTTTGATGATATGGTGTTAACAGTTCAACACTAGTTAACATGGAATCAAATGAAAATCATGTTAACAATATTACAGAGTTTGAGATTGATGTACAGATTGATATTACAGAGATTGATGTAAAGATTTTTAAACATATCTTGACTAGAAAAGATGGTGGAATGTAATTGATTGTATTTTAATATATTACCAATACCGATAAATACTATATCTATGTGTATATATCGAGTATATATACCCGACACAGACTGGGAGACCGTTTCACTGAACACTTACGCTCTGTCCACCAGAGAAAGCAGGATCTCCCAGTGGCCACACATTTTAATTCCATGTCCCATTCCCATTCTGATATGTCTATCCATGGCCTCCTCTACTGTCAAGATGAAGCCACACTCAGGTTGGAGGAACAACACCTGATATTCCGTCTGGGTAGCCTCCAACCTGATGGCATGAACATTGATTTCTCTAACTTCTGTTAATGGCCCTCCTCCCCTTCTTACCCCATCCCTTATTTATTTATTTATTTGTTTATTTATCCTTCCCCCTTTTTTCCCTCTCTCTGCCCCTCTCACAATCACTCCTTGCCTGTTCTCAATCTCCCTCTGGTGCTCCCCTCCCCCTTTCTTTCTCCCTAGGCCTCCCGTCCCATGATCCTTTCCCTTCTCCAGCTCTGTATCCCTTTTACCAATCAACTTTCCAGCTCTTAGCTTCATCCCTCCCCCTCCTGTCTTCTCCTATCATTTCGGATTTCCTCCTCCCCCTCCCATTTTCAAATCTCTTACTATCTTTTCTTTCAGTTAGTCCTGACGAAGGGTCTCAGCCTGAAACGTCAACTGTACTATTTCCTATAGATGCTGCCTGACCAGCTACATTTCGTGTGTGTTGCATATATATCTGTTGTAAGCTTCCAATGACCAAATGAATTGATATTATGTTGAATATCTAATATTGATTCAATATATTGTTTGATATAGCATTAGTTAGCTATTGTTTCATGAGAGCCGAATTACTGCCTGCTCATACCAATGCTTTTCAGCATGTTGGCCATGCTAGCAAGGCAGCCCAACCCAAAGTGACTTTGCAATGATAGTGACTATCCATCATCTTGAACCACTGCAGTACATTTTGTTGATGGGGCACATTGCAACCAGTAGTGGAGGGAACAAGTCTGTAGAGTGATGGATAGCGTCAATCAAGGAGGTTGCTTTGTCCTGCAAAGTGTTATATCAAATGTTATATGAGTTGTACATATTAAAGCAAAGGAAGAATAGTCTATCATCCTGAGATGTGCCTAATTAGTAGTGGAAAGGCTTCAGGATATTAGAAAGTGCATCACTTGTTGCATAATATTTATTGTCTAATATTAAGTTTCTGATCAGTAAAGACAGCCAATCAATGCTTTGATCTGGATTTAAGTGGCCTTGACGATATCCAAACTGGGCAGAGTTGGTAAGCAGATTATTGGAGAGCATATGTCCTTGAGTATACGCAGACATCCCACCTCCCCTGGAAGTTCTAGAAGTCTCCTGCATATTGATAGCGGCTCCCTGATGCCCACAAATTGTATACAATATCCTGGAAATCGATCTTTTTGAGAGGGAGAGGAAGAGGGAGCATCCTGATTGGTCTCTCTTTGTGCTAAGTAGACCTATCAGTTTTCTCTGTGGGCGGGTTTTACAGTCGACCTCAAAATAATGACAGTGTTGCTCGCTGAACTGTTTGTAACGGTGACTTTTCTATTGCCCATGGTGGGTTAAAATGTAAAAGACATGTTGAGGTGAGTTTTAACAGGTGACATTCGTTCATTAGCACAGCTAACGATATTTAAACTAGCTGGCTAGCTGCTAAGGAGCTACTCTATAGATGTCCTACGTAATGAGGCCAAACTCCCTGTAGACTTGCTTAAAGTTGTAATAGAATAAAAAAAGACTCCATAATATAAATTAATATCAGTACATATTTCAATGTCACATTTTTGCATACACCCAACTTGGTTTACAGATTAGACAAAATCACTAAACAAAGTATTACATACACCCTTGGAGGTTGACCGGGGGTAGGTGTGGTGGTGCTACCTCCCTGAAATGTTTTCGCAGGGTGGGATGTCTGGTATACGAGGGGTGATTGATAAGTTCATGGCCTAAGGTAGAAGGAGTCAATTTTAGAAAACCTAGCACATTTACTTTTCAAATAGACCCCTCCTACATTTACACACTTAGTCCAACAGTCATGGAGCATACGGATCTTGGACCTCCAGAAGTGGTCCACAGCAGGGACCATAGTACATCATAAACTGATGTACTATTAAGACAGGATGCATTTTAGTATTTGAAACAATAAATGTTTTTGCTAATTGTGGAAGAAATTCTATAGTGCATAACAAATTGATTACTGAATTGAATGGACTTGTGTGAGTTTGATTGGGGGCTTGGGCTATTATTATTCCAATATAACAGACAAAGCATCCTGCATTTTTGAATTGTGTATCTCAGAGCTTGTGTACAAAATGATCGATGTGCCCCATGAATTTGTTCCTGTAGCCACAGAGGGAGCTCTGAAAAAGAAATTCCTAAAAAGAGTTGTCATTTAAACTAGTTCCTTTGGATCCTTGTCTGGTGGAGAGTGTAGTAATGGGTGTTTGTGTCATTGTCATAGAATATGGACACCCAGCTTATGGGTTGCAGTGCTTGGGACACTACCTCCTGAGAGAAAGAAGGACTAATGTAGATAAATGAAGTTCATTCCTCACTCTCAGATTTCTGGCACAGGACCTGGTAGGTATAGGCCCTTTAACTAGTGTAGTAGCAGTCCTTCACCACCATGATACAGCCTGATCTCGCAGTTCATGTCAGCATAATAAAAAAAGACCATATTCCTGCATGATGAAAATTATTCCTGTTGATGTCACTGTGTCCATCTTACAGTTTCTAAGCATAGAATCACTGTAGGATGGTGATTAGCACAATGCTTTACAGATGATCTGGGTTCAATTCCTACCACTACCTTTAAAGTGTATTTATGTACTCCCCGTGACCATGTGGGTTTCCTCCTTGTGCTCTGGTTCCCTCCCACAGTTCAAAGACATACCGGTTAATAGGTTAACCAGCATTGTAAATTGTCCAGTGATTAGGCTAAGAGTAAATCTGGGCAGCGTGAATTGAAGGGTCTATTGCATGTCTTATCTCTATAAATAAATAATACACGCTGTTTCAATTTTTGAAAATATAAGTTTTTGATAAAGTTCCACCAGAGAGTAGTTCAAAATGTCATGTTACACAGTGGAATTTCTAAACTGCAGTGCTTACAGCTTTAGTTTTATTATTCATTTGCTATCATGTTCATAAGATTTTCCAAATTACCTGTAAAGCAAGGTGTCATAATTGCTTTCGTGATTTCCCATTATGTAATGATCTCTCGGATCTTCAGCAGTCATGGACCAGATTATGAAACTTATTCACGCTGAAAGATTAATTTCCGTGCAAGGTACTCTGACCAGCTGTTTATTACCACAACCAAATAGTTCAAACAGAAAGAATGAGAGAAGCTTCAATAAAACAGATTGTTCCACTGTGATCATTAGTGCAAGATCAGTCTTGTGTTACATCCTCTTAACGCTTTCACAACTGAAACTGAAATGTTGTTCCAGCAAGTACTTTGCAAACTTTTATCAAATATGCTCTTTTTTTTCCAATTCTGCAGACATTGTTTTCCTTTATAAGAACAGCATTTGTGTGAATATTTAAACTACGGTAATCTGTAATAGCATAAGCATTTTCTTCATTTTATAGAGTTTATTTTGTAGCATTTATAATGTCTATTAGTGTTTAGAATACTGCTTATTATTAACACTGGAAAAACTTAAAAGTTTGCAAAAAATGTAAATGTTATTCATAAGTTGTAATTCATGTGTTTGGGTGCTAACAAATTTTACATTATATTAAATAAAATTGTAAGGAATATTCTAAGCACTGTTGGGAATTGTAAATGCTATTTAAGATGACAAAAATGTTAATATCACAGATTGAGACTTTTGAATGTCATTGAGTTCACATTATAGCACTGTGCCACTTCTACTTAAATAAAGTGGGTAGTGAGCAGATTTCTTCGATGGGTGAGCTAAGATGAGTCCATAATTGATATAATTATGTCGTGAGCTACTCACACCAATATTTCAAAATAGAGGATATTTCATTTTAAAAGCAAACCCCATGTGGATGTTGACATGTGCACAATATCACGGTGGTCAGACAGTTGAATCACAATGAAAAATTCTCCAAAAATGGCCAGAGAACCTTGGCTGATATATTTGGGAGCAGCTCTACTTGTTCCTTGTCTTTATGTTCTATTAAAGATGACTTATAAAACCGCTACTCTCTTAGTTGATTAATTACCGTGCTCTATACATTTATCCACTTTAGTTACCTTAAGAAAATAAAGAAAAAATGATTTGCTGTCTATGACACCTACTTCAAAAATGTTAATACATGGAGGATCGCTTCAATCTATTTTTATGTAAATCCAGTTGAAACGAACACCAAACTAATTTTGTTGTTAGCTTATTCTGATATCTTAGCCAATTAACACATAATCTCCTGATTAAATATTGTAATCTGCTTTGTTGAAGTGATAATTCAAAATGAATAATTGTAATGTTAGCCCCTTTATGTAAACTTGACCTCATACATTGAGGGCTGACTATTGCTATTATTAAAATGAATTAATGACCTGAAAGCTGAAGTCAAACCACTACCATTCTGCCCACTTGAAGTTTACTGCAGCAGGTCCAGATCTGACCAGATAATCTATTAAGGGAAACAAGATTGTAGTTTATACTTTGACTGCATTTAAATTTAATGGCTGTGACATGAAGACCAAGTCAGATCCAACAAGTGAGCACTTTGCCAGCACTGCTTGTGTGCCAGAAGTTCAAATTGGGATTTGTTGATATCCGAACATCCGCCATTTTTAGTTGTTATCTCTTGCCTCCACTATGTTTATCTCCTTGTTGTACTTTTAAGTAGTTTTATGAATGGTGTACCATTTCCCATGACATTTGATGCATCCTCCATTCACCATCTTAAATAAAACAGCTTTTGTTGGTAGTAGATTCTTGTTACTACTTTAGTGAATAGCCTCAAATACATTAAACCTCTTTATTCCCTTGCCGTCTGCCCCCTTTAATCCATTTTCTCAGCACACCCCTTCTGTTCCATAGGATCATGCCCTCTTCTCAAACCCCAACCTTCCCACCTCATGTTCTGTCCTCATGCACTATCCTTCCAAATGTACCCACGCTGTCTCCCTGTCCATTCTACCTTCCTTCCCATACCTCCTTGAATGTGTTTCCCATCACCTCACCTTCATGGTCTCCACTCCTACACCACCAACCTATTTCCAACTCATCTCTTCTTGATCATGAGCTCCCTGTCCTGTTAGACGAGAGCATCAAAGCGGCAAATACTTGCAGGAAAAAGGGCAACTTTGTACCAATGGGATTTTGGATTCTCTAGCTGATATTTTGATCAGTTGTTTTTTATTCCTTTATTGCATATGGACATTGCAGGAGAACCCAGCATTTATTGCCCGTTTCTATCTACCTCTAAAGTGAGCATTTTGCTAAGGCATTCTCAAGGCCTATTAAGAGTCAACCAACAATGGACCAGAGTTACAAATAGGCCATCATGGATAACCATAGGAACAAAAAAAGCTCCCTAAAGAACATCCACAAGAAAATCTGCAGATACTGGAAACCTGAGCAACACATAGAAAATGCTGGAGGATCTCCACAGGCCAGGCATCATCTGTGGAAAAGAGTAAACAGTCAACAGTTTGGGCTGAGACCCTTCATGAGTCCTGATGAAGGGTCTCGGCCCAAAATGTCGATTGCGTACTCTTCCTTAGACGCTGCCTGGCCTGCAGAGTTCCTCCAGCATTTTGTGTGTGTTCCCTAAAGAACATCAGTGAGTAAGTTTTTATGAGTTTTTACTATTTTTGTTTATAAAGTTTTTTAAAACCAGATTTACTAAATTGGTAACATTAAATTCTTTAGTGTGATTTGAAATTGTCTTCAGATCACTAAGTTTCTAGATTTCTATTTTCTGGACAACTATACAATCAAATCCTACCAGAGTGATTGAGGACTTTAGTTATAATGTATTTCTAGAAAGTCAATGAAACTGAAAGAAAAATAATGAATTGCTTGACCCTCTAGTGATCAGATATAAAATTACAGTGCTTACAGAATTGCTAACAGCCTCTTATTTTACTCATCAGTTTTGATGAATTTATTAGTTAAAACAAACTCATTTGCACGGATCTTGGAGCAGAACTTGTTCACGCCTGATGTTTGTTTTGTTGCGTCTGAAGCTTAACTATTACATTGCTATTTTTGTCTCATTATTTTTTTTCATTTTATTTAGTGTGGTGTAACTGACAATTCACCGTCCATCTGTAACTGCCCTCAATAAGTTGGCATACAGAGGCTTCTGATGAAGGGATTCCCACTGCACTACTGGATAGAGAGTTCTACCATTTAAAACTACCAATAATTACTATTTATATCTAAATCCGGATGTTGTTTAAGAACACTCAGCTATGTGACAGATTGAGCAACCGTAGAGCTGGAAACCTGAAATTATCATTAAAAAAGGAAAAGGTTTTTGTGAATATTAAATTAAACTATAGGAAATTATTTACCTAGTAGCCTTTGGTGAGGCTGCTACCCAGTATTTTGAAGGCTTTGGAGAAGACCTGAAGCTCTCTGTTCACATGGCATACATTAGCTCAGACCCAATGAGCATAACCAATCACTAAAATAAGAGAATAGGAGGACAAGGCAGCATTTGGACTGAATGGAACAAGCCCTATGCAATTAATCCTTCTGATCTTTCCCCCACTAATGCGTTTCTAATGAAGCCTTTAGCTGGGGCCCCTTATAATCGCTACAAATCATTATTAAGTCACTAGCTCGTATCAAGCAGATTCCTAGGATTTCTGTAACTTTTCAAAATTCTTTCTCTAAGTATATGTATCACAGATATTTATTGTTCCCCTACACGGAAGTGAAAAGTAAGGCCAGTTAAATGAGCAGTTAAGAGTAAAATTGAAATATAAGCTAGACAGAACAAAAGGTTTCTTTCCTTAAAAGAAATTAGTGAACCATTAGGGTTTTAAATAAGGTACTCTTCACGTAACAAAACTGAAGAACAGATCCAGTGTGAAACTGTGGTACGGAATGATGAGGCCATTTATTTTAATAATGTTGTTGGATTCCCCAGGTGCAAGATATGATAAATAGATGGTGCATGTTTAGCATTCTAATTCAAGTTGTTTTGGTGTATTTGCTGGCAAAGCAGAGATAGCCAATAATTGTAGATGGGATAGGCAAATGGCCCCCATTATCTCTACATATTGTATAGCAAAGAAAGCCAATTTACTCATAAACCAGCTGGAACATAGAATTTAGAACAGCACTGCACGGTTTAGGCCCTTTGGCTCACGATGTTGTGATGACCTGCTATATCCACAGTTAATCTAACTCTTCCCTCCTACGTAGCACATAACTTTCATCCAACTAGATGCAGGATCATATTTCTAAAAAGCAATGAGTGAAGATGGTTGTATGTTCAATTCTGTTTTTATTCACGTAAGATCAATCTTAGTCACTTACTGTCGAGCAGCTTTCCAACCCCGATTGAAAGGTGAGTTACATAATGTTTCTCTAGAAATTTCCATGATATACTTAGTCCTCCGTATTTTGTAAATGAATAGCTTGTAGTGATCTTCCTGGAAGAGCAAATCCCTTCAAAGAGCTAAGAGAACCAAAATGGTTAACAGTGACACCCGTGAAGGATTTTTTGGCAGCATATTAATTTTGTAACAGCTACAAAAGATTATTTATTTTATTTATTTAGAGATACAACGTGGAACAGACCTTTCTGACCCAACGAGGTGCGCCATTCAGCAACCACCTATTTAACCCTGTCTTAATCACAGGTCAATTAATCTATTAACGGTATGTTTCTGGACTGTGGGAATAAACTGGATGTCACTGGAATTGACATCAGAACTCCAGCACTCCAAGCTGTAATAGAGTCGCACTAACTGAAACTCTACAGTCGCACCCCTTAATGCTGGAAATTAAACCAAAACTGTTGCAAATCGTTAATTCTAGCAGACTAGACATAATTAATGTCTCAAACTGATGATTTTTCATGAAAACTAGGAAAGGTTAGAAATCAAACATGCATTAAGGTATAGAGAACCAAGAGAACAGAATAAAAGATATGATTCTGATTGGTGGAAACCAAGTCAGATTCAATGACACAAATAATTCCAGAGCTTGGAGTTCAATGCTGGTGCTGTTCTGTAGGGAGTCTCTATATGTCCTCCCCGTGGAATGTGTGGAGCTTCCCTGGGTACTTCAGCTTCCTCCCACAGTCCAAAGACATACCAGGTAGGTTAGTTGGTTATTGTAAATTGTTCCGTGATTAGGTTAGGATTAATTGGGTGGTGGAGTTGCTGGGGCAGCATGGCTCAAAGGGGCTGAAAGACCTACTCTGCATTGTATTGCTAAGTTTAAAAAATAAAGTAAATAATGGTAGTGTAAGCTGAGAGAGAATGAGAAGGCATCTTAATAACAATTCACCTGTCTTTAAGAGATGTAAATAGAAAAAAGCTTAATAAAACTAGGAAAGAAAAGAAAAAAATGTTGCAATCACGAGCTCCTAGAAATATGAAATAAAAGAGAATGGTGGAAATACATGTCATATATAACATAATTCATAACATGTAATGTTGAGACTACTTTTGTTTAACTGTGATTCCAAGAAAGAGTAAAGCAACAGAGAAATACCACTCGAGAGGATTTCCCTGCCAAAGCTGTAGCAGAACAGCAATTTTTGATTGCTTCCCCCATCTTCAAATGAATGACCAACTACTCAATCAATCAGTGACTTCACATTGGATTTCTTTGAACCTACAGAACAAATAAAATTAAGTGCACTCTATGTTGTATGCTGTTATCATTGAGTAATAGTAAAGTGCATTATCCTTCAATGCAGAGAATTCCCAGTGGCCTTGAACCATAGCATTAGTCCAAGATTAAGGGCAATAATTGATATTATTACATGATCAGTTGACATCAGTTTACTAAGCTTTGGTCAATTTCTGCCTCATGAGAATTTGCGTGTGTGATGCCCAAGACCTTTTACTGATATTCCTTCCAATAAGTGCTCAGTAATATTGGAAATAATTTTGTATAATGCTTTAAATGGGCAAGTCCGCAACAGATCCTGCTTCTCTTTGCATGCTGAATATTAATTCCTAAATTTCTAATCATGATATAAAAGTTGTAATCTATCAAGAGGATATGCATATTTATCAGCATGATAAACTAACAAGTAGAGTTCTAACAGGTAGAAGTGTGATGCCATTGAGAAGCATAAAGCTATGTAAGTGTGACTTAAGACTTTTAATTATCTCAATGGATATAAAACAGAAATACTTGATTCAGCTGTGGCAAGTTCTTTTAATCTGGGAACATTCAGGTAATTGTGGAATCAATTGCCACCTCAGGTATTATGTAACATATTAGTTCTCGTAATAACATAATTGATATAATTAAATGCAGATTTGTTTAAAGTTTTATAATTCTTGATTACGTATGTACTATACATCATGTATAAAATCTGTATGTGAAACATGCATTCCACTTAATTTGTTAAATGGTTTATCAAGCTTCTGTAATTTTTTTCCTGCTTTTAATTATTTTTCTCCCTTTTAATACATGCAATCACAGGGTACTCAGTTGATTTTTACTGCTGCAAAAGAACTGGGGCAGTTATCAAAGCTGAAGGTATCTGTATTCTATTGCACAGACAGTATGTGTATAGAAACTGCATGACTCTTAAAGTTTAATATATTTAATTTTTTTCATTTTATTTTTCTATTATCAAACAAAAAGACAGAATTTGGCTTTGGTTCATTCATAGAACAGTTATTTTGCTGTTTATACATGTGGCCTTTCCTGGTTTGTGATATCTCTTTGAAAATAAATGGATCATCAGAAGATATGAAACCAAGCCATAAAATTACTAGAGTCTTGTTGCAGGTTTCAATAGAGACAGCCTAAACTCTGACCTAGTGTGAAAATATACACTTGGATACATTTTATTTCTTCTGTACTTGGCTATATTCATTTAAACAGGACAATAAAGCACAAGTCTCCCTCTCTCTTAGATGGATAAAGAAGGATTAAATGCCTGTTTTGTGGTACCTTTAGAAAGAAATAAACTAAATAGGGAGAATGAGCATGAATGAAATTCCAGTTATTTTTGTACTTTTACTTTTAAGAATGCTTCCAAACACAATTTTGAAAGAGATTTCATCAATGGTAGTTTATTTTCTTTCCGTATTTTTATGCACTTAAGTAATTATGATTCTCTCTGTTCAAAAAGTGAATTATATTGCCATCTATTGTGCTTAGATTTCTATCACTGCAAGGTCTCCAGACAAAACACCTGAAGAAGCCTTTAGACTTCCAGTTAGCTACAAACCAAACTAGTTACCAATCAAATAAAATCAAAATTTGGTTGCTTTGGGTGGTCACAAACAGGAGAGCAAAATAATTCCTGTGTACCTATGGTACAATAATCATGATGCTTATATTTATAATGTTTGGATATTTTTTAAGGATCACATGGTTCGTGAAGAAGCTAGAAGCCTTACACCAAAGCAATGTGCTATAATGGATTTGGCCCTGGACACAATAAAGGTAAGAAATAGAATATCAGCCTAATCTTTGATGGTATCACAACAGAGATGAGAAAATTCTAAACACTCCAATCTTTTGTAAACAACTAATCCTTAAGATGAATATTTCTTGATGGTAGCCAATTATTTGGACGTGCAACACCAAACATTTGTTTTAAAACATTTTTGTGGATATGATAAATTTCGTCTGACTGTGGTTTTATGTTAATATTAAGAATTAGTATTTTCAAATTGATTGCATTTCAAAATACGGCAACTTTTAAGGAAAATATTCTTATTCACTACAATAGCAAACATTAATCATTCAATTTAAAAGCAAAATTACTTTTTGTCAAAACTAATCAGATTGATATTTAAATACATTTTTAAATCTTTACAAGTGGACCTTGTCAAATCAGTTAATAAGTTTCAAAGCACTTAAGATACTCATTTATATTATAAAAACATTATATATTATATTTTTAAAAAACAAGCTCTAAATTGCAACCTTAAGGGCATGACCAACTTTTGTTTCAATTAGAAGTATTTTATTCCCTCAAGTCTACTGAAATCTTTGTTGAAGCAGTGTGGAGGTTTCCCAGTATTTACTGCCTTTCCAAAGAACATCTCAGTTGTAACATGGCAGAACTGCCAGCATTCCAGTTTTACTTGCAGACTTTCCTATAAGTAGATGATTATTCACAGTGACTTCCCTAATTTTATAAGTTACTTTACAGTCTATAAATGACAGAGGCAATTTTATTTGAGAACAGTAAATTTCTCAGCCATGGAAGCTGTAGTTAGGTCTATCAAACAGAGTAATTGCTGAAAGTTGTATTTCCATTTGGATATCTTTAAAAAATGAATTGTAGAAGATAGCTTATTTCTAGTTTGAGAAACTGCTTTTGATGGGAAGCGAACCAATTGTATGGAAGTTATCATAATAAATAAGTAATGGTAATTATTATGTTTTGTGAATAACAGAGGGATGTTAAATCAATGTACTTATCTGTTATTACCAGTGTTATATTCTTAGATCATGGGATTAAGTACAAACAAAATACTTTATGACTGTAATTAAATCTTAAAGATTAAGCCCAGATGTGATTCTTCATGTGTTGACTTGGCATCTAGACTGGACACTGATGTGATTGTGAACCGGGTTTAAGCTGTAATTGTAAAATGCAGTGCCATTTGATTTAATTGGACTGCATGTTGTAAAAAGTTTGATTTTACAAATAAACAGCAAACACATGAAAAGTTTACTTTTTCAGTAATTTGGTGCAGGAGATTTGTGATAAAATTTCTGCAGCTACATTTGTTCCTGTTTGAAATATCTCAAATGAAAATTTTTGGGGTGAATGCAGAAAAGATTCAGATTATAAAATCATATGAAATGAACTGCTGTTTTGCAAATACAGGAGAGCACGGTAATATAGTATCGAGAAAAGAGATCAAAAATGATCATATTAAAATGGTTCAGAGGCTAGCTTCAAATCTAAACAAAAGAACTACTGATACTGCTCCATTTATTCTAAACTAGTGGTGAGATTGTGAGCCCTCACAGCCAATGATGTCAGGATGAGGATTCCCAAGTGGTTAACACAGATTACCCGCTCGTACAGTTTGTTCAGTGCATGCAATATAACTGGGCTTTATTCTAACTAATTAGCTACTGGACTTTTTAATAACATTGTATCTGCAATAATATTTTTTTAATTAATTCTTGGACATTCCATACTTAAAATGTACATGTTTACTTCCTGTCAACTTACAAGAATTAAACAAGCACAAATTGTTATTTGTTTTTTCACTGTCTGCCTTTAGACTCTTTTCCTATGCAGGCAAAACATTGATCATCAACTTATAAATCAATAGATTAAATATAGAAACAGTTGAATGTTAAATGAAATAACCATGGTTATTTCCTATTTCAATCTTATAAGCATGATTGAAAGAGGAACAAATTACAGAAGTAACTCATCTTTGAATGTCATTTATCTTATAATTTGTATTTAAGTAATTCAAAGATTCCAACTGAACTTTGATTAAAAAGCAATTCTTAAAAATAATCTGAATACCACACCATGTTTGTAAGTATGTTCATGATTCATGAACTGAAAATGCTTATAGTTTATACATTGACATTGCAGCAATACTTCCATGCTGGTGGAAATGGTTTGAAAAAGACTTTCCTGGAGAAGAGTCCAGACCTTCAGTCACTACGATATGCTCTCTCGCTCTACACTCAGACCACCGATACGCTTATCAAAACGTTTGTTCAATCTCAAACTGCTCAGGGTAAGTTTTTCAAACCAACCCTTCTGGGCTTTTACCTAAAACTGACTTCTACCTTTTGCAGTTCTGAGAAGATCGAACACCATCATTGTGACAGTCTTCATCTCCCATTAATTTTCAAAATACAATTAGTACTCCTCAGATAGAAAGGAAACTTTATCTAAATCTTCTTCTCCTGCCATGGAGTAACTATAAATTGAGAACAATGTTATAGTTATATAGAAAGTAAATCATATAGCTCATACATAATTGGCCTCCTCCTGTCTTTTCTCATCCACACCCTGTGATCTGCCTCAACCACCTGCTACAAGAGCAAATACCACATTTTCACTCCTGAGTAAAGCTGTTTCATGGATCAATTTTCTGAAGTCCATCTTATATTCATGATCTTCAGTTATGATTTCCCCATGTGGAAAAACACTCTCAGGAGAAATAGAGAAACCCTTATTAGATGGCTCTTTGTTTATCATTTTCTGATGAGTAAACCTTACCTTACAATACATATAAATACTTTTCAAATCCCTTCATTACCTTCTTACCCTTTTTATAATGTCATCAGAGCTATCGACAGTACTCCTTGTGAATTAATGAAGGTTTGACCTCTGTAATTTAAAAAAATAATTTTTCTTCTTTAATGTTGAATTCGGGCCCTAATAATAACTTTTGGATGGTAAGCTAGCGTAGCGTAGCTCTAAATTTGAAAAAGATCTTGTCCATTCGTGGACTAGTATCAACAGTTTGAGGAGACACTTTATTCGTAATATTGAATTCTTGATGTTGTTTTGAATAAAAAAGCAATTTGACATTAGCCTCACAATGAAGTAGAGTACAGTAATACTGTGCCAAGCCACTAGGTGGTGTATCAAAAAGGTGAATGAAAGATACCAGCGCTGCAGTAGATCTAGCAGAAGGAACACAATTTGCCTGCCTATCAGAAGGGCTTAATGAATCACTTAATGCATTAAAAGGGATATCCTTTTATTAAAATCTATTGATGAATAAAATCAACAAATAAAGAAATAATTGATTATCCTGTGAGAATGATCTGAATCAGGAACACCTGGACTTGTATATTTTGTATCAGAGCTTTCAAAAGTTATGAATTATTACCGGTAATAAGGTACATTGTGACCCTACTGAGAACTCATAAAAACATACATCAAGACACATCCATTGCTTCGGTTTTATACTACTGGGATATATAGGTCAACCATAACTTGGAAGAAGAGCCTTTTTCACCCCTCAGGAAGTTTTCGGAAGTTATGTAATTCAAGTGTATTCACTCCTTTCTCTATCATTTGGGCTGTATCTGTCATCTTGACCTGCATCTTTCCCCACAAAGCTACAAAGTGTATTAGATGTGTAAACGGGAATGCAGGAGTATTGAGCTGCCCATACTTCTCCACACACGAAGCAATTACCTACTTTTTGAGGAGAATCAAAAGCAAATGGTGCAGTGCCACACTTATGTTATTGATGATCCTGTTCTCTCTCTCTCTGTCCTGATCCCTGATTTTGTACCATTGAAATTCACGCTGATTTCAGCCCCTATTGGGCCACCACGCCATTACACTGTCCATAATAATCAGATATGAGACAACTCCAGAGGAAACCCGATTGCATTTTTTGTGCCAATTATGGCATCCTGGTGCCTTTCAGTTTATAATCCAGGCAATGAAAAGAAAATGTCACATGTTTTTGTCTTTCACATATCTTTTGAAGACCATACTTTTATTTTAAAACTGTTGCTATTTTCAGGAGCATTTTAATTTTGTATTTATCTCTACTCTTCCCCCAGAACTGCCAAAAATTCATATTTATTTTAAGTGTAATGTCTGATTAATTTTAAGCAAGAGTCATACTGTGATCTTTAATGAGGTATAGTTCCCATCCATTTATGATACCAACAGAATCCATGTGCAGGTTAAATTGGTTACTTGCTTTGAATTGGCACTAGATACTTATGCATAGGTCACCCTTGTACAGGTCATTCAAGTAACAGAAATTCACCCTTATAGAATTTGCAAGTCTCTATGAAAAAATTGGCATTCAGAGTAAAATTTACTTGTGTGAAAAAAATGTGAAAGAAGTATGTAAATGCAAAATTTAATTTTTTCAACTTACTTTTCATGATGTATGCACGGATGATGTGGCTTTGCATTATGGAAAATGACTGTATGGGCCTCTTTTGGGAATGCAAGTCTTCAGCAATACAGTAATTTCACGATTTATTTTTGTACAATGCAAGTTTGAAGCAACAAGTGACCTGCTTGCTTCTTGAGTTATTGTTCCTTTTTAATAGCTTTATGCTATAAACATTACTATAGCCACTACTATTGCCTTTTATACTGGTTCCTTGTACTTAGCAAGCTATTTCATCAGGGCAGTAATATGCATGTGGGAGAGGATGGGAAAATCTGCCTCATTCCCATGGTTTCTCATCTTCCACGCTGCTGAGAAAGTAAAAGCCATGATCGTATTGAATGGTGAAATGGGCACGATGGGCCAAATCGCCTAATCCCACCTGTTATTCTCGTGTTTCTTAATGTTCCTGGTCTTTATGATGTAACCTGTATTCTCATTTTCTTCTCCCTTTTGTCCTGCTTGCTGACTTTGATAACATGAATCAGTGCATGGTGGAAAGGGTATTAGGGTTACCGCTAATGAGGACGCTCTTCCTGACAAGGGTATGTCTGAGTCTAATGTTGCCCAGCCATGACAACATTAGCAAAACACAGGCTTGATAAACCAATACTTTCCCACTATAACAGGAATATCTTGGAAACCTTTGCTTTATTGTTGTCATTGTTAATGATTCTGATTATTTATGACATAGAAAAATGTTTCTTCACTGCAAAATATTTTTACTGATTGAGATGTCAAATCAAATATTACTGAAAATGCACAATGCCAAAGTTTACCTACATTGGAATGTTGAAAGTAGATAAATAAATGGGTGTGTTGTAATTCTGTTTTGCTTTCAGCAAACAGTTCGGGAGTTTGGGGTTCTTGTGTTAATACCTCTGTCTTTTAATTAAAGCAAACCATATATCTACGCTGCATTGACAACTGCATTGGTGCTGCTTCATGCACCCATGCTGAGCTCATCAATTGCATCAACTTTACCTCCAATTTCCACCCTACCTTTAATTCACTTGGTCCATTTCTGACATCTCTCTCCCCTTTCTCAATCTCTCTGTCTCCATCTCTTAATGTTTATCAATATCTTCTATAAACCCACTGATTCCCATAGCTATCTTGACTGTACTTCTTCCCATCCTGTCTCCAGTAAAAAATGCTGTTCTGTTTTCTCAGTTCTTTCACCTCTGCCAGATCTGCCCTCAGGATGAGGCTTTCCTTCCCAGGATATCAGAGATGTCCTCCGTTTTCAAAGAACGGGGTTTCCCTTCCTCCACTATTAATGCTGCCCTCATCCACATCTCCATTTCCCAGACATCTGTGCTCACCCAATCTACCCACCGCATTAACAGGGTTAGGGTTCCTCTTATCCTCACTTACCACCCTATAAGCCTCCCCATCTGACACCACCTTCTCCACAACTTCCACCATATTCAGTAGGATCCTACCACCAAATACCTCCCCTCCCCTCACTTTCCACTTTCTACAGGAATTGGCCCCTCCATGATTCTCTTGTCCATTCATTCCTCCCTACTAACCTCCCTCCTGATACATATCCCTGCAAGCGAAAGAAATGCTACACCTGCCCATTCACCTTCATTCAGAGTCTCAAATAGTCCTTCCAGATGAGGCAACACTTCACCTGCAAATCTGTTAAAGTCATCTACTATATCTAGTATGTCTGATGAAGCCTCCTCCACATTGTTGAGACCCAACATCTCTGTCAAGCATCTCTGATCCATCCACAAAAAAACAGTATTTCCCAGTGGCCAACCATTTTAATTTCTATCCCCATTCTTTTTCTGACCTGTTGGTCCATGGCCTCTTCTTCTGCCATGATGAGACCACTCTCAGGGTGGAGGAGCAACACCTCATATTCCATCTACGTAGCCTCCAACCTGATGGCATGAAAATTGATTTCTCCTTCCCGTCATTTTATCCCTCCTCTTTCCCTCTTCTTTTTCCTTACTCTGACCTCTTACCTCTTCTCTTCACCTGCCTGTCACTTCCCTCTGGTGGCCCTCCTCCTTCCATTTCTCCCATTGTCCACTCTCCTGCTCTCTCAGATTCCTTCTTCTCTAGCCCTTTGCCTTTTCCACCTATCACCTCCCAGCTTCTTACCCATCCCCTCTCCCCCACCAGCCTGGCTTCAATCTGTCACCTTCTAGTTTGTCCTCCTTCCTCTTCCCCACCTTTTTTGTTCTTGCATCTTCCCCCTTCCTTTCCAGTCTTGATAAAAGGTCTTGGCCCAGAACTTTGATTGTTTATTCCTCTCCATGGATGCAGCCTGAGTTCCTCCAGCATTTTGTGTGTGTTGCTCAATGATTGCAATGTCATAAACCAAAAGAATTGTTTTGTACAGAGTACTGTATACATAAGACAGTAGGTTTGTCAGCAGGATAGATAGTATACTGGAGAAACCAAACGCAGACTGGGTGACCAATTCACGGAACACACGTTCATAGTACACAGAGTCAGTCCTGAGCTTCCTCTTGCCTGCTCTCTTAAATGTACCATCCTGCTCAGTCTGACCTGTTGGTCTGTGGCTTCCTGCACCATTGTAATAAGGCTCATCGTAAACTCGAGGGACACCACCTCATCATCCATTTAGGTACATTGCATCCTTTGTGCTCTGTGTTGAATTCTACAACTACGTGTAACTTTGTTTCTCAGTCTGTATCAGTCATCCATTAATGATATTGGCTAGGCTTGTTTCATCTTTCTTTTTCCCTAATTTCCTCCTCTGGGAGTGGAGAACACACGAACCTGACCTGTCAGATCTGGAAATTTCCTGCTGTGCATTTCACAACTCCCATATCACCGCATCGTTTGTCTATGTTCTCACTCTCTATTTACTCCCATTCACTCATTGACCAGATAACCTTGTTTATAGTTTATTACCATAGTCATGTCAGTTTTACCTGATTAGACACCCCTTTCTCCCCATAGCTTAACAAGCTGTTTTTATTTCCTTCCCGGTTCTGACAAAGGGTTTTTTATATGAATTGTTCCTTCTTCTGTCAGATGCAGCCTGGCCTCTTGAGTATTTCCAGCATTTTCTGTTTTTATTATTGTACCAAAATATCAAGTCATAGTGACAGAATTTTAACTGTGCTGTATTTACCTACATTTGATACCATTATCAATCAGCCACAAATCTATCCAAGCACTAACATATAAAAAAACTATCAACAAAGCAAAACCACTGCAGATGTTAGAAATACAAAATAAAAACAGAATTGTTAGGATGACCCAGTAAGTCAGACAGCACTGTGAAGAGAGGAAAATAGAATGAATGTTTCTAGTTGTATTAGACTTAAAATTTCTTAAATTGTAGTAGGTCATCACTATAGAAGAACAATGAACTGAAAGGAAATATCTATTATATTTATTTAATATAGAAAAAAGCCACTTGGCTTGTTGAGCTTATGCCAGTTTCCTGAGTAATCCACTTAACCCCTTATAACTATAACCAGTTCTCTCATACCTATTAACAACCCGAGTGATATTATACTATTACTCACATGATTTATTAGCCCAAAGGTCGTGCTTTTTCAGTGATATGGTCCAATGGTGTATTTGTTTTATACTGCTGTTATGTTTTCCTTAAAGATTATTTGATTCTTTTCATAACAAGCTTAATATTCTTGTTCACTTTAAGTCATCCCTTATCTGAAACAGTAACCATGGTCTGACTACTTGATTTGTTCAGGTAGATGTTACGGATTTTTTAACATTATTGAGTATCACCTTCCAAAACTTAAGAATGGGCAAGTTCTTTATAAATCCATTTAATCAATTTAGAGGGTTTACTTACTTTAACTCTCTAAAATTCAGTGTAATGAATGCATCACAAAATACATTAAGACATCTTTCAAAATGGCCCATTACAGAGCAATCATCAAATCTTGTTTTTGTAATATTAGTAACACAAAATATTTTCATTTTAACATTATTGCTAGGATTTACTTTTCTTTTTTAAAGAAACCATTTAAAGAAGAAAAAAATGAAAAACCCTCTTCAAACAGTAACAGAGTAAATTGAAATCTATTTCGCTATTTTCCATTCATTCTGATATACCATAAACAAATTTAGTAACTTTAGTGACCTTAGTAAGATCATTCCAGCTCAAATCCAATCCTAAGAGGCACTTCATTAGTAAAATCTAATTGAACTAAACTGAAATGGCAGCTGAAAATTCAGGGCACATTAACTAGACTACACATTGGCTAAAGAGAGAGTAAAACAAAGTTAATTATTGGTGATTTGCATCAGAAAAGAAAAACAAAGTTTCAATTTAAAGAGTTTCAAGCAAATACAGCGGCAGAGGGAGGGAAGAAAACAGAAATGAAGGCTGACAAAAGAGAGATGAAATGATGAAAGAGGTGATATACGCACAAAGGGATGTAATTTCACAACTAGAAAAACAAATGATGAATTTAGAGGTGAAAAATAAAAGGCCCATAACCAATGATTTGATGCTATTTTCAAATCTACCAATGAACTTCATTGAGATAGTGTTACAGCCACAAGACAGCAGTCAGAGTGAGACTAGGGCAAAGTGCTGCCGTGACATTCAATTTCCCTTCTGAATGCCATGCTGACTTATTATTTTACCAACCTTTGGGAACTGACTTCTAACTATTTCCTTTCTACCCATGTGGATAAATTAAATGGAGAATTCATTTATTTAAATCTCCATTTGCCTTTCTGTTTTTCAAAGTAATCAACAGTTTATTCAATTTTTCATAAAACCCCAAATGCTGTCACTGTAGTGAATGTGTACTTTCTTCTAATCTCCATGATCTTATATTCTGTGCCTTAATTAATAATAAATGTCATTTTGTGTTCAACTACCTGAATTTATGTAAAGATGTGCACTCCAATATTCTTCTTGCACATTTCTGAGTACACAACCTTTGAATGTGCATTCCTTTATTTTGTTGCCATTGTTGACCTTTCTACTCTAGACTTTATTTTCTTTTATTGACACATTACTATTGTTTTCTATCTTTGTACTTCCCTTTCACTATTCAACACAATGACACACCTATCATTTCACTATTTTCACTCTATATCCACAGTCTTAATTCTTCCTGTAGTCTTGCCTGGAGTTTGTTCATCAAAACCGATTAATCAACCAGAAACCAAGTATGTCACCTTGGTGAATCATATCCTTTGCACTTCTCCTTTTAAATGAATGGACCAGTTATTTCTGCACCACTGCTAACTTAGCACAGATTCTCAATAGATTTTGTGACTGCAAGGAAACTGGAAAAGTTTTCACTTGTAGTTGGACACCATGTCAAGCCAAATACTGGAGTTCAGTCAGAGAATCCCTGATGATCAACTGTGCAGAAGCTCATGACTTTTGTATTTGTGTTGAATTGCTAATGCTAGTGTGGAAAAATTCAACCCAATAATTCTGCTTCTCTCACAAGTGTATTTTGTAGCATTTTCTGTTTCATGATGTTTCATATTCAAACTATTTTGACTTCATATACAAAACTAGAATGTTAATTATGTTCTAAGAAAGGCTTTACAAATATCTTCCAGTTTGCAACCCTGTTGTTATTCAACATTATGATAGCGAACATTTCACTGTACATTAAAATCTATAGCAAATACACACTTAATATGTAATAACAACAGGAAATTAATAGCGCAAGGGATTCTGCAGATGCTGGAAATCCAGAGTAACACACACTGGAGGAACTCAGCAGACAGGTATCACCTGTGGAAATGAACAAGCAGTCGAGGTTTTGGGGTCAGACCCTTCTTCATGATTGGAAATGACGGGGAATGCACCAGAATAAGAAGGTGGGGGAAGGGGAAGGAGGACGAGCTGGAAGGTGATAGGTGAAGCCAGGCGGGTGGGAAGGGTAAAGGGCTGGAGAAGAAGGAATCTGACAAGAGAGGAGAGTGAACCATGGAAGAAAGGGAAAAAGGAGGGGCACCATAGGGAGGTGATTGGCAGGTGAGGAGAAGGGGTAAGAGGCCAAAGGGATGAATATAAGAAGAGGGAAGAGGGAGGAAAAATAAATTGTCAGGTGGAAAAATCGAAGTTCATGCAATCAGGTTGGAGGCTACCTAGATGGAGTATGAGGTGTTGCTTCTCCACCCTGAGAGAGGCCATGTTGTGGCAGAAGAGGACCTATGTACTGACATGGTAGAACAAGAATGGGGATAGGAATTAAAATGATTGGCCAGCAAGAAATTCCGTTTTTGGTGGATGGAACGGAGGTGCTCGACAAAGTCCCCCAATTTATGTTAGGTCTCACCAATATTGAGGAGGTCACATTGGGAGAACTGGATATAATAGACAACCCCAACAGATTCATAGGTCAGATGTTGCCCCACCTGGAAGGAATGTTTGGGGCTGTGAATGGAGGTAAGCGGGGAGGTGTAGCATTTCTGTCGCTTGCAGGCTAGGTGCCAGGAGAGAGGTTAGTGGGGAGGGACAAATGGACAAGACAATCACAGTAAGAGCAATCCATATGGAAAGCAGAGAGTGGGAGAGGAAGATAAAGATGTGTTTGCTGGTAGGATCCTGTTGAAGATGATGAAAGTTTCAGAGAATGATGTGTTGGAAGAACGTGAAGGAGTTTTATATCATGTTTATATTGTTGTTGGGATCAATGACAACCAATATATTTATCCTATACAATGCAGTTGTAAAGTACAATATTTAAATGATACTCAGGGTTTAATTCTAAACAGGCCATAAGAGCTCATGGATCAAACATTTAAATGCCAAGTTAGAAAATCAGATCAAGGTAGTTGTGTGATCTGGGAGGTAGGGATTAACAACAGGGTAGGCAGCAAAATATCATGTAGGTTATATGTCATCCAGGGAGGTAATTGTTGTTGTTTCAAGAGAAGCATGGAACTCATATGTTCTCCCCATCAAACAGCAAACTATGAGGGGAAAAGGATTTGATGAGAAGTAATGTGAATATTAACAGCTTAATTTGCCATTGTGAAAATGGAATCCAGACCAAATATTTATCAGCTACTGCTATAATCCTGAATTTTTTTCAATAATTCCAATGAAGCAATAGTTTCATCTGATTTCTTTCCACCTGTCCACGAGGCAGGCTTTAATTCTTACTTTTGATCAGTATTGATGCATGACTAATATGGTCTTGTGCATGGATCATATCAAATATTTCAAGCATGAAAACCATATATTTTAATATCAAAGTTCTTTTCAGTGCATTGCACAATTGCCTTGAAGTGAATGTGGCACTGAAAAGTCTGCACTCATCGGTGATAATGTAACTTCGCAGTTTCATCTTTATGCTTTAATTATTAATCAGGCTCTGGTGTGGAAGAACCGGTGGGTGAAGTCTCCATACAGATAGATCTTTTCACCCATCCAGGAACAGGAGAACACAAAGTAACAGTAAAAGGTAAGATTAATACCATTAGGAGACATACAGAAAGGATGTTGAATCCTAATGAGAATATAGGCTCTAACTGGAATATTGTAACTCTTAATGTAGTTATCGATATGGTTTAGTTCACAGTACTTAAGCTAAACAAAACAAAAAAAACCTTTTATTTATATTCAAAATGGTATATCTTTAATTGTGTGTTCTCTAATCTTTCCTGTATTATTAAAATTCATTCCTGAGTATTTCTTGGTGCTTTTTAAAAATTCTTATCTTTTCAATATAATTCTTATTTATTTAATTTGTTATTTCTGATTTTCTTAACATTGATTGTTTTATCATTTCAACTTATGGGCTTAAATACTGGTAGATTCTCTGTGGTATTGTTCTTGATAAATAATGGAATTGGTACAAAATAGGAGGAAGCCCAATAATTCAGTAGTAAGTCACTGCAGAATAATTTATTGCTTTTTACCCAAAGCTCTACAGGTATTTATCCAACTCTCTTTAAAAATCACAACCAAATCTGCATACTTGCAGATTTTCAGACATTAAAATTCAGATCATCACTCCCCCATATTTATGGAAATTTATGCTCACACCAAACAGGATCTTTTGCAAGTATTTTAAATCTCTGTTCTCTAGTGCTTCAAGTTCAGGTGTATTGTTGCCAAAGGCATACATGCACCAGGTATAAATGCCATGAATTTTTACACTAGCAGCGGAGTACAAGATGAGGACAAACATGAGCTAATATCAATTTAAATTAACATAAATTATACATAACTGCAAAATAAACAAAATTCCTAGCCTTGCTGATGCTGAGCGCAAGGTTGACTTTCTGACACGCTCATGTAACTAATGTCATCCTTATCACTAGTAACAATACTTTTGTGCTACTAAACCTGTCATAGTTTTGAGCACCTCTATTAAATTTCTTCTTAAACTTCTCTTAAGACCTTCTTCAGTCAATAGTCTCTTTTAAAGGAAATCCCTCAAATATGGTACTATATATTATCTTTCATTATTAAAGTATGTAATACAGTGTATTAATTTGCTGTAAAATGGATAACTTTCATGTTGTTCTATCCCAAATCCTTTAACACTGATAGTGCCAGGTCAATTCCAGTCTAGTGTAACTTTTTTGTAAAGACTCTGTTAATTGCTAATGATGTTCAAAGTAGCACCTGTAGAATGTTATATCAGGTTGATGCAGCAGATTAATGTATGATAAAATATTTTGTAACTTAACATCTTAATTATAAGATTTGAAGTTTTAGACATAAGACTATAGATTTTGTTTTTAATTTTCCCTTTTCATTCCATCGGAATTGTCATTTAGTCTTTGTTTTATATCCTAAGCAAATACATTTAAACACCAGTAGGAGTATGTGTCTGGGTAATCATTCTTATGACCCAGGAGCATCTGTAGTAGGTTAGAGCTGCTCTTTTCAAGGATATAATCAGCAAAGAACTGATGTCATATGCATCATTTAGTTGGCTCTAATATACAAAGGTAGTTCATAGTGATGCCATTTTTAAATGACATTGTTGGGTGATTTTTTTTTGTGGGATTTCTCTAGATCTTATATGAAAAATATAGTAAATAATAGGGAAAAGTCATGCAATTTCAATTTCAAAACTTGAATTTTTTGGAAGGTGGAAATATAACTGCAAAAAGATTTCTTATGTCTATTAATTTTGTAATGGAAGCTCTTTTCAATAAATTTAACATATGGATGTGTATTAATACAAATCGTGTACAGTGGTTTCTGGTTAATTGGGACACATCAGGACACATACATTTTGGCCCAATTAAACGCCTGCTCCAATTTGTCAAAGTTCTATGGAAATGGTTAAAATGGTATAAAAAAAGACAAACTACTGTTTAACTGAGTAACAAATTATGTATTTAAATGAAATACAGACCAAAATAGAACACTACCATTACTACTTGTCCATCGTATCTGACGCTACGTGCCTCGTTATGCCCTTCACTCTCCACATAGATTTGCAGAACAGCCTTCCTGGCTGTTGGATCTGAGTTCTTATTCAACCGGTCCGCTGGAGCTGCCTTCGTATTCTAGCTCATGCATAAGATTTAGGAGCAGAACTAGACCATTTGACCATGAAGAATGCTCCACTATTTCATTGTGCTGATCCATTTTCCCATCAGCCTCAATCTCCTGCCTTCATCCAGTATCCCTAATTATTCAAGCATCTATCAACCTCTGCTTTAAGTTTACGTGAAGACTCGGCCTCCACAGCCACCTGTGGCAACAAACTCCAACGCTTCTCCATGCTCTGGCTAAAGAAATCCCTGCTCATCTCCATCTAAAAGGACACCCTTTTATTTTGAGGCTGTGTCCTCTGCTCTTAGACTCTCCCACCATAAGAAGCATCCACTCCACATCCACTCTATCAAGGCACTTCAACGTTTATTAGGGTTGCAATTAGGTCACCCCTCATTCTTCTGAATTCTAGTAAATATAGGTTCAGAGCCATCAGACACTCTCCATATGACAAGCCATTCAATCCTGGATTTTCGTGAACCTCTTTTGAACCCTCTCCTGTTTCAGCACATCCTTTCAAAGATAAGAGACCCAAATCTACTCACAATACTCCAACTGAGGCCTCACCAGTGCTTTATAAAGTCTCAACATTACATCTTTGCTTTTATATTCTAGTCCTCGTGAAATGAATTCTAACATTGCATTTGCCTTCCTCACCACAGACTCAACCTGCAAATTAACTTTTAGGGAATCCTGCACAAGGACTTCCAAGTCTCTATTGTATTTTTCTCCATTTAGAAAATAGATAACTCTTCCATTTCTTCTACCAAAATGCATGACCATACACTTCCCAAAACTGTATTCCATCTGTCATTTTTTTGCCCATTCTCCTAATCTGTTTAAGTCCTTCTGTAGCCTCTCTACTTCCTCAAAATTACTTGCCCCTCCACCTATCTTTGTTTCATCTTCAAACTTTGCAACTAAGCCATCAATTCTGGCATCCAAGTTATTGATATATAACATAAAAAGAAGTGGTCCCAATACACACCCCTGTGGAAAATCCAAGTCACAGGCAGCCAGCCAGAAAAGGCTCCCTTTATTTCTACTCTTTGCCTCACTCCAATCAGCTAACACTTTGTCCATGCTAGTATCTTTCCTGTAATACTATGGGCTCTTAACTTGTTAAGCAGCCTCGTGTGTGGCACGTTGTCAAAGCCCTTCTGAAAATCCAAGTACAGAACGTCAACCAATTCTCTATTGTCTGTCCTACTTGATATTTCTTCAAAGAATTCCAACAGATTTATCAGGCAAGAATTTCCCTTGAGGAAACTATACTGACTATGGCCTATTTCATCACGTGCCTCCATGCACCCCAAAACCACATCTTTAACAATTGACTCTGACGTCTTCCTAACCACTGAGGTCAGACCAACTGGCCTATAATTTCCTATCTTTGGCCTCTCTCCCTTAAAGAGTGGAGGGATATTCACAATTTTCCAGTCTTCTGGAACCATTCCAGAATTCTTGAAAGATCATTATTAATGCCTCCATAATCTCTTCAGCCACTTCTTACAGAACCCTGGATGTATACCATCTGGTCCAGTTGACTTATCTACCTTTAGATCCTTCAGCTTCCTAAGAGCCTTCTCCTTAGTATCTTCACACAAAGCTGACCCCTGACACACTGGAACTTCCACCATACTGCTAGTCTCACTACACATTGCATTCATTTGTAAGTCATCGACCTCATCCTCAGCACTGTCACTCTGGTTCCCATTCTCCTGCCAAATTAGTTTAAACCCTCCCACAAGGATATTGGTCTTCCTCAGATTCAGGTGTAACCTGTCCCTTTAGTACAGGTCTTACCTTCTCCAGAAGAGATCCCAATAATCCATACATATGAACCATGCCTCCTACACCAGTTCCTCAGCCACTCATTCACCTGCCAAATCATCCTATTCTTACTCTCGCTGGTGCGTGATACAGGCGGCAATCCAGAGATTACTCCACTAGAGGTCCTGTTTTTCAGCTTTCTACCTCGCTCCCTAAAATCTCTCTTCTGGACCTCCTCACCTTGTCTATGTATATCATTGGTGCCAATATGCGCCAAGACTTCTGGCTGCTCACTTTCGCCCTTGACAATGTCCCTATCTCACTGGTGTATGAGACTCACCAGCCACTTGATATCTTCAAATTCTACATTGTTCCTAACTAAATCACTTTTTTTCATTCCTGTCTGTTTTTGGCAATTCCAAATCTCAATGCTTGAAACCGGAGTGAGCAAAACAATTCTGAATTGTCTTACTGTTTATTTTTCACCAACCATCAGTGACAAAAATCACTGCTTTTTGAACACTAACACACGTGCGCAACTGACGTTAGTAAGAAAATGTTCGGCAAAGTCTCCTGTCCCAAGTAAGCAGTACATTCTTCCAAATAAATGAAGGGAATAATGGATATTTTCTCGATTTGTTTTTGTTCTTGAATAGTTGTCCCTAGTAAGTGGATGCCCCAATTAACCAATAGCCAAATTGACTAGAATCCACTGTATTTAGTTTTCTATTATGTTGGCCAATTTCAGTTTTGTAATACTTCATGAACCTAAACTGAAGTCTAAGACTAAAGCAAGGAATTACTTTCAAACTATATTCATTAAAACTAAAGGCTAACGGAGTGGTGGTATAGGGAACGAATTAAATTTAATGTGTGATAGAACGCACCATTCAATCACTTCACCATTTAATGATTCAATTGCATCTAATATATAACTATATTGATTGCAATTAGTTCAAACAATGCACCCTTGAACTGCCCTGTAGTTCAAGTGCCACAACATCTAAAGTTAATTACCCGTACTCCGATATTATCAATTCTAGATGAACCCAGTTTAGAAATGATGCTCAAACTGAGTCCTGATCTTCAGTAGCAGTCTGGAGACACTGCTATCAATCATCCCAGGAGGCACTGTTTTATATGGATACTTTTGGATATCTCTTAGATATTGCCTGGTGGCTCCTTACCACCGATTGCATGGCTATAATTCAGAATCAGAATCAGGTTTATTATGACTGGCATGTGGTGTGAGATTTGTTAACTTACCAGCAGTTCAATGCAATACATAATATAGAAGAAAAAAAATTAATAATAAATAAGTAAATCTTATTCAGTATACTTTATATTGTATATGTATATTGAATAGATTAAAAATCGTGCAAAAGACAGAAATACTATATATTTTTTAAAAGTAAGGTAGTGTCCAAGAGTTCAATGTCCATTTAGGAATCGGATGGCAGAGGGGAAGAAGCTGTTCCTGAATCGCTGAGTGTGTGCCTTCAGGCTTCTGTATCTCCTGCCAGATCGTAACAGTGAGAAAAGGGCAAAGATGCTGGAGATCCTTAATAAATGGACGCTGTCTTTCTGAGACACTGCTTCTTGAAAATGTCCTGTGTACTTTGTAGGCCAGTACCCAAGATGGAGCTGACTAAATTTACAACCCTCTGCAACTTCTTTCGGTCCTGTGCAGTAGCCCACCCCCATACCAGACAGTGATGCAGCCTGTCAGAATGCTCTCCATGGTACATCTATAGAGGTTTTTGATTGTTTTTATTGACATGCCAAATCTCTTCAAGCTCCTAATGAAGTATAGTCGTTGTGCCTTCTTTATAACTGCATCGATATGTTAGGACCAGGTTAGGTCCACAGTGATCTTGACACCCAGGAAATTGAAACTGCTCACTCTTTCTACTTCTGATCCCTCTGAGGATTGGTACGTGTTCCTTCATCGTACCCTTCCTGAAGTCCACAGTCAGCTCTTTCATCTTACTGACATTGAGTGCAAGGTTGTTTCCTTCTTTATAGCTGCATCTATATGTTGGGACCAGGTTAGATCCTCAGAGATCTTGACAGATTTTCCAACTCAACTTATTTTCAAGATATGTACTTGTTTGTTTAATTTCTTCAGATTCCTGCTGATACTACTCCATAATTATCTTACCACTTTAACCACCTATGTTTATCAAGGTGTCTGCTTGCATCTATGCACAGGATATATCTGTTTATTCTGTGACTAGGTTCTGTTTACAGAGCTGTCAGGACGGTTCGACTTTCTCACATTCTCATCACATGCCCAGGTGTCAATCCCATGACCATATTTCACTTCTTGCTTCCTTTGTTCGGCTAGGTCCCGTCACAACATTTAAAAAGTGCTTACGTGACCATTTAAAAATCATGAAGTAAAAGGCTACTGGCTGAAACCAGTAAATTGGCTCAGAAGATAGAAGATCTTATTTCTGTGCTTTTAACAGTCTTAAGAACTTTAAAGTGATTTTTCTATATTGTGGTTAAATGAAAATGCAAATATAAAATTGTGTGATTTATTTTTATGTGAGGATAATTTTTTATCCTATCGTGGACAAAAATGAAGGAATTAGGTGTATATTTTGGTTTTAAGTCAGTTAGTGGCAAATATTCTTTGCAAAGAGATTCATTTGGGATTTAATTTGAAATTTGCTGAAACAATTAAATCATTATAATGTGATTTATTTTTACAGTGGTAGCTGCTAATGATCTGAAATGGCAAACAAATGGCA
Organism: Hemitrygon akajei; assembly: GCF_048418815.1. Lineage (NCBI taxonomy): Eukaryota > Metazoa > Chordata > Chondrichthyes > Myliobatiformes > Dasyatidae > Hemitrygon > Hemitrygon akajei. Next base: position 32,697,313 of record NC_133136.1, read on the forward strand.
TGTTTCGACCATTTGTTGAGGTCACAATGATTGGTCCACACCTTAGTGACAAGAAAAGAAAATTTACTACAAAATCAAAAAGCAACAACTGGGCTCCAAAATACAATGAAACTTTTCACTTGTGAGTAAATGATTGTTTTAGATAAAACAATTTTTATGTTAGCTTTAATGAAATGTAAATAATTAGATACAAATTGGGAAATGTACATAATATGGGTGAAAATAACAGATATTTTTCTAAAGAAGCTTTGGTGTGAAGTGTACATTGAAAGAAGGATTAGCACCGGTGTTTACTTGGTGCTGCCTTCTGGTGTTTACTTGGTGGAAGAACAAGTGGAACCAGAACAATATCCCTTAAATCAACAAGATGAGGCCACACGCAGGTCAATGGAGCAATACTTTATCTCCCGCCCAGATAGCCTCCTACCTGCCGGCATGAACATTCAACTCACAGACCTCTGTTGATACCCCCCCCCCCCCCCCACCCCTTACCCCATCCCTATCTATAATTTTAGTCTGGTTCTCTTTCTCTCTCTTTTTCCCCCCTCACTATAATCTCCCCCCAGCCCTACCTTTCTTTCTCTTTTATTTCCCATAATTCTCCACCTTCTCCCTAGCCCATTTCCCTCCAGCCTATCACTTCCCAGCTCTCTACTTCATCCTTCCCCCCACTTCTTATCCTCCCTCGATCATCCCATGTTAGTTCACTCCTGATGAAGGGTTTCGGCCCGAAACGTCATCACTACCTCCTCCCATAGATGCTGTTTGGCCTGCTGAGTTCTGCCAGCATTTTGTGTTTTTATTTATTTCCAGCATCTGCAGATTCACTCATGTTCCCTTAAATCAACAGTCATGTTAATCAAGAACTTGGGTTATAGTTTTTTTTCTCTCTCTTTATGACTTTATGTTTTTCCAAAAATGTAACCATATGTGCTCTTTTGTGCTATGTGCTGTGGGTAATGCGTGTTGCATCTTGGCCTGGATGAACTGTTTTATTTGGCTATATTCATGTACGACTGAGTGATAATTCAGCTTGGACTTGAACTTGATCATCAGGATATGCATGTTCTTCACAAGTCCACATGGGTGTCCTTCAATACTCTGACTTCTTTCCATGTCCCAAAGACAACCTGCTTCTGCAGCAGCAGACTGCGCAACAGAAGAAAGCTTTTTGGGTGATAATAGTCTCAACTACCATTAATCACGTTAATTAGTCATGCCCTGTTCTTGGATATCCCTGCAGTATCAGGGGCCAGTTTTCACCCACGTATTGGGACAGAGGTCTGAATGCACTATGCATATTGTCTTTTGGGGGGAAAAGCATGTTGTCTCAAAGCAAATGTTCAAAGTGACTCCAGAATCATAGCACATGGCTTCATTAATCAGCCTGTTCCACGTTATTGATGTGACACAAGTGAAACCAGATGAACCATATCAAATTGGCACCAGAATCAGACAAAATAGGCGTATGTCATGCACTTACCTCTGCAACATTCTCATGATTTCTGAATTCAGAGTAATCATTGCTGCCATGCCATATAATTTACCTCAACTGGACAATCAATTCTGATTAATTGTATAGTTCTGATGAACATGCCAGACTTAAACCGGAGACTCAAATATTAATGCTAAAGGTTAGAGATAATTGCATACGGAGCAGTGGAAGGTTTGAATGATGAACAAATTAACGGTGATGGGTGAAGGCTCCAGGAACAGTTTCTTCCTCAATGATGGCAGCGCGCAGTATATGAGTGCAAAAGACATATGATATGAAAAATGGTGCACAAACACTTATGGCTTAATTTTGCATAGTTTGACCGTGCAAGATGCCACTCTGGCTGAGACCTCTTTGATGGTGACCACCTACTCTGTCAGTGGCTAGGACATAAGAACTCGTTTTTGTACTGAGGCCCATCTGAACTTGTAAAGTGGGAATTCTTGTCCCCTATGTTGTCTTCTCTGCACCCTTCACCCCTTTCTACTGTCCCAGCAGCACTAGCAATGGTTCAATTTAATATCAGAGAATGTATACAGTACATTCTATCCCTTACGATTGACTGGAAAATACTGGAAATGGCAGAGTCTGAACACCTCAGTAATCTTTTGGTATCTTTGATGGATCCCCAGGAAATTTCACTGTTTAAGACATAGCAGAATTAAAATATGAAGTTTTTAATATATATATACTGATTGTCTTCAAATAAATCTGTTGCTTTAAAACAATCTGCATTAATAACATCACCTCAATTCAGTGAACTTTCTGAGTAAGATTTTTTTTAATTTTCTTTTTTCAGTATATTGGGTAATGAAGATGGTCCAGATTCATATGAACTTCAGGTCTGCGTAAAGGATTACTGCTTTGCAAGAGAAGATCATATTATTGGGATTGCTTTAATGCAACTACGAGATATTGTAGATAAAGGCAGCTGTGCTTGCTGGTGTCCACTAGGCCGCAGTATTCACATGGATGAGACAGGTTTAACTGTCCTTCGAATACTCTCACAAAGAACCAATGATGAAGTAGCAAAAGAATTTGTCAAACTGAAGTCAGAATCTCGGTCTGCTGAAGAAAACAGTTGAATCTTAGGGGGTTGCTTGTTCCAGTGGCTCGGGTCATTTTCGTTTCTAATTTATACCTCGTGCCAATATGTGCAAGTGTTCAACAATTCTCTTTTGTAAATGGGACCCTCTGCACTACTCTTGTCATTGTTAATAAGGCTGTGTTGTCTACCAATCAAAGTATAGATCTTTATGTGAATTTTATTTATTTACAATAATCAAAAGATTAAATTGTGTTTAGAAATAAAATGTTACTGCATAAAATAGGATGCTTACATTTATGTAAATAATTTTATGAACTGGACATGAGGCCGTGAGTCTCAGAATATTTTTTCACTTCAATTGAACACTGTGATACCATCATTTAGTGAGATGAACAACGGAGAGATACCAACAAAGATTCCACACTCATGCCTAGAGTCTCAGTTTTTCATCTCTCTCTCATAGGATTGCCAAAGGTTGTCTTTTAATTGTTGTAGATAAAATCATGCATTCCATTTAATAATACTAAGTGTTTAGAATCCAATGCTATGTCTGCTAATTTCTCGTGCAGGATTAATTTGTGCTTGGGGTCTTTTAACCACAGAGGTGTCAAACTTGAAATATAAAACTACTGCAATAAGTGGATGACACTATGGAAGAATGATTGGCCAAATATTTATTCAACTATTTTTTTCTGATTATGTTTCTAATAAATTGTGTGAAAATGAAGCCAAATCTGTTATCACTATTAGTTTTGGAATTTCTTAGCTATTTAAAGATTATGTCCTAAGATAGTTAACATCTTGAAAGTCCTTATTTTGAGCATTATTGTTATTTGCTGAATTTCTAAAGAGGTGCATGCAAAGCTATTCTTCTATGTTTAATGTTTCTTTTGGACATCATAACAAATTAATCTGTAATTCACATTCACATACTTGGTATTATTTCATTTTGGAAAAATCAAAATCCATTTTGAGGATTTTGATTTGAGGACTGCTCATCCATTATCAGATCCATGCAATGGATCTATACATTTCTGTAGGACCTCTGTCAATCTTACAGCAGACAACTGAAAAAGCCCTTACAGACATTCTGTCCTGTAGGTTATCTGCATTGGGAAACATTTATGGTATTTTTACATTGCCATGTAATGTGCCATTTCTATTAAAAAAAAGTATTGTAATTAATAAAGTCCCTATCTAGAAGTTCTTTAAGTTCTTTATTTTGTAAGTAATTATAACTCCTTTTTAAAAAAAGGACTTACATATTGTTCTAACTCTTTATAAATATTATAAAATTCATATCCTGAGGGAAAAAATCTTTGCCTACTGATTCTCAGAAAACAATTTTCTTGGGTTTTTTCGTTAAACTGTGCAATCAGAATGATAAATTTACATCGGCAAAATGCACTGCAAGTGTCAATTTCATGTCAAAAACATTGACACAAGGGCGAAACAAATGTGTGCACCTCATAAATGTGAACAAATATTAAACTTTTATAATAAACACTTGCATTTATCTAGTGCATCTAAAGTGCTAAAACAATACAATCTGAAGACATTTCACAAGTCCTATCAGGTAAAAACTAAGTTCCAGTTAGACAGATTTTTAAAAATATATATCTATCAGAGTGATCTAACTGTGAGGTATGAGATCCATGTGTTGACAAAGGTAACTTCTCTTGTGTTGAGCTGTATTGAAACCTGGGTATTAAAGTTGAACATGTAACATGTTTAAGTGATTACACACTGAATTTGGCATATTTGATAGAAATTGGTTAAGATTAAATAACGTCAACCTGATTCAGACCGAGAGTGATATTTTTCGAGGTGCAACTGTAGACAAGGCTCCACTTGAGCAATGTTTATCGACTGAGGTGTGTGGCCAATTTGCCCAGAAATTCTTTACCATTTTCTTTTTACACAATTGCTTCATGAAGGAGGATTTTCCTTAACTGCTGAGTGCACTGGCTAAGCCTTATGGGATTTTTTTCTTTGTAAGAAACACTATATCAAGGAAATTTCTGGGCTTTATTCACTTCCATTTATGTTAATAATTACTGCTTTTAAAAGTACCAAAGTATAACCATATAACAATCACAGCACGGAAACAGGCCATCTCGGCCCTCCTAGTCCTTGCCGAACTCTTAATCTCACCTAGTCCCACCTACCCGCACTCAGCCCATAACCCTCCACTCCTTTCCTGTCCATATACCTATCCAATTTTACCTTAAATGACACAACTGAACTGGCCTCTACTACTTCTACAGGAAGCTCATTCCACACAGCTATCACTCTCTGAGTAAAGAAATACCCCCTCGTGTTTCCCTTAAACTTTTGCCCCCTAACTCTCAAATCATGTCCTCTCGTTTGAATCTCCCCTACTCTCAATGGAAACAGCCTATTCACGTCAACTCTATCTATCCCTCTCAAAATTTTAAATACCTAGATCAAATCCCCCCTCAACCTTCTACGCTCCAATGAATAGAGACCTAACTTGTTCAACCTTTCTCTGTAACTTAAGTGCTGAAACCCAGGTAACATCCTAGTAAATCGTCTCTGCACTCTCTCTAATTTATTGATATCTTTCCTATAATTCGGTGACCAGAACTGTACACAATATTCCAAATTTGGCCTTACCAATGCCTTGTACAATTTTAACATTACATCCCAACTTCTGTACTCAATGCTCTGATTTATAAAGGCCAGTGTTCCAAAAGCCTTCTTCACCACCCTATCTATATGAGACTCCACCTTCAGGGAACTATGCACTGTTATTCCTAGATCTCTCTGTTCCACTGCATTCCTCAATGCCCTACCATTTACCCTGTATGTTCTATTTGGATTATTCCTGCCAAAATGTAGAACCTCACACTTCTCAGCATTAAACTCCATCTGCCAACGTTCAGCCCATTCTTCTAACCGGCATAAATCTCCCTGCAAGCTTTGAAAACCCACCTCAATATCCACAACACCTCCTACCTTAGTATCATCGGCATACTTACCAATCCAATTTACCACCCCATCATCCAGATCATTTATGTAATGATGAGTTTGAGATTTTTGGTTACTGCTTCACAGATTTTTTTTTTGTATATTTTCTCTTCAGATTTGTCTAAGCCTTAATTAGTTTGATTGCTGTTAAATAATTCCAGCCCCCTTTTTTTATTGTGACAAGGCCCTACCCTAACCCCTTCCTGGAAAAGTTACAGAATGCTCCATGGACATTCAATTCCAAGCCAAACTTGTGGAAAAGATTTGAGGTGAATGACAAAAATAGGAAGAAATAATTCTCAACTATAAATTGTGGGTAGTAGTAGTCCTTTGGGAGATTTCTTGTAGGAGCCCTGTGTTCAATGGATAAAATTATCCAAGTTTAAAAGTGAAGAACTTCCCTTGCAAAGAGTGATAGTTGCAGTATAATTATTTTTTATTATTTGACAGTTCCAGATGCCACGAAGGACAATGGGTCACCCAGTCATCTTTGCTTTCTTTTCCACCTCCAAAAAGGGAGCAGAATTTCTTGAGGAGAAGTTCACTGCCATTTGGCAAGATAGTGTTCCAAAAGACTGATTGGTCTATGACTGCTCATGGTTTTGATAAAGACCAATTAAAAGTGGAGTGTCAATATTGAAGGAAGTAGAGTGTAGACCAGAGAATATTTATAATCACAGAAGATCATAATATGAACACAACTAAGTCATCCATCTTCTTTCAGCCTAATTCAGCATTCATCAATATCTTAGCTAATATTTTACCTCAGCAAAATTTTACAATGCAATTGTCATAGCCCTCAATTCCCTTGGTATTTAGAAGTCTATCAGTCTGTGTTTTAAATAAACGCTATGGCACAGCGGTATGTTCTACTGCATCTCAGCTCGAGACCTGGGTTTGATCCAGATTATAATGCTGTCTATGTGGAGTTTTGTGACTGTGAGATTCCTCCAGTTGTTCAAGTTTCCTCTTGCATGCCAAAGACCTTCTGGTTTGTAGTTTAATTGGCTAAATTGCTGTTAAAGGAAGTATGTGGCTGGAAACTTGGGTGTTGGGGAGTGCAGGAGCAACAATGGGATTAGTGTAGGATTTAAAAAATGTTGAATAATAATTGATGCAAATGCAATGAACCAAAGAATCTGTTTCTGCACAGGCTGATTGTATTCAATGAGTTTCTACAGCTTTCTGGAGTGAAGAATTTGAAACATTCACCACCCTCATCTTACTCCTAAATAGTCTGTCCTTTATTATGAAACTGTGTCCCCCGATCCCAGACTCCTCAATCAGTGGAAACTTCCTGCATTTATAGCCTGTCAAACTTTTTAAGAATCTTGTAAGTTTTCAAATTGGGAGAATAAAACCCTAGTATAGTCACCCGCATATGGCAGAACAACCATCATTGCAATTGGTCTACGTGAATCTTCAAAGAATTCTATCCATGCCAAATACATTGTCTCAGGAGAAGAGGCCAAAACTAAGCACAGTATTCCAGATGGGTTCTTGCCAAAGCTTAAAGGACCATAATTTAGTAATCCTGTTATCAAATTGTTATGAAGGCTAACACATCATTTGCCCTTCTAACCATCTTTGGCATGTGTACTTTTGCCCTCAGTGAGTTATGTACAAGAACATTCAGGTTCCTGAACACTACCTAGCCTTTAACAAAAACCCTTCTTTTCTGTTATATTCTCCAAAGCAAATGCCCTTTATTGTACCGCTTTATATTTCAGCTGCCAGTCACGCTGCTTGTCCATATGTCCTTTAAACATCTTTCCTTTTTCACAGTCTAGTTCAGTTTAGTATCAGATAACACTTGGAAATACCCTCTGCAAAATAGTCTATGCAAATTGTGAATTAACAGGGCCTAGGCATTGATCTTTGTGGTGTTCCACTAGTCACAATCCGTTAATTTGAGAAGGATACATGATTTGCTTTCTGACCAAATATAATTCCCTATTTACAACAATATATTTCCACTGATTCCAAGTGCTCTATCCTTATTTCCTAACTTCATTAAAAGTTTTATGAACATCCAGAAACACATCCTCCACAGGTTCTCCCCTTATCTGTTGATACACTAAGAAATATGCAGTAACTAAATCAAAAACTATTTTCTTTTCATAAATCATCATTGACTCAGCTCAAGAACACCTTGTGCTTTTCCAGGTGTTCTGTTTTTACATCAATTCTTATAGATTTCATCATTTTCTTACCACTGACAATAAGGTAAGAGGCCGGTAGTTCTGTTTTCTCTCTTCTTCCTCAAATATGGAGTCACCTTTGTTATTCTCACGCTCTCCAATCCAGATACAAATCCAGAATCTACAGAATTAGATATGACAACCAGACCATCCACTATTTCTATAAACACCTCTCAAAATTTTGGGATGTAGACCCTCAGAACCTTGCCAACTTCTTTAATTCCATCTTTTGACTAATGCTGGTTTCCTTAAGATCATCTTATGGTCAAACAATTAAACAAAATGAATGTTCTGCACAATAATAATAACCATTTTTACCTGGAGTTACTTTGATCTGGACACATACCTAACATGAAAATTATCATGACTCTACCAGTCCTACAAACTTACACAAGCAACATTTCAAGTTCTTTGCACGTTTACAAAGGAAACACGTTCAAATCTGATTAAGTTGTATAAAACTATAAATCAAATAAGATTCCCATTGCAGACTGGTAATTAAGTTATATTCAAACATAAAAGTGTACGTAAATAGTTCCTGAGAACATGAAAGTTATTATGACATTGTGAATGGCTTTTTTATGGTCTTCAGACCTACTGTCTAGCTCAGAAGTTGCAAACAATTATGGCTATAAATCAAAAATAACGTTGGAAGGGTTTTGGCCTGAAACATTGACTGTTCATACATTTCCATAGATGTTGCCTGACCTGCTGAGTTCCTTCAGCATTTTGTGTGCGTTGCCTAAGAAAGAGGTAAGTTATTGTCAGAGAATGTGGGCATAGATTGATAGCAGAACTGGTACTTACACAGGCATGAGGTGCCACATAATGTTCTTTTATATTATAATTTCTCTGATTCTATAAAGGAACATTTGATTTGTTTTTACATAGCAAATTAAATTCACTAGCGCTGATGCAACAGGCAGACAGTAAGTGTAGATCTGTATTTCTATCTTGATTTATAATTAGTTGCTGTTAAGCACACATTAACAGCCAGTGAACTTTTCACTGATTCAGTTAGCTACATTTTCCTTATTCAAGGTGTATGCAGAATAAAGAAAAATCTTTATATGGCAAGCTGAGGTTTCCCAGGCTGGACCTCATTTATCATAACTGAAAGTAAAATATCTATGTGGATATCATCATAACTGACTGACACTGATTCAGTTTTTATGGCGATCAATTAGCTATATAATTTTTACCCTCCCATTGATAACAGGAACTACTTTGATATATTTGAACTGATAAATGATAACAACATGCATACTAAATTTTATAAATTCATCTTTAAATTACGATCAAAGGTCACAATTTGTGAAGTTGCTGGCTCTCAAATAGGGAATCAGCTCTGCCAATCAGTAGTATTTTTTCTTATTTTTGAATCTTTTGAGCTTAGGTGGAAGAATATACTCTACACAATCTTAATTTATTGGTTAATTCCTAAATAAAACTACAAAGGTCTATTTATAACAACATCTCAATGAATACAAAACAGAAATATTTGGTTAATGAGGCTCTGTTGTGATATTAATGTTCCTGGTACAAAGGTTTGTGCAGTGCTGCTTTAATCAATCAGTTGGAGGTACAGCTAAGTGTATGACTCACAGTGGCCTATTGTATAATAAACAAATTCAATTTATTGGGAAAGCCATCTGCGTTCAATAATAGAGGGAACGGCGGCAACTTGTTAGTCAAATCAAGTTTATTGCTGTGTGCACAGTTCAAAGTCGAAGGTGAGTTTGTTGTCTTGTGCACAAGTAAATGCATGCAAGTCAAGTCATGTCACTTTTTACTGACATTTCGACCATAACTGCTAGTACAGTACACAGTAAAAATGAGACAACATTTTTCAAGACCATGGTGCTACATGAAACAGTACAAAAACTACACTGAACAATGTAAAAACAACACAGAAAAAACTACGCTAGACTACAGACCTACCCAGGACTGCATAAAGTGCACAAAACAGTGCAGGCATTACAATAAATAATAAACAAGACAATAGGCATAGTAGAGGGCAGTAAGTTGGTGTCAGTCCAGTCTCTGGGTATTGAGGAGTCTGATGGCTTGGGGGGGGGGGGGGGGGGAAGAAACTGTTACATAGTCTGGTCGTGAGAGCCCAAATGCTTCGGTGCCTTTTCCCAGATGGCAGGAGGGAGAAGAGTTTGTATGACGGGTGCATGGGGTCCTTCACAATGCTCTTTGCTTTGTGGATGCAACGTGTAGTGTTAAAGTCTGTAATGGCGGGAAGAGAAACCCCGATGATCTTCTCAGCTGACCTCTCTATCTGCTGCAGGGTCTTGCAATCCAAGATGGTGCAATTTCCGAACCAGGCAGTGATGCAGCTGCTCAGGATGCTATCAATACAACCCCTGTAGAATGTAATGAGGATGGGAGGTGGGAGATGGATTTTCCTTAGCCTTCGCAGAAAATAGAGACACTGCTGAGCTTTCTTTGTTATGGAGCTGGTGTTGAGGGACCAGTGTTGCTTTCTCTGTGTTGTGTTTTTTTATTACGTAGTTCGGTCTCGTTTTTTGGACTGTGTCATGTAACACCATGGTCCTGAAAAATGTCTCATTTTTACTATGCACTGTACCAGCAGTTATGGTTGAAATGACAATAAAAGTTGACTTGACTTGAGGTGAGATTCTCCGTGAGGTGAACACCAAGAAATTTGGTGCTCTAGCGATCTCTACCAAGAAGCTGTCGATGTTCAGTGGGGAATAGTCGCTCCATGCCCTCCTGAAGTCAACAACCAATTCTTTTGTTCACTTTCAGAGACGGATTGTTGGCTCTGCACCAGTCCGTTAGCTGCTGCACCTCCTCTCTGTAAGTTGACTCGTCGTTCTTGCTGATGAGGCCCACCACGGTCGTGTCATCGGCGAACGATGATGTAATTAGAGCTGTGTGTCACAGCACAGTCATGGGCCAGCAGAGTGAACAGCAGTGGACTGAGCACACAGCCCTGGGGTCTCCCAGTCAGGAAGTCTAGGATCCAGTTGCGGAGGGAGGTGTTCAGGCCCAGTAGGCTCAGCTTTCCAATCAGTTTCTAAAGGATGATTGGGTTCAATGCTGAACTGAAGTCTATGAACAGCATTCGAACATACGTGTCTTTTTTGTCCAGGTGGGTTAGTGCCAGGTGGAGGGTGATGGCAATGGCGTCATCTGTTGAGCGGTTGGGACGGTACGCAAACTGCATGGGGTCCAGTGAGGGGAGCAGCAGGGTCTTGATATGCCTCATGACGAGCCTGTCGAAACACTTCATGATGATGGATGTGAGAGCAATGGGACGGTAGTCATTGAGGCAGGACACTGAAGACTTCTTCGGCACGGGGATGATGGTGGCGGCCTTGAAGCACGTTGGAACGATGGTGCTGCTCAGGGAGATGTTGAAAATGTTGCAGAGGTGCAAAGAAGAACTTACTTGGAGCAGAATCACAGGCACCTAGCATCAGATACAAAACATTCACAAGATAAGCAATGTTTGTATAACTATATATAAATTATACAAACACTTTTCAAGAAAATCACAACAAGGACAAGCAAAAATCTTTTGAAGTGCAAACTGGTCGAAGTGGTCCGTTTGCTATACTGAAATAGTGGCTTTTGCCTGGCTTGGTTTAGGAGCTGAATAGTTGAAGATGAGGAGCTGTTTTTGAAACTGGTTTTCTGTACCTCCTGCATGATGGTAGCTGAGACAAGATGTCATGGCTTAAATAGTGGCATCTTCAGTGGTACATGTTGAACTTCTTGTTACAGCTACTGATGGGGGGAGGGATGTGCCAGTGATGGATTCCTCTATTCTAGAAACATAGAAAGCCTACAGCCCTTTGGCCCACAATGCTGTGCCAAACATGTACTTACTTTAGAAATTACTAGGCTTACCCATAGCCCTCTATTTTTCTAAGCTCCATCTACCTATCCAGCAGTCTCTTAAAAGACCCTATCATATCCACCTCCATCACCATCACCGGCAGCCCATTCCACACACTCACTGCTCTCTGCATAAAAAAACTTACCTCTGACATCTCCTATGTACCTACTTCCAAGCACCTTAAAACTGTGCCCTTGCGTGCTAGCCATTTCAGCCCTGGAAAAAAGCCTCTGACTATCCACACGATCAATGCCTCTCATTATCTTGTACACCTCTATCAGGTCATCTCTCATCCTCTGTCGCCCCAAGGAGAAAGGCCAAATTCACTCAACCTGTTTTCATAAGGCATGCTCCCCAATCCAGGCAACATCCTTGTAAATCTCCTCTGCACCCTTTCCATGGCTTCCACATCCTTCCTGTAGTGAGGTGACCAGAACTGAGCACAGTACTCCAAGTGGGGTCTGATCAGGGTCCTATATAGCTGTAATATTACCTCTCGGCTCTTGAACTCAATCTCACGGTCGATGAAGGCCAATACACTGTATGACTTCTTATCTACACAGTCAACCTGCTCAGCAGCTTTGAGCGTCCTATGGACTCAGACCCCAAGATCCCTCTGATCCTCCACACTGCCAAGGGTCTTACCATTAATACTATATTCTGCCATCGTATTTGACCTACCAAAATGAACCACCTCACACTTATCTGGGTTGAACTCCATCTGTCACTTCTCAGCCCAGTTTTGCATCCTATCAATGTCCCACTGTAACCTCTGACAGCCCTCCACACTATCCACAACCTTTGTGTCATCAGCAAATTTACTAACCCATCCCTCCACTTTCTCATCCAGGTCATTTATAAAAATCACGAAGTGTAAGGGTCGCAGAACAGATCCCTGAGGCACATCCACTGGTCACCAACCTCCATGCAGAATATGACCCGTCTACAACTACTCTTTGCCTTCTGTGGGCAAGCCAGTTCTGGATCCACAATGCAATGTCCCCTTGGATCCCATGCGTCATTACTTTCTCAATAAGCCTTGCATGGGGTACCTTATCAAATGCCTTACTGAAATCCATATACACTGCATCTACTGCTCTGCAGTTTCTTACGTTCCCATGCATTTGTAATGTCATAGCAAACCATAATGCAAGTAGTCAGGGTACTTTCAACAGTATGTCTATAGAAGTTTGTTCGTGTTTGATGATGAGCCAAGCCTCTAACTCATAAGACTGCAAAAATACTAACATGATTTTCTTATGATTGCATCTAGGCCCGGGGCAGGTCATCCGATCTGTTAAAGTCCCAGAACTTAAGGCTGCTGACTCTCTCTAGAGACAATCCCTCAGTCTAGACTGGAGCATGCTTTCCCTCCTTCCCATTCCTGGAGTCAACAATCAGCTCTTTAGTTTTACTGACTTTAAGCAAGAAGTTGTCATCTTGAAAAAAAGTCAAACAGACGACCTATCTCACATTGGTAAGCTAACTCATCACCATGTGTCATTTGTCCAACAACCTGTACTGTCATCTGCAAATCTGAAGATGTGCTTAGTCACAGAGTTCTGTGCATATAGAGAGTAGGAAGGGGGCTCAGCATGCAATCTTGAAGTGAACTTGTGTTGATCATTGAGGACAAGATGCTATTACCAATCCTTACCGACAAAGGTCTGCCAAGGAGGAAATTGAATATTCAGTTGTAGATGGAGGTACAGAGGTCCAGAAGCTTGATGATGAGATTGAATGGGATAGTCGTGTTGAATGTCAAGCTGTGGTCAAATAACAGTACCCTGGCATATGAGTTCTTGTTGTCCAGATGGCCCAGAGTAAAGTGAAATGCCAGATAAATTGAATCTGCTGTTGTCCTGTTGTGGTGGTAGGCAAATTAGAGTGGATCCAGGTCATCTGAGGCAAGAGATGATTTGCACCATTACTAACATCAAAGCACTGCAGCATGGTTGATGTAAGTACTACCATGTAAGCAATAGCAGAACACCCCCATCCCCAAAGTGAACTCGATCTAGAGTCTATCAAAATCTATGGTCCATAACCCAACACATCGGTATTTCAGACAGGGCTCCCTCCCCCCAACTGCCGACTACATATTACAACCTTTGCTTGCAAAATGGTGCTGTGGCCTCTTCACAGGCTGGTGTTGCCAAAGCACTCACTCAGTGTTGCCTTCTTATTCCCTGTTCTCAAGGTCAAGATCATTTTGGCACAATAGTATTAATCATCAAGAAATGCAGAGTTTTCTTTGTGAACATTAGGCTGGGCTCAAGCATAAGAGGTTGAGTTTCATTGAACTTTTGCTTACCAATATGGCTTAACAATATTGGGATATAGGCAAAAGGTATTGCTTATTATCTATTGTCACTCGTCACTCTAATTTCTTCAAAAGTAAAAGTATTGAACTTGGATTCTGCTAAGATGTCAACATACACTTTCACCCTAAACTCTGTCAGTCAGCTTTGCTTTTCAACTTATTGAATACTCATGGGGGGTTACAGTGGTATTGTCCGTTTTTTAATGTGTGTCACGTTTATTTCTCTCAATGCTTGTCTACAAAACTAAATATCTCTTCATTTTGTTGCAGAACCTTGTGCTACAATCAATCTTCACCTCCTTCATCTAGTTTTGCTCAACGGGGTCATTCTGTTGTCCTCTACAAAGGGTGACCTTGCCTTCTAACCAGTACAGTACATCATAAACGCAAAAAAAATCCAAAGTGAAACACACAAAATGCAGGGGGGGAGCTCAGCAGGTCAGGCAGCATCTACGGAAAAGAGTAAACAGCTGACGTTTCGGGCTGAGACCCTTCATCGAGACAGAGAAGAAAGGGGGCAGATGTCTGAATAAAATGGGAAGGGGAGGGGAAAGAGGCTAGCTGGAAGGTGATAGATGAAGTCAGGTGGCAGGAAAGCTCAAGGGCTGGAGAAGAAAGAATCTGATAGGAGAGGAGAGTAGACAATAGGAGAAAGGGACCCGGGAGAGAAGTGAAAGCTCAGAGTGAGGAACAGAGGTGGGGGGGGGGGGAGGTGTATAGCAAATGCATCATGTTTGCTATTATTGTCTCAGAAGAGAATGTTCTGAATTTTAAATTGCTTTTCATCATTGAGTCTATCTAAATCTCCTATGATGTAAAAGCCTGTAGTTAAATCAATTTTAACATCAATTATTGGTTTAATTTTGAAATCGCTATATTTATCTTTGCGGTGATGTATATGGTGTTCAGACTACGTTGCTACATCACTGCTTGGCACCGTTTCAGTAGGAAAAGTGTGCAATTCTTGGCTGTGAAATTTTCAGAGGCAACATGGTCTTGCAAAAGCAAATCATATTGACCTGAAAAGACATGAACCTTACTTTGGGGTGCGCCGGATGCACAGCCAACGAAAGAGGCACATCTGAATCTGGAAATATAGAAATGTTGCGGAGGTTCTTGTATAGTGTGATTGCAAATTTGGATCTTTACACAGTGCACAAATAACACTAGTTACATTTCATCCTGGAATATTAACTGCCAGAAAGTGGGAATAAGTGCTGCAGGTCTTGCAATACAGTGCATTCCAGTTAATTGTGACACTTTGTGACCAGTATATTTTGGCCCAAATAAACGGTTGCCCCAATTAGCTAAGTTATCATGGAGATAGTTAAAAAGGTATAAAAAAATTATAATTTAACTGAATAACAAATTATGTATTTAAATAAAATACAGAACAAATTAGAACATTACCAATACAACTACAGTACTATAAAACTGTGTATTTGTTCCTCATAGTTTTCAACGGAGGAAGTCATCCAGTGTATGGGGTATCCCAGGGAGGGGGAGCGCCTCTGGTGAAGGGGCTTGTTGTGTGGCTCACCTGTGGCACCAAGTAGCCGTTTGCATGTGACAGCGACCATCGCTTCCACAGGCAGCTAAACCGGGTGAGGGTGGCTGGCAGGCCTCATACCCTGGTGAAATAGGTAATGCCCGCCCTCGCATGTGAAGTCTGCTCCAGTGGACAGGGCCGATGAGATCAACGGCCGTGAAGGCAGTTCTGCAGCACTTCGTGGGGAGTGAAGGGCACGATAAGGCACAAAAAAGTCATGGTTATCCACTACAGCCAAGGAAGACCCCAGCTTGTGATGACCCAAACTTCGCAGTTTGTGAGTGTGGAACAGTCCCCGTGCAATGGCTTTTCCACCTTTAAAACTCTCCTGCATAGGATTTTCTGTTATTGTTGGATACAATGCACATCCAACATGCTGCCGTGTTCTTTCGATTGACTGTAAATGAACAAAATCCGCCCAGACACCTAGTGCAGATAAAGTGTTGCCTTCATACAATGCTATTGATCACTGCATCCTCCAAATCTTTTATTTTCATTGTAACATTCAAGATGATTGTCAATATCTTCAAGTTCCTCGTAGTCCCTAACTTGATGAAGCAGTGAAATTGTTTAATTTTTAATCCCGGCTGTTTCTGGCAACTCCAAGCATGAATGCTTGAAACCACAGTGAGCAAAAGAATTCCAAATCATTTTATTGCTTATTTCTCACGGTACTAATTTACTATCAGTGATAAGAATCACTGCTTTTTGAATGCAAACACAAGCAACTGACACTGATGCTATTTAAAAACTTTGCTCAAGTCAGTGATTCCCAACAGGGGCGGTTACATGACCTAAGGGGGCGTTTGGAGAAAGAGGGGCATTCAAGATTCTTGGGGGGGAATAATTGCAGTAATTGGCACCCTAACTTGAGGCACGAGATCTGCCCAACCATGTCAACCCATTGCCATTGTCAACATCCGGTAGGCATTCCCAGTTTGTGTTAATATTTTATTAATTTAACCCCATCATCGATGGATAAATACATACAGTGGAAGGTGGTGAAGCCTTGAATTCTAATCTTGCTAAGAAACAGAAATTACAGAAAATCTGTCAGTACAATGTTACATACCTGGAGTGTAGTTTTATTCCATTCCCATCAGATCAGCGCCATCCCATGTGTCTTATTTGTAATGCTGTGCTGTCTAATGAAGCCATGAAACCATCAAGATTGCAGGAACACTTCAGTAAAAGACACCTGAAAAAGCTACTTAGTTACTCAGTTCCAGAAGAAGAAAGAAGCACTTGAAAAGCACTGCACACCTGAGCCATTTGCTAAGAAAGCAAAAATGACCTTTGTAGCGGATGAAGCTTTTCATTCCAGAACCAGGGAGATGTCATCCTTCTTCGTAGAAAGGGGCTTCCCTTCGTCCACCATCAATGCTGCCCTCAACTGCATCTCTTCCATTTCACGCATGGCTGCTCTTACTCCGTCCTCCCGTCACCCTACAGGGATAGGGCTCCTTTTGTCCTCACCTACCAACCCGCCAGCCTCCGCATCCAGCACATAATTCTCCGAAACTTCCATCATCTCCAATGGGATCCCATCACCAAGCATATCTTTCCCTCCGCAACCCCCCCACTTTCTGCTTTCCACAGTGGTCACTCCCTATGCGACTCCCTTCTCCATTCATCCCTCCCCACTGTTTTCCCTCCTGGCACTTACCCTTGCTAGTGGAATAAGTGCTACACCTGCCCCTACACCTCCTCCCTCACTACCATTCAGGACCCCAAACAGTCCTTTCAGGTGAGTCGACACTTCACCTGTGAAGCTCTTGGGGTCATTTACTGTGATCGGTGCTCCTGGTGTGTTCTCCTGTATATTGGTGAGACCCGACGTAGATTGGGAAACTGCTTCACCGAGCACCTGCAGCCCATCCGCCAGAAAATGTGGGATCTCCCAGTGGCCAACCATTTTAATTCCACTTCCCAGTCCCATTCTATTATGTCAATCCTTAGCTTCTACTGTCATGATGAGGCCACACCCAGGTTGGAGGAACAACACCTTATATTCCATCTGGGTAGCCTCCAACCTGAAGGCATAAACATTGATTTCTCTAACTTCTGGTAATGCTGCCCCCCCCCCCCCATTCATCATTCCCCATCCCCTTTTCTCTCTCTTACCGTATCTGCTTACCTGCCCATCACCTCCCTCTGGTGCTCCTCACCCTTTTCTTTCTTCCATGGCTCCTGCCCCTCCTATCAGATCCCCTTTTCCAGCCCTGTATCTCTTTCACCAATCAACTTCTCAGCTCTTTACTTCACCCCTCCCCCTCCCTGTTTCACCTATCAGTTTGAGTTTCTCCCTCTCCTCCCCCACCTTTTAACCCTACTCCTCATCTTTTTTCTCTCCAGTCCTGCTGACGGATCTCAGTCTGAAACGTCGACTGGACTCTTTTCCACAGATGCTGCCTGGCCTGCTGAGTTCCTCCAGCATTTTGTGTGTGTTGCTTGGATTTCCAGTATCTGCAGACTTCCTCTTGTTTCTGATTGTGGTCTCATTGCTTCTTATCGCATCTCCAAAGTGATAGCAAAGTGTGGAAAATCTCTGGTAAAAGATTAATGATGCCCGCTGTATCAGAAGTGCTTACCACTGATCTCTAAAGGGATACCAGTATTTTAAAATCAATTCCTCTGAGCAATAATGCTGTAGCTCATTGTATTGACAAAATGAGTGAAGACATTGAGTATCAACTATGTACAGAGCTGTAGAAAACAGAATTTGGGATACAACTGGATGAGTCAACTGTGCAAGACAATGAGGCATTGCTAACGGCATATGTACCATTTATCAAAATGGAGAGATTCTCTTTTGTAAAAAGTTAAAAACAAATATCAATGGAGAATCAATCTATGATGAGCTCAAAACTGTACATTGAGTAAAAAATAATCCTGATTAGGAACATGATTTCTAGTGCACTAATGGAGAATTAAGGGTTATGTGGAAAAGGCAGGTAGGTGGATTGTAGTGCATGACCAGCTCAGCCATGATCTTATTGAACGGTACAGCAGGCTCAATGGACTAGATGGCCGACTCCTGCTATATTTCTAATGCTCTAATAGAGAGATGTTTTAAGGTTTGACTGCTCATCCAGCAATCAACGCGGCAGCCACAAGCTCCCACTATGAACCAGAGTGCCGCGCACCCTGAGAATCTCACAATAAACCGGAGAATGAAAGATACACGATTGGTGTAGCAAACCCCATCGCATAGAGTTACCCCACCAGTTCCATTCCATGAGAAATTGTTCTCCAGGTATCTCAATCATTATAGGCTGACGAAAAGAATCAAGAACGCTCATTTTTCTGGATTCATTATAATTTTGATCATTCAGCCATGATCTTATTGAACGGTACAGCAGGCTCAATGGACTAGATGGCCGACTCCTGCTATATTTCTAATGCTCTAATAGAGAGATGTTTTAAGGTTTGACTGCTCATCCAGCAATCAACGCGGCAGCCACAAGCTCCCACTATGAACCAGAGTGCCGCGCACCCTGAGAATCTCACAATAAACCGGAGAATGAAAGATACACAATTGGTGTAGCAAACCCCATCGCATAGAGTTACCCCACCAGTTCCATTCCATGAGAAATTGTTCTCCAGGTATCTCAATCATTATAGGCTGACGAAAAGAATCAAGAACGCTCATTTTTCTGGATTCATTATAATTTTGGTCTGATCATCGCACAGTCAAGTAGAGGTTTTTTTTCTGTTCTTCCTCTTTTAAATACAGTGGATTCTGGTTAATTAGTCCATTAGTTAATTGGGGCAACCACTTATTTGGGAGAACAACTAAAGAACAAAAACCAACTGAGAAAATAACTGGGATTCTCTTTTTGTTTGGGACACTATGCTGCTCAATAGGTACAGGAGACTGTTGCCAGACAGTTTCTAACTAGATTCAGTCATGTGAACTTGTGTGGCTATTAGACACTGCGCTGTACTTAGAGAAGTGTTTCCCAACCATTTTTTTAGCCCACTGCCCCCCCCCACCAAAGCACCTCCCTACTTACCAACGCCCTTTTTAGGCACAATGCACTTTCTGGCACCCCCATAGTGTAAAAAACATGACTACCATACGCTGACATGAGAAAAATGATTCTGCATTCAATTTTTATTTATCTTTATAAACTTAGATCACACAGTATCTGTGTCCTCTACAGTAGCTTCAATAGCAATGTGGCTTCAAGCAAGAGTTGAAGTACTTGCTTCAAGTTGTGACAGCAAAAGCCTTCAGTTCCCACGTGTAGCAATGTCCAAGTGGTTTCTGTTATTTGTGAGTATGTGGTTCACTGCACTGAAGTCCCTTTCAGCAAAGCAGGAGGATGGAAATGCAATGAAGAGCAGTTTGGCTCCTCTCTGAAGACCAGGAAACTTCATATATCAGTGTAGTTATATACCATAAAAGCCAACATTTTTGAAAAGTAATTTTGCTTCTTCATCATTCTGAATTTTGATAATTTCTTTTTGCAAGCTTTCTTCCTGTTCTTCCACTTTGCAAAGAGATGGGCTAATTACTCAATTCAGAATTTCCAGATTATTCAAGTCTTTGAATCAATTCTGAAAACCCTTCTTCAGTGACTGCAGACATAAGCAATCCTCTTGCAAATATGAAAAAGAGTTCCTTACTTTCCGTGCAGGGAAACTGTGCGAACATTCTTCTCCCAATGTTTTGCTTATATATTTACAATCCCCCAATAAAAGTGGACACTATATTTTTTGCCTAGTTAAATTGAAATTCTCACCCTTAGAATGTTAATTTTGTCATACAGATCGGCTGGGTATGCCACATCACGTAGCATGTTTCCCAAGATCGGGTCAACTTCGAGTAAAAATTCAATAACATTTTCAAAAAGATCAAAGAACCATTTTAAGCAACAGCCTTTTGACAGCCAATGCACTTCAGTGTGAAGAAGCAAGAATTCAAACTCTTCATCTTGGCATAACTGGCAAAATATTCTGCTATTTAATGGACGAGCTTTAATTTTGTTGTTAGCAGATATTACAAGAGTCATGCTTGTGGCGATAGGCAAATTGCAGTGGGTCCAGGTCCTTGCTGAGGCAGGAGTTCAGTCTAGTCATTACCAACCTCTCAAAGCATTTCATCACTGTTGATGTGAGTGCTACTGGGCGATAGTCTTTAAGGCATCCCTGGCTGAGGCTTTTGGCTGCAAGATGTTGACAATGAATTACAGAATCAGAATCAGATTTATTATCACCAGCACGTGTCGTGAAATTTGTTAACATAGCAGCAGCAGTTCAATTCAATACATAATATAGAAGAAGAAAAAATAATAAATAAATCAATTACAGTATATGTATATTAAATAGATAAAAATTGCGCAAAGACGGAAATAAAAGACACTAAAAGTGTGAGGTAGTGTCCAAGGGTTCAATGTCCATTTAGGAATCGGATGGCAGAGGGGAAGAAGTTGTTCCTGAATTGCTGAGTGTGTGCCTTCAGGCTTCTGTATCTCCTACATGATGGTAACAGTGAGAAAAGGGCATGCCCTAGGTTCTAGAGGTCCTTAATAATGGACGCTGCCTTTCTGAGACACCACTCCTTGAAGATTTCCTGGGTACTTTGTAGGCTAGTACCCAGATTGGAGCTGACTAGATTGACAACCTTCTGCAGCTTCTTTCAGTCTCATGCAGTAGCCCCCTCCCCCCCACCCCATACCAGACAGTGATGCAGCCTGTCAGAATGCTCTCCACGGTACAACTATAGAAGTTTTTGAGTGTACTTGTTGACAAACCAAATCTCTTCAAACTCCTAATGAGGTACAGCCATTGTCTTCCCTTCTTTGTAACTGCATCGATATGTTGGAACCAGATTAAATCCTCAGAGATCTTGACACCCAGGAACTTGAAGCTGCTCACTCTCTCCACTTCTGATCCCTCTGTGAGGATTGGTAAGTGTTCCTTTGTCTTACCCTTCCAGAAGTCCACAATCAGCTCTTTTGTCTTACAGACGTTGAGTGCCAGGTTGTGGGCATATTTCACTCCTGCACGCCCCCTCGTCACCATCTGAGATTCTATCAACAACGGTTGTATTGTCAGCAAATTTATAGACGGTATTTGAGCTATATGTTTATACAGAGAGTAGAGCAGTGGGCTAAGCACACACCCCTGAGGTGCACCAGTGTTGATCATCAGCGAAGAGGATATGTTATCACCAATCTGCACAGATTATGGTCTTCCAGTTAGGAAGTCAAGGATCCTATTGCAGAGAGAGGTACAGAGGCCCAGGTTCTGCAACTTCTCAATCAGGATTGTAGGAATGATGGTATTAAATGCTGAGCTATAGTTGATGAATGGCTGGTGGTCTAGATGGTCTAAAGTCGTGTGGAGAACCACTGAGATTGCATCTGACATTGACCTATTGTGGCAATAAGCAAATTTGCAGGAGTTGTCACTCATCTGATGTCGCCTCCAACCTCATTCAAAATTGTCTCTTTGCCCTTGAAATTGCCTCTGCAAATCATACCTGGTGTTCTGAGGAATGAACAGTTAAAATTTCAGGCCGAGATGCTTTATCAGGACTCAGAAAATGAAGTGTTTCCCCTTAAGCTTGCATTAGACCTCACTCTGATGCCACAGACAGACTGGAGATCAATGTGGAATTAATATGGAAAGCAACTAGAAGCTCAGGGTCGCCACTGTGAACTGAAATCATCTGTTCTAGTGAACAATGAATGTAGTACACTAGATTGGAAGCAGTGCAAGTGAATCGCTGCTTTACTTTAAAAGGGTTGCTGATTTGTGGGAAGAGAAGGGGTTAAGGGGCAAGTATTGCATTACCAGTTGTTCCACGGTAAAGTGTTAAGGGGAGTGGGGGGCATTTATTGGTGTGAATGTGAGAGTGAAACAGGAAGCTTCAAATCAAAAAGTCTGCTGGGAAATGCTGAAAGGGGAGGAGTGAAGGTGAGTCTTGTGGTAGTCTCTTTGAAGGTGGTGGAAACTGCGGAGAATGATGCATTGAATCTGAAGGCAAGGACCAGAGGAACTCCAACCAAGTGTTTTCCTGGAGGAGAGACACAGAAAATGGATGAGATGAGATCAGGGGCTTTGTTAACAATGGGAGTGAGGAAGCAACATGCTGAAAGAAAGAAAATGTTTCAGAGGAACTTGTATTGAAAGTCTAATCATTGGAACAAGTCCATCAGAAGGGGAGGGGGAGGGAGAATGTCCAGCCCGATCAGCAGGGTTTTCCTCCTCTTCTGCATTTTGCAGATTTCACATTCTTTTGCTTAAATTCTCACCTCTTAACTGCTCCCGTTCACTGTTTATCCCAGTGGCCACCCTGCTTTCCTGCTTTTACCCGATCAGAGGCAACCCCTTTCCCCACCCTACCTACTGTTTTAATAGCATCTTCCTTTTTTGCAGTTCTAATGAAGGCAACTGAAACATTGACTCTATTCCTTTCCTCACAGATGTGGCTTGACTTGCTGAGTATCTGGAGCATTTTCTAGTTTTGGTTGGAAGAGAAATGGGATTACTGAACTCTTTTATTGGTCATTATTGGTCAGGTAAACTTTGTTATCTATTGTGAAACGTATAATAATAAAGGCATATTTATATAATAGGACCCATGAGAGAATAACAAAATATCTGAAAGAATTCCAGCTATTCCTTCATTCAAGAAATTCTGAGAAATATTTTGTGCAAACATTTGTTAAATTGAGAAGACAAGTAAAATTTGGTAAAATATTTGCTAGTGTACATTATCATATTGAGAAATAGCTTTGTAAATCAAAAACAGGAATGGTGAAAGTTCATAAATTAAATGTTAGTAATTGAAGAATATCTGGCATTCATCAGAGTCAGTTGGATTAATTAAATAAAAATCCTGTTTGAATAATTCAGAACAATTTTTTGTATTTTTGTGCTGCAAGGATTCCTGCATGGGCCCCTTATCATCTTTATCAGCATTTTGGCTAATCACCTCCTCATTTCCTGATCTCACAAAATAGCTGAGATTGTCGATGTGCAAGAGAAATATGGATGAACATAGGTCACCCACTCTGGGGTACAGAAATGGAAAACAGTGTGGTTTTAAATGGTGAGACACTGGGAAATGTAAAGGTTCAAAATGATCTAGGTACACAAATCATTAAAAGCTGACCTGCAGATGAAGCCAGCATTTAGAAAGAAGCTAGTTTGTTGCCCATATTAAAAGAGGATTTGACGACAGAATTAAAAAATGCCCTACTGCCATTATATGGAATCTTGGCAACATGGTTTTGGTCACCTATCCTAATGATACACTTCCCACAGAGACACCTGAATCTCATTCTCATAGTCTTAAACCATGTCAAATGCATTGTGGTCTGATTTGCAAAAACAAGTTTGTTTTTTATATACGTCATTTGAACGATTTCATGGTCTCTTGAGGCACCAGCATCACTGTTGTGTCACGTCCCAGCTGACTTGCATGTGTACTAGAACCCTGTTAGAGTAAACAAGCTAAATAGGCTTTCAAGCACTCCACAGGAATGAAAATGCAACTTGTCATGAAGGGAAGTTGTGGATAAATACTACCATCCGAGGCCACAATGAAGAATAGCTAACAAGAAAAGTCTATGTGAAAGGGAAGTACCTTGTCAAAAACTTTCGCTACACTGACATTGTTGATCTATGCAAAGTATTATTTAACTATTTGTATGCTGTTACTTGTGTACTGAGCAAAATGTCCATTTGTAAAGTATTATCTGCATTCTGGCTAACACCTTTTCCACGTTCCATTTGCAATCCAAGTATTTGTTATTAAGTTTAAGCATAAATTGTTTAGCTTATCGAAGCAAGCATTGTTCTAACCATCCTGATGGGACACCTTTCATGTATGTAACCCCTGGGTCACCTCAGGCATCGCTCAAACTCGTTCTAGTCTAGGGGGAGCAGCCTTCGGCCCCGCCAAACTGGGTAATCAGCTGGTGTGGATGCTGTGTGATGTCCCCACCTCGCTCAAAAAACAGACAGTACACCTTATGCGATTAAATGAGTACAATTTATAAAGATTACTATAACTAAGCGATTACTAACGATACAGTATATATGAATAAGAGAAAAAAAAAGAAAAGGCGCCAAACTTATCAAAGTCCAAACCACTTCGTGCACAACCGTTGGAGCTCAATTACTGAAGTCTTCTGGTATTCGATCCCCTCCGAACTCCTCGACCCGCCTCCTGGGACCCCCACGGTGGTCGACCAGTCGCTCCACACTCCTCTGTCTCCGTCTCCTCTCATCACCGAAAACACTGGGCCGGGGACCCCCGCTCGGGGTCCATTCCGTCGCCCGGCTTCCAGCACTCCGTCCTCTCTCTGTCACTCCATCGCACCCGACTCCCAAAAGTCCCCACCAACAATCAGTTTACAGTCCCAAACAAGCTTCCAGCACTTATCATAACAAAGACAATAGCATTCCTACCATTAAGACAGGCGCCAGGATTCCTACTTGTAACAAACAAAGACGCCATTTTGATTACATACACAGTAACAAAGAAAAAGAAAAAAAACCCCCGTTACATGTATAACAAATGCTTCCATCAATGTAGTTTGTTAGTCTATCACTTAGTGTCATCAGTTGCTTTCAGTGGCAGCTGAGGCTGACTCAGAAAGGAGAGCTGACCACAAAAGTCCAAGCTGATTTTTCAGTGTAGTGCCTTCTGAACTATTGGAGGTACTGTATTTCAAACAATACTTTTAATTCATATGATGTCTATTCTCTCACTTAGATGTAAAATATTCCATAACAACTTTTCAAAATGAATGGTAGAGTTAATGCCTTGCCAGAATTTATCCCAGAAATAACATCCACAAATCAAATTATCTGTTAATTATAGAGATGGTTGCAGTCTTTTTCAAAGTTCAAAGTATGTATATATTATATAACATTGAGATTTATCTCCTTACAAACAACCACAAAACAAAGAAACCCAAAAGAACCCGTTTTTAAAAAAGAGGACTATTAAACACTCAACGGGCAGAGAGAAAAAAAGAAATCGTGCAAACCAAAAACAACAAGCAAATGGCATTCAGAACTGGTCCACAAAAGAGGGACTGGCTACAGACACTAAGCACAGCTTCAGTTCAGTGCAGACAAGTAACGTCATGGAGCAGCAAGCTAAACCAGCCCATTCATCACCTTAGCCCCAAAACCCTGACATTTTCACCTAAACTGTCGCCCAAGTCTTGGGTTCTGTCGCTTTAAAACGCTCTGGGGCCTGGACCCACCGCTTCTCTTCCATCTATGCGTAGCCCTTCCAATTCGGCCTGACACTTAAATCATCGTCCAAACATTGAGTTCTGTCACTTTGAAATGCTCTGGGGCCTGGACACTGCTGTGTCAATGGGGCTGGACACTGCCGCGTCAATGGGGTCTGGACACTGCCGCGTCAATGGGGTCTGGACACTGCCGCGTCAATGGGGCTGGACACTGCCGCGTCAATGGGGCCTGGACACTGCCGCGTCAATGGGTCTGGACACTGCCGCGTCGATGGGGCTGGACACTGCCGCGTCGATGGGGCTGGACACTGCCGCGTCGATGGGGTCTGGACACTGCCGCGTCGATGGGGCTGGACACTGCCGCGTCGATGGGGCTGGTCACTGCCGCGTCGATGGGGCTGGACACTGCCGCGTCGATGGGGCTGGACACTGCCGCGTCGATGGGGCTGGACACTGCCGCGTCAATGGGGCTGGACACCGTGATCTCAATGGGGCCGGACACTATTGCCTCAGTGGGGTCTGGACACTGCCGTGTCAATGGGGCTGGACACCGTGACCTCACTGGGGCCGGACACCGTGACCTCAATGGGGCCGGACACTGTCGCCTCAGTGGGGTCTGGACATTGCTGCCTCAATGCGGCCTGTACCTAACCTTTCCACTTTGGCCCAGCGCTTAAGTTGATTGAACTTTGGGTCTTTCCTTGCTTCGGCGATGGGCCCGCTGTCTCACCTTGCCAAGCCTCACTTTGCTTCTGCTTATTGAATTGCCTCCAAGTCCAAAGAGAAGTTAAAGTGATAGCTTACCAGAAAAAGTGCAATTAACAAAATGTTTAGTTATTTTCGTTGTTTCACTGGCCACCAGCAAGTAGTCACTAAGCTTCACCAGTGCCATCTTAAACCATAACCCAGGGTGGGAGATTAAAGTCAGAGGGCATAGGCGTAAGATGAGGGGAGAAGGATTTAAAGGGTATTTGAGGGGAAAACTTTTCACATGAGGGGTGGTGGGTATCTGGAATGAGCTTGGTGGATGTAGAGGTAAACAAACGAAAACCACTGAGAGACTGAGCAAGGGACCCGACACTGTGTAAGATGCTTCCAAATAACTGAGTCCCAACTCAAAAAAAGTTCATTCAATCCTTTATTACAAAGCCAGCAAAGAATCTTTTAGTGGTATTAGAAATTAGAGTAACCAAAATTAGCGGAATAACGGAATAAGAGTAATTAGCGTTCAACAAAAAATATCATCCCAGCTCCCTTCCTCTGAAGTAAACTAAACTAACTAACTGGAACAAAATGTAGGGACACGTTCGGCACAACTTTGTGGGCCGAAGGGCTTGTATCGTGCTGTAGGTTTTCCATGCTTCTATGTTTCTAAAACATGAAAATGTAACTATACACATTTGTTTCTATCATGTCCCAACCCACATGACAAATGACCATAACCCATAATGATCGCGCAACGCAAAATACCTTACAGACTGACAGAAAATAGATAAATGGCTCCAGCAGTGGATACAATTACAATGTTTAAAAGCTATTTAGATAGGTACATGGACAGGAAATACTTAAAAGGGAAATGGGCCAAATCTAGACAATGAGACTAACTCAGAAAGACACCTTCGTTGATGTGGATGAGTTCGGTCAAAGTGCCTGTTTCCGTGTTATGTAACTTTATTACTCTAAGTTTACAGTATTTCTTAAATTATCACAATGTCTGCACTGTTAAGGACTATCACTGACTACTTGAAATATTAACATAAGGCCATAGTGAAGACATTTGCTGATAATTGCACCAACTTCAATTTCATTTGCAAATTTTCACAGAAGAAACTGTTGATGTTTGCCTATTGCAAGCTCTTGATAACATTTGGGTACGAGCTTTAAAGTGGCAGGGTAACATTTATGTCACACAGCCATCTCTAACAAGAGTGACCATCGTAACTTCCTATGCCAATTACCCTTTCTATCACTATCAGCATTCTGGGCGTTGCTATAAATGAGAGATTCAACTGGATTTATCTTTTAATTATCATCGACAGAAGAGCAAAGCAGAAAGAGCAAGAAGTACTCCTCAGAGGCTTTCCACAGGCTGCGGGGTGTGTCAGAATTGTTTTGGCACACTCTTTCTGTACTTGGATGACTGCAGCTCAAGTTACACGTAAAATGCCTGAGACCGTCCAGGACAAACATCTTGCAGGACTGCTCTATATTTACCACTCTCCAAGTTTACTCAGTTATCAGATTATACAATATAGCCACGGTGCCCCAATCTACAAAATCTACTGCACTAACGGATCAGTGCGGTTCCGATAGTATCTCCCGCTGCTAAGAGTAAGGGAGCCGGTGACTGCAGGTTCCCCTTCTGTGACTGGAAGTGTATCATCTTTGAGCAGTCTAAAACTTGGAAGACCCCACTCAGCAACATTGTGAACGTATTATATTTGGATGGATCAGAACAATTGGAGAGGCAGTAAATTATCAGCTTTTCAAGGGCAAAAATAAGAATCAAGAGATGACTTTGAAAAGAACCAGAAGTGAGACAGAAGTTAACAAAATAGGGTTGAAAGAAAACCAGAAAGCAATATCAAAACAAATAGCAAGTAGTTCCTCTGAATTGAAAAAAAAGAAGAGGGTACTAGAGAAAGCATGAGATCCTTGAAGAGTGAGGCTAGAGAATCTTGGAAAACAAGGGAATAGAAATCAATATTTTATGTCAGTATTCACAATAGGGGACTCTGCACACTCCGAGGATCTCTGATGAACTAGTTTCAAATAGTATCTAAGAATTTGCAACAATCACTTTTGTGATGGGCAAGCTTTTGGAAAAATTATCGGAGGATAAGAGGTGACTTGATAGAGGTGTATAAGATGATGAGAGGCATTGATCATGTGGATAGTCAGAGGCTTTTTCCCAGGGCTGAAATGGTTGCCACAAGAGGACACAGGCTTAAGGTGCTGGGGAGTAGGTACAGAGGAGATGTCAGGGGTAAGTTTTTTACGCAGAGAGTGGTGAGTGCATGGAATGGGCTGCCGGTGATGGTGACGGAGGTGGATACGATAGGGTCTTTTGAGAGACTACTGGATAGGTACATGGAGCTTAGAAAAATAGAGGGCTATGGGTAACCCTAGGTAATTTCTAAAGTACATGTTTGGCACAGTGTTGTGGACCAAAGGGCTTGTATTCTGCTGTAGGTTTTCTATGTTTCTAATTAATGGATCTAAAGGCATACAAGTTACCAAATCCAATGGTCTACATCCAGGGGGTGAAAAAACTGGCTACAAAGCAAGTGGATCCATTGGTTGGGAATTTTTTTAAATTCATTGAGATTCAGGGAAGGTACCAATGAATTTCCTAAAGGATGGCTGCCATTGGGAGCTGAACATCCAAGGATATACGGTGTAGCGGAAAGATAGGTTATTAGGCAGAGGGGGTGGTGTGGCCCTGTACATAAGAAATAATATTCAATCATTAGAAAGAGATGACATAGGATCGGAAGGTGTAGAGTCTCTGTGGGTTGGGTTAAGAAATGGCAAGGGTAAAAGGACCCTAATGGCAGTTATGTACAGGCCTTGAAACAGCAGCCGGGATGTGGATTACGAATTACCACAGAAAGGTAGGGAAAGGAAGAGGATGGCAGCATTGATAGGGGACTCTATAGTTAGGGGGTCAGACAGGTGATTCTGTGGACACAGGAAAGAAGCACTGATGGTAGTTTGCCTCTCAGATGCCAGGGTCCAGGATGTTTCTGATAACCATATAACCATATAACAATTACAGCACGGAAACAGGCCATCTCAGCCCTTCTAGTCCGTGCTGAACGCTTACTCTCATATCCATGATATTCTGAAGTGAGAAGGGAGAACAACCAGAGATCGTGGTACAGATTGGTATCAATGACATAGGCAGAAAAAGGGAGGAGGTCCTGAAAACAGACTACAGGGAGTTAGGAAGGAAGTTGAGAAGCAGGACTGCAAAGGTAGTCATCTCGGGATTACTGCCTGTGCCGCGCGACAGTGAGTGTAGGAATAGAATGAGGTGGAGGATAAATGCGTGGTTGAGGGATTGGAGCAGGGAGCAGGGATTCAGATTTCTGGATCATTGAGACCTCTTTTGGGGCGGGTGTGACCTGTACAAAAAGGATGAGTTGCACTTGAATTCCAGGGGGACCAATATACTGGCAGAGAGATTTGGGGAAAGTTTAAACTAGGATTACTGGGGTATGGGAACCAAACTGAAGAGACAGAGGAAGAGGTGGTTGGCTCACAAATAGAGAAAGCTTGGAGACAGTGTGAGAGGGAGGATAGGCAGGTGATAGAGAAGGGACGCGCTCAGACTGATGGCTTGAGATGTGTCTATTTTAATGCAAGGAGTATTATGAATAAAGTGGATGTTTAGAGTGCGGATCAACACTTGGAGCTATGATATTGTGGCCATTACAGAGACTTGGATGGCTCAGGGGCAGGAATGGTTACTTTGAGTGCCAGGCTTTAGATGTTTCAGAAAGGACAGGGAGTGAGGCAAACAGGTGGGGGCGTGACACTGTGGATCAGTGATAGTGTCACTGCTACAGAAAAGAAGGAAGTCATGGAGGGATTGTCTACTGAGTCACTGTAGGTGGAAGTTAAGAACAGGAAGGAGTCAATATCTCCACTGGGTGTTTTTTATAGACCACCCAATAGTAACAGGGACATTGAGGAGCAGATAAGGCGACAGATTCTGGAAAGGTATAATAATAACAGGGTTGTCATGGTGGGAGATTTTAATTTCCCAAATATCATTTGGCATGTCTCTAGATTGAGGAGTTTAGAAGGGGTGGAGTTTGTTAGGTGTGTTCAAGAAGGTTTCTTGACACAATATGTAGATAAGCCTACAAGAGGAGAGGCTGTACTTGATCTGGTATTGGGAAATGAACCTAGTCAGGTATCAGATCTCTCAGTGGAACAGCATTTTGGAGGTAGTGATCACAATTCTATCTCCTTTACCATAGCTTGGAGAGGGATAGGAACAGACAAGTTAGAAAAACGTTTAATTGGAGTAAGGGGAAATATGAGGCTATCAAGCAAGAACTTGGAAGCATAAATTAGGAACAGGTGTTCTCAGGGAAACATATGGAAGAAATGTGGCAAATGTTCAGCAGGTATTTGCATGATCGTCTACATAGGTACATTCCAATGAGACAGGGAAAGAATGGTAGCATACAGGAACCGTGGTGTCCAAAGGCTGTTGTAAATCTAATCAAGAAGAAAAGAAGAGCTTAAAAAAGGTTCAAAAAACTAGGTAATGATGGAGATCTGAAAGATTATAAGGCTAGCAGGAAGGAGCTTAAGAAAGAAATTAGGAAAGCCAGAAGGGGCTATGAGAAGGCCTTGTCAGACAGGATTAAGGAAAACCCCAAGGCATTCTAGAAGTATGAGAAGAGCAAGAGGATAAGACATGAGAGAATAGGACCAATCAAGTATGACAGTGGGAAAGTGTGTATGGAACTGGAGGAGAGAGCAGAAATACTTAATGAGTACTTTGCTTCAGCATTCACTACGGAAAAGGATCTTGGCAATTGTAGGGATGACTTACAGCAGACTGAAAAACTTGAGCATGTAGATATTAAAGAAGAGAATGTGCTGGAGCTTTTGGAAAGCATCAAGTTGGATAAGTCACCGGGACTGGGCAAGATATATCCCAGGCTACTGTGGGAAGTGAGGGAGGAGATTGCTGAGCCTCTGGTGATGATCTTTGCATCAGCAGTGGGGCTGAGAGACATTCCAGAGAATTGGAGGGTTGCAGATGTTGTCCCATTATGCAAGAAAGGGAGTAGAGATAGCCCAGGAAATTATAGACCAGTGAGTCTTACTTCAGTGGTTGGTAAGTTGATGGAGAAGATCCTGAGAGGCTGGATTTATGAACATTTGGAGATGCATAATAATATAGTCGGCATGAGTTTGTCAAAGACAGGTCGTGCCTTACGAGCCTGATTGAATTTTTTGAGGATGTGACTAAACACATTGATGAAGGAAGAGCAGTAGATGTAGTGTATATGGATTCAGCAAGGCATTTGATAAGGTATCCCTTGCAAGGCTTATTGAGAAAGTAAGGAGGCATGGGATCCAAGGGGACATTGCTTTGTGGATCCAGAACTGGCTTGCCCACAGAAGGCAAAGAGTAGTTGTAGACGGGTCATATTTTGCATGGAGGTCGGTGACCAGTGGTGTACCTCAGGGATCTGTTCCGGGACCCTTACCCTTTGTGATTTTTATAATGACCTGGATGAGGAAGTGGAGGGATGGGTTAGTAAATTTGCTGATGACACAAGGGTTGGAGGTGTTGTGGATAGTGTAGAGGGCTGTCAGAGGTTACAGAGGGACATTGATAGGGTGCAAAACAGGGTATTGTGCAATAATCCAGGTGATAAGAGAGTACTTAAATGGAAAATGGGAATTACAATGGCATGAGAGAGGAAGTGGCCCAAATTGACTGGAAAGGGACACTGGCAGTATGGACAGCACAACAGCAATGGCTACAGTTTCTGCGAAAAATGACGGAAGTGCAAGACAGATATATTCCAAATAAGAAGAAATTTTTGAATGGAAGAAGGACACTACTGTGGCTGAAGAGAAGTCAGAGCCAGAGTAAAAGCAAAAGAGAGGGCATACAATGAAGCCAAAGCTAGTGGGAAGATAAAGGATTGGGAAGCTTTTAAAACTTGCAAAAGGAATCTAAGAATGACATTAGTAAGGAAAAGATGTATTATGAAAGGAAGCTGGTGACTAATATCAAAGAAGAGACCAAAAGCTAAAGATACTTTAGCTTTTGGCTCTAAAAGGCACTGTTAAGACCTTACTCGGAATACTGTGTGCAGTTTTGGGCTCCTTATTTAAGAAAGGATGTGCTGACATTGGAAAGGGTTCAGAGAAGATTCACTAGAATGATTCCGGGAATGAGAGGGTTAACATATGAGGAACGTTTCACTGCTCTTGGACTGTACTCCTTGGAGTTTAGAAGAATGAGGGGGGACCTCAGATAAACATTTGAATTGTTGAAAGGCATGGACAGAGTGGATGTGGCAAAGTTGTTTCCCGTGGTGGGGGAGTTTAGTACGAGAGGACATGACTTGAGGATTGCAGGGCGCCCATTCAGAACAGAGATGCAAAAAATTTTTTTTAGCCAGAGGGTGGTGAATCTATGGAATTTGTTGCCACGGGCGGCAGTGGAGGCCAAGTCATTGGGTGTATTTAAGGCAGAGATTGATAGGTATCTGAGTAGTCGGGGCATCGAAGATTATGGTGAGAAGGTGGGGGAGTGGGACTAAAGGGGAGATTGGATCAGCTGATGATGAAATGGCAGAGCAGACTCGATGGGCCGAATGGCTGACTTCTGTTCCTTTGTCTTATGGTCTTATGGATACTAAAAGAGAGTTGGCGGTAGATATAGGACCAATAGAAAATGACACTGGATTCAGATTCAGATTCAGTTTATTGTCATTTAAAAACTGCAAATGCAATGCAGTTAAAAAATGAGACAACATTCCTCCAGAATGATATCACAAAAACACATGACAAAACAGACTACACCAGAAAATCCATGTAACGTTTGGCAATCCCCAATCCAGAGTCCAGAGAGGCTGCTGCGTATTAATATCGCGCTACCATCTTAGCGCGTTCCCCAGAAAGGAGCTCCAATCCCACCAGACAAACAAGACCAAAAACTAAAGCTACAAGACCTGCACAAAACCACATAGTTACAACAGTGCAAACAATAGCATAATTGATAAAAACCAGACCATGGGCACAGTAAAAATAGAACAAAGATGTTAAAAGACTATAAGTTCGAAAGAAACCACCACACAGTTTCCACAAGTCCTCAGGGTCCTGACAGACTCGTCATCCCACGCTGGCGGCAGAAGGGAATATCCCCGCTATGGACTTCCAAGGCGCCGCCCGACTCAGCCTCGCAGACACGGCACACAATGAACGCTCTGTCGAACCCAGCCTCGCAGACACAGCACACACCGAAAGCGACCTGACCGCAGCGGATTCTGAGTCCGTCGAACCTCAGAGCCTCCGACCATCCCCTCCGGCACAACTTCTCCAAGCACCATCCTCTGCCGAGCATATTAAGACGGTCCCACCAACGGCCACCGGCAACGCGACCCCGAGGACTGGGGGCCTGTTCTTCCCAGCAGAGACCCGGACCTCACAGCAGCAGCAACAATGAAGAGGGCCTTCCTGGAGATTTTCAGATGTTCCTCCATGCTCCGTGCTCCCACGTCCATTTTTCATCCGATTATGATTGCGCACGGCACCCCGCTTCACAAATAACAGATAATCAGCTCTGGAGTGGCCGCTGCAAGCTGCGTCGCACCGCCATCTTGGATATCTGGAGATATTGTAATGAGAGATGCAGAGATGGCAGAGGAACTGAATGTGTATTTTGCATCAGTCTTCACAGTGGAAGACATCTGTTGTATACCGGACATTCAAGAGTGTCAGGGAAGTGAAGTATGTGCAGTGCAAATTACGACTGAGAAGGTGCTCAGGAAGCTTAATGGTCTGAAGGTGGAAAAATCTCCTGGAGTTGATGGAATGTACCCTTGGGCTCTGAAGGAAGTAGCTGGAGAGATTGTGGAGGTATTAACAATGATCTTTCAGGAATCAATAGATTCTGGCATTGTACCGGATGACTGGAAAATTGTAAATGTTACTCTGCTATTTAAGAAGGGTGGGAGGCAGCAGAAAGGAAACTATAGACCTGTTGGCCTGACATCAGTGGTTGGGAAGTTGTTGGAAACGATTGTTAGGGATGAGATTATGGAGTACCTGGAGGCACATGACAAGATAGGCCAAAGCCAGCATAGTTTGCTGAAAGGAAAATTCTGCCTGGCTGCAGTTACCAGTGGAGTTCCATAGGGGTTAGTGTTGGGACGACCGCTTTTTACGATGTATGTCAATGATTTGGACTATGGGAATAATGGATTTGTGGTTAAATTTATCGATGATGCAAAGATAGGTGGAGGAGTGGGTAGTGTCGAGGAAACAGAGAGCCTGCAGAGAGGCTTAGGGGAATGGGAAAAGAAGTGGCAAATGAAATACAACATTGGAAAGTGTACGGTCATGCACTTCGGTGGAAGAAATAAACAGGGCAGACTATTATTTAGATGGGGAGAATTCAAAATGTAGAGGTGCAAAGGGACTTGGGAGTCCTTGTGCAGGATACCCTAAAGGTTAACCTCCAGGCTGAATCGGTGGTGCAGAAGACGAATGCAATGTTGGCATTCATTTCTAGAGGTATAGAATATAAGAGCAGGGATGTGATGTTGAGGCTCTATAAGGCACTTGTGAGAGAGTTCAGAGAAGATTCACGAGAATGATTCCAGGAATGAAAGGGTTACCATATGAGGAACGTCTGGCAGCTCTTGGGCTGTATTCTCAGGAGAATGAGGGGGGGATCTCATAGAAACATTCCAAAGGTTAAAAGGCTTGAACAGACTAGATATGGCAAAGTTATTTCCCATGGTAGGGGATTCTAGGACAAGGGGGCACAACTTCAGGTTTGAAGGACATCCATTTAGAACAGGGATGGGGAGAAATTAGTTTAGTCAGAGGGTGGTAAATCTGTGGAATTTGTTGCCACGAGCAGCTGTCCAAGTCATTAGGTGCATTTAAGGTAAGATAGATAGGTTTTTGATTAGCCAGGACATCGAAGGGTATGGGACGAAGGCAGGGGAGTGAGGATGACTGGAAAATTGGATGAGCCCATAATTGAATGGCAGAGCAGACTCAATGGGCTGAATGGCCTACTTCTGCTCTTATATCTTATGGTCTTAAAACCATAAATATGATTCCATTGTTCAATAAGGTGGGTAACAACCAGCCTGTTACCATCACATCTGGTTTTGGCAAGATGCTGGATCTATAATCAAAGAAGAGATTGATTGTTTAGAGAAGCTTCATGTAGTTAAACGGCTTCATGAAACGTAAATCATATTTCACAAATTTGCTTGAGTTCTTTCAGGATGTAACAAGCAGAGTCAACGGTGAGGAATATGTAGATATAGATTTGTATTTTCAGAAGGCGTTTAACAAGATGCTGGTGCACAAGATAGTGGCTCGTGGTGTTAGGGGATATTTATAAGCATGGATTGAAGAGTGTTATTGCTTAGAAATCAGGGAGTTGGAATAAATAGGTCTTTTCAATCTGTAAGGATGTAACTAGAGAACTGCCCTGAAATTAGTTCTTGGCCCTCAAATATTTGTTATCTGCATAAATGACCTGAAGGCCGAGGCAGAATGTAAGGTTTCCAAGTTTGTCAATGACAGGAGAATAAGTTAGAGAGCAAGTTGCAGTGAAGACATCAGGACTTTGCAAAACAGGGCATAGATATGTTAAATGAGTGGGTGAAAACTTGACAAGTGATTAAGCACTTCAGTAAGAATCTAAAGGCAGACTTTTATTAAATGGAAAGAGATTACATCTGAACAAAGTACAAAGGAATCTAGGTGTGCATGTGTGTGAACCAGTACACGTTAGCAGGCAGGTGCAGCAAGTGATTAGGAAATCACAGTGGCCTTTATTGCAAGACAGCTAGTGCTCAGAAGTAGGAAAGCGTTTTTGCTATTGTACAGGCAACTGCTGAGGCCACACCTGAAGTACTGTGCACGCTTTTAACCCCAGTTCATCAGAAAGAAAATACTAGCATTGGAGACAGTTCCAAAGGGATTCACTCAGCTAATTCCTGTGATGAATGGGCTGTTCCAGCATGAATGGCTCAAGAAATTGGATCTGTGTTCCCTGCAGTTTAGAAGAGCGAGGAATGATCTATTGAAACACTAAGGATGCTTACGGGTCGTGACATAGTGGATGGTTGAAATGTTTCCATTAGGCAAACTTCAATGAGCAACCTTAGGTATGGGATTTAGGAACGGTCATTTAAAACTGAGTTGCAAAGGGACTTCTCACAGAGGATGGTCTCTAGTGTTCTCTATCTACAAATGTTGCAAAGGCCAAACCTTTTAGGATATTGAGGACGCCATGAAAACCAGCCTTCCCTCTATGGACTCTGTCTATACTTCCTGATGTCTCAGTAAAACAACCACCATAATCAGAAACGCAACCCACCCCAAACATTCTCTCTTCTCCCCTCTTCCATCAGGCAGAAAATACAAAAGTCTGAAAGCATGAAACACCAGTCAAGGGCAGCTCCTACTGATCATAAAACTGTTAAATGGTTCCCCTAGTACAATAAAATGTACTCATCCTCATAATCTGCCTCATCCTGATCTTGCATCTGTACACTTTCTCTCTACCTGTTACACTTTATTCTGTTTACTGTTACTGGTTTACCTTGTTCCAGCTCAATGCATTGAGTAATGAACTGAAAGATTTCCCTGTATACTGTACGAACAGCATACAGCACAATACATATGACAATAATAATCCATTTCCAATAATTCCAATTCCAGTTGACAGAGGAAGTACATTTCTGAAGGATCGCAGAACCGAAAGCTATGGGATCAGGCACTGAAGTGGAGACGAGGACAGCTCATTTTGAATGGCAGGCCAGGCATGAGAGGATGAGCAACCTGCTACCCCTCCTATTTTCTCAGATTCTGATGTTCTGTCTCAAATAATTTTGAAGTATTGCTTATGATGATTTTTCTAAAATTAGTGAAAGGAAAAGTAACTATTTTCTGGAGCTTAAATCATTCCTTGGAGATTTATACTGCAATTTGCCCAAGTGTGTAGGGTTCTACCCCTCTTGAAGGACAGCTGGAGCACCTTATAGCACGTTTTTTACAGTCACTCCCTTTCAGGTGCTGTGTACACATGATGTAATATACAGAGAAGTCCAACGATCGATTGCATTTGTTTGCTCAGTGTTACACTGTACCATGTAGATCCACCCACTTTGTCACTAACATTGCTTTTAGACTAGAGCACAAGCCTATTTTCTTACTGCAGCCCAGACAATTTTTAGGCCACTTTCTGTAGTTTTCACGTAATTTTCAATCAAGAGCAATTTGAATTTTCTGTTTTTGCTTTGCCAACGTAACAACTGAACTTTAGTCGATTTAATTACTGGGTGTCACTTCATTGTTGATATTTGTTGACGGTAACAGAAGAAAGAGCTCATGGTGCTGTGGTTTGGAGTTGCCAAGTACAATTTTTTTCTGTAAGGAAGCATTGAAGGAAAGCAGTAGCCCAATGCCATACAGGAATTATTAAGGTGAGGAGTATTTCCACCTACTTTTTAGTTGATAAATTACATGGAATTCGACTGAACCATTTATTTATTTTTGAAAATATTGTATAGTCGATCATAATCGTCATAAGCCATGGGATGTGGTTTTATTGATTCTTAAAGCCGTATTTTTTTGTAATTAGGTTTGACTGTACTTTGCTCTTTCAACACATTGCCGGCAATGTATATCCCTATTTATGATGTTAACTGAACAGTTTAACCACTTCCAAGTCTTATACAAGAGGGGCATTTAGTAATTTGTCTCATAAATAGCACAATGGGCAACATGTTGCCTAGTATCTTAAGATGGAGATTATAGAGTTTTGGCTGTTAACCACTGAAATTGAGGTATACCTCCTGTACCTAATAAAGTGGCCACTGAGTGCATGTTTGTGGTAATCTGCTGCTGTAGCCCATCCACTTCAAATTCCGACATGTTGTGCATTCTGCATACAACTGTTGTATTGCATGGTTGTTAGAATTACTGTCGCCTTCCTATAAGCTTGAACCAGTCTGGCCATTCTCCTCTAGCCTTTCTCACTAATAAAGTGTTTTTGCCCACGGAACTGCTGCTCACTGGAGTTTTTTGGTTTTTTGCACCATTCTCTGTAAACTCTAGTAACTGCTGGGTGTGAAAATCCCAGGAGATCAGCAGTTTCCAAGATACTCAAACCACACCATCTGGCACCAACAATCATTCCATGGTTAAAGTCACTTAGGTCACATTTCTTCCCCATCCCGATGTTCAGTGTGAACAATAACTGAACCTCAAAGATTCAAACTACATTTGATATCAAAGTATGCATATAGAATGCAACTCTGAGATTTGTCCGTAAAGCAAAGAAACACCCTAGAACCTGTTCAAGAGAAACATCAAACAGCCAACATGCAAAAAGCAGAACAAATTGTCCGAATGGCAACAAGCCAGCGAACAGCCCATGAAGCATCGAAGCCCATGTCTGCCTGTTTTAATGCTCTGAGTTGCTGCCCCATGATTCATTGATCAGGACTTTGCATCAACGAGCTGGCAGGCCTGATAAACTGGTCACTGAGTGTAAGTGCAGAAACATATCTTTGAAGACAGGGTTGTAGGGCGAAAGGAACTGCCTTCACACTCCTTAAATCTTGATAGATTTCTTTTTATTATGCATCACGCTCTAAAGAATTGAAGGCAATTTGCTGAATCGAGCCGCGTCTTCCAGAGTACCTCTTCAAAAAGCAAGTTTTTAGTTGGGACTACTAAGACAGGGGTACAGTCTACTTTAAAATAAAATATGTACTTCTTCCATTCATATTTTCTAAGTGTTGGCTCCGTCAAGTTTAGTTTTAGGAAGGGAGATCAAATTAGCTTGGAGGAGTTTTTCAAAGTATGATAATAATTCTTATCGGAGTGTGGGGCAGAGGAGGGAAGGAGGATCAGGCATGATGGAATGGTGGAGCAGAGTTGACGGGCCGAATGAGCCTATCTGCTCCCATGTCTCATAGTCTAAGTCCGCATCTGTGTATTTTTATAATTACTTATTATTATAATTTTTTAAATTTATCACAAGAATAACTTTGATTGATTTTCAATGAGCTTTTATTCTTGCCTCTGTAGAATCATGACTTTGCCTAGCTACTGCAAGTCTGCATTTCACCGGTTTCCAATGAGGAGTCAGGTGTTTTTATTGCAAGAAAACTGAGATCAGGCGTAACAGTTTTTGCACACTTGCAGCAACCATGCATTAAAGCAGTGAAGTTCAGAGAATTTGAATTTGAAACCTTCTTGATATTGTTAAATTGTGTTACACTTTTATGTAATGAGCCATTTAAGATGCTGCTGATGCTTTTGGATTCATATCACAGCTCAAAGTTCCATGGATGGTTAGTTTATCTATCTATTATATATTTATTGAGATAGAAACATAGAAACATAGAAAACCTACAGCACGATACAGGCCCTTTGGCCCACAAAGCTGTGCTGAACATGTCCCTACCTTAGAACTACCTAGGCTTACCCATATCCCTCTATTTTTCTAAGCTTCATGCATCCATCCAGGAGTCTCTTAAAAAACCCTATCGTATCCACCTCCACCACCGCCTCCGGCAGCCCATTCCACGCACTCACCGCTCGCTGCATAAAAAAACTTACCTCTGGCATCTCCTCTGTACCTACTTCCAAGCACCTTAAAACTATGCCCTCTCGTGCTAGCCATTTCAGCCCCGGGAAAAAGCCTCTGACTATCCACAGGATCAATGCCTCTCATTATTTTGTACACCTCTATCAAGTCATCTCTTATCGTCCGTCGCTCAAAGGAGAAAAGGCCGAGTTCACTCAACCTATTCTCATAAGGCATGTTCCCCAATCTAGGCAACATCCTTGTAAATCTCCTCTGCACTCTTTCTATGGTTTCCACATACTTCCTGTAGTGAGGCGACCAGAATTGAGCACAATACTCCAAGTGGGGTCTGACCAGGGTCCTATATAACTGCAACATTACCTCTCGATTCCTAAACTCAATCCCACGATTGATGAAGGCCAATGCACCGTATGCCTACAGAGCAAAGTAAGTCTTTCCAGTCCTTTGAGCCTCACTGCGCAGTAATCTCCCAATCTCATGCTAGCCTATTCATGGGACAATTTACAATGACCAATTAATCTACCAAACGAGCCTTGATGAAGGTCTCAGCCCGAAATGTCAACTGTACTCCTTTCCATAGATGCTGTCTGGCCTGTTGAGTTCCTCCAGCATTTTGTGCGTTGCTTGGATTTCCAGCATCTGCAGATTTTCTCTTGTTTGTGATTGGAATCTACCAACCAGTGCATCTTTGGACTGCAGAGGAAACCGAAGCAGCTAGAGGAAATTCGCACGGCCATGGGGAGAAAGTACAGACTCCTTCCAGGCAGCGGCGGAATTGAAGCCGGGTCGCTGGTACTGTAAAGTGTTGTGCTAACTACTGTGCTGCCCCAAATAATTTGGGCTGCCAAATCTCTTCTGAGTCTATCCTATTTTCCATGATGCAAGTACAGCGCAGTGATATGGAGATTGTCCTAAAGGTGGAGCTGGGATTTAGTCTCCATGAGGAATGTGGAGTGTTTACTGTTACTAGTACTGTCAAGGACATGAGCCTCAAGCAGGTAGATTGCTAACAGTGAGGTCAAGCAGATTTGTCCCTCTTTTCAGTTCAGACGCAGACTGGTTGCTGTGTTTTTGGACACCTCTGTTGGTGAGATACGACAAAACTATTCTTTACCATAAACATTGAAGTTCTACACTGAGAGTCCCTTTTGCCTGTCCTTGTTACTGGTAGTATTGTAAGTGTTGTTCAACATCAATGCAACATCAAGCGAGGGAAGCCAAAAGTTTGCTTCCCTTCATTTGACCTGATGCCTCGGGGTTTCACATGCTCTGTTTGGATCAATCTTATGGACAACTTCTACCTCACTGCAATAGAGTATTAAATAGTTCCCTTGTCCAAATTAAGAACGACTCAAGCTAGCAATTTATGAACGCAAGATTTTTATTTTGAAAAGTGAAAGCAACAGCATATTTTCAATCAATCTAACTGTTCTTGTTTAATAATTCCTGTCTCTTTATTCATGTAATTTCTCTCCAACTGCTTCCATTAATCAATAATCAGATGATCTTGTTTACAGTTTATTCCCACTGTAATACTGGCTCACCTTACCAGACATATTCTCTTTCTCTTATCCAATCCTCCCCAAACCCCTCTGCAAATTAAAACCAACTTTTCTTCACTCTTTCCCACTTCCAATGCAAGATCTCTGATCCGTCATGTTAATCATGTTTCTCTTTCTACAGATCCTGCGTAAGATGGTAAGCGCTTCTAGTGTTTTCAGTTCTTAATCTTTCTGTAAGCTGTAATTTGCTTTTTATCATTATCTGAATGAATTGCAAATGAATTGTTCATATGACTGCACCACAGCATCGATGAAATTCAAGCGACGTTTTATATTATCATGGAGAGTTAGTGAGTAGGATGAGGGAAACAATTATAGATCTGAAGAACAACTAAATGGGAGAAA
The DNA here is from genome assembly GCF_048418815.1 of Hemitrygon akajei. Lineage (NCBI taxonomy): Eukaryota > Metazoa > Chordata > Chondrichthyes > Myliobatiformes > Dasyatidae > Hemitrygon > Hemitrygon akajei. Next base: position 32,739,280 of record NC_133136.1, read on the forward strand.
TGGAGGCAAATTGGATTTACTTAATATTCAAAGTGGGAAACAGTGGCTCTGTGGGTAGGAGAAGGTTTATTCTTACTCTGGTGGTGAAACAACTGCTTGTGACTCATAAGAGAACAGGATCATTTACTTTATAACTTTTTAAGGGAGTGTCATGATTGCATCCCCTGTTTGCTGAAAGGCAAGAATAATCAACAATATGGCAGAAAGATCCAGCCTTTCCTCATAAAACAACACATGGCCTTCATTTATTAGTCTATGGAACCTTCTCTAGAGTGTTTCATATGCATTAACTTCCTGACTTAAATGTAGAGGGCTATGTTGTACAGAGGCCTTCGGATCTGGTCTCATCGTGCACTAAGTAACTGAAGCAAAACATCCTTGATATTGCTTTCTATTATCACACTATAAATGATAATATTCTGTTAACTTTACTAATTACTTGAAGAACCAGCATAGCAGCCTTTTACAAACCATTAAGGTAAAGTAAATTTTCATGCCAAAGTGGATTGTCTTACATTTCCCCACATCATACTCCATTTGCCTAACCTAGCCTATCGGTATGTATCTATGATTTTTTTGTCCTCTTCACAACTTCCTCCACCTTTGTTACTATTTCCAAATTCTTTCACTTTTTCACTGATGAAGCATCTCAGATCTGAAACATTGTTTCCACAGATCCTGTCTCCCTGCTGATATTTTATTTAAATTTCAGATATCCAGTATCGGCATTTTTACTTAGATTTTTGTCAAGTGAAAGTGATAACAGGCATCTGAAAGATACGAAGTGTATGTACACTCACTTAATTGGATTAGGTACACCTGTATACCTGCTTGTTAATCAGCCACTCAGGAGGCAGCAACGCAGTGCATAAAAGCATGCAGACATGGTCGAGAGGTATAGTTGTTGTTCAGACCCAAACATCAGAACGGGTAACAGATGTGATCTAAGTAAGTGGCCATAGAATGATTGTTGGTGCCAGACAGAGTAGTTTGAGTATCTCCGAATCTACTTAAGACATACAAAAAAGCTGGATGAACTCAGCAGGTCGGGCAGCATCCATTGAAAGAAGCAGTCAACGTTTCGGGTCGAGACCCTTCGTCAGGACTTAGCTTCGTCAGAATCTACTGTTTCCTGGGATTTTTACACATGACACTCTCTAGAGATTAAAGAGAATGGTGTGAAAAACAGGAAAAAAAAATCCAAGGAGTGGCAGTTCTGTGAGCAAAAATATCTTGTTAATGAGGGAGTCCAGAGGAGAATGGCCAGGCTGGTTCAAGCTGACAGGAAGGCGACAGTAACTCAAATTAGCATGCATTACAACGATGGTGTGCAGAAGAGCACCTTAGAACACACAACATGTCGAACCTTGAAGCAGATGGTCTAAAGCAACAGGAAACCGCACTGGGTTTCACTCCTGTGGTCACTTTATTAGGAACACTCCTGTACCTAACAAAGTGGCCACTGAGTGTATCTTGTGTGAAGGGATAGGTTTCAGTGAGAAAGTATGAGAGGTTTATATGATGAGATGCGAGATAGAGCTTTTCCTCTAGCCTTGCCCTTCAACTTTTCTGTAATTTCTATGGTCACTTTAAAAAAAATTATGATGGGGGTTGGGCTGATCATCTATTGCACAGCGTTACGTATTAACTTCACTTGCAAAATTAATTTTATTTATTTAGTTGGAGATACAGTGTGGGTTAGGCCCTTCTGGCCCTCTGAGCCACACTGCCCAGCGTCCCCCGATTTAACCCTAACCTAATTACGGGTTTTACAATGACCAATCAGTACATCTTTGGACTGTGGGAGGAAACCGGAGCACCCAGAGAAAAGCCATGCATTCCACACTTAAGGCATTAACCTTAAGGAAAAGAGTATGTTACAAACTGTGGCTTGAAGGTATATTGTGAAGACGTGTGTGAGTCGAGTTAAATATGTATGAAAAATGCCACAGCTGTAACATTAAATAATTATAGAAATTACAGCTGGCACAGAATTTACCAACATAGGGTTCACTTAAACGCAATAAAAATGTGGCATTTTTGGGACTTCGGTGGTGCTGAATTTGCAGATTTCTAAGGTTTTGCATGTTATTCATGATTTGAATGTGGATGTTATTAAAACCAAAACACATTATTAATTTACATTTCAAAAGTAGTATTATAGTATAGTATTTAAAGGGAAAGGGAATATTTAGGTATAAGAGTTGATAATGATATAAAGAATTTATATAAATTATATACAAAGAATTTATATAAATTAAATTATTTACCATTATTGAAAAAAATTCAAGATCTTCCAAACTTTAAGAATTATTATAAAGCAAATCAACTTAGATTTATTGCATCTTTTTTTGATGAAGATAAACCAGCATGGATTAGAATAGAATTAGATAAAATAGGAGAAAATATACCAGAAGATTTTATATATAAGTGGGAATCTAAATGGATACGGGAAAAGAAAGAATCTCCTATATTAAAACATTTGATTGATTTATGGGATAAGATAAATGTTGATGATGAGATAAAGAAATCTTTATTAGCAAAGATTAATTCAAAATAAACTTATTCCTTTTACAATGGATAACCAACTTTTATACAATTGGTTTCAAAAAGGGATTAGATATATAGGAGATTGTTTTGAAGGAGGTATATTAATGTCATTTGAATAAATACAATATATCAAACAACACTCTTTTTTGTTATTTCCAATTAAGGGCTTATTTAAGAGATAAATTGGGTCAAACAATGTTATTGCCGAAACCTAATGAAATAGAAACTTTAATTCAAAAAGGAAAAATTAAAAAATTTATTTCTTGTATGTATAGTTTGATTCAAAAACAGGCAATTAAACAAGGAATTCATAAGTCAAGACAAAAATGGGAAACTGATTTGAATATTAAAATTGAAGAAACAAGTTGGTCAAGACTATGTCTTGACAGTATGACAAATACAACAAACGTCCGGTTAAGATTAGTGCAATATAATTTTTTACATCAAATATATATTACACCACAAACAATAAATAAATTAAACCCAAATTTATCTGATCAATGTTTCCGATGTAATCAAGAAGTTGGTACTTTTTTACACTCTACTTGGTCTTCTTTTAAAATTCAACCTTTTTGGACAAATTTAAGAATTTTATTGGAACTAATTATTGGAACACAACTTCCACATAATCCAACATTATTTTTACTAGGCGATATTGAAGGGATAAAACCGAAATCCAAACTGAATAAATATCAGAAAGAATTCATAAAAATTGCATTGGCAGTAGCCAAAAAGGCTATTGCAGTTACTTGGAAATTGGATTCAAACTTAAGTATAGATCGTTGGAAGAATGAAATTTTTAGCTGCATTCCACTTGAAAAAATTACTTGTAATTTAAGAGATAAATATGAAATATTTCTGAAAATTTGGTGCCCTTATTTACAAAAGATAGGATTAAATATATAGGTGCTCCGAAGATAAAATTATTGGTTATCTGGGGAAAGAAATAAATATATATACTAAAGCTATTATGAACTCCATGGAGCATGTGGGGATCTTCCGATATCCAGGCATTCTTTCTTTCATTTTTCTTCTCTCTGTTTTTTTCTCTTTCTATAGGGATATGTTAGGGGGAGGGGTTAAGGGGAGCGGGAAAGGGTTGATAATTTTTTTAATAATTTTTTTTCCTTCTGTAACCTTTTTGAAAATTCAATTTAAAAAATTTTATTAAAAAAAAGGGAATGCAGGAAATGGGATTCTGGTCATTTGAAAGAAACCATGACAACTGGGTCCTGAACAGGTTAGAAAGGAGCATAGGAACCTGGCCACCTCATAAGCTGGAAGGATTGTGGAAACCCAGCTCTCAATATGTCAGGAGAGAGCCTCAAGGAAGGAAGGACGGTTTGAAACTAGAGCTGTAATGAATGGAGAGTAACCCAGGAACCAATACTCTGGGGAGTGGCATAGGCGTGTGGGAACTGGGACCTTGAGAGTTGGATGGAATTGTGGGAAACAGGGCTTGGTGAAACAGAAGACCTGGCGAGTGGAAAGAAGCAGGAGAACTTGATGCTGGTGAGTGGAAAGGAGTGCAGCAAGCTCCTGGTGCTTAACCATCAGAATTTATGAATGGAGACCTTTGCTCCCATGGATGCTCCTCGGCCTGCTGGGTTCTTCTGGCAGTTTATTTTATTGCTCAGGAATTCTGAATGATTGGATGGTGGATTATCATAATTTTACTGTAGCCACCAACATAAATGGAAATACAAAAAAGTTCAACAAGGAAGTACATTTTCAAAGGGCAGTAAATGGAATAATGGTGCTTACAGGGACAAAACTGAGAACCAGTAAATGGATGCTGGAAGTATTGATAATGTGCTAAATGAGTGGTTTGTTCTTGCTTTCACATTCAAAGAAGGTACTTCTAGTGTTAAAGTGAAGATAATGAAGGTGCTGGCTACATTAAAATTTGATAGCATGGAGATCTATTAAATTTGAATGTACTTGATAAAATTTTGTAAAGGTATATTAAAATTATAAAATTACTTTATACATATTTTCTACTATAAAGGTTTAATTTAATTTGTTCCTTAACAAAGACTTAATTTGCTACTTTGAAGACAAAAGAAAATCTTTGAAGAATGTCTTTCAAACTCAACCCGTGTCTGTAAAGACTAGTTAAGTCTTTTTTCATTGGTTCAGTAGAATAAACATGCTTTTAAAAATGGATTTAAAAGAAACTCTCTTAAGCACCTGTGCTCTGCCATCTGTCACTAAGGAAGGGCCATCTGAGGAATGACTTGCAAGTTTCAGTTTGCCAAAACAAATATATTGCGGTTGATTTACTTATCCTTACAATGAGGAGAGTGCTTCTTTAATCACCATCCAGAGCAGCTGGTATCCCCTGCAAAAGTTAAGGGTTGTGCCAGTTTTCACATATGAAAGATTTTAGAACTGAACCCCCTCATAAACCTTTGGAGAGCTGAATTGGAAAATTAGACCGAACTTAAACAACAAAAATGCTGGAAGCACAGGCCAGTTCAGGCAACATCTGTGCAAGGAGAAACAGTTAATGCTTCAACTGATGCATTAACTGAAAGTGAGAGTGAGAAATCAAGTTACTGTACTTTTCAGTAGCAGAGAGGTTAAGGAGGGGATAGGTAGAACAGAAGGAATAACTATGATTGGGTGAGACCGAAAGATTTAAAAGCAGTCGTTAGTATAGTTCATTGTCTGTGTTCTGTGTTGCTAACAGCAAAGCTTTGTGACATATGACATTCTCAGCAAGTGGATGAGTGAAAATGATTACAAGCAGCAAATGCCAGGCCTGATACAAGCAGAGTGTGGGAGCAAGGTAGACTTGGGGCAGTTGCTTGAGAGATGAGGTTGGATGTGGAGAAATGTGAGGCGACGGATTTTGATGGGAGTATAGCACAACAGTGTAGTGATTAGTGCGATGCTGTTACAGCTTAGAGTGTCCTGGAGTTCAGAGTTCAATTCCAGTGCTGTCTTTAAGGAGTTTGCAAGTTCTCCCCATGAACTGCGTGGGTTTCCTCTGGATGCTCTGATTTCCTCCTATCGGTTAGTAGGTTCATTGGCCATTGTAAATGCTAGTGTTTGACAGGTAGATTGTTGAGCGGTGCGGCTCATTGGGCTGGAAGGACTTGTTCCATGCTGTATCTCTAAGTAAATAAAATAGCTTGGGGAATATGAGCAAAAATGATGGGAAGTAGCAATACTGGTTAAGAAAGACATGTACACGTTTGTGGCTTAAGAGTAGCATTTCACTTAGAGGCAGGAAAGTTATGCCAAAACTTTGTAACACAAATATTAGTATGACTTTCACATTCAATTCTAATTCTTACATCGTAGGCATTAGAGAATGATATTTGGGAATGGAAGTGTAGTTACAGTTACAAGGATGGACTAGGGAGGCTGAGATTGTTCAGAGGGGAAATAAAAGGTTGAGGGAAGATTTAAACAAAGTATTTAAAATGCTGTGGGTTCTCAACAGAATTAGTGTTGGGAGGCTCTTCCCTTTGGTGGAAGGATTAAGGACTAATGTTTACAGGAATTAAATAAAGAGGAAAGGAATTAGAGTGACATGAATAAAATCTTTTCCATGCAGTGTGTCATTAGAATATGGGATGTACTGCTGGCAGATATGGTGAAGACAGATTCCAGTGGTAGTGTGACGTGGAAAAGAGTGTATGGAACCGGAAGAGAAAGCAGAGGTACTTAATGAGTACTTTGCTTCAATATTCACTATGGAAAAGGATCTTGGTGATTGTAGGGATGACTTACAGTGGACTGAAAAGCATGGGCATGTAGATATTAAGAAAGAGGATGTGCTGCAGCTTTTGAAAAGCACCAAGTTGGATAAGTCACTGGGACCAGACAAGATGTACCCCAGGCTACTGTGGAAAGCGAGGGAGGAGATTGCTGAGCCTATGGCGATGATCTTTGCATCATCAATAGGGACGGGAGAGGTTCTGGAGGATTGGAGGGTTGCAGATATTGTTCCATTATTCAAGAAAGGGAGTAGAGATAGCCCAGGAAATTATAGACCAGAGAGTCTTAACACTCTGCTTGTATCAGACCTGGCATTTGCTGCTTGTAATCATTTTGACTCATCCACTTGCTGGGAATGTCATATGTCACAAAGCTTTGCTGTTAGCAACATAGAACACAGACAATGAACTATACTAACTACTGCTTTTAAATCTTTTGGTCTCACCCAATTAGAGTTATTCCTTCTGTTCTACCTATCCCCTCCTTAAGACCAGAGAGACCAGAAAGCTTACCAGTGCTTGGTAAGTTGATGGAGAAGATCTTGAGAGGCAGGATTCATGAACATTTGGAGAGGCATAATATGATTTGGAATAGTCAGCATGACTCTGTAGACGGGTCATATTCTGCATGGAGGTCGGTCACCAGTGGTGTACCTCGGGGATCTGTTCTGGGACTCTTCGTGATTTTTATAAATGACCTGGATCAAGAAGTGGAGGGATGGGTTAGTAAATTTGCTGATAACACAAAGATTGGGGTTGTTGTGGATAGTGTGGATGGCTGTCAGAGGTTACAGCAGGACATTGATAGGATGCAAAACTTGGCTGAAAAGTGGCAAATGGAGTCCAACCCAGATAACTGTGAGGTGGTTTATTTTGGTAGATGAAATATGATGACAGAATATAGTATTAATTTTAGGATTCTTGGCAGTGTGGAGCATCAGAGGGATCTTGGGGTCCGAGTCCATAGGACACTCAAAGCTGCTATGCAGGTTGACTCTGTGGTTAAGAAAGCATATGGTGCATTGGCCTTCATCAACTGTGGGATTGAGTTTAGGAGCTGAGAGGTAATGTTGCAGCTATATAGGACCCTGGTCAGACCCCACTTGGAGTACTGTGCTCAGTTCTGGTCACCTCACTACAGGAAGGATGTGGAAACTATAGAAAGGGTGCAGAGGAGATTTACAAGGATGTTGCCTGGATTGGGGAGCATGCCTTATGAGAATAGGTTAAGTGAACTCGGCCTTTTCCCCTTGGAGTGACAGAGGATGAGAGGTGACCTGATAGAGGTGTATAAGGTGATGAGAGGCATTGATTGTGTGAATAATCAGAGGCTTTTTCCCGGGGCTGAAATGGCTAGTACGAGAGGGCACAGTTTTAAGGTGCTTGGATGTAGGTACAGAAGAGATGTCAGGGGTAAGTTTTTTATGCAGAGAGAGGTGAGTGTGTGGAATGGGCTGCCGGCAATGGTGGTGAAGGTGAATATGATAGGGTTTCTTAAGAGACTGTTGGATGGGTACATGGAGCTTAGGAAAATAGAGGGCCATGGGTAACCCTAGGTAATTTCTATGATAAGTATATGTTTGGCACAGCTTTGTGGGCCAAAGGGCCTGTATTGTGCTAAAGGTTTTCTATGTTTCTCTATGTTTCAAGAATAGGATATTTTAAGGGGGATATTTCTCAAATTTGTGATGCTACAGAGAAAGAGCCAGAGGTTATTTCTCTGTAACAAAACTAACAAAATTAATTTGTTAAGAAAATTTATGAAACACACCTTTAAGTTTGTGTCTGTTGCTTTGTTGGCATGTATTGTTAAATGGTGTGTAGCTAATTTGGGAATTTTTTATTAGAGCACCTGATTTGGTGATTATGTTTTGATTTGCTTACATTGTACATAGATTATCAATAATAGAAATATGTTTGCAATATTTATCATTTTGGATAAATACTTCCATGAGTCATAGCATTTATGAAGTAATTGTAGAAACAAATAGCAGTTGACTTGGTAGAACCTTTAAATTCCTTGGCGTTAACATATCAGAGGATCTGTCCTGGGACTACCATTCAAGTGTCATCACAAAGAAGGCATGACAGCTCCTCTGCTTTCTTGTCAAATGACTGCACATGCATGGTGGAGCGTATCCTAACTGGCTGTATCATGGCCTGGTTTGGAAGCATCAATGCCCAAGATATACACAAACCTTATGTCCCACACTACCAGGTTCAGGAAAAGTTATAAAAAGTTATCACCCTCCAACCATCAATCTCCTGAAGCGTTGCAGCTAATTTTCATGCACCACTACTCTGAACTGATTCTATGATCTGCAGACTCACTTTCAGGGACTCTTTACAACTCGTGCTCTCAGTACCATTTTTTATTTTATACTTGGCCTTTCTTTGCACACTGATTGTTTGTCAGTCTATCTGTTTATGTATAGTTTTTTGTAAAATTCTAGTGTATTTCTTTTTTCCTGTAAATGCCTGTAAGGAAACGCATCACAAGGTAGTATATAGTAACATACACTGGACATTCTTTGATAATAAATTCATTTGAACTTTAAGTATTTGCATTGTTGGAATAAAAGAAACAGAAAAAAATGGAATGTTTATCAATCAGGTAACTGATTGGTAGAGAGAAATCAGATTTACTGGATTTGTCCTGTTAAGAAAAAATAAATTTTCTGATGCAAGTTTATGGCTACTCATTCATGGTATAAGAACTGAGTAACTGAATTGATTTTATAGAAGGTGTGAACAGAAGCGAGGAGAAGGGTGCAAACTATTTGTTTCCAAAAGATGAATGAACCATTGTGGTTCAATGGGAGATTCCCTTTGAAATACTAAACAGGGACTATCACTTGCTTCTCTGACAATGAGGAAAAGTTGTTTTCAATTATTTTTGCTCTTCTTCCCCTATAGGAGATATTTTTATCTCCTTCCCCTACTCTTACTTACTTAAGCCCAAAACCCCTATTGGGGCATAGGCCGCTTCTTGGTGCATCCTTCCTCTCCCAGGGATGAGGTCGTTGAAGCTTCTGCAGCACTGTGTTTATACAGGATGGGGTTGCTAGAACCATGCCCAATCCTACTCCTTTTTCATTCATGCTGGAGTAAAGGGCTGAGAACACAGCCTAGAGGGGGGGGGGGGGGGAACTGCTGTGGAGGATAATCGTGGCAGATCTGTTACTCTTTATTCTTACTGACTACACGCTGTTGGTCAGGAAGACAGGGATCTAGTTGCTGCAAAGGTGTTGAGTCCCAGGTCTAGGAATTTGGAGTGATGGTATTGAAGGTGGGGTACGATACAAAATAATAGTCTGACCTAGGTGTCTTATCCATATGCTCCAAAGATGAGGGAGCACCAGCAAGATGGCATCTGCCGATGATCTGCTTTGGCAATAGATGATTAGCAGTGGGTCATGGCTGCCTGAGTGATTGGAGTTGACGTGTGCCATCATCCAGCCTCTTGAAGCGCTTCCTTGATAGTCAATGCCAGAGCCACTGTCTGATGGTCATTAATACATGTTACCTTAATTTTCTTTGGTACTGGGATAGTAGGGCCTTCTGAAAGCAGTGAGAGCCATAGATTGATGTAGTGAAATGTTAAAAGTATCTGCAAATTTCACCCCCCCCCCCCCCACCAGCTGATCTGCTCAGGATTTAAGTATAAGGCCAGTGACTCTGTCTGGGCTAGGTGTCTTCCGCAGGTTCACTGCAATGGTGACATTCTACTCCCCATCTGTTGGAAACATGCACAGAACGTGCTCATCAAGAAGGGATGCACTGCTGTCAGCAATGCTGCCAAGTTTCATTTTGTAGCCCGTTATAGCATGTAAACCCTGGTGTGGGACTAGAATTTGTCTCTTGGCATCCCTGATAGCTTTATGTTCATACCCCAATTCCTTCCATAGGTTAGGGTCACTGATTTGAACGCTGGAGACCTGGTCTTCAGTAGGGAGTGCATCCCTCAGTGCATCCATGGTTTCCACAACGGGAAGATCTAGATAGACCTCTTTGGTACATAGAGCTCTACATATTTGCTGAAAATGTCAGCAACTGTGGTGACATACTCAGTTCAGTTGGCGCTGAATCTTTGAATATGGACGAGTCTATTGACTCAAAACTGTCACATAGAAGCTCACCTTTGTACTCAGACCACACTGTTAGACTTTCTGTACTGGGTCGATAGACAATAGACAGTAGGTGCAGGAGTAGGCCATTCAGCCCTTCTAGCCAGCACCACCATTCACTGTGATCATGGCTGATCATACACAATCAGTACCCCATTCCTGCCCTCTCCCCATATCCCTTGACCCCACTATCTATAAGAGCTCTATCTAACTCTCTCTTGATTGCATCCAGAGACTTGGCCTCCACTGCCTTCTGGGGCAGAGCATTCCACATATCCACCACTCTCTGGGTGAAAAAGATTTTCCGCATCTCTGTTCTAAATGGCCTACCCCTTATTCTTAAACTGTGGCCTCTAGTTCTGGACTCATCCATCAGCAGGAAATCCTCTGATTGTGTAGCACTGGCTGGTGAAGCCACTGTCAGCCACATTTCGGTGAAACAGAGGGCAAACAGAAGTTTTAGTATATGCTATCATTAAAAAAAGGGCAAAGGTCTCGGTCCAAAACGTCGACTGCTTACTCTTTCCCACAGATGCTGCCTGGCCTGCTGAGTCCCTCCAGCATCTTGTGTGTGTTGCTTGGATTTCCAGCATCTGCAGATTTTCTCTTGTTTATTAGATGTGTTTGCATGCTTAAAGGCAGCTAAAGCACCAGGGCTTGTTAATATATCATAGCGGTTGTGTGGGGGGGGGGGGAGGGGCAAGGGAGGAGATTGCTGAAAATCTGATCAAGATTTGTTGGACTATCAGGACACTGGAGCAGGGATCCAATTGCAGAATCAGTACTATCCACACAGTGATATTAATTGAGTAACAAATTCCGACATGCAAACGAAGTCGACGTCAAAGTTCAGGCAGAAATCAAAACATCCAGAATCAGGAAACAGGCAGAGTTAATATTCAGACAGACAGAGTACAGATACAAATGCCAGAAAAGCTCAGAAAACTCACTGGCACAATCTGACAACAAACAGGTGAAAACACAGGACTGAAATACGCTGAACAATAAACAGAGAGGCAGATGGTAGGTGGAGCACAATGAGACACAGGTGGCAGCAATACAGCTAATAAAGAGAAACAGATGAGAGACGGAGTACTCAGTGATACAGGGGCCGGAGTAGAGCAGGAACGGGGACAGGAGCACATGGCGATACAAAACCACAGACTGACAGCTGGGGGAAACACACAAAAAGACAGAGTTCAACTGGAGGTACTGACATGGACTCAGATGAGGTACCAGGTGACAGAAGAGCAACTATGGTACCTTTACTCAGTGAAACAAAAATAAGTATAGGACTGTAAAACTAATGTCAAAGGATTCAAAGTAAATTCATTATCTGTGCATATGTCACCATATACAACCCTGAGATTCATTTTCTTGCTGACATTCATAGTAAACACAAGAAGCAATAGAATCAATGAAAGATGGCATCCAAGACGATGGACAAACAACCAACATGCAAAAAATAACAAACTGTGCAAATTCAAAATGAAAAAAAGAAATAATAATCATAATAACATATAAGCAATAAAGATTGAGAAAATGAGTTGATGAGTCCTTGAACAAGTCCACCTGTTGTGGAAACAGTTCAGTGATGGGGTGACTGGTGTTGAGTGAAGTTATTCCCTCTAGATCAAGAGCTTGATAGTTGATGGTTGATAGTTGACTGTTCCTGAACTTGCTGGTGTGATTCCTTAGGCTGCTGTACCTTCTTGCTGATGGCAGCTAAGAAAAGAACGTGACCTGGGTGGTGGAGGTCCTTAATGATAGATGCTGCTTTTCTGTGATAACACTCTGAGTAGATGTTTTTATTTGTGGGGATGGCTTTACCCATGATGGAATGGACCTTATCCATTAGTTTCTGTTCAAGGGCATTTGTGGTTCTGTACTAAGCTGTGATGTGACTAGTCAATATACTCTGCACTGCACATCTATAGAAGTTTGTCATTGTTCTAAACGACATGACAAATCTAAGTGAACTTCTAAGGACGTAGAGGTGCTGCTATGCTTTCTTCACAATGGTACTCTTTTGCTGGACCCAGGACAGATCCTCTGAAATGATCTGAAGAATTGAAGAATTTGAAGTTGCTGATTCTCTCTACCTCTGATCCCCCAGTGAGAGCAGGCTCATGGATCTCCAATTTCCTCTTCCTGAAGTCAATAATCAGCTCCTTGGTCCTGCTGACACTGAGTGAGATGTTGTTGCTGTGGCACCACTCAGCAATATTTTCAATCTCCATCCTATATGTTAACTTTTCACCACCTTTGATTCAGCCAGCGATAGTGGTGTCATCAACAAACTTAAATGTGGCTTTGGAGCCATGCTTAGTCTCACAGCCATAAGTATAAAGCAAGTAGAGCAGGGGGACTTAAGCATATAGACTTGTGGTGCACCTGTGCTGGTGGAAATTGTGAAGGAGATGTTGTTGTGAATCCTAAATGCCAGGGGTCTTTAAGTGAAGAATCCAGTTACACAAGGAAGTATTGAGGCTTAGGTCTTGAAGCTTATTGATTAGTTTTGAGTTTTGGTGGAGAGGTTATTGCAAAAGATTCTGAGTGCCAGAATTATTTAACACCTGCAAAGGCAGGATTAATCCAAGATAGCTCTGACTGGGCAGTACAGTTTACACTAATATTAGTAAAACCTTTGATAAGGCCCCATGTGGAAACTAGTACCATAGATCCAAGGCAAATTATCAAACATGATCTAAGTTTGGCTTAGTAATAAGAGGCAGTGTGATAGTGGGGGGCTGCTTACCTGACTTGAAATATGATGTAGCATTGTTGAAAGTGAAAATGATAGTTGTAGAGTGCATTAGGATATTGATCTCTTGATAATACTGCATGAATAATAATTAGTTCAAGGTGATGCACTCTGGGAAGGGTAATAAAGATAGAGCACATTGATTAGTGGGACCCAAAGGAGTACTGAGTGAAAAGAGATCCAGATGTACTACTAGTCCAAGAATTTCCAATGGTGGCAATACACACAAGGTAATATGAGATACTGTTTTCATTAGCCTGGGCATAGAATACAAGTATAGAGAGATTATGTATGACTTTATAAAACATTGATATACCACATCTGGATTATATGTGTAGTTCTGGCTGCTACACACTAGGAAGGATATGATGGCAGAGGAGCGGATGCAGAGGAGATTCACTGGGATATCACCTGAGATAAAACATTTCAGGTTTGTGATGGATCCAAGAGGGAGAACTTGTAGAATGCTTACAAGATGGCTTTTTAGAGCAGCTTGTCATTGAGCCCACTAGGGGATCAGCTATTTTGGATTGTACAATGAACTGGAATTGATTAGTAAAGGAACCCTTGGGGACCAGTGATCATAATATGTTAGAATTCACCCTGCAATTGAAGAGAGAGAGAAGCTAAAAGCAGATGTATCAGTATCACAATAGAGTAAAGGGAATGACAGAGGCATGAGAAAGGAGCTGGCATATGTTGATTGGAGGGGAACTCTAGTAAGGATGACAGCAGAGCAACAAGGGCTGGAGTTTCTGGGAGCAATTTGGAAGGCACAGGATAATACATCCCAAAACTGAAGAAACATTCAAAAGCAGGTTGATGCAAACATGGACAAGAGAAGTTAAACCCAACATAAAAGCCAAAGGGAGGGCATATAATAATGGGAAGTTAGATGATTGTGAAGCTTTTAAAAACCAACAGAAGGCAACTAAAAAGTCATAAAGAAGGTAAATGAAGGTAAGCTAGCTAATAATATCAAAGAGGATGCCAAAGATTTAAAAAATATATAAAAAGTAAGAGGAAAATGACACTGGAGAGGTATTACTGGAGACACAGAAGTAGCTGATGAACTGAATAATTATTTTGCATCAATATTCACTGTGGAAGACACCAGCAGTATGTTGGAAGTTCACGAACATCAAGGGGTAGAAGTGAGTGAAGTTGCCATTACTTAGGGAGAAGGTGTTGGGAAACTGAAAGGTCTGAAGGTAGATAAATCACCTGGAGCAGATGGTGAGCGCCCCAGAGTTCTAAAAGACGTGACTAAAGAGATTATGAGGGCATGAGTAATGATCTTTCAAGAATCAATAAATGATTCCAGAGGACTGGATAAATCAAATGTCACTCCACTCTCCAAGAAGGGCAAGAGGTAGAAAGAAGGAAATTATAGGCCAGATAGTCTGAGCATGGTATTTGGGAAGATGTTGGAGTTGATTGTTAAGGATATGGTTTCAGGGTACTTGGAGGCACATGATAAAATAGGCCAAAGTCAGTATGGTTTCTTTAAGGGAAAATCTTGCCTGACAAATCTGATGGAATTTTTTGAAGAAATAACAAGTGGGATTTACAAAGGAGAATCGGTTGATGTTGTGTACTTGGATTTTCAGAAGGCCTTTAACAAGGCGCCACACATGAGGCTGCTTAAGAAGTTAAGTGCCTATGGTATTACTGGAAGGACACTAGCATGGATAGAGCATTGACTGATTGGCAGGAGGCCAAGAGTGGGAATAAAGGGAGCCTTTTTTAGTTGGCTGTCAGTGACTAGCGGTGTTCCACAGGGGTCTGTGCTGGGACCATTTCCTTTTACATTATATGTCAATGATTTGGATGAGGAAGTCGATGGCTTTCTGGCCAAGTTTGTGGATGACACAAAGATAGGTGAAAGGTCATGTCGTGTTAAGGAAACACGAGGCTACAGGGGACTAGGACAGATCAGGTGAACAGGCACAGAAGTGGCAGATGGAATACAGTGTCAGGAAGTGTATGGTCATGCACTTTTGTAGAAGGAATAAAGGCATAGACTATTTTCTAAACAGGGAGAATATTTAAAAATCAGAGGTGCAAAGGATCTTGGGAATCCTCGGGCAGGATTCCCTGAAGGATAATTCCTATGTTGGGTTGGTGGTGAGGAAGGCAAATGCAATCTTGGCATTCATTTCGAGAGGACTAGAATATAAAAGCAAGCATGTAATGTTGAGGCTTTATAAGGCACTGGTAAAGCCTCATTTGGAGTATTGTGAGCAGCTTTGGACATATTATCTAAGAAAGTATATGTTGACTTTAGAGAGGGTTCAGTGGAAGTTCATGAGAATAATTTTGGGAATGAAAAGGTTTCCATATGAGGACTGATTGATGGCTCTGAGCCTGGACTGACTGGAATTCAGAAGAATGAGGGGGGCAATCTCATTGAAACCTGTCGCATGTTGAAAGGCTTCGATAGAGTGAATGTGGATAGGATTTTTGCTACAGTGGGGGAGTCTAGCGCCTGATGGCACAGCCTCAGAATAGAGGGATGTCCATTTAGAACAGAAATGAGGAGGAATTTCTCTAGCCGAGGATTGGTGAATCTGTGGAATTCTTTGCACAGGTGGTTGTGGACGACAAGTCATTGGGTACATTTAAGGCAGAGGTTGATACTTTCTTGATTAGTCAGTGCCTGAAGGGTTACAGGGAAAATACATGATATCGGGGCTGTGAGGGAAATGGGTCAGGTTTGATGAAATGGCAGAGTAGACTTGATGGGCCATAGAACATAGAAATCTATGGCACATTACATGTCCTTCGGCCCACAATGTGTGCTGACCATGTAGAATTACCCTACCGCATATTCCTCTATTGTTCTAAGCTCCATGTACTTATTTAAGAGTCTCTTAAAAGACCCTATTGTATCCGCCTCCACCACCGTCACCAGCAGTACATTCCACATCAAATGGCCTAATTGTGCTCCTGTATCTCATGGTCTGATTTCAGTTATGAGAGGACATTGGATAGATTAGGCTGACTTTGTTCTCCTCAGATCATAGAACCTTTTTGAGGCATATACAAAGTAGATTGGAGGAAATGTTTCCTCAAAGTAGAGATGTTCAGAACAATAAGACATTGTGTTAGGGTAAGGGTTCAGAGTATGAGTACTTTCAGCCATATTGTGCTTGGCATATGGAATGCTCTGCCTGAGCCAGTGGTGGAGGCAAAGACTCATCTTTAAGTAGTGTCCAGATCAACTAAGTCTCAGAAGGCTTGTGCAATGCCAGTTCAGACAATGGGCTGAAGGGCCTTTTACTTTGATGTGTGAATATTACACAATGACACAAGACACTGAATGTTACAATATAAATACACCAGCATCTCAAATGAACCCAGGATTATTTACTTCTGTGCATTTTTAGATTGTGGAAAGCGCGATGTTAATAACGAACTCTAACAGGCAAAAATTCAGCCCAATAGTATCTTGTGGGATGCAGCAAAGAATTGCAATCAAGCTCAGAAATAGATCAGTTGGTGCCATTATTCTTTTACTTCCCTTCTCCATTTGGTCTGCATTACTTCCACCTACAGTCAAGCCTAAATGCAGATAAAACTTAATTCACCAGGGATGATATTTCTGGGCAACATAACAGGTTTGAAGCTTAAGCGCATGCCAGATGTGATTGGTGCTTCAGAGCAATGCATACTGGGGAAATTATAACCTTGTTGCTCATACATTTGGTGGCAATGGCAACAGCATGCAATATATGTTTGATGCTGCTGTAAAAATTTAAGTGTATATGCACATTTCAGAAGCCATTTGGACCATAGATGCAGGAGAAAGTCTAACAGGCCCACTGGAATGAACATAAGTTCAAAGACCCTGCTTTACCTGAGTAGCCAAAGATGACTATTTGTCTTTCTGTGATGGATAAGATATCTGATGTTTCATGTAAGATCTTCTATTACTTTTGCAGTGTATGTATGTGGTGGGGGGGGCATGGTGTTTATTTGATTGAATGACCCATTTGGATATCTGTGAAACATGCATGGTTTCCACCATTGTGTTCAACCAACCCCACTACTTGAGGAGGTGTTTGAGAATTATCACTTTAATAGCTGTTGATATGAGAGATGACTCTTAATTTTATAATTTTCACACTATCTCTGAAAATATTGTCCCTGTATGTTACCATCCTGAAAAGCTGGATTCATGATGCTTTCACACAGAACATTTCACAAGTATAGTAAGAAGATGATATTGGTTTATCATTGTCACGGGTACCAAGATACAGCGAAAAGCTGGATTGTATACTGTTTACACAAATTACACGATGCATTGAGCTAGAAAAAGGTAAAACAATAACAATGCAGGTTAAAGGTAAAAGCTGTTGAAAAAGCGCAGTGCAGGTAAACAATAAAGTGCAAGATCACAACCAGGTAGATCGTGAAGAGTCCATCTTCATTCTGACTTAGCCCCAGTGACTAATGCAAGATCCACATGCACAGATAGTGTATACTCTTAGAGAGCCAGCATCCGGGGAACGGGAGTGAGTGGAGCCCATTGCATGAGAATTTCTCAGAAAAGTTACCACACATCACCCATATTCTATGTATAAACCTTCAGCTAAGTTGCTGAGTTCTATACCACTGTTCAAATGACACTATTTTAGCCTTCAATTCTATATTTTATGCCGATTCTATATCCTATGAATGTCTTTGGCAATTTTTTTCTACAGAAGTGGTTTGCCATTGCTTTCTTCTGGGCAATGTCTTTACAAGATGGGTGACCCCAGCCTTCACCAATACTCTTCAGAGATTGCCTGTCTGGCATCCATGGTCGCATAACTAAGATTAGTGATGTGTACCGGCTGCTCATATGACCATTCACCACCTGCACCCATGTTTTCACATGGTTTGGATCGAGGGGCCTAAGCAGGTGCTACAGGGGTGACTTGCAGCTAGTGGAGGGAAGGAATGCTTTACACATCCTTTGGGAGATGTATCTCCACCGGAATCCCTCATTAGCAATGCTATTTCCCCACTTTTAACCTCACTTCTAATCTCTTTTGAAACTTCTAAGCCCCAGAACATTAAGCAGCCAATCCTATAAAGAAGGAAAGACTTCATTAGGAGTTTGAAGAGATTTGGTATGTCAACAAATACACTCAAAAACCTCTATAGTTGTACCGTGGAGAGCATTCTAACAAGATGCATCTCTCTTTCTCTGGTATGGAGGGACTACTGCACAGGACCAAAAGAAGCTGCAGGGGGTGTAAATTTAGTCAACTCCATCTTGGGTACTAGCCTACAAGGAGCAGTGTCTCAGAAAGGCAGCATCCATTACTAAGGACCTCCAGCACCCAGGGCATGTCCTTTTCTCACTGTTACCATCAGGTAGGAGGTACAGGAGCCTGAAGGCACACACTCAGCGATTCAGTAACAGCTTCTTCCCCTCTGCCATACGATTCCTAAATGGACATTGAGCCCTTGGACACTACCTTGTTTTTTAAATATGTAGTATTTCTATTTTTGCATAATTTTTAATGTATTCAATATACATATAGTGTAATTTATTTATTTATTTTTTATTATTATTTAATTCTGTGTTTTTTTTTTCTTCTGTATTAAGTATTGCATTGTACTGCTGCTGCTAAGTTAACAAATTTCATGTCGCATGCTGGTGATGTTAAAGGTGATTCTGATTCTGATTGCAACAGCCAAATCTCTTAATGGCCACACACACACAACATCAAAATCCATGCTCATGCTCTAAGTCCACCATCCTTATTCTTAATGTTTCACACATTAACTCATCCGTGACTGCATTATGCCTATCCTTCCTCACAGTCTCTAGCTCCTGTCCACCATCGCCTTCAGCCTCCCAATTGATCTGGATTTCATCCAGCTCCTTACCATAATGTGCAAAGAGCTGCAGTCAGATGCATTTTCACAGGTTTAGTAATTAGGGACTCTAGAAGACGCCCTGACTTTCTAAATCTTGCAAGAAGAACATACCACTCAGCTGGCTGTCACTCTCACCGATTTCCCCTCTAACACCCCCTCCCACATGTGGGTCACTTACTCTATTCCTTCACATCAAAGACTCACCTCACCACTCTAATAACAGCCCAGTCCAGCAATGACCACTCTGTCCTCCTAGTGATAATTAATGGTAATTGGCAGACCAATGTTAGGTGCATTACCTTCCCTACTAAGCTGGAGTGTGGAGCAAAGAGGCAGGAAGTACACCCCATTTAATTCCCCCAATAAAAAACTCAGGGATTATCAAAATGTCTAATAAATTTTAGAAAGTCAAATATGCACTTGTATACTTTACGATGACAGTGAGAGCTTAACAAATTATCCATCCTAAACCGTGTCCCAGAGTTTCCTTTGCACTTCATACGATCTGCATTCAAAATGCACCATTTCTTGACAAGTGCACTCTATCCAAATGCCCATATTATGCATATTAGTTCGGAACAAGGAATTATTCAGCTTAGTATGTCAAGTATGTAAATATGGAGGTATAACTTCTTCTCTCCTATTATAACCATTTTCCAGCTGAGCTCCCACCAATATAACTGCCACCCTTTCTTTTCCTTATCCCAATTTTGTTGCCACAGCGATTGAATAGACTTTTTAAATAATGGCTTTCTCTTCCCCTTAACATCACTCACAAAATGCTGGAGGAACTCAGCAGCTAGGCAGCATCTATGAAAAAGAGTAAACGGTTGAAGCCTTGGCCTAAAACATCGACTGCTTACTCTTTTCCATAGGTGGTGCCTGATCTATTGAGTTCCTCCATCATTTTGTGTGTGTTGTTTTGGATTTCCAGCATCTGCACATTTTCTTGTGTTTGTGATTTACTACATTAACATCCTTAATTTTTAGTGATCGCTTGGCTAGAAGGTCTGCCACCATCATCCCCAGCATGGGCAGGGACCCAGAATAAATGGATACACAAGCCTAGACCCTGCAGCTCTAGCAGATGTTGTTCAATCTCTAAAAGAATGTTTGGCCTATAATTTGAAGTATTGGTTTTAATAGAGGTCAAAACTGAAAATAAATTAGAGCACAGAAGTACATAATCAGGGCATACTTCATCAACCCATTCAAAGGCTAAAATGATGGCAACCATCTCAGAAGTGAATACTGATACTTTGTCCGATAACCTTTTCTTAATAGCCCCCCAAAACTTTGGAGCATAAACTAAAACAGCTGAATGACCTGTCAATGGTTCTTTTGGACCATCTGTATAGATATGTTATAAACCATAATATCAACCTTACGTATATTGCTGAACTACCTGATCCACTGATATACAATCAATCTTCATCTTGATCTTTTCTTGAAGGCTTAAATCAACCACAAGCAAAGGGAAAAGCCATGAGGAGTGGCAGAAAGGGGTATACAGGGACCATATTCCACGTTGAATATCCCAAGATTTTGCGCCCATTCATTTCCTTTGACTCAAAACTGAAGACCTTACAAATGCGGAGCTCCCAACACTTAATGTTGCCAATATTGAATGACTAACTCTATGGTCCTCTTATGTTAACCCAATAAACTATTGCTATCTGTAACCTGTGAAGGTATAAAGGTAATTCACCCATTTCTACCAGTAATGCTGAAATTGGGAATTCAGTTTTTAATAGCACCACAATGTAATCTCAATGCTCGAACTTGAACTTTATCTAGGGGCTTTATAACTGCTGTTGAGGCTGACCCATAAGCAACACATCATAATCAAAGACAGATCTGCTTAAAGCAATGTATATTTGTATAAGTGACCTACTTGCACCCCAATAAGAGCATATAAAGCTACACCTCTCTAGAATGTTATTCACATGCACCATCCATGTCAGCCTTGTGTCCATCCACATATCTATAAACTTTACCATTGATTCTTGTTTAAAAGATTTACTGCATAACCCAAGATCAATTGTGGGTATAATATTCCTTTTAGAAAAGCAAATAACTTGAGTCTTTACCACAGAAAATTTAAACACCCACCAACGACCCCATTCTTCTACTTCATTAATAGCTGCCTTCATTTTCCAAACTACATAATTTATATTCCTGCTTCTTTTTCACATTGCATCATCATTAGCATATAAAGATTTGGAAATGTCTGAGCCAATGTTTAAGAAGATATCATTAATCATACCATTTAAAAAGAGTGGGCTACACACACTCACTCCCCTGCTGAGTTCTATTCTTTATCTCATGCTCCTGAAAAAATGTTGTTCACCCCCTAACCTGTATCTTCCTGTCACATAAAAATTCATCAATCCATTTAAACCTTCTACCACCTATTCCATCTTTTCAAGTTAGACCAGTAACCCTTGCGTCCATTACATATCCTAAGATTGTTTTTCTACATCAAAGAAAACTGCTACCACTGATTCTTCATTAAATTGGGCTTTATGAATAACAGACACCAAACGTATCACTGAGTCCACATCATTCTCCCTTTATGAAATCCTGATTGGTATGCAGCTATTTTTCCGCTACTTTCCACAAAATAGGAAAGCCTTGCTATGACCATTTGCTCTATTATCTTACATACCTGTGAAGTTAGTGAAATAGGTCTAGAACTGGAAGGATCTGAGCTTTCAATACAGGGAAAACAACCGCTAATACAATACAGGAAAAGCAATTTCAATACAGGGAAAACAACCGCTAAGTCACCCTTCAACTCATATTGTATGAAAAAAATTCCAAAACCAACACACATTTCAAACCCAATAACCATGCAAACGTATTATAACAAATATCATCTTTCCCAGGTGATGTCTAACCACCACCATTAATAGACCTTCTAAGCACAAACAAGGTAAATTCAACATCCAAGCAGGGACTGGAACATTCTATTTTTCTGAGCAATATGTGGATTGTTGCCAACGTTGTTTCTCGATAAGACTTCTATTCTTTATTTAAATTGGCTGAACTATGTACTCTGACGTATGTTTTTGCTGATAATTCTGCCTTTTCAGAGTCAGTAGCTCCAGCCTTCACCTCACCATACAAGAGTTTTCTAACTTCCCTAAATTTTCCATATAAAACCCCAAACCTGCCCTCCCTGGACTTCTTTTCCAATATTATCACAGTGCATTCTCAAACAGATTGTCTTTGCTCTTATGACCACTCTTCTATGTTTGCTGAGGTTTTATGGCAGTTGGCCAACAGCTTTAAGGTGCATTACTCCACCTCCTGTGGGTCAGGATATCTAAATCCTATATCTTTACATTTGCATCAAGTTCTAAAAAAAAGGCCTCTGTTTTTAAGGAACTGCACTGTATATTTTAAGCAAGAATCCTGTGTTCTTTTCTGAAAAATACTGTTAATGTTAAGTTGTCTATGATAACTTTAAGATCAACCATTCCCTCTCTTGATTATATCTTGGAAACCTCAACAGTACATGCTCAATCATTTCTTGTCAATTGCAATACTCACACCTTCTATTATTGTGTTTCTTCATTAAAAACAATGTAGCATTTAACCTTCAGTGCCCAAACCTCAGATCTCAATATTATCACCTCCTCTCTCCTGCTCTTTCCTGCATCCCTCGACCATCCCACTTATTTCCAGAAATTATAAAGATATTCATCCCATTGTTTTCTCCACATTTTATAAATTTCACTTTTAATAATGCTTTTAATTTCTCCTTTACTGTAATTTATTTGAATGTCCACTTCTGCTTGTCTGATTGCCTTCTTTGCTAACGTATCCACCTGCTCATTCCCTCTAATACCAACCTGTGCTGGAATCCACATCAAACATATACTGAGGCCCAGATTTTAAGTATAAGTAAAGTCTGTATTATCTCACACATAACGTCTGGTCTTGTCACTGAATTAAATCTTCTAGACTCCTGATTGTTGTGCTTGAATCAGAAAATATTACAACTCTCATTGGTCTCACTTCCTCCTCCCACTGCAAAGTCCAGCTGTCATTTCACTTGTAGGCACTGATAAATCATCGTTTGTCCTCACCTGCTTTTTAATGTTAAAATCAGGCACCACCAATCTGACCCCTAATCTACTATTTTTGAAGCATCTGTGTATATTTGTAAATATCCATAAAATTATTATTTACATAAGATTCAACTATATCTTGATTTAAAATCACTTCTGTATTTTTCTGTACCCTTTCAAATAATTTAAGAACAGCCTCTGGTGCTTCATACAACCATGGAGGCACCCCAGCAAAAGACAGTGAAGCTGGCAAATTGTTGTTGATACTCACAAACCTTGAGAGGCTAAGCCAATAAGAATTCTTATCTGAAAAGAGTGAAGAATTTAGTATTTTTTCTTTTATCTATTTAGCATACTGTTAACAAGAATGCATATCTATTTAAAGGAAGCTTACATTTCATAATATGGATGTAGTGCACTATACAGGAATGGCTGTCTAATTCCCATTATATTGAGTGAAGCTTTTCCCAAAGTGGAGAGGAAGCATTTTATCACAGATTATTTTTCAGAATCACGGAAATTGCAAGTACTGTGGTCATAACAAACCGGCTGGACAATTAAAAAAATAAGGAGGGGTGAAGGAATTAATTGTAACAGATCCATGATTTCAGCATCTAGTAATGTTAACTACTCCCTTTTCCTTTAACAGGAATTTCATGGAAGTAGAGCACTTACATAGAAACATTTGGAATGTCACTATTTGGATTAAACTGTACCAAGCCCAAACACCAAGGTAAGTTTTAAAATTTCCTCAGCAGTTGTTGAATCTATTTTAAAAACATGTACACCACAAAACTCCAATTGTCCAAGTCTCTGTACTAAAATGTGAATTTCAAATCCTAGAGCATGGAAGACAGTTCATTTGATGGAGCTTGGGCTGGGTCTGTAAACTCCACAAATGTTTCTTTCCTCAAATACTTCCAATTTGCTTTGAAATTGAATCAGTTTCTGTTACTTATTCATGCAGCCGATCATAGATCATTCCAACTTACACAAATTTGTTTATGAAAAGTAATAGACCTGGAACAATTGCTTTGCATGGGAAGGCATGTCAGTTCAGTGGGTTGTGATAGGACAATAGCAGTGTTCTCTTGAGACCCAATCTTTGCAAATTTGTATAGTGTATGAAGCTGAGAAATGTGTACCTTAAACCAAATGTCAGAACAGAGCAGATGTTGTTTATGACTATTAAGGGGGCTTTGACAAATGGCCGGAGATTTTTGCAACTTTTGGCAGCTTACAGTGGCATTGTATCAAGCCGGTTATTATGCAGTGTTAGTGAGCCCTGTTCGTTCAGTGAGAGATCACTGCATTTCATTCTCTTTTGCCTTAGTAATGGTGGCTTATCAACATCATCACAAGGAAATTCAGGGTCACAGTGGAGTCAGGCCGGTGATTGCATGCATTTTCCTTTGTACTCACCACATCTATTCCTGGATCAAGAAGGATCCCAATCTTTCAGCAGCAGTCCGTGGATAGCCATCAATGACGCTTCAGGCAGGCCATGACATGGCTGCTTAGTTTAACACATTCACGCACCACATGCATAGAATGGAACCATGGCTGTCATGATTGAGGAGACCTTCAGCTTGCTGAAGCCAGTGTGCATCACCATGCAGGGGTGTCAACTCTGCATAATTCTTCAGGGCATTCCAATGAATGTACCTCTGCCTTATCAATGTGTAGGTGTTGTGACTTGCACGGCAATGTGTGCACCTGTCACCAAGTTCAGAGCCAGACCACACAAGCAACAAAGCTAATTGTGTGTCTTCAGAGTTCCACTCCCAGCATGAACACACTTCTGTTTTGTAGCTATGGTACGTGGAAAAGTTTTATTGATGGAATGGCTCACATAGTGTGTTTACATCTTCCTCAATAGCATTTGTCTTGTATTTGAATATCAGATTTAATATCCCTAAAGCTTTCTCCGTCTAATTATTTATAATACAATAGAATTAATATTCACAATGAATTTTAGAAAATCTGATAATTTGATATCTAGATCATCTGGTTCTTTTTACCATGTTCTGTTTAACCTCAGCAATGCTTCGTTCACCAAGCTCCCTTTAAACTCAGTAGGGCCCTGTTCCCGTTCTTTTTAAAAAAAATTACTTGCACCCTATTTCAGCCACTGCTTTTAAGCTCACCTGATTAATTGTAAAATTTATGATACTATTGATGCACCATCAATAACTTTTGGAGACGTGAGTTAAGGTAGGCTTTTATTGGCTGGAAGAAAGCACTGTCAGCAGCAAGCGACCATCACACAACATCCTGGAGACTGAGGAAGGAGCAGTGCCTCCAATCGCCTTTATACCGGGGTCTGTGGGAGGAGCCACGGTCAGTGGGAGGAGCCACAGGAGTGGGTGGGGGGGGGGGGGCATGTCCAGACAGGTATATGTAATTCACCACAACTATTGTGTAACATCTAAACAAAATGTAACATATCATGTCGTAGTCAGGAATATTAGCCATTCTGACATTACCAAAGTTCTGATGATGCCAGAGTATCAGGGTTTTATGTTTCTTTGTAATTATTTAAAAAGTGGATTTGTGACCCAGTATCAAAGGAATTATGTAAGGTTTATAAAATGCATAAAGAAACATAATTGAGACACTAAACACTATTAATTGTTGCCACCTTATTAAAACCTTATTAAAATTTAGTAATTGTGAAACTATTGGGAATAAAATCTTTATAAATGCTGTTAAATCTAATCCTTTAGTTCATTTTAAAATCCATTTATAGCAATTTTTTTGTGTTTTATGATATAAAGACAGATAGAAACAGGAAGTAGGATTGCCAAGATACATAGTTGTACTCAAGGCAGAATGTGTACTGGTTCAGTACAGTAAAACTCAAGTAATAGAATATATTCAAGACTGCTAAGTTAACACATTTCACATCACACGGCGGTGATAATAAACCTGATTCTGATTCTGACTCTGGAGGTGCCATTCTGGCCGATTTTGTGGACCATTCCATTTAATGCCTCAGCATGCTTTTAATTTACATTTTTGTCTTCAATATTTCACAGTAGAATAGTGTACGTTTTCGCACACCTTGTAAATTTCAAGGGAGTGAGAAATAGAAGATACTAAGTTTCAGGGGAGCTTAGGAACACGGATCGCTCTGTGTTTAAGGGAACTAGGGAACTGTGACTCTGGTGTTATTAAGGGAATGTGGAAACCAGGGCTTTAAGGTCTTAAAAGTTGCAGAAGAACTGGGGTCCCGGCGTGTTAATGAGAGCACAGAAACTGAAGTCCCAGCATGTTACTGGGAATATTAAACCAGGGACCAGTGTGTAAGTGGGAGTTCAGGAACTAGGGCCCCAGTTTGTCAAAGGGATAACAGGAACCACAGCCCCGGTGTGTTGATGGATCACAGAAATCAGCATCTGGTGAACCAGATTCCAAACCACTGGCATTTCGGAATATCTGATAGTAAGTTGGAGCTTACAAAAGTAGAGGGCTATGGGTAACCCTAGGTAATTTCTAAAGTAAGTACATGTTCGGCACAGTATTGTGGGCCGAAGGGCCTGTATTGTGCTGTAGGCTTTTTATGTTTCTAAGTTATTATAATTTTGTTATAAATGGTCATTGATGCTCCAGTTATTTTGACCTTTTTATTTTAAACAACAATTATTTTTGGAATGAATTTATAGAAACAAGTGAGTAATTAGGACCACAGTAAAGCACATATGTCATCAAAGACTCTTATATCAGTGAAGGAAATTGTTTGCCCAAATTGCTTGTGGTGGTTTGATAGAATTGTCCAATTGACTCTCACACCAATTTATAAGTAATTTCTTCAATTATATATGTGTGATTAACATAAATATTTGCCTGTATTTTATAGAGGAGGAGAGGTATTTGAAGGCAAATGATAGAAATTTCAATATGAATTTTCAATATGTGGTGAGTAAACAATTTTAAAATTCCCATCATACCCCTTGATGGCTTAGTGTACATATACCTAGTATGGTGCAGTCTGTCACAGAACAGGGAATATCCTGGGTTTGATGCTGCTTATCTGCTGGGTGTAAAGCAATGTTCACACTTATAATTTGTAGTATCAAATATCTGACTTGTTGATATCCTTGCAGTTAAGGATAATTGTGCTGTGGCTGAAGGCTGGGTACATGATAAATATCTAATTTTTTATGAGATTCTGGTGTGCTACCACACAACATGTCATTTCATGCTGAGGGCATTTATGTTCAAGCATGGTGGTGTAGTAGAGTTTTGTGTTTCTTCCCCTCTCTCTGTCTGTCCTTAAGTTTTTATTAAATATTCATGGGTACGGCAAACCATTGTTAATCTTTAAATCTCACAGATCTTGAAATGCACACGACTTTGATTCCTTCTAGCTTACATTCGAGCCTAAGGAGTTCATGTGTTCCTTATTCCCTTTGGGTACATAATATTGGTTTCCAAAATAGTTGATCTATTAAACAATTTGGGACACGCACACCAATCCTCATAGAGGGATCAGAAGTGGAGAAAGTGAGCAGTTTCAAGTTTCTGGGTGTCAACGTCTCTGAGGATCTAACCTGGACGCAACATATCGATTAGCTATATAGAAGGGAAGATGGTGGCTGTATTTCATTAGGAGTTTGAGGAGGCTTGTTATATCACCTAAACCACTTGCAAGTTTCTACAGATATACCGTGGAGAGCATTCTAACTGGCTGCATCTCCGTCTGGTGGGGGGGGGGGGGAACAGATACATCACGGGATTGAAGTAAGATGCAGAGAGTCGTTGTAGACTTCGTATCCAGGATATCTTCAAGGTGCAGTGCCTCAAAAAAGTCAGCATCCATTATTAAGGACCCCTACCACCCAGACGTGTCCTCTTCTCATTGTTACCATCAGGTAGGAAGTACAGAAGCCTGAAGGCACACACTCAATGATTCAAGGACAACTCCTTCCCCTCTGCCATTCGATTTCTGTATGAACATTAAACCCTTGAACATTACCTCACTACTTTTTATTTCTATTTTTTGCACTACTTATTTAATTTAACTATTTAATATATATACTTACTATAATTCACAGATTTTTTTCTTAATATTATCATTTATTTCAATGTATTACTGCCACAAAGTTAACAAATTTCACCGCATATGCCAATGATATTAAACCTGATTCTAACTCTGATTCTGATTTAAAAGCAAAAACACCCCAGATATTGGAAAGCTGAAATCAAAACATAAAATGCTGGAGATACTCTGCAAGTTAAGTGGCATCTGTGGATAAATAAGTTGACAGCTTTTCATCAAAGCTCTGACCTGAATGTTCTGATGAAAATTTGTTGACCTGGAATGTTAATTTTGTTTCTCTCACAGTAACTGTATGAACTATTATGTGTCGCCAGCTTTTTGTGATTATATTATGGTTGACTTGACAACTATCTTCTGGGCCCCTCCCTCAAATTTTTAACATATGCAGATTCTTAACTAATAAGTGCCTTTAGCAATTAGTGATCAGTGCAAGAAAGCTTTATTTTGCAAAGAAATTTACAAACTTTTGATCCTGTTATTACACTTGAAGGAGCAAATCTCACTTTGTTTAGCATAACCAAGCAATTTATAACAATTTATAAGAATTCCACCAACATGAAATATATATGGGGGGCTGAATTTCTCTTTAAAACCAGGCAGAGGTGTTTAGAGCAACATATCCTAAACCGGGTGTTGAATGAAGCACTGCAGCTATTGAAATCTATGTTCAGAAATTAGACCATAAGACAAAGGAGCTGAATTAGGCTTTAGACTCTGCTCCATCATTCCATCATGGCAGTTTCATTATCTCTCTCAAATCCACTCTCCAGCCTTCTCCTCTTTTATTTGCAGAATATTAAAATTACATTTTATGCAGAACTCAGTTAAGTTTTGTTGTTGCACATATGTGAAATAGGGAATATAAATTATAAATGCCTTCTTCATATTAGAGAAACAAACAGAAGATATTGAAATTTCTGTCAAAATTGTTTATTACAAATTTGGTGTAATCTAGTATTTGTCTTAATATATAATCCATTACCAAGTATTAGAATTATTGAAATAAGCAAAATAAATTATTAAATTTTCATTAGCTATTATTTATGATTATTTTACCTTGAAGTTATTCAATTTTTGCGATTCATCCCTTTTAAATCACATTTTACACAGTAATTTCTGGTTTTGGTATGAAAGTGTTGTAATTTCAAATATTTCATATTTATGTTACTTAATTTCAATGCTTACTAAATTCAAATTTTGATTTTCTTTACAGAATAATAGAATTAAAACCTCCAAATATAATATTTTTACATTCCTGCCAGTCAACTTATTTGAACAGTTTCAACGAATTGCCAATGCTTATTTTTTATTTTTACTAATTTTGCAAGTGAGTATGTGTTTATGTTACCTTTTTACACCAATGTCTGGTCTCTGATACTTCCTTTGCTTTGACATATATCATTGCAAGTTCATACTACAATGTAACACTGATACATTTTTACAACTAAATATAGTTATATAGCTAAATAAAAATATTGCTAAATGATTCCATAGATTTTATGTGTATTTAAACAAAATATTAATTAGGGAAGATTTCCTTGTGCAACAACCAAATCCATTTATGAAAATATGATTTTACAGCATTTATGATGCACTGTGGAAACTTCCATGATCATTATCATCGTTATATGTCGTATGATGTGGGTGGTCACTGTCTTCCATCTGTCTTTAATTTGTGAAGTCCTAATAAACTCTTCAAAACTTTTGCCTGTCCATCAATACATTCAAAGACTATAGTTTTCTGTGTCATGGTTGAAAGAGATAGGCCACATTCAACAGGCAGAGTTCTAGCCAGGCACCCATTCCTGGTTCCCTTAATAATAAAGAATAAAGGTTCAGTTGTTACCTGCAAGAAACTTTCAGGGGCATAACCTGTATCTGAACATGCAACAATCTTCCCATACTGCACTGAGCAGCAAACTGTGAAATTCGACAGGGACAAGTAGCAGCTTTATAACATGACCTAGAGACCAGAGAGCTGCAATAAGTCACAGCCTTAGCCTCTGAGGGAAAAGCATGTTAAGCCTATAAATGTGGCTGTATTCGAAAATGTAGGCGGTCAAGGATCTCACGGAGTACAACAAATACAGTTTGCTTGTTGCCCTTTTTGTCTCAGGGGAAATGAGTATGATAAAACCTGGTTTCTCCAAGTAAATAAAAACTGTTGGCATTTCTGTTAATTGTGATTGAAAATCTCACTTGGTGAATTCTATGTGTTTCACAACTGTTAAAATCATAAATTCATGATAAGTTTATGACATGCAGAGACCAGACATCCTATTGTGTTCATGCCAGATGAAAAAAATATTCTGGTCATTTCCCACTTTCCCATTCTACCTCCATTGTCCTGGACATTGTAGTTCTTAAAGCACGCATTCAAGTACTTTTTAAAGCTGATGTGGGTTTTTGGCTCCAACACTCTTTCAGGTAGTGAGTTCCAGTGGGTGAGAATTATCATTTTTTTAATTTTTGTTCTAGCCCTTCTGCCAATATCCATACCCATTTTACATCTGCCCCCTGGTTTATGACAATCAAGAGAAAATCTGCATGTGCTGGAATTCAAAGCAACACACACAAAATGCTGGAGGAGCTCAGCCAGCCAGGCAGCGTCTGTGGAAGAGTATACAGTAGTGGACATTTAGGACCAAGACCCTTCATCAGGACTGTCTTGCCTGTTTGTTTATTGCCTTCATAACATAATATATCTCAAATATGTCTTCCCTCAATCTCCTATAATCCATAACAAAAGTTGGCAACGTGCTTGTAAATCTACTCTAAAAGAGAAAGTCCTGTGTGCATTGTTAGGAAAAGGGATGGCTGAAGAGGGAAGTTGAATCTTAAAAGGCAGGAGAGATTGTGGGATGAGTGAAAATAGGATCTGAGCATATTGTAGTTTTCGGAGACCTTTAAATGCCATGAAATATCCTAGATATATGGGAAACACAGCCAATCATGCCCTCTTCTCACTGTTACCATCGGGAAGGTGGTACAGAAGCCTAAAGGTACACACTCAGCAATTCAGGAACATCTTCTTCCCCTCATCCATCCTATTTTTAAATGAACATTGAACCCATGAACACTACCTCACTACTTTTTTTATTCCTGTTTTATTTTGAAGTACTTATTTTAACTTAACTATTTAATAGACATACTTAATGAAAATCAGGTTTTTCTCTGTTTTTCATTGTAGTGCTTTTGTAAAGTTAACAAATTTCACGACATAGATCAGTGATTTTAGACCTGATTCTGAATCTGATCATAGTGTCCTATTTTAGCTAGTGACTAAGTTAAATAAAATACACTCCAATTTTAATATTACACAATTTAGGGACATTAGTGAGTTCTTCATCTTGCCCTTGATTTATATTAAAAATTATTACTCCAAACTATTTTGTTATTTTTTGAAATATTACAGTATATATAGAAGTATATTATGTACTTCACTGCAATTAAAATAATGACCCATACCTTCCTGAGAAAACTGGCTGTTCCATGCTTCCAGGGATTTATGGGCCCTTGTTTCTTGCTTAAGTTATTTACAACATATAATCGTTCTTTATTTAGAAAGTATTCAAATAATTGTTTCATGTGTCCTTCAGGTTATTCCACAAGTTTCATCTCTGTCCTGGTATACCACTGTTGTGCCTTTAGTGCTGGTACTGACAATAACAGCAGTGAAAGATGCTATTGATGATTACGTAAGTTCCTTTTGAATTCTGTAATTATCTTCTTGAATAAATGTTTTACTGCTTGTCATAACTTCAAATGAATAAACACTACTTTTCTAAGATTTCAAAGGCTTTACTGTGTGTATCAAAACTTCTTGTAATTTATTTTCAACTTTTTTATTAGATCACTGCATAGTCTTCTCTTTTTCAATAGAGATTATTTTTTACCTCTTATAGAGAGAACCCTATGGAGCTTTACTCCATTTTTGTTTTAGAAAAATAAGGCTTGAAATTATGAAATTACTAACAAATGATTTCACAATTTGTTCATCTGAAACTCTGCCTCTGCTATTTTAGTAGGAGCTTCAATCTACTTATTTTAGTCTCTGTTTAAAATATCTAAAGAAAAAAAATGATTATCACAGCATGGTGCATTGAAAAAATCTATAATTGTTTTACATCAGAAATCATGACTTTTTGTATTTAATTAATTGCAAAAGCACCAACAACAGATCTTAGACCACAAAAGATATTGAATATTTGTAAAAATTCATCTGGTTCACTAATTCTTCAGGGGAGGGAAACCATTGTCCTGACCTTGACTGGCTATTTCAGACTCATCTGTGTGGTTGACTCTCAAGTGCCCACTGAAATTATTAGCCTGCCACTCAGTTCTAGATGGTTAACTGTGCCAGCTCATCAATGATGTCCAGATAAGAATAAATGGCCTAAATATAAGAACATTGGAAATGGAAGCAGGCGTAGGCTGTTTGCCTTCTTGTAGCTATATTCCCATTCATTAAAAATATGGTTGACTTTTTTACTGAAATGATATTTTCCTGCACTAACTCCTGGTGCCTTTAATATGTTTCTCAACACATTGAACAATCAATTTGTAGTTCAAACCTATTGAGCCTCTACTGTTCTCTAGACAAGAAATTCCAAACTCAAGAGTAAAGGTTTCTTCTCCTTCATCTTTCCTCATCGGACAATAATCCTATCCCAGGAATGAATCTGCTAAATCATTGCATGCCCCCTTTCAATGATGCTGATTATCAAATCATGGGGATTGTCTGCTTTTGGCTTTATGGATGCTTCCACGATAATTTTTATTAATGCTAATTTCTGTCATTTCCTCTTTTGCTTTAGTCTTGTTGTCCTCCACAGTTTCTGGAAGATTTCCTCTGCCCTTTTCCATGAAGAGAAGCACAAAATGTTTGTTTCCTCTTTCTGTTATCTGTTTATTCCTCAGTATAATATTTCTCATCTCGGGCTGTAAGAGATCCGTATTTATTTTCAGTCAGTGATTTTCTTTATTGTATCTGTAGAATCTTGTACAGCCTTTTTCATTTCTCTCTAGATTACACTCATCTTCTGCTCTCACTTTCTTTATCAGTTCTCCTTTGACAAATTTTGAAATCTTCCTCAGATTGTTGTTTTTTTTAAGCAATATTATAATCCACTTCCTGTGGTTAGCAATGGCTGGATCACTTTTTCTGATGGATTTTTGTGTTTTGTAGATACATGAATTTTGTAGAAATATACATTTGTTGTTAAGCGAATGCTAGTTCCTTTAATTGTTTTCATTCCTTGTATTGTAGTTTCCAAAATCTATCACGGTCACCTTACACCTGATATTTTCATAGTTTTCAATGTTTAGAGTTGCTCCAATATCTCACTCAAAATATGGAAAATTGAAATACAGATCCAAGCATGGAGCTGTTCACAAAAAAAGAAGAAATCCAATTCAGTTAATTACAATCTAATCAGTGTGCTCTCAACTATCAGTTAAATGATAGAAGATGTCATTGACATTCCTCTCAAATGTTAATTACTCTCCAGTAGTCAGCACACACTGAAAACCCAGTTTGCATTTCACCTGGACTACTTGGCTTTAGGTTTCATCACAGCTCTGGCCCAAAAATAGATCAAAGGGTTTAATTGCAGAGGTGAGCAGAGAGCAACTGCTCTTAGCAACAGGGTAACGTTTGACTGGATGTGGCCTTAGTAAAGCTGAAGTCAAGATGCCAACACTCCAGTGGATATCTTACTCAGTAGAAGGTGGTTGTGATTGGTGGAACCCGAAGAGACCACTGTAGGAGACACAAGAAGTAGCAGATGCTAGAACTGGAGCAGCGAGCAATCTAATGAGCTCCTCCAGCAGATTGGTTGTTACATCACTGCAGAAGTTTCTTAAGCCCAATTATCTCTGGATTCATCAGTGATAGTCATTTCATCATAAGATCAAAATGGGCTGTTTACTGATGGTTCTTCTATCTTCAATTACGCATGCAACTTCTTAGCAAATTAATCAATCCATGTTTGTATGCAGAAAATGTAGACAGCATTCTGCTTATCAGGGGCAAGTAAAAAAACTGCGCACAGAAGTGCCGGGTGCTGACCATTTTCAAGAAAAGAGAATCTGACCACCTGCCCTTAATATCAAGAAGCTTAACACCATTCTTGGCAATACTAACTAATGATTGGCTCTCTGCTCATCACTTTAAACAATCATTTCCTCTACCGCTGGTGAATTATAATTGCTTTGTGCGTCATTTATGCAATACACTGCTTTTAGGCACCTGGGGTACTCCAACAACACCACTTCAGCCTGTCATTGTTGCAACTATTGTCATCAAAAAGGACAAGCTTAAGCTTAGGCATATGGAAACATCCAAATGATCTCAATCCTATGGAAATAAATTGGTATTCTTTCAATATCAGAACATATTATAATAGCAGAACATCAGCTCCATCCTGAAGAAGGCCCAGCAGCGGATGTATTTCCTGCGGCTCTTGAGGAAATACGGTCTGCCTCAGGAATTGCTGCTGCAGTTCTACACTGCAGTCATTGAGTCTGTCCTGTGCACCTCCATCATTGTGTGGTTTGGAGCCGCCACCAAGCAGGATAGAACCAGACTACAGCGCACAGTGAGGACTGCCGAGCGCATCATTGGAGCCTCCCTGCCCTCTATTGTGGACCTGTACTCTTCAAGTTGAAGAAGAGGGCGGGAAACATCATAAAGGACTCCTCCCATCCTGCACACGGACTGTTTGATCTGCTTCCGTCTGGTAGGCGCTTCAGATCCCTCCAGACTAAGACTAATAGGCACTGGAGAAGTTTTTTCCCTACTGCGGTCACTTTGCTGAACAGTTAACTGTTGGTTAACTGTCGGCTAACTATTACTTGGATTGCACTACCTGTATGTATAATCTATATTTTCATTTATATTTATCATTATTATTGTTATGAGCAGAGAGACAACATCTGCCGGAAGTAAATTCCTTGTATGTGCATAAGTACTTGGCGATTAAAGTCTGATTCTGATTCTGATATTATTGAACCTAAAACCTGGCACCTCCTACCCAACAGCAAACCTTCATCAGAAGGACGGCACTGGCTAATCAACATTTTTTCAATATGGACAATGAATTGTGGCCTTATTGGTGACAATCACATCGAGAGAGAAAATACTAAATTAAAAAATGTAAAACAAAAGCTAAGCTTTAGAGACTTGTAAGACTGTAGGAAAAAGTCTTGTATACATTTCAGGATGGTTAATATAATATTGTTCTTGTGTTCCATTGTGACAGAGTAAGCTTTAATATCAAAAACTGTCCTTACTAGCTGTTTATTTTCATTGATCACCCTACAAATTTAAGTATGAAGTGTACAGCGAAAGCACCAGTAATATTTTAGAAGTACACCTTCCGGAATATCAATTTTTGTTTGCTGTTAGTTATTAGTTATTAGATTAGTTATTCTTTAAACATTTCTTGTATTTAATACCTCCCACTTCAGTAAAAGAAAATCAGTAAGCACACATCATTTCAATATCCCTCTTTCCTCTGACATTGTAGGTGGCTATTTCAATAGTGGAGCAGTCCCATTTCCCAATACTTCTCCAAATAACCATTTCTCCCTATATTTCCTATACCTCTGTTCCCTCCTGCCCCAGATTCACAGATTCTCAGATTCTACCATTCCCCTACATACCAGGAACAACTTACGCTGACCAATTTTGCCTGTCAATCTACATGTCTTGTGTATATGGTAGGAAACCAAACCACCTGGGAGGAGGCCCATGCAATTATAGGGATAACATGCAAACCGTACACAAACTGCGGCAGAGATTAGGACTGCACCTGCCTCGGATCACGGGTGTTCCAAGCTACAATCTCTTTAAGTTAAGAAGATGGCAGGGTGAAAGGAAATTTGGGCTGTTGTTTGCTCTACAAAGACAAGGGAATGATTAGCTTTCTTCTGTGATTTATGATATATACACAGTATATATGTAAACAATTCCTTCTGCTGTTAGGATTTTACATTTCATAATTAAGAAATATTAGACTGAATTTTCAGCTCCAGTAAAAAAGAGTACAGCTGGGCTGCAATTCCTTTCAAATCACATCCTTATAAAAATGTTGGAACGTGTTTCAGTTCTATGCCCTACAAATAATCTACTGATGAAACTTAAATGCTAAAATAGCTTAAAACAAGAATTGATATATTCTTTTATCCAGAGCCAAATAAAAATAGATCTGTTTAATTGACCTCTACTGTTTCCATATCCTTTTCATTTGTTGTTGCAGTTTTAAAAAAAATTACCCACACATCTCTGAGTCATAGAGTCATACATTACTACTAATAAAAGTTGAAAGAGCAAATTGATTCATGTTATAATGGTATGTAATTAATGATATGATGAACTGAGTCAGGAAGTGCTATTTTTTGCATAATATGATCAATTCTAATTTAACAGGGATTTCAAAAGAATTAGCATTTATCATTTGTTTAAACTTCCAGTTTCGCTATAAAAGTGACAACCAAGTCAATAACCGGGAAGTCACAATTCTCCTTGATGGAAAGTAAGTATTACCCCTCGTGCTTCATATGTTTTCTTCAAAGAGAAAATATCTGCATCTGTAATCAATTAATGTTATACTTTGTGCATATATTAGTCTATTCTTTTCTTATTGCTAATTGACAGGTTCCAGGGACATTTTATATCTTATATTTCTCACATTAAGTTAGTATGTTCACATTATAATGGAAACCTTGATCTTACTGATTTGAAGAAACTCCCAGCATTAGGCCATTCTTAAAATACTTCCAATTTTTAAAACTTTATTTATTGAAATGTAGTGCAGAATAAGCCCTTCTGGCCCTTTGAGCCACTTAGGCCAGCAATTTAATCCTAGCCTACTCACGGGACAATTTATAATGACCAACTAACCTACCAACCTGTACGCATTTGGACTGTGGGAGGAAACCAGAGCACCTGGAGGAAACCCATGAGGTCACGTATAAGCTCATTGCAGACAGTGGGGGAATTGAACCGTATACTGTAAAGCGTTATGCTAACCACTATACTACCATAGCCCCCCATGCCTTTCTATATGTAGGACACGAGGTGATAGTTATTATTGCTCATTTCTGACTGCCTTGGGGATCACCTACCTGTGATCAGAGGCACTTGTAGATTGAACCATAATAAATGGTAGCCTCTCTTCCCTCAACTGAACTGAAGTGGTAGGGTTTTCATGATAATCCAGTATTTTTCAAGAAAATTCTCTAATACAAGCCCACAACTGTCTTGATAAATTGAACTCCATTACCAAACTTGTCATAGTTGGATTT
Source organism: Hemitrygon akajei (assembly GCF_048418815.1). Classification (NCBI taxonomy): domain Eukaryota; kingdom Metazoa; phylum Chordata; class Chondrichthyes; order Myliobatiformes; family Dasyatidae; genus Hemitrygon; species Hemitrygon akajei. The sequence goes on from NC_133136.1 coordinate 32,776,770, forward strand.
GAGGGTAGAAAGGATCTCTGGCTGGAGCTGAGTACTGCTACTTCCTTGGCTTTCTGAACTGAAACAAATACAGCTTACATTATCAGGTAAAACATTCCATTAAACTTCTTCTTTCCAGAGGGTCTCAGTATCCTTTCCTGAGCCTGGTAAATGGCTGTGGCACACAGATTGTAGAATCTCTGACATTGTATTGATTTTGAACAAAATGATTGTAGGCTCTGAAGGTGCACAGTATGTGACTTCCATGGATTGACAGCTTCTCAATCTGAGTGACCAGGGGAAAGATTATCCAACATCTAATGGACCTATTGTGGTTTTCTGTAGCCACAGACAAAAGCAGGTGTATGAATAAAATTGCAATTTAGTGTTAAATTTATTTTAGCTGCAGCTGCAAAAGATGTTTTATTATAACATCCTATCGAGGCAGTAGTTGCAAGTTCATTGCTGTTTTTGTGGCTCTAATTCTCCTCAGTAGCTGAGTGGCTATTAATTGAAATGGCTGGACCCCACTGATTCGTTTTTGCTAGTTCTTTCCTTTCGCTAATTCCTTGTTTTAGTTTCTCCTCCAATATTTACCACTTAGTTTATCAGAAACTCTGTTAATCAGGGGTTCCCAGACTTTTTTATGCTGGGAACCACTTCCATTAACCGAGGGGTCAGTGGACCCCAGATGGGTAAATTGAGTGAAAGGTCATAAAATACAAAAATAGACCCATTAGCCCACCAAATCCACACCATGGACCAAATACCCATTTTCTCTAATTCCTTGTGTTCTCTCTGCTTTCCTATTTTATTAGTCCCAGTTTTCAACACCGGCTTGGTCCTACTACTTACCTGTACACTAGCGGCAATTTACTGTACCAATTCATCTATCAGCTGCATGCCTTTAGGATGTGAGAGGAAATTTGAGCAGCTGAAAAAAACCCCACTTTTTCATAGGCAGAATTTGCAAATTCCACATAGACTGCACTGGAAGTTTGCCCTTGCAAGCTCCATATGGGGCAGCACTGTAGCGTAGTGGTTAGCGTGACGCTGTTACAGCTCAGAGCAGCAGAGTGCAATTCCGGCATCCTCTGTAAGAGGTTTGTACATTCTCCCTGTGGAATGCGTGGGTTTCCTCTTGGATGCATGGGTTATCTCCCACAGTCTAAAGACAACCCGGTTAGGAGGTTAATTGTAGATTATCCCATGATCAGGCTAGGGTTAAATTGCGGTTGATAGTAGCTTAGTTCATACTGTATCTCCAAATAAATAAGTAAATGAAATAAACAGTGCCAAAGCTCAGGGCTGAACCCAGGTTGCCGGAGCTGTGCAACCCCATTGTCCAGGAGCAAGTCCATTAGTGATGGTGGTCTTACAGATTCTCTGAGCTGCACAGAATTATTTGAATTATGTAGTATTCATAGTAAGGGTGAAAAAAAATAGTAAATTCTAAGATACAAGTTGAGGTTGTCTTCCATTTATCCCACAAATGTGTGACTGGCAGGATGATCATTGAAATAAGGTTCTACTGTGGTCAGTGAATGGTCTTTCGACCTAGTAAAAAGCCTTCCAGCCCGATGAACCTGCACTGCCCAAGTACATCCATGTCACGAATTAACCTGCTAACCTGTATGCCTTTGTGATGTGGGAGGAAACTGGAGCACCCAGGGAAAACCCACATGGCCACCGGGAGAACATACCGCTTACAGATAGTGGCGGAATTGAACTTGGATTGCTTGTGCTGCAATTGTGTTACGCTAACTGCTTCGCTACTGTATGATTACAAGCTGAATCTTGCATTATATGCTGATTAATGCTATTCAGTGCTGCCTGATTCCACATGTTAACATTGATCCCAACCAGATCAGCTGGTTGAGTGGTGTCACACCAACAACCTTGCACACAATGTCAGTAAGACCAAGAAATTGATAGTGGCCTTCAGGAAGGAAAAGTTGAGGGAACACACATCAATCCTCATTGACGGATCAGCCGTAGAAAGGGAGAGCAGTTTGAAGTTCCTGGGTGTCGATATCTCTGAAGATCTATCCTGCGCCAACATATTGATGCGATTACAAAGGAGGCATGACAGTGGTTATATTTCATTAGGGGCTTGAGGAGACTCTCTCAAATTTCTACAGATGCACTGTGGAGAGCATTCTAACTGGTTGCAATACCATCTGGTATGGAGGAGCCACTGCACGAGATCAGAAAAGCTGCAGAAAGTTGAAAACTCAGCCAGCTCCATCATGGGCACCAGTCTCCTCAGAATTGTGGACACCTTCAAAAAGCAATGCCTCAAAAAGGCTACATCCGTCATTAGAGAACCCAGGACATGCCCTCCTCTCATTGCTGCCATCAAGGAGGAGGTACATGAGCCAAACACACACACTCAGTATCTTAGGAACAGCTTCTTCCTCTTGGCCAGCAGAACTCTGAAAGGACAATGAACACTACTTCACTATATTTTTTTCTTCATATGCTTGATTTTTGCACTACTGTACTTACTTATATATAAAAAATACAAGTTACAATAAGAAATGTGTATATATATTTATATACTTCTGATTGTAATTTGTAGTTTTTTTATTATTATATATTGCAATGTACTGCTGCAGCAAAACAAGAAATCTCATGATATATGCCAGAGACATTAACCTAATTCTGAAATTAAACTGGATGCTTCTATTCATGATTTTCAGAATCAATTCTGATTCTGATTCTGAAAATCATGAATTGAAGCACCTGATCTAATTCTACAGATGACATGATTTCACCTGGAAAGAGCCGTTAACATATGAAATAAAGTAAAATGGGAGATTGACGGTCACTGTAAATGAAAACAATTTTTTGTTTATGAGTAATATCATGAGATAAATTAGTTTATTTTTTGAGACTGAATTCCTGCCATAGAATTTCAGCTCCCATCTGTATCACACAGGATCGTGCATGGTACAAAGTAGAGCTTTTTTTTTGAAGCTCCAGTGATGTGTTATTCTGTATCAGGCATCTGATGCATTTATTTTACTTTCTTGAAGGTTGCGAAGAGAAAAATGGAAGCATGTTCAAGTGGGAGATATAATTAAGTTGGAGAATAATCAATTTGTTACTGTAAGTAGTGACTAAAATCTTGTTCTTCTTTTTGCTGATGGAATGGTACTTGCAGAGCCCACATCATCACCCAAGCTTAATACTGTACAGCAATGGGAGTCTTGTGAGGGAATTGTAACATGCCATTGTTTCTATCCTTCAGCCCATTTCTTACCCTTTCCAATTTGTTTCCAAATTAAAGTTGAAAATTTCGAAGTTGTAAGGCTTTTCTCAGTCTGTTCAAATTGTCATTGTCCCTTATTCTTTCCCTTCTCAAACACCAATTTTCGTTTCAGTAGCCTCGTGAGTGACTTGATAGATAGATGGATAGATACTTTATTCATCCCCATGGGGAAATTCAACTTTTTTTCCAATGTCCCATACACTTGTTGTAGCAAAACTAATTACATACAATACTTAACTCAGTAAAAAAATATGATATGCATCTAAATCACTATCTCAAAAAGCATTAATAATAGCTTTTAAAAAGTTCTTAAGTCCTAGCGGTAGAATTGTAAAGCCTAATGGCATTGGGGAGTATTGACCTCTTCATCCTGTCTGAGGAGCATTGCATCGATAGTAACCTGTCGCTGAAACTGCTTCTCTGTCTCTGGATGGTGCTATGTAGAGGATGTTCAGAGTTTTCCATAATTGACCGTAGCCTACTCAGCGCCCTTCGCTCAGCTACCGATGTTAAACTCTCCAGTACATTGCCCACGACAGAGCCCGCCTTCCTTACCAGCTTATTAAGACGTGAGGCGTCCCTCTTCTTAATGCTTCCTCCCCAACACGCCACCACAAAGAAGAGGGCGCTCTCCACAACTGGCCTATAGAACATCTTCAGCATCTCACTACAGACATTGAATGACGCCAACCTTCTAAGGAAGTACATTCGACTCTGTGCCTTCCTGCACAAGGCATCTGTGTTGGCAGTCCAGTCTAGCTTCTCGTCTAACTGTACTCCCAGATACTTGTAGGTCTTAACCTGCTCCACACATTCTCCATTAATGATCACTGGCTCCATGTGAGGCCTAGATCTCCTAAAGTCCACCACCATCTCCTTGGTCTTGGTGATATTGAGACGCAGGTAGTTTGAGTTGCACCATATCACAAAGTCCTGTATCAGTTTCCTATACTCCTCCTCCTGTCCATTCCTGACACACCCCACTATGGCCGTGTCATCAGCGAACTTCTGCACATGGCAGGACTCCGAGTTATATTGGAAGTCTGATGTATCTTCATACTTGAAATGATGTATTTAAATTCCACCATGCTAGGGTGTAAAACTAATTTTTTTAAGTACCTGATCAAAATTTACTTAACATCAGAAAGAGAATACTGTTTGAGATGATGTATTGTTATTAAAACATACTGTGACTCTATTATTAGACTCATGATTTAATTTTTAATCAAAGCCCAACTCAACTGTTTTCTTATTACTGTCAAAACAGTCCTCCCTGTTCCTGTTTTCTTCCCTTTATTTGCCACCAATAGGCCCAAATTTGCTTACCTTTTGCCAGCAGTTCCATAGGGAGCTGATGTCTTGCTTGTGAGATAGACTTCCTTTGTCTTCTAAACATGTACGTAAAATTGAAATGCAAGGTAGACTACAGGTTAGGTGCTGGTGAATCTGATCTCATGATCTGCTACTGGACCCAATGGTAGAGCACAATGCACTAGGCTGAGGGGCTGGATGCACTCTTAACATTACACCAAGACTTTATTTATATGCTGCATATTCCATTCAAAAGATGTAATTTTGATGTTTTTTATTACTTTTTATAAAAATTAGTTCCATGTACTTTAAGATGTTTTTAAATAAACAAACACTTTTTAAGATAGTTATATTTGTTTAGTTAAATAGATTTGAACTGTTTTTGAAAGTCTTTGATCATTAATAGGACATCAGCATGCACTAAGGCAGGGCCTCAGGATTTACTTCTTGAGGCCTAGTTACCACTTGTACACGTGTGCAGCCTGCTGGATGGCTGTTGTAGCCAAGCCACCTGTTTGACAGGTTTAATAGGGTAACAAGGGGTGAGCACAGGTGGCAGTGTGAATGGAGCACAATATAGCCCAACTTTTTCTTCAATCTAACAGTCTCTTCCCCTTCACTTTTTCTTTCATCATTGTAATCTATTTAACATTCCCCTTTTCCTTGAATACTAAGCTTTCTTAAATCATTTGTTAAAAATTCTGACCAATGTTGATAGGAATTTCTACTTTTGCAAAATTCTCTTCTTCATTCCACAACAGCAAGAGTTCTGTAGATTATAGGTGACACCTGTATTATGGCCATTCAGGACACAGAAATTCATTTTGCATAATTCATAAATCATTACCCAGAAATTTGAAATGAGGAACAAAATTCTTTTTCATGGGATTTGTGTGTGATAAAGGTAAATAAATCAATACAATTTTGCTTTCAACTTGCCTTTATTAACACATGAGCAGATGATGCAGCCTCATATTTTAGTAAATCATGATACAACTCCTTTTTTAGGAATGTAGACCCCCATTATGCAGAGGTCACCCATTGTATCATTTTCATAGAAACATAGAAAATAGGTGCAGGAGTAGGCCATTCGGCCCTTTGAGCCTGCACCGCCATTCAGTATGATCATGGCTGATCATCCAACTCAGAATCCTGTACCTGCTTTCTCTCCATACCCCCTGATCCCTTTAGCCACAAGGGCCATATCTAACTTCCTCTTAAATATAGCCAATGAACCGGCCTCAACTGTTTCCTGTGGCAGAGAATTCCACAGATTCACCACTCTCTGTGTGAAGAAGTTTTTCCTCATCTCGGTCCTAAAAGGCTTCCCCTTTATCCTTAAACTGTGACCCCTCGTTCTGGACTTCCCCAACATCAGAAGCAATCTTCCTGCATCTAGACTGTCCAATCCCTTTAGAATTTTATACGTTTCAATAAGATCCCCCCTCAATCTTCTAAATTCCAGTGAGGATAAGCCCAGTCGATCCAGTCTTTCTTTATATGAAAGTCAATTTATTTTCAATTTATTTCCACAAATAGCTTCTCAATTAATCATAGAATTATGATTGTACTTTGTTTTTAATGCCAAATAAAAATGATGCCAAGTTTCAGTATTGTCCCTTTAAACTCATTCCAAGTAAACTCTACTTACTTCAATATATTTTAACCATAATACACCTATTAATTTCCTTACTTGTTTTTCTTCATATGTCAGCCAGTTATCTTTGTTCAACCTGCTGTCTCTTGTTTGAAGAAAAAAACATTTAAACTAGTGGCATTTCAACCAAGGAGCATCAGATTGGTCTCCGTTACGAGGAAAGATTTGGCAGGAGGATCTGTGAATATGGTCTCGCAATTGAAAGAATGAAGAATGATTGCCAACACAGTAGATTTTACTTATACTTTATTTTACTTAGAGATACAGCGTGGAATAGGCCCTTCCGGCCCAGCAATCTGCTCTGCCCAACAATCCACCAGTTAAACACCAGCCAAATCACAGGATAATGTGCAATGACCAATTAGCTTACAAACCGGTACGTCTTTGGACTGTGGGAGGAAGCCAGAGCAGCTGGAGAAAACCCACGCAGTCATGGGAGAACATATGAGCATCTTACAGACAGTGTCGGAATTGAACACCGATTGCCCCAGGGCTGTAATAATGCCGCACTGGATGGTTGTCGAGCTGGACGAGGAATAAAACCTGAAAATGCTAGAAATACTTGACAGGTCAGGCAGAAACTATGGAAAGAAAAACATCATTAGCCTTTCATATTGAGGGCCTTCCTCAGAACTAGGAAAGAAAGAAAAGTAAGTTAGTTTTAAGTTGCAGTGGAAGTGGGAGGAGGGGTAGATAGGATAGTAGGGATGCCTGTAATAGGTTGAGCCCAGGGCTGGTTGGGGGTATTCCGCAAGTTTCAGTCATATACTTTATTTGCCTGACTTATGAACGACCATCTCCACTACAAGTCTGAGACAGTGGCCCAGTATTTCTCTCAGCATTAGCATCACCTGAACATGTACACCAGCCTTGCATTTTGTCACATTTTACATTTCTTCATCTGTTTGATCACTCTTCAAGTGCTGCTATAAGCTTTCTGTACACTAGTTAACTTTATAGTAGATCTGATCAGTTCTGACCACACCCTACCACAGATATTCCCCTTGTTTTATCTATCCCACCCCCACTCTGTAAATTCTCAGTTCTGACAAAGGGTTTTTGCCATGAAACGTGATCTCCTTCACTATCTCAACAGATGCTACTTAACCAGCTGAGTGTTTCCAGCATTTCTGTTTTTATTTGAGAGTTCAAGCATCTTAAGTTTTGAAGCATAAGACATAGGTGCAGAATTAGGCTATTCAGCCCATCCAGTTTGCTCTGTCGTTCAATTTGATCTGGTTTATTTTTCCTTTCAACTCCATTCTCCTGCCTTTTCCACATAACCTTTGAAACCCTTAATAATTAAGTACCTGTCAAACTCCACTTGAAATATCCCAAAGGCAGCCTCCACAGACATCTGTGGCATTGTATTTCATAGATTCACCACCCTCTGGCTAACAAAATTCCTCCTCATCTCTGTTCTAAAGGGGTATCCTTCTATTCTGAGGCTGTGCCCTCTAGTCCTAGACTCTGCCACTATTGGAAACATCCTCTGCACGTTCAGTCTATCTAGGTCTTTCAATATCCAGTGGGTTTTAACAAGATCCTCCTTTCCTTTCATTCTTCTAAACTCCTGCAAGTACAGGCCTAGAGCCATCAAATGCTTCTCATGTTTTAACCCTCTCATTCCCAGGTTCATCATCATAAACCTCCTCTCTGGACCCCTTCCAATGCCAGCATATGTTTTCTTAGATATACAGCCCAAAACTACTCGCAATGCTCCAAATGTGATCTGACCAATGCCTTATAAAACTGGTGAAAGGATTGCATTGCATCCTCGTATTTCTATTCTAGTCCCCTTGAAATGAATGTTAACATTACATTTGCCTGCCTTACTACCAACAAAACTTGCAAGTTAACCTTTTGTGAATCCTGCTCTAGGACTCCCAAGTCCCTTTGCACTTCTGATTTCTGAATTTGCTCACCATTTAAAAAATAGTCTACCAAACTGTATGATCATACACCCCTCCACACATAGTATTCTATCAGCCACTTCTTTGCCCTTTTCTCCTAGTACGTCCAAGTCTTTCTGTAAACTACTCCCTCAACACTACTTTATCAACATTACCTGCCCTTCCATCTAAATGCCTAAACGACTATTGTCTGGTGGCATTAATATCAACCATTATAAAATGTTTTGAGAGGCTGGTCTTGGAGCACATTAAAGCCTTTCTTCTGGCTACATTGAACCCTTCCTGGTTTGCTTACTGCTCAAATCAATCCACTGATAATGCGATAACCTTTGCCCTCCACTCTGCTCTGTCCCAACTGGAAAATGTGTCCTTATATACCAGACTGTTGGTTATAGTCTTTAGTTCGATGTTCAACACCATCATATCCCAGAAACTGGTGGGGAAACTGTCCTGGCTGGGCCTCAATACTTCCCTCTGCAAATGGATACTGGACTTCTTAATGGAAAGGCCCCATTCAGTCCTTTTGGGCAGCAGCATCTCTCATCCCCTTATGCTGAGCACTGTGCTCCCCAAGGCTGTGTGCTCAGCCTGCTGCTGTTCACACTGCCGATGAATGATTGTCCAGCTCAAACCATACCCTCAAGTTTGTGGATGACACAACAGGGTTGGCCTTATCAAGAACGATGACGAGATGGAGTTATAGAGAGGGAGTGGAGCAGCTGGTGGATTGCTGTGAGAGGAACAACTGAAGTCTGAATGTGTAGAAGACAAAGGAAATCATTGTAGACTTCAGGAAGGTGCAGATGAACCACCCCCTCTGTGCATATGTGGCTCCTCTGCAGAGAGAATTAAGTTCCTGAAAGTTCACATCAGGGATGACCTCACCTGGGCCCTTAATATCATGTCCCTGAACAAGAAGGCAGAGCAGCGCCCCCACTTCCTAAGAAGATTGAGGCAAGCAAGGCTCCTTCCTACCCACCATCTTAACTGAGTTGTACAGGAGCACCACTGAGAGCGTCCTGACAAGTTGCATCTCCATCTGGTATGGGGGCAGTTGAGCGTCGGACCAGAAATCCATACAAAGGACTGTAAGAACAGCTGAGAGGATCACGGGGTCTCCCTATCATCAATTGGGGACATTTATCAGGAGTGCTGCATATGTAGGGCCCTTACTATTATTAAGGATCCCACCCATCCTTCCAGCATCCTCTTTGACTTTCTACCATCAGGCGGGAGACTACAATGCATTAAAACAGGAACAGTCAGGATGAGAAACAGTTTCTTCCCTAAGGCCTTTAGGCTTCTGAACTCCCTCCACATTGTATTCAAAGTGTCACTCGATAATCTGTTCTGTACCTTACTAAATTTAATATTAATGCACATTAATTTGTTACATATGTGTGATTTATCTGTAGATTGTATTCTTACCTTCATTAGTTGTTGTGTGTTATGTGTATTATGTGTACTACTGTGCTTTACACCTGGTTTGAAGAAATGTCTCATTTCTATATACATTATATGGTAATTTAGGTATGTTATATACATGTATAGTTAAATGACTATAAACTTGACTTGATTTGACCTATCTTTGTAATATCCATATACATGGCACAAAGCCATCAATTCTGTTATCCATATCATTAACATATAACTTAAAAAGTAGCAGCCCCAACATTGGCCTCTGTGGAAAACCATCCAGGCACTGGCAGCTGGCTGGAAAAGACCCCCTTTATTTCCTCTGTCCTGCCGAAGGGTTTCGGCCCGAAATGTCGACTGTACTTTTTTCCATAGATGCTGCCTGGCCTGCTGAGTTCCTCCAGATTTTCTCTTGTTTGCCCCTTTATTCCCACTCTTTGCCAACATTTTATCTATTCTAGTACCTCTCCCGTCTCATGTGTAGCTCCTTGTCAAGGCCTTCTGAAAATCCAAATAAGCAAAATTCACCGACTTTCCTTTGTCTATTCTGCTGGTTATTTCCTCAAACAATTCCAACAGCTTTTTCCAAATAAGATTTTCCCTTAAGGAATCTATACTGACTTCAGCCTATTTTATTGCGTGCCTCCAAGTACCCTGAAACCACATCCTTAATAACGAACTCTAATACCTTGCCCAATGCTGAAGTCAAGATAGCTGGCCTGTAATTTCCTGTGTCTTACTCTTCTTAAAGAGTGCCACAACAGCAGCAATTTTCCAGCCCTCCGGAGCATTATCTGAGGTTACTCATCTCATTGAACTTGGAAAGGACATAAATAACTATTTTGGAATGTTTTGTGGATATCTACTCTGGGATAGAATAATGGTTCTGGTACCTCAGGTTTGTGGGAATACTGTCTACTTCTTCTTAAGCCCATCACCCCTACTGGGACATAGCTTGCCAGAGCCCTCTGTCCTGGGCTAATAGAAGATTGGTTGGCTCTGCGGCTTCCAATTTAATCACATGACTTCACACATCTTCTAGGCGAAGATCCTTCCCTTCCCAGGAATCAGGTCTTGTTGAGCTTCAGTTGGTATTTCTGCAGCTCTGGGTTTTTAAGGTATGGGGTGGTTAGTCCATGCCCAACCCTCCTCTTTTTGTAGCTAGACTATTGACGGTCCATAGCAGAGCTGTGGGAATTGTGAAGTCGTAATAATAAGGATATTAGCTACAGAATGTTATATTCTCTGAAGATGGAAGTTGCCTGACCTGGTTTGTTGTGAACAGTGTTGGTATCAAAGAAGAGAAGGTTACTAACCGAGGTTTTCAGTACTTCAAGACTATTAGGAGAATGGTGTCAGGTAGGTGATACTTTAGCATTTCTGGATCATTAAATTTTCCTACTGCTCCCCTTTTTGCCACTGCTGCTGAATAACTTGGGCTACCTTCTCTGCCACCTGTGTCGTGCCATTCTTGCCTCTAGTGACCTTCTCTACAAAGACCAAGGATGAGTTAGAATCAATTAATATATGATGATCAGAGAATATTTAGCCAGAAAGTGGAAATAGCAAAAAAGCTGAAAATAAAGAGCAAACATCTTTATTTGGTTATGATTCTTTATTTGATGCATTTTATTATCAATAAAAGCCAAATATATTAATATATGTTCATTATATAACTAGTAATAGATACATCAATCCATTCATTTCTACTTAGGCAGACTTACTCCTGTTATCAAGCAGTGAACCGTACGGATTGATTTACATTGAGACAGCCGAGCTTGATGGGTAAGTGAATTTCAGAATTAAGAGTGATAAGAGAGCTTAAGGTTAAGGAACACTTAGGGAACAGTGATCACAATATGATCGAGTTCACATTGAAATTTGAGAGGGAAAAATAAAATCCAATGTGTTGGTATTTCAGTGGAATAAAGGAAATTACAATGGCATGAGAGGGGAATTGGCCGTAGTTGACTGGAAAGTGGCATTTGCAGGAAGGACAGCAGAGCAGCAATGGCTGGAGTTTCTGAGAAAAATGAGGGAAGTGCAAGACAGATATATTCCAAATAAGAAGAAATTTTCAAAGGGAAGAAGGACACTACCGTGGCTGACAAGTGAAGGCAGAGCCAAAGTAAAAGCAAAAGAGAGGACATACAAGGAAGCCAGAGCTAGTGGGAAGATAGAGGATTGGGGAGCTTTTAAAAAACTTGCAGAAGGAAACTAACAAGTTCATTAGGAAAAGATGAATTATGAAAGGAAGCTGGTGACGAATATCAAAGAAGGTACTAAAGGCTTTTGTAAGTATATAAAGGGTAAAAGAAAGCCGAGAGTAGAAATAGGACAAATACAAATTGACGTTGGAGATATTGTAATGAGAGATGCAGAGATGGCAGAGGAATGGATTGCGTACTTTGTATCAGTTTTCACAGTGGAAGTCATTGGCAGTATACTGGACATTCAAGAATGTCAGAGAAGTGAAGTGTGTGCAGTGAAAATTATGACTGAGAAGGTGCTCAGGAAGCTTAATGGTCTGAGGGTGGATAAATCTCCTGGAATTGATGGAATGCACCCTCAGGTTCTGAAGGAAGTAGCTGGAGAGATTGTGGGGGCATTAATGATGATCTTTCAAGAATCAATATATTCTGGCTTTTTACCGGACGACTGGAAAATTGCAAATGTTATTCTGTTATTTAAGAAGGGTGGGAGACAGCAGAAAGGAAACTATAGACCTGTTAGCCTGACATCAGTGGTTGGGAAGTTGTTGGAAATGATTGTTAGGGATGAGATTACAGAGTACCTAGAAGCACATGACAAGATAGGCCAAAGCCAGCATGGTTTCCTGAAAGGAAAAACCTGTCTGACAAACCTACTGCAATTCTTTGAGGAAATTACAAGCAGGGTCAACAAAGGAGATGTAGTAGATGTGGTGTACTTGGATTTTCAGAAGGCCTTTGACAAGGTGCCGCATATGAGGCTACTTAGCAAAATAAGAGCCCATGGAATTACAGGTAAGTGGAGACTCATATGGTGGTAGGTAAGGGCAAGAGGAATTCTATCTCTGTTAAGGTGGTGAGAAGATAGTGTGAGGACAGATGTCCAGGAATTGGAGAAGATGCAGATGAGGGCAGCATCAATGGTGGAGGAAGGAAAACCCTGTTCTTTGAAGAAGTAGGACATACTTGAAGTAGTAGGAATCATCCTGGAACTAGATGCAGCAAAGATGAAGGATCTGAGAAAAGGGAACAGCACTTTTACAGGTGACAGGTTGGAATAGTCAAGATAGCCATGAAAGTTGGTAGGTTTATAAAAGGTATCAGTAGACGGTTTGTCTCTAGAGATAGAAACAGTGAGATTGAGTTAAAGGGGAAAAAGGTGACAAAAATGTACAAAGTGAATTTAATGGAAGGGTGGAGCTGGAGACAAAGTTGATGAATTTAACAAGCTCAGTATGGGTGCATAAAACTCCGCCAATGCAGTCAACAATGTCACGCAGAAAGAGTTGGGAAGTTTTACCAGAGAAGGCTTGGAACATGAACCATTCCATGCAGCTAACAAAAAGGCAGGCATAGCTGGAGCACATATGGGTGCCCATGGCTGCACCTTGGGTTTGGAGAAAGTGGGAAGAGCCAAAAAAGAAACTGTTGAGCATGATGACCAGCTCCACCATATGGAGGAGTTGGTGGTGGAGGGGTACTAGTTGGATCTATTGTCGTGAAGGAAGTGGAGAGCTTTGAAGACTTCCTGATTTAGAAGAGTACAGGAGCTGGAAAATGAGGTGATCAGAGCCAGGGAATTGAAAGTTAGAAACACAGAAACATAGAAAACCTACAGCATAATACACGTCCTTTGGCCCACAATGCTGTGCTGAACTTACTTTACAAATTACCTTGGATTACCTGTAGCCCTCTATTTTTCTAAGCTCCGTGTACCTATCCAGGAGTCTCCTAAAAGACCCTGTAGCATCCGCCTCCACTATCGTCTCCGGTAATCCATTCCACACACTCTCCATTTTCTGCATAAAAAACTTACCCCTGACATCTCCTCTGTACTTACTTCCAAGAACCTTAAAACTGTGCTGTCTTGTGTTAGCCATTTCAGCCTTGAGAAAAAGCCTGTGACTATCCATATGGTCAATGCCTCTCATCATCTTATACACCTCTGTCAGGTCACCTCTCATCCTCCGTCACTCCACAGAGAAAAGGCCAAGTTCACTCAACCCATTCTCATGGGGCATGCTCCCCAATCCAGGCAACATCCTTGTAATTCTCCCCTGCACCTTCTCTATAGTTTCTAAGTCCTTCCTATAGTGAGGTGACCAGTAATGAGCACAGTTCTCCAAGTGGGGTCTGATCAGGGTTCTATACAGATGTAACATTACCTCTCGGCTCAAACTCAGTCCCACAGTGGATGAAGGCCAATGCACCATATGCCTTCTTAACCACAGAGTCAACCTGCGCAGCAGCTTTGATTGTCCTGTGGACTCGGACCCCAAGATCCCTCCGATCCTCCACACTGCCAAAAGTTTTACCATTAATACTATATTCTGCCATCATATTTGATCTACCAAAATGAACCACCTCACACCTATCTGGGTTGAACTCCATCTGCCCACTTTTGCATCTTATCGATGTGCCACTGTAATCTCTGACAGCCCTCCACACTATCCACAACATACCCAACCATTGTGTCATCAGCAAATTCACTAACCCATCCCTCCACTTCCTCATCCAGATCATTTATAACAGATCCCTGAGGAACACCACTGGTCACCTATCTCCATGCAGAATATGACCTGTCTACAACCACTCTTTGCCTTCTGTGGGCAAGCAAATTCTGGATCCACAAAGCAAGGTCCCCTTGCATCCCATGCCTCCTTACTTTCTCCATAAGCCTTGCATGGGTTACCTTATCAAATGCCTTGCTGAAATCCATATGCACTACATCTACTGCTCTACCTTCATCAATGTGTTTAGTCACATTCTCAAAAAATTCAATCAGGCTCATAAGGCACAACTTACCTTTGACAAAGCCATACCGACTATTCCTAACCATATTATGCTTCTTCAAATGTTCATAAATCCTGCTTCTCAGGATCTTCTCCATCAACTTACCAACCACTGAAGTAAGACTCACTGGTCTATAATTTCCTGGGCTATCTCTACTCCCTTTCTTGATAAGGGAACAACATCTGCAACCCTCCAATCCTTCAGAACCTCTACCATCCCCATTGATGATGCAAAGCTCATTGCCAGATGCTCAGCAATCTCTTCTCTCACTTCCCACAGTAGCCTGGGGTACATCTCATCCGGTCCCGGTGACTTATCCAACTTGATGCTTTCCAAATGCTCCAGCACATCCTCTTTCTTAAAGTCTATATGCTCAAGCTTTTCAGTCCACTATGATTCATCCCTACAATCGCCAAGATCCTTTTCCACAGTGAATACTGAAGCAAAGTATTCATTAAGTACCTCTGCTATCTCCTCCGGTTCCATACACACTTTTCCTCTGTCATGCTTGATTGGACCTATTCTCTCATGACTTATCCTCTTGCTCTTCACATACTTATAAAATGCCTTAATCCTGCTTGCAAAGGCCTTCTCATAGCCCCTTCTGGCTCTCCTAATTTCATTCTTAAGCTCCTTCCTGCTAGCCTTATAATTTTCCAGATCTGTATAATTACCTAGTTTTTTGAACCTTTCGTAAGCTTTTCTTTTCTTCTTGTCTAGATTTTCAACTGCCTTTGTACATCATGGTTCCTGTACTCTACCATCCTTTCCCTATCTCATTGGAACGTATCTGTGCAGAACGCCTCACAAATATCCCCTCAACATTTGCCACATTTCTGCCGTACATTTCCCTGAGAACATATGTTCCCAATTTATGATTCCATATTCCTGCCTGACAACTTCATATTTCCCCTTTTCCAATTAAATGCTTTCCTCACTGGTCTGTTCCTATCCCTCTCCAATGCTATGGTAAAGGAGATAGAATTGTGATCACTTTCTCCAAAATGCTCGCCCACTGTGAGACCTGACACCTGACCAGGTTCATTTCCCAATACCAGATCAAGTACAGCCACTCCTTTTGAATGCTTATCCACATACTGTGTCAGGAAACCTTCTTGAACACACCTAACAAACTTCATCCCATCTAAACCCCTCACACTAGGGAGATGCCAATCAATATTGGGGAAATTTAAATCCCCCATCATGACAACCCTGTTATTACTGCACCATTCCAGAATCTGTCTCCCTATCTGCTCCTCGATGTTCCTGTTATTATTGGGTGGTCTATAAAAACACCCAATAGAGTTATAGACCCCTTCCTGTTTTAACATCCACCCACTGAGACTTGGTAGACAATCCCTCCATCACTTCCTCCTTTTCTGCAGCCGTGATACTATCTCTATATCAGCAGTGCCATACCTCACCTCTTTTGCCTCCCTCCCTGTCTTTTCTGAAACATTTAAAGCCTGGCACTCTAAGTAACCATTCCTGCCCCTGAGCCATCCAAGTCTCTGTGATGGCCACAACATCATAGCTTCAAGTACTGATCCACGCTCTAAGCTCATCCACTTTGTTCATGATGCTTCTTGCAGTTAAAATAGACACATCTCAAACCATCAGTCTGTGCGCACCCCTTCTCTATCACCTGTCTGTCCTCCCTCTGACACTGTCTACAAGCTTTCTCTACTTGTGAGGCAACCGTCCCTTCCTCTGTCTCTTCAATTTGGTTCCCACCCCCCAGCAATTCTAGTTTAAACCCACCTCCAATTGTCTTTGCAAATCTAAGTTGTTGAAGAGATCAAGAGCATATGAAATGTTTCAGATGTAAGTGGGAAGGGATTGAAGCGAGGAGGATAAAATGGAGTTTATATATTCCTTCTCATTCTGGCTTCTTCCTCCTTCCTTTGCAGTCCTGATGAATATCAACCGTGTATTCCTCTCTATAGATGCTGCCTAATCTGGTGACTTCCTCCAGCATTTTTGCATATCTTAGCTATTTCTTTCTGGTGTTTTATGCTTTTCCAAATGAAAAAGAAATGCCCATGAGTGAAAATATCAGTATTTGTTGAACATATAGTACAGAAGGTTGAGAATGAGTGACGATTTTGTCTTGGCAGTTGACAATGTGAGGATCTGAACAAATATATTGTATTGTGGATAGATGAACCATGTTATTTAATTTGAGTGTGTACTGTTTATAATACTGCTTTTAGTATTGAATGTAAAATCACAACACCACACCTGGCCACTGGCTATAGGGCAACCATATATGGTTTTTTTCTGACTGACAACTTATTTGCTCCTTAGGGAGGCATATCTCTGTGGTCTTTGCAGTTCTTACCTCATATCCAGAGCAACACAAGGCACAACTTTGCCCATCTCAGTGAAGACTTTTCCCCCTCAGCAACTGCAAATTTAATTTGCATATTTAGTGTGCCCAGAATTAAGATTGTGATTCATGTTATGCTAATTCACTGAAAAAGAAACGGTTTTGTAATGGTGGCAGAAAAAGTCACAACAATGGTATAGTCACGTGCTTTTTTCTCACAAGCTACAGAATCTTCTGCTTCCAGTGCATTGACAAAGTGTTGCATTGTAAAGTATTTCCATTCTTCAAGGACAAACTTTACCATCTTCATCGGGGATGATGCTGCACCAGTGGCTTTTGGGACCACCTGGAAAAGGAAGCCATTGAAATAAAACTAGAGGTAAAGAATTTTAACAAAGACAAAGGTCTCACTCTAAGTAAGAACTGGAATTTGTAAACAAGGTGAGACGGTGGAAAACTGATTGGATGAGGACTAACCAATCAGGAGGGACTGATGATGGGGGGTATAAATACCACCGGACTAGACATGCCCAGGCATCATCCCTGATGAAGATGGCAGAATTTGTTAAAATTGATACCTGTACCTGGCTGGAAGTCCAAGAAGAGTTTATTTGTCATATACGCTGGGAAAGCACTAGATCCTTTTTCTTCAAACTTCCATTCTCTTTTAGTTCCCAGGGAGCTATTTAATAATATTTATTTTTTCTCTCTTAATCCAGTGAAACAAATCTGAAAGTTAAGCAGGCATTAACAGTCACTTCAGATATGGGAGAAAACACCGAAGCTTTGGCAGATTTTGATGGTACGTTAGTTTTCTTCTAGGAAAAAAACAGTATAAATATTAAAAACAAAGATTCATAAACTGTTATGTGAATGTTATATTAACAATTATTGACCAGAGGATTGTAAAAGTTGTCAAGGGTATTTCACCCAATCAAATTTCTGAGAAAAATTAGGAATTTTGAATAGTTCAATTATATTCAGAGCAATGCACATAATTATACTTAATAGCAATGCAAAGTTATGATCAATGAGTTAAACAGTCCAATGGTTAATATTGCAGGCTGTGAATCTTACAACATCGTGGGTAGCATTACAGTCACATAACCTATTAATTATCTCTGATATATATCAGTAAAGCTGTAGAATAATGTAATAAGTACAAGTTAACTGTTTTACATTGGTAAAGAGGATGGTTAATTTTAATTGGGGGAGTTACAGTGAGTCTGTATTGAAAAAGAATAAATTGATCCAGGAATCCAACCAGATTTTGCTGAAGAACTGTAACAAGTTTGGATATAAAAGCAAGATTAAAACCAGCAGATTTGACATAGCCATATCTTTCATAAAGCCAACCATCAATAGCATTCTTAGCCTAATGGAATTGAAATCACATTTCCTTATGATAGAGTAAAGTTAAGAGTGGTAACATGCACACAGATCAGATAGAATACTGCTGAAATATATTCATTGGATTACAACAATATAAAACGAATATAAATATTTGAAGGGCTCACAGTCTAGAAGTCATGGAGTCACATGACACAGAAGTAGGCCCTTCAGCCCAATTTGTCCATTCCTATCCACGCTCATCCCATTTGCCCACATTTGGCTCATATCCCTCTAAAGCATTACTTGTACTCATCCATGTTAAATGAGTTAAGGTTGTGCGGTAATTTTGTTTTAATGCAACAGGCATGAAGAACATCCTGTGTGGATAGTGATTATGATGGCTTTAAGGTTGCCCTGCAGTCTAGAAATACCATGTGCAAAATGCATTCAAAATGTTACCAGGAGAAGTAAAAGGTCATGTTGTTCCAAAGTCCACCTGTGGTTGAAATTCTCAGCCCAAGCACAGTTGAATGTTCAGAGTTCAAAGTAAATTTATTATCAAAGTGCATATATGTCACTGTAGGATTTTTGTGAATAAAATATAAGAGAGTCATTTTATGTGTTTAACAAAAGCCCTTTACTTCCATTGTGAGCAAAACAGAAGCAGTCACCTTAACACTGACATCATTACGTCAGGCACCGTCTCTTAAAGTGAACACAACTCAACGACAGTGTTTGTGAATTCTGCAGAACAGTTTCTATTATGAATAATATGTGTCATCTGTCACCCATTACATGACCCTACAAAACCATAAACAACCCTGATGATGCATTTTCTTGCTGGCACACTCAGTAAATCCAAGAACCATAAAAGAATCAACAAAAGATCGCACCCACATGAATTCCTAGATGCTGTGTCCTGTTCAATCCCCTTTCCAGTGATGCTGCCACATTCTCAGACTCTTACTTGTACCTCTCATAATTATTCTGCTATTATCACTTCAGCATTCTTTTTGCACTCCTAGCTTTGCACGTTCAATTGTTTTGTGTTCATCATTATTTCTCATGTGTAATCTTCACTGTTTCCTCCGTGAACTCCACATGAGCACAAAATTTCATTGCTCCCTGGTATGCGTGACAGTAATATGAAACTAAATTTCAATCTCAATCATTCATTCAGCATAGAATCACTGACATATGTCATTAAATTTCTTTTTTTTGTGGCAGCATTACAGTGAAGGATAAAAATATTAGTAAATGCACAATAAAAATAAAAATAATACAAAACATGAATAGTGAGATAATATTCCTGTATTCATGGACCATTCTGAAATCTGATGGCAGAGGAGAAGAAGCTGTTCCTAAAACACTGAATGAGGGTCTTACAGCTCCTCTACCTCATCTGTAATGGTGTAGGATCCCAGATGATGAGGGCCCTTAATGATAGATGCCACTACTGTCTTTTTAAAATGTCCTTGACGTGGGGAGGATTGTATCATGTTTCCATTGTTGAACATTATTTTCTGTTTTATCTCCATCTTTGATGTTATAAAGCAAAATAAAATGCTACTCAGTAAGTTTGGGCAGTTTCACAAGTATATTCTGCAGGTAATGAACAATGCATTTACAATTTTTTTGATGGCAGTGAGGTGAATACTGTTTCCAGTAAGAGGATTGCCTTGAAAATGAACTGTTTTGTGTCAGAGTATAAATAGTATTGAAGCGTCACCCATCCTAATAACAGTTAACTATTCCTTTACATTGCTGAATTGG
The DNA here is from genome assembly GCF_048418815.1 of Hemitrygon akajei. Taxonomy (NCBI): domain Eukaryota; kingdom Metazoa; phylum Chordata; class Chondrichthyes; order Myliobatiformes; family Dasyatidae; genus Hemitrygon; species Hemitrygon akajei. The sequence continues at coordinate 32,796,757 of NC_133136.1, forward strand.
AGAGAAATTAAAGGGTCAAAAGTTAAGACACCTGCTATTTGCCCTGATCTTTGAATTGAATTGAATTGACTTTTATTACTTATGTCCTTTATATGCATGAGAGGTAAAAATCTTTATGTTAAGTCTCCGTCTAAGTGAGCAATGTGCAATTTATAGTAATTTATAATAAATATTATGTACAACGGGATAGTCAATATAATATGGAAACACAGTTGCGTCATCATGAATTAAGCAGTCTAATGGCCTGGTGGAAGAAGCTGTCCCAGAGCCCGTTGGTCCTGGCTTTTATGCTGCGGTACTGTTTCCTGGATGGTAGAAGTTTGAACGGTTTGTGGTTTGGGTGACTCGGGTCCCCAATCATCCTGTCTTTACACACCTGTCTTTGTAAATGTCCTGAATAGTGGGAAGTTCACATCTACAATGCACTACAATGCTATGGGCTGTCTGTACCACTCTCTGCAGAGTCCTACAATTGAGGGAGGTACAGTTCCCATACCGTGCAGTGATGCAGCCAATCAGGATGCTCTCAATTGTGCCCCTTTAGAAAGTTCTTAGGATTTGGAAGCGCATGTCAAAGTCCTTCAACCGTCTTGGTATTATGGCTTAGATATGATGAGTTTCTAATCAATGTAGCAACCAAAGTTTTGTTGGTGGGATATATTGTCAACCTTGTGTTCCTTTATTTATCTGGCTTAAGACACTATAAGCATATATATTAATTGTAACAATGAAATTAATCAACAAACAAACACATATTTGCATTACTTTCTTACAAATACCAGGTGAGGTAAGATGTGAAACTCCCAATAACAGGTTGGACAAGTTTAGAGGAACACTTACCTACAAGGATAACAAGTATTCTTTGGACAATGAGAAAATAATACTACGTGGCTGTACACTGAGGAATACAGAGTGGTGTTACGGACTTGTTATTTTTGCAGGTAGGTATAAAGCAAGAAGATACATTGTCTTACAAAAACAATCATAAGTTTATATGATAAAATGTACATCTTTGGAACATCAATTATGCTTAGCTTCATTATTTCAGCAATTGTGTGCATCACCAGCATGATCTCTGCAGATAAATATTTATTAGACCCCAATAGAATTTAGGGTGAGTTATTTCTAAAATATTTAAGCTCTGCTCAGATTTCCTATGGAAAAATGAGAGACAGCATTGGTAATTAATTAATAATTACACATAAACAGTTTATCATTCAAAATGCTTGGAATAAAATTCATTCATACCTCCTTAATCTTTACATAAAAAGTTATAGCCTAAAAATTTAACCTTGTGGCAGACTTTAAGGCTGAAAATGCAGTGATTTGGATCCAGTGTTGGGATCTGTTAGTCTGGAGTCACAGTTAATTGCAGGAATAATAAAAATGATCATTATAGCTTTTAAAATGTGGTCCTTACTTCTGTGAACAAACATACAGAATGTTTACTTTAAGTTTCAAAAACAGGCTGCATTCTGTTTGAGTTTCCAAAGTGACAGTGTGATTGACCATTCTTCAATGTAAAGCTGTTGGCATTGGTTTCACCACGATGCGACTGATTATGGCTTGTGTAAGCGGTGTAACACGTAGCTTACTGGTAGGGTACAATGCACTTCTGGAACTGTATCTACAAATCTACCTCTGTAACCTAGCTATTTGAATTCTGCTTCTCTGAATTAAAGTTGTTATATGATTTCACCAAATTCATATGCGTTACCCTATTTCCCCTTGTCTAAGCACCTTCACACTTGAAGTGTGTGAATTCCCTGAGAGGAGCTGCCATAGAAACGTCAATAATAATAGAAGAACAGAGAGTAACGATTGGCTGCTGTGTTAAAGTATCAATTAGAATTAAAAACACATGAAGATATAATTGACAAAACTGTGCTTTGTTCCGCAAATCAAAACGATGTCTCTCTCCTGCCTGTGAGGTCAGCATATCACTTTCCCTGGGGAAAGAGTACATTTGGTTAAAACTGATGTATGTAGTATTATAGTTTGATGACAGATGACACCGCTTTCTTTGACATTATCACATTTAGAGCAGAGGTTTCAGGGGATGGGGATGAAATTGTTAGGGGAAAAGAGTTGTGAATTCTGCTCGCCTCATCAGCAGTCTGGACTAGAAGCTCCAGATCTACATCTAAAATATGAGAACGTCTCATTGTATTTCATCTAACCTTTTTATCCCTTCGGCACCATTTCCTTGATAGCTGGCAGCATTGATTGATAGAATCCGACATCCCACCCCTCTTTTCAAATTGGCACAGAGACAGCAAATAGACCTCATGGCTTGATCATGATAACAGTAGTGAGCTGGTAGGTTAATCTGATCTCTGCTTTAGCACTTTGCTCATCATTTCTGTCTGTAAGACCCGCTGATGCTTAAGAGCCAATGAATAAAGTCTACCATTTTTATGATCATACACAATTTGGCACAGTGACCCAGTTCAATCCGGACTTCTAGTGCTGTCAGGAGCTCGCTCCTTGCCTCAAAGAGTAGCAGGTATGTAGGTGAGTTAATTTGTTGCAGTAAATTATGCCCAGTCTGCAGGTGAGCAGGAGAATTTGATAGGCTGAAGTCAGTGTGGTTTCCTTAAGGAAAAAAGTGACAAATGGAATACAGTATTGGAAGTGTATGATCATGCACTTTGGTAGAAGAAATAAAATTGTATTTCTAAATGGAGACAAAATTCTAAAATCTGAGATGCAAAGGGACTTGGGAGTTAATTTGCTTGTTGAGTCAGTAGTGATGAAGGCAAATGGAATGTTAGCATTCATTTCAAGAGGACTAGAATATAAAAGCAAGGATGTAATGTTGAGGCTTTAGAAGGTACTGGTAAGGCCTCACTTCAAGTATTGTGAACAGTTTTGGACCCCTTATCTAGGAAAGGATGTGCGGACATTGGAGAGGGCTCAGAGGAGGGTCACAAGAATGTTTCTGGAAATGAAAGGGTTACCATATGAGGACCGATTGATGGCTCATTGCTTGTACTCATTGGAGTTCAGAAGAATGAGGGGGGATCTCATTGAAACCCTATCAAATGTTGAAAGTCCTCAATAGAGTGGATGTGGAGAGGATGTTTCCTAAATGGGGGAGTCTAGGACCAAATGCCACAGCCTCAGAAAAGAGTGTTGGCTATTTAGAACAGTGATAAGGAGGACATTCTTTAGCCAGAGAACTCATTGCCACAGGCTGCTGTGGAGGCCAAGTCATTTGGTATACTTAAGGCAGAGCTTGATAGGTTCTTGATTAATCAGGGCATGAAGGGGTATGGGGAGAAGGCACGAGATAGGGGCTGAGAGTGAAATAGATCAGCAATGATGAAATGACAGAGCAGACTCGATGGGCCAAATGTCTAATTCTGCTTTTATATTCTATTTATGGTATGGAAACCACACTGTGGCAGACAGGAAGGCTCTACAATGGGTGTTCAAAACCACCCAATGCGTCACAGGCAACTAGCCTTCGCACCATCAAAGGCATATATAGAGAAAGGTGCCGGAGAAGGGCCAGCAATATCATGAATGATCCCAACCACCCTGCCCATGGACTGTTTATCCCACTCCCACAGGAAGGAGGCTACATAGCATCCATGCCAGGACTGCAAGACTCATAAACAATTACTTTCCCCAAGCATTAAAGCGAATCAACACCTTCACTCACTAATTCACCCCTCTACAACCCCACCACCACTACTTTACCACTTCCTGTCAGTCTCTTTTTTGTACAGATGTTCTGGTACTTAATGTCACTTTATAGGTATATGTTACTTCATGGACATTCATATGTTATCTTAAGCATTTATGTTCATTGTGTTCTTTATCTTATTGTGTTTTTTTTTGTGCTGCATTGGATATATAGTAACAATAATTATGTCCTCCTTTACACTTGTGTACTGGAAATGACATTAAACAATCTTGTATCTTGAATGAGCAACAAGCAATAAAACAGTAACAGCAAAACAAGCCCCATTCTCTCTCATTCATTCTCTCTCTCTCTCTCTCTCTCTCCCCCCCCACTCCCTCCCTCCCTCCCCCCCCTCCCCCCCTCCCCCCCACCCAGTCAATCTTGTTTTCACTTTTGACCATTGATCAGGCTACATATCTGTGTCAGCACTATAATTGCCTAACTTCATAACTTCTTTACCTTACCTGCTGGTAAAACATTATTCCTATCAGTGTTCCGCTAGACTTGTGAATGGCCTTCCTTTTCCTTTCCAATGGTAAATTGTGGTCATTAAAACCTTTGCAGCGTTTTACCTCCCACTGATCCATCCACTGATCTCCTACATATTGATGTTCTTGCCATCAGGGGCTGCTAATTTTCCTGAGACCCTGACCAATGAATTGATTTGAGATGACCACTTCGCATCAATTTCTTTGACATTTTGCAGTTGAGGTCTACATTCCCTTGAAAGTGAGGCTTCAATCCATGTTTTCATGCAATTTTTAAATGTTTAATACTCTTTTGTGCTGTATTTTACCTTGATTTTGTGCATTCAACTTAGACTTTGGTTATGATAGAATTTATGCATTTTTTAAAAATCATATTTTCAGATCTTTTCTTGATATTTCTGGAAAATCTTTTGCACTCATGGAACATGCTGATGCAGAAAATCCTTTTTCCATGATAATCTTGATGTTGTGGGTTGAAGTACTGCAATGTACAGTATAATTTTTTTTGGGTTTGGGAATGTGGTTATATGGGAGTGCAGTTGGTGTTATCAAAAGTATAACAATTACAATCATTTCTGAAAGTTAGTTCAGCCTGGATATGCTGAATGTCCTTGCAGGTGGAATGCCATTGCCAACAGCACCAAACTAATTACTACCTCATCAATGATGAGGCTCTGAAAACTTTTAATACTGATCAGAAAGCTTCATCTTTCTGATACCTTGCAAAGAGTGTCTTTAAGTATTTTTCAAACCTGTGACGAGAGTGCCTTGTGAATTGAGATTAGAAAAACAAGGCCTAAAGCTAAAAGCTCAATTAAACAGTAACATGTTGGGGAGGTTTTTGAAGTAAGAAAGAGAAATGTAAAGGCAAAGATATTGGGAAGCAGAAAATTCTAAGGGGGTTGTTGAGAAACAGAAAATCCATTGATGAGTAACATCCAATAATAAATAGAATAATGTGGGCAAAATAGATAAAAGACACATTTAAGTCCATAGAGTCAATTTGCAGGCTTAATCCAGTTTCTGTGCTGCATTTATAAAGCCAAGGGCCTAAATGCTTTGGTTTACAGTATTACCTCCATCTAACTTATCACTTCCTATTGAAGGTCAAGACACCAAATTGATGCAGAATAGTGGATTGTCCACTTTTAAAAGAACCAATATAGATCGCCTCATGAATGTTCTGGTAATATGGGTAAGTAGATGTCCAACCAATATAGATTGAATAGTCATAGATTGGAGATATTTGGAAGAACTGCACTAGATAGTTACTCAGAACGTTAACAATTTTAATATTAGAAGAGAAACTGGATCTTGCATTATGGGAATATGAGATATTTACATGGCAACAGGCATTTTGGTTGCAGGAACTCTGCTCATGCAGTTTAATATACTATTTGATTTAATTACTTTAAATTTTTTGTAGTATGCTCTCTGAGGTGATGTGAACATTGACAACGCTGAAATTGAGTAGTATTCATAATCTTACCTGTAATGACAAACAACATATTGACTATCACATGAGGCTTATGCTGATATATTATACTGGCACACTGTAAGTGTTCAGCCTGAAAAAGTGAAAACTTGGTCATCACTCTCTGACCTTGTATGTTACTTATTCACCACCAGCAACACCCATGAGATCCCCTAGACATCAGATATCAAATAGATAAGCCATGCAAATATTCTTGCTATGAATAGAAGGTAGAAATTGAATATTATATCAAAACTTCCCCATTCCAAGACATAAATAATGAATGGGATGGAATTCACACTATTTACTTGAAAGGAAAGAACTCTAACAACTCTTGGTGCCATCTGGAACATACTTAATAAGTCACTTAATTGATGATTAATTCAGGATGGAATATTCATTACCTCTGCTGCTAGTGCACTGTAGCTGTGGTATATAAGACCCACATGATACAGAAAACATAACAAGGTTCTTTTTGACAGAACTTCAGATCTACATTGGCTATCTTTAAAAGTTCTACCACATCTTGATGCGGTTGATGCTGGACAATTGAACAGCTAACAGGAGGGTTACTGCTGCTTTCAAAATAACACTAATAATTTTGTTTTCTGTTTGCAGATCTTTGGCTTCCTTGCTATGATGTGTACAGTGCTGGCTATTGGGAATAGTATCTGGGAATTTAACAAAGGATACTATTTTCAGGTCTACTTGCCTTGGGATAAGGACATTACAAATTCTTCCTTCTCAGGATTTCTGACATTCTGGTCATATGTGATCATACTTAACACTGTTGTCCCAATTTCCTTATATGTGAGGTAGGTGTTCTTATTCCCAAGATATTTTTAACTTTTTTTGCATATGTATCTCATTCTTCTCAGATATCAATATGCTAACTCATTAGTTTCATGTTGTACATATTTCTCCTATTGTAATTAATTTTTACTCCTTCACTTTGTTTCTCTCTGGCACACTTGCATCATCTACTTTTCCACCAGCAGCTTTCTTTCTCTGCTCATTGTCTCTCCACTCTCCAACCCCACCCACTATTTTGTGTACTAGTTCAGCCAATATCTCTTTCTATCACTGATTTGATTTTTAACTTACCAGCTTTTTAGATACAATGTTCTATTTACCACTGTCTGCATTCCTACAAACTTCATCTATCACTCATAGTGCTTGTCTTCTAATGTCGATTGTTTTATTTTCTCTCATTTTTGTGTCCAATGTTGGTGCCTTCATTCACTCTCAGACCTCTTGTACCGTAATAAATTTCACCTCCCACGAAGATGTCTCAAGTAATCCTGAGTTTTCCTTCTAATTGTCAATGTTATATTCATGTTTTATTCAATGTTATACTTATGTTTATGCCACTTAGTGATCACCCCCTCCCCTCTACTCTCACACCTTTTTGGAATGTTAGGAAACTAGTTTCTGAGAGCCTGTTTTCCTGATGACCTTTCAATTCCACTGAAGAACTCCAAGAAATCTGGCACTGCCTATGGTTTCAACAACAAATGTAAATTCTCTTCTCAGAGCCCCAGAAAACAATTAGAAATTGGAGGAAACAGGATCAGAATCTAACACAGAGCTTGAGGAAGCAGAGCCTAATCTCCTGAGTTTCCCATAGTTTATATTAAGCCAGCAAAGGAAATTAATATTGAGATATAGTGTGGAATAGGCCCTTTGAGACATGCCACCCTGCAATCCCCCGAATTAACACTAGCCTAATCATGGGATAATTTACAATGACCAGTTAATCTATCAACTGTGGGAGGAAGCCGGTGCACCCGGAGGAAACCCACATGGTCACAGGGAGAATGTACAAACTCCTTACAGGCAGCGGCAGGAACTGAACCCTGGTTGCTGATACTGTAAAGTGTTGTGCGAACCACTACACTACCATACCGCCCCAGCTAATGTAACTAAGTAACTAACATTCAGAGTCAAAGAGTAATACTGCCTGGAAGCAGTTCCTTCAGCTCAACTTGTCCATGTTGGATAAGAAATGATAGGGTCTTTTAAGAGACTCCTGAATAGGTACATGGAGCTTAGAAAAATAGAGGACTATTACCCTAGGTAATTTCTAAGGTAAGGACATGTTAGCACAGCTTTGTGGGCCAAATGGCCTGTATTGTGCTGTAGGTTTTCTATGTTTCTAAGATGCACATCTGCACAAGTCCAAGTTGCCCACTGTGGCACATATCCCTTGAAAACTTTCCAACCCATATCCAAATATTTTTAGATCTAAAACTTGATACAGATTTGAATAGCTTCATGAGTTGAGATCTGTAGATACCTTGGGTTGATTTTTGGTTTGCTGCCGAAGTATTAAATGGGCATTTGGTATTAACTATCCATTATAGGTGCTTACTGGGCGATCAGTATTATTAGTGATCTCCTCTCAGTTCAAATTCTGACTAAACGTTCAGTTAAAATTTAAAGTCCCAGGAGGAAAGTTTTAATTAGACAACAAGGACTCCAGTATAACACACACAAAATGCTGGAGGAACTCAGCAGATCAGGCAGCAGCTATGGAAATGAATAAACAGTTGACATTTTGGGCTGAGATCCTCCTTCAGAACTGAGGAGGAAGGGGGGAGACGTAGAATATAAAGGTGGCGTGAGGGGGAAGAGGCTGACTAGAAGGTGATATGTGAAGCAAGGTGGGTAGGAAAGGTAAAGGGCTGGAAAATAAGGAATCTAATAGGAGAGGAGAGTGAACCATAGGAGAAAGGAAAGGAGGAAGGGACCCAGGGGGAAGTGATAGGTAGGTGAGAAGAGGTAAAAGACCAGAATGGGGAATAGAGAAAAAGGGATGTGGAGGGAATTTTTTTTACTGGGAGGAGAAATCAATATTCATACTATCAGGTTGGAGGCTACCCAGATGGAATATAAGGTGTTGCTTCTCCACTTGAGGGTGACCTCATCTTGGCACAAGAGGAGGCTCTTGTCTGACATGTCGAAACGGGAATGGGAATGAGAATTAAAAATGTTTGGCCACCAGGAAGTTCCATTTTTGGGAAATGGAGTGCAGGTGCTCAACTAAGCGGCCCCCCAATTTACCATTGTAGAGGAGGCTTCACTGGGAGCACCGGACACAACAGACAACCCCAGCAGGTTTGCAGGTGAAGTGTTACCTCACCTGGAAGGACAATTTTACTCCTTGAATGGAGGCTAATGGGCAGGTGTAGCACTTCGGCCACTTGCAGGGGTAAGTGCCGGGCGTGAGATAAGTGGGGAGGGACAAATGAACAAAGAAATCGTGGAGGGAGTGATCCCTCCAGAGCGTGGAGGAGGGGAATGTAAAGATTTGTTTAGTGGTAGGAAATCTTTGGATATGGTGGAAGCTGCAGAGGATGATGTGTTGGATGCGGAGGCTGATGGGGTGGTAGACAAGGACAAGAACTCTATCACTGTTAAGATGATGGGAAAATGAGGTGAGCATGGATGTTCAGTAAATAAAGGAGATGCGGCTGAAGGCAACATCAATAGTGGGGCCCCCCCCCACCCCCGTTCTTTGAAGAACGACATCTCTGAAGTCCTGGAATGGAAAGCCACATCCTGGAAGCAGATGCAGTGGAGGTGAACGAACTGAGAAAAGGGAATAGAATTTTTATCGGAGGTAGAGTGGGAAGAGGTATAGTCCAGATATACATGGAAATCAGTAGGTTTATAAAAGATGTTGGCTGACAGTTTGTCTCTAGAGATGGAGATAGAGAAATCAAGAAAGGGGAAGAATGTGTCAGAAATTGTCCAGTGAATATACGGGCAGGGCAGAAGTTACAGACAAAGTTGATGAAATTGATGAGGTCAGTATGGATGCATAAAGCAGCACCAATGCAGTCATCAACGCAGTGGAGGAAAAGTTGGAGAGTATTACCAGGGAAGGCTTCAAACATGGACCGTTTTACGTAGCCAACAAAGAGGCAGGCATAGCCAGGGCCTGTGCAGGTGCTCGTGCCTACCCCTTGAATTTGGAGAAAGTGGGAGGAGCTGAAGGAAAAATTGTTGAGGATGAGGACTAGTTCCACCAGACGGAGGAGGACAGTGGTCAAGGGGAATTGGGTGGTTCTCTTGTCAAGAAAGAAACAGGAAGTTTTGAGACCTCCTTGATGGGGAGTAGAAAGGTATAGACACTGAACATCCATGGTGAAAACAAGGCTGTCAGGGCCAGGAATCTGCAAGTAACTGAGAGACTGAGGGCATGAGAAGTGTCATGGATGCAGGTGGGAAGGGACAGAACTAATGTGGAAATTTGATTGGAGGTGATGATGGGCATATTTTTTGGAAGCCACAAGTCTGTTTAATGGTTTTGGAGATGAAAGGTAGGTTGAAGATGGGAATATCATTTGCAAGCGCAGTAGGATTAGCAAGTGATATGTGTGTATAAAGGACAAGTGCTGTTCAAAAATACAGCTTTGACAGCTATGATCATATTGAATGGTGAGGCTAAGTAAGGAAAACATATAGCCTACATATGCCCTATTCATTATATTAATACATTTGATAAGGTTCCACATGGTAGGCTTATTCAGAAAGTCAGAAGGCATGGGATCCAGGGAAGTTTTGCCAGGTGGATTCAGAATTACCTTGCCTGCAGAAAGCAGAGGGTCATGGTGGAGGGAGTACATTCAGAGTGGAGGGTTGTGACTAGTGGTGTCCCACAAGGATTGGTTCTGGGACCTCTACTTTTCGTGATTTTTATTAACGACCTGGATGTGGGGGTGGAAGGGTGGGTTGGCAAGTTTGCAGATGACACAAAGGTTGGTGGTGTTGTGGATAGTGTAGAGGATTGTCGAAGATTGAAGAGAGACATTGGTAGGATGCAGAAGTGGGCTGAGAAATGGCAGATGGAGTTCAACCCGGAGAAGTGTGAGGTGGTACACTTTGGAAGGACAAACTCCAAGGCAGAGTATAAAACAAATGGCAGGATACTTGGTACTGTGGAGGAGCAGAGGAATCTGGGGGTATACGTGCACAGATCCCTGAAAGTTGCCTCACAGGTAGATAGGGTAGATAGGGTAGTTAAGAAAGCTTTTGGGGTGTTAGCTTTCATAAGTCAAGGGATAGAGTTTAAGAGTCGCGAGATGATGATGTAGCTCTATAAAACTCTAGTTAGGCCACACTTGGAGTACTGTGTCCTGTTCTGGTCACCTCACTATAGGAAGGATGTGGAAGCATTGGAAAGGGTACAGAGGAGATTTACCAGGATGCTGCCTGGTTTAGAGAGTATGGATTATGATCAGAGATTAAGGGACCTGGGGCTTTACTCTTTGGAGAGAAGGAGGATGAGAGGAGGCATGATAGAGGTATACAAGATATTAAGAGGAATAGATAGAGTGGACAGCCAGCACCTCTTTCCCAGGGCAGCACTGCTCAATACAAGAGGATATGGCTTTAAGGTAAGGGGTAGGAAGTTCAAGGGGGATATTAAAGGAAGGTTTTTCACTCAGAGAGTGGTTGGTGCGTGGAATGCACTGCCTGAGTCAGTGGTGGAAGCAGATACACTAGTGAAATTTAAAAGACTACTAGACAGCTATTAGGAGGAATTTAAGGTGGGAGGTTATATGGGAGGCAGGGTTTAAGTGTCGGCACAACATTGTGGGCCGAAGGGCCTGTACCGTGCTGTTCTATTCTATGTCCTATGTATGTTCTATGTAATACATTAAGACATAGGATCAGAACTAGACTGTTGGCCCATCAAGTCTGTTCTGCCATTCCACCATGGCTGATTCATTATCCCTCTCAACCCCATTCTCCTGCCCTCTCTGCATAACCTTAATCTGCTTACTAAACAAGAACCTACCAACATTCATTGTAATTATACCCAATGACTTGGCCTTCACAGCCGTCTGTTTATATTCTCACTATAGGCAAAGCACATATAGGTTGGTTCATGACTTCATCTTGGTTTCAATTTCATTTATGAAATCTCATGTAATGTTTTAAGTGATATAAGGTGAGGTTCACATAAATAGTACCTATATTATATGTGATGACCTTAAAAATTCAACTAGAACAATTCAACAACATTTACTTAACTTGTAATTCATCAATACTCACAACTTACTTCTAGTGAGTCTCATATTGAAAGTCTCACGAGTAATGCCTAGAACTTCAGTTACATAAGACTACTCACAGTATTACATAATTGAACAACACACACAAACTTCTGGAGGAACTCAGCAGGTGAGGGAGCACCTATGGAGGGAAATAAACAGTCGATGAATTCGTTTTGCCATGGTAAAATGAGACAATGATCACTCCCAGATAATCTCACAACATTACAAAAAGGATTTCAATGCTATGATCTTGAAATTATGGTCTGCATCCTCAAAGGTAAACGATGAGGACATACAAGTAGTACTAAGCTAAGGACAATGTTCAGCTCTAGGTAGCCATTAATCAAATCCAGTATGTGTCCGCAGTTTCTCAGCAGTTTGGTCCGGCCTGCCATCAAACATATCTTTCCCTCCTCCCACTCTCCGCTTTCCGCAGCAACCGCTTTCTCCATGATTCCCTCGTCAGTTTGCCCCTTCCCACTAATGTCCCTCCTGTACCTTTCCCTGAGAGTGGCCAAAGTGCTACACCTGCCCATCTCACCTACATTGGTGAGACCCGTCATAAATTAGGGGAAACGCTTCATTGAGCACCTCCACACCATCTGCCAAAAGTGCAACTTGCCAGAGGCCAAACATTTTAATTCCAATTCCCATTCCCTTTCTGACATGTCAGTTCTCTTGTGTCATGATGATGCCACCCCCAGGTTTCAGGAGCAATATTCTGTCTGAATAGTCTTCAAACCGATGGCATGAATATCAATTTCTCCTTCCGGTAAAAAAAATTTCCCTACCCCTTCCCTCTTCTATTCCCCACTCTTACCTCTTCTCACCTGCCTATCACCTCCTCCTGGGTCCCTTTGGCCTATGGTCTACTCCCCTTTCCTATCAGATTCCTCCTTTCCAGCCCTTCACCTTCCCTACCCACCTGGCTTCACCTATCACCTTCTAGCAAGCCTCCTTCTCCTCTCCTCCTTTTTATTTTGTCTTCTTCCCCCTTCCTTTCCAGTCCTGAAGAAGGATCGTGGCCTGAAGTTTTATAGATGCTGCTTAACCTGCTGAGTTCCTCCAGTAGTTTGTGTGTGTTGCTTTGGATATATATGTATTGGGAACAAAGTTAAATCCAGAAATGGGACAAGGGCTTTTCTTATTGTGGAGTGGTATTTTACATATTGGAATTGATTGATTGATTGATTGAGACACAGCACCAAATAGGCCCTTCTGGCCCTCAAGCCGCACTACCCAAAAACCCCTGATTTAACCCTTGCCTAATCACTAGACAACTTACAATGACCTACACAAAATGCTGGTAGAACACAGCAGGCTAGGCAGCATTTATAGGGAGAAGTGCTGTCGACGTTTCGGGCTGAGACCCTTCATCAGGACTAACCGAAAGGAAAGATAGTAAGAGATTTGAAAGTAGTGGGGGGAGGGGGAAATGCGAAATGATAGGAGAAGACCAGAGGGGGTGGGATGAAGCTAAGAGCTGGAAAGGTGATTGGCAAAAGTGATACAGAGCTGGAGAAGGGAAAGGATCATGGGATGGGAGGCCTCAGGAGAAAGAAGGGGGGGGGGGGAGCACCAGAGGGAGATGGAGAACAGGCAAACAACTAAATATGTCAGGGATGGGGTAAGAAGGGGAGGAGGGGCATTAACGGAAGTTAGAGAAGTCAATGTTCATGCCATCAGGTTGGAGGCTACCCAGCCGATATATAAGGTGTTGCTCCTCCAACCTGAGTTTGGATTCATTTTGACAATAGAGGAGGCCATGGATAGACATATCAGAATGGGAATGGGACGTGGAATTAAAATGTGTGGCCATTGGGAGATCCTGCTTTTTCTGGCGGACCAAGCGTAGGTGTTCTGCGAAACAGTCTCCCAGTCTGCGTCAGGTCTCACCAATATATAAAAGGCCACACCGGGAGCACCGGACACAGTGTACCACACCAGCCGACTCATAGGTGAAGTGTCGCTTCACCTGGAAGGACTGTCTGGGGCCCTGAATGGTGGTCCTTCCCTCTCCAGTGCTGTGCAATCCCCTCTCCCTCAGATCCCATTATCAGCTCCTGGGCCCTCAGAGGCTCCATCTTCCTCTCACCCCAACCCTTCCCTCTCCAGTGACACTACCAGCCTCTCTCCCCCCTCTGATCCCATCTCTCATCCGTGCCGGGTCTTTACCATTCCCTCCGACCTTCAACTCTCTGAGGCAGAGTGCTCTGTCCTCATTAAGGGCCTCACCTTTGTCCCCTTTCACCCACACCTCAGCGAGTTCTGCGTACGCCATGACGCTGAACTCTTCTTCCGCCGGCTCTGTCTCCGAGCTTACTTCTTTGACAAGGACTCTCCTACACCCACCGATGACCCCTTCTCCCGTCTTCAACCCTCCTCCTCTTCATGGACACCCCGCTCTGGTCTTCTACCTGCTCTGGATCTCTTTATTGCTGATTGCTGACGGGACATCAACCGTCTTGACTTCACCACACCCTGTTCCAATTCCAACTTCACTCCTTCCGAACGCTCTGCTCTCCGCTCCCTCCGCATCAATCCCAACCTCACTATAAAACCCGCTGATAAGGGGGGAGCTGTTGTTGTTTGGCGTACTGACCTCTACCTGGCCGAGGCACAGCGACAACTCTCTGATACCTCCTCTTATTTACCCCTTGATCATGATCCCACTAAGGAGCACCAGGCCATTGTCTCCAATACCATCACCAACCTTATCAGCTCTGGGGATCTTCCATCCACTGCCACCAACCTCATAGTTCCCACACCCCGCACTTCCCGTTTCTACCTCCTACCCAAGATCCACAAACCTGCCTGTCCAGGTAGACCCACTGTCTCAGCTTGCTACTGCCCCACCGAACTCGTTTCTGCATACCTCGACACTGTCTTATCCCCCCTTGTTCAATCTCTTCCCACCTATGTTCGTGACACTTCTCATGCTTTGAATTTTTTCAATGATTTTAAGTTCCCTGGCCCCCTCCGTCTTATTTTCACCATGGACGTCCAGTCCCTATATACCTCCGTCCCCCACCGAGATGGTCTCGAAGCTCTTCGTTTTTTTTTTGGATTCCAGACCTAACCAAATCCCCTCTACCACCACTCTCCTCCGTCTAGCGGAATTAGTTCTTACTCTCAATAATTTCTCCTTTGGCTCCTCCCACTTCCTCCAAACCAAGGGTGTAGCCATGGGTACCCGCATGGGTCCCAGTTATGCCTGCCTTTGTGTTGGCTTTGTGGAACAGTCCATGTTCCAAGTCTATACCGGTATCCGTCCCCCTCTTTTCCTTCGCTACATCAACGACTGCATTGGCGCTGCCTCTTGCACGCATGCTGAGCTCGTTGTCTTCATTAACTTTGCCTCCAGCTTTCACCCTGCCCTCAAATTTACCTGGTCCATTTCCGACACCTCCCTCCCCTTTCTTGATCTTTCTGTCCCCATCTCTGGAGACGACCTATCTACTGATATCTACTATAAGCCTACAGACTCTCACAGCTACCTGGACTATTCCTCTTCCCACTCTGTCTCTTGCAAAAAGGCTATCCGCTTCTCACAATTCCTCCGTCTCCGCCACATCTGCTCTCAGGATGAGGCTTTTCATTCCAGGATGAAGGAGATGTCTTCCTTTTTTAAACAAAGGGGCTTCCCTTCTTCCACCATCAACTCTGCTCTCAAACGCATCTCTCCCATTTCCCGCACATCTGCCCTCACCCCATCCACCCGCCACCCTACTCGGGATAGGGTTCCCCTTGTCCTTACCTACCACCCCACCAGCCTCCAGGTCCAACATATAATTCTCCGTAACTTCTGTCACCTCCAACGGGATCCCACTACCAAACACATTTTTCCCTCCCCCACCTTCTGCTTTCTGCAGGGATCGCTCCCTATGCGATTCCCTTGTCCACTTGTCCCTCCCATCCCTTCCCACCGATCTCCCTCCTGGCACTTATCCTTGTAAACGGAACAAGTGCTACACCTGCCCTTACACTTCCTCCCTCACCACCATTCAGGGCCCCAGACAGTCCTTCCAGGTGAGGCGACACTTCACCTGTGAGTCGGCTGGTGTGGTATACTGTGTCCGGTGCTCCTGGTGTGGCCTTTTATATATTGGTGAGACCCGACGCAGACTGGGAGACTGTTTCGCTGAACACCTACGCTTGGTCCACCAGAGAAAGCAGGATCTCCCGGTGGCCACACATTTCAATTCCACGTCCCATTCCCATTCTGATATGTCTATCCATGGCCTCCTCTACTGTCAAAATGAATCCAAACTCAGGTTGGAGGAGCAACACCTTATATACCGGCTGGGTAGCCTCCAACCTGATTGCATGAACATTGACTTCTCTAACTTCCATTAATGCCCCTCCTCCCCTTCTTACCCCATCCCTGATATATTTAGTTGTTTGCCTGTTCTCCATCTTTCTCTGGTGCTCCCCCCCCGCTCCTTTCTTTCTCCTGAGGCCTCCTGTCCCATGATCCTTTCCCTTCTCCAGCTCTGTATCACTTTTGCCAATCACCTTTCCAGCTCTTAGCTTCATCCCACCCCCTCTGGTCTTCTCCTATCATTTTGCATTTCCCCCTCCCCCCATTACTTTCAAATCTCTTACTATCTTTCCTTTTGGTTAGTCCTGACGAAGGGTCTCGGCCCAAAACGTCGACAGTGCTTCTCCCTATAGATGCTGCCTAGCCTGCTGTGTTCTACCAGCATTTTGTGTGTGTTGTTGTTTGAATTTCCAGCTTCTGCAGATTTCCTTGTGTTTGCTCTTACAATGACCTATTAACCTATGAAACCGGAACACCTGGAGGAAACCCATGTGGTCACAGGTAGAACGTACAAACTCCTTACAGACGGGCAGGAATTGAACTCGGTTCACTGGTACTGTAAAGCATTGTGCTAATCACCACAGTACCGTATATATCAAGAGTAACCTGAAAGAAATCTATAAAATTATGAGATGCAAAGATAGATTACATAGTTGGAGTCTTTTTCCAAGAGTCTAAATTTCTCGTAGTAGAGTACTTGCATGTAAGACGAGAGGGAGAACATTGAAAGGAGATGTGCAGAGCAAGTCTCTCAGACAGAGAGAGGTTTTGGTGTCTGGAATGAACAGCCAGGTGGACATTGAAAAGATAGATGCATTTAAGACGCTCTTAGACAGGCACACAAATATGCAGAAAACAGGAATATGGAGCATGAAGGGATTAGCTCAGTTTGTTTGGCACAACATCATGGGCCAATGAGATTGTTTTACGTTGAACAGATCTATGTTCGATGTCCTATGCTTCACTTTTCTGTGTTTTTTGACTCCCTGAACTGTGTTCATCATTCGGTAAATTTCATGGCTTATGTTGTGGTTCAAATTTCTTTAGAGCTCAGCCTTGATTACACAATGGCTGAGAACTGACTGTCCTCTGAGGGTGAGATTCAGAAGGAATAACAACCTTCTTCACAAATATATTTTTTCTCATACTATTTTTAAATGGCCCCTTATCCGGAGACCTCTTCCCTGAGTGTGGACTCCACCTAGAGCTGATAGCCATTCAGTTTCCATGCTGATCATTTTTAAATAAAAGAAAAAAAGTTAAATTGAGCTCTGTACCATGGAATATAGAACATAGAAATTTACAGCACTTCGCATGCCCGTCAGCCCACAATGTTGTACCGACCATGTAACCTACTCTAGAGGAAATAAACAACATAGTTAATTGTGCTTGCATGATGCAATCATGATAAACTTCATGGTTGGCCAGCCTCCTAAAGATTAAGTAGTATTTTTGCTGCACAATCCAATACCTTCCCCAAACAGCAAATAAATCCAAAATACAAAAATTCCTTCATCTCAATGGCATGAGTCATCCACAAATACTTTTGTTCTTCTTGTTGCTTTGAGTAACTAAATTAATATTGGTGCTGCAGTTCATGAATAACATCCCTTCTCATTGTAAAGAAATTCTTCTTTAACTTCAAGTGCAGCTTTTATCTCAAAGGACAGTTTTCACACTTGATCTCCGTTTCCCTGTATCACTTGATCATCTGGAATATGCTGGCAGTGAAGGGCAGAACTGTTATTCTCAGGGAATCAAAAAGATTCTGATCTCCCTCTGTGATGTCTCCATTAGTTGACCTATTTTAGCTGTTTTAGCAAGTAAATTATCTTCTTTCCCTGAAGTCATTAAAGTGTGAGCAATTCTGTAAATGTCAGGGAATGGTTTACCATCATACATACCTCAGTAAAGAGAATAGTAATTAAGAATATTACTCAAGGTGGATAACTGTTTTAGCTTGAAATTAATTTGTTAATAACATCTTAATGAAAGTAATCAATTATTCCTGCAATTTGCAACTTTGTGTTCTTTTACTAGTATTGAAGTAATTCGCTTGGGTAGCAGCTTCTACATTGACTGGGATAGCAAAATGTATTATCCAAAGAAAGATACTCCTGCGGTCGCACGTACAACTACATTAACTGAGGAACTTGGACAGATCAAGTATATATTCTCTGATAAGACAGGAACTCTGACACAGAATATCATGCTGTTTAACAAATGCACAATCAATGGCAAAATGTATGGTAAGGAGCTAAAAAAATACTTTTCATGATCTCTTGAGAAAACACACTGCATGATTTTTTGATTTTTTGATCCTTTGCTATAATTTCTAGCATATGCGTAGAAGTCATACAGAAGTGACATGTTCAATCATTTGCAACATTTTCTAGGCACTTTTTTATTTAAAGCTACAGCACAATATTTGGAAGAATGCTCACAAATCAAAGTGGTACATTCAGCCCCCCATAAGGGGTTTGTACAAACTGAGTATTTTCTTTGTGAATCCTATTTAATCGAATTATAATGTGAACACTGTCAACTATTTGAGGAAAACCAACCTCTCTTAAATCCATGCTAGGTGCAAGTAGTAGGTTAAAGTAATTAAACTTTTGTCTTGAAGTTTGAATTTTCATATAGGAAAGCAATAACTGATAATTTTGCATTCCTCATTTGTATTAAAGATTGCAAGAAAATATATGTTTGTTTCCTTGATCATTTCAAGCTATATCCTAATAGATATGATAAAATATAAGACTGATACTTTCTGAAAGCTTTGGTTCTTTTCTTCAGTGTTGTCATCCCCCCCCCCCACCTTTTTTATTGCTAGAATGTTGTCACCTTTGTGTGGTACAGCAGTTCATGCAAAGGCAGTCCTTTCTTAATTTACTGTACATTGTAGCGATGTGCTACACACAGCGCTGAAATAATGACACGCATTCAGTAAGTCGTTTTGAGTCTAGTTTATTCAAACTTCGCGGCGCTGGCATTTAATCCCTAGCGCCCGCCCTCTCCGGGCGGAAATGACGTCAGAGGTGCATTACCAAAGTCTCCCCCCGCGCGCTGGCTATTTGTGAGCCGGTTCGCCTGCGCAGAAAGTGGGTCGCCGCATAAACCCCATCCCCCCAGAACCGGCGATACACCCCCCAATGTCCACAGTCTGGATCAGCCTCTGTTTGGGAGGTCTGCCTCTGAGCCGCGGTGCCTGAACCTCGACCGGCTGCGCCAAGTCCACATGGGCTGGTTTGAGTCAGTCCACCGTGAAAACCTCCTCTCTCCCCCCAATGTCCAGAATGTACGTGGACCCGTTGTTATTGATCACCTTGAACGGCCCCTCGTACAGCCGCTGTAGCGGTGCCCAGTGTCTGCCCCTTTGTACAAACACAAACTTACAGTTCTGCAGGTCTTTGGGTACATGGGTCGGGGTCCGTCCATGCTGTGAAGTTGGTACAGGGGCCAGGTTGCCGAGCCTTTCGCGTAGCCTGTCCAGGACTGCTGCAGGTTCTTCATCTTGCCCCCTTGGGGCTAGTATGAACTCTCCTGGGACGGCCAGGGGCGCGCCGTACACCAACTCGACTGACGAGGCGTGCAGATCCTCTTTGGGCGCTGTGCGAATTCCAAGCAGGACCCAGGGAAGCTCGTCCACCCAGTTAGGTCCTCTCAGGCGGGCCATGAGAGCCGACTTCAAGTGACGGTGGAAGCGTTCCACTAGTCCGTTTGACTGTGGGTGGTAGGCAGTTGTGTGGTGCAGCTGCGTTCCCAACAGGCTGGCCACAGCCGACCACAGGCTGGAGGTGAACTGGACGCCTCTGTCAGAGGTAATGTGGGCCAGTACCCTGAAGCATGCTACCCAGGTTGCAATCAGTGCTCGGGCACAGGAATCGGCAGATGTGTCGGTGAGTGGGACTGCCTCTGGCCACCTCGTGAACCGGTCTACCATAGTTAGGAGGTACCGCGCTCCTCGGGACACTGGTAGGGGGCCCACGATATCCACATGAATGTGGTCGAACCTCCAGTGGGTGGGTTCGAACTGCTGTGGCGGGGCTTTAGTGTGCCACTGCACCTTGGCTGTTTGGCACTGCGCGCACGTTCTGGCCCATTCACTGACCTGCTTGCGAAGTCCGTGCCACACGAACTTGCTGGAGACCAGCCATACAGTTGTCCTGATAGATGGGTGCGCCAAACCGTGTATTGAGTCAAAAACTCGCCGCCTCCAGGCTGCCGGGACGATGGGGTGAGGTTGGCCAGTAGCCACGTTGCACAGGAGGGTCCTCTCACCTGAGCCTACGAGAAAGTCCTGCAGCTGAAAACCCGAGACTGTGGTCCTGTAGCTGGGCATCTTGTCGTCTGCCTGCTGCGCCTCCGCCAGTGCTGCATAGTCCACCCCCAGGGACAGGGTCTGGAGAGTGCGTCCGCCACGACGTTGTCCTTTCCCGAGACATGCTGGATGTCCGTCATGTACTCGGAGATGTAGGACAGATGTCGCTGCTGGCGAGCCGACCAGGGAGTGGACACCTTCGTGAACGTGAAGGTCAACGGTTTGTGGTCCGTGAATGCGGTGAACGGCCTGCCTTCTAAGAAGTACCTGAAATGCTGGATTGCCAGATACAATGCCAACAGCTCCCGGTCGAAAGCACTGTACTTAGTTCGAGTGGTCGTAGGTGCTTGCTGAAGAACGCCAGGGGTTGCCAGCGCCCCTCGATGAGCTGCTCCAGCACCCCACCGACTGCTGTGTCGGATGTGTCCACCGTGAGTGCGGTCGGAACGTCCGTTCAGGGGTGCACTAGCATTGCGGCATCTGCCAAGGCTTCCTTGGCTTTAACGAAAGTGGCCGCAGCCTCCTCGTCCCAAGTAATGTCCTTGCCTTTACCCGACATCAGGGTGTACAAAGGGCGCATGATACAGGCTGCTGAGGGGAGGAAACGGTGGTAGAAGTTCACCATACCAACGAACTCCTGCAGGCCTTTGACCATGTTGGGCCGGGCAAAGTGGCGGATCGTGTCTACCTTGGCGGGCAGAAGTGTTGCCCCGTCTTTGGTAATCCTGTGGCCCAGAAAGTTGATGGTATCGAGACTGAACTGGCATTTGGCCGGGTTGATCGTGAGGCCGAAATCACTCAGGCGGGAGTAGAGCTGGCGGAGGTGGGACAGATGCTCCTGGGGACTACAGCTGGCTATAAGGATGTCGTCTAAATAGATGAACGCAAAGTCCAGGTCACATCCCACTGCTTCCATTAGCCGCTGGAACGTCTGTGCGGCATTCTTCAGGCCAAACGGCATTCGGAGGAACTCGAACAGGCCGAACGGGGTGATGAGTGCTGTTTTGGGGATGTCTTCAGGGTGCACCAGGATTTGATGGCATCCCCGGACGAGGTCTACTTTGGAAAATATTCTTGCCCTGTGCAGGTTTGCTGCAAAGTCCTGTATGTGCGGCACAGGGTAGCGGTCTGGAGTTGTAGCCTCGTTCAGTCTGCGGTAGTCGCCGCATGGTCTCCAACCCCCAGCTGCTTTGGGCACCATGTACAGTGGGGAGGCCCATGGGCTGTCGGACCTCTGTACGATCCCCAATTCCTCCATCCTCTTGAACTCCTCCTTCGCCAGGTGGAGCTTTTCCGGGGGGAGCCTTCGTGCGTGGGCGTGGGGGGGCGGTCCCTGGGTCGGGGTGTGGTGCTGAACCCCGTGTCTGGGCATGGCTGCCGTGAACTGCGGTGCCAGAATTGATGGAAAGTCTGCCAGGATTCTGGTGAATTTGTTGTCCGACAGCGTGATGGAGTCCAGGTGTGGGGCCGGCAACTTGGCTTCACCCAGGGAGAATGTCTGGAAAGTCTCGGCATGTACCAGTCTTTTCCCTTGCAAATCGACCAGCAGGCTGTGGGCTCGCAAGAAGTCTGCCCCCAGGAGTGGTTGGGCCACGGCGGCCAGTGTGAAGTCCCACGTGAACCGGCTGGTGCCGAACTGCAGCTGCACTGTGCGGGTGCCGTAGGTCCATATCGTGCTGTCGTTTGCGGCCCTAAGGGTGGGTCCTGGCTTCCTGTTGCAGGTGTTGTATCCCGCCAGGGGCAAGACGCTGATCTCCGTTTTGGTGTCGACCAAGAAGCGGTGTCCCAACTGTTTGTCCCAGATGTACAAGAGGCTGTCCTGGTGGTTAGCCGCCATAGTCATTAGCGGCAGCTGGCCCTGGCCCTTGCAGGGCGGGTGACAACGGCGGGCTTTTGTGTCCCACCGCTGGTGGTAGAAACACCACTGTTCACTGGCCTCCTCACTCCTGCCTCTGTGTTGTGTGCGCCCCCCTGCCGGGCCTGGTCTGGTCCACTGTTGGGTGCGTGGCCTGGTAATCTGACCGATGGACGCCACGCTCTCCCTCTTGGCTTTCCACAGCACATCTGCCCGGGCCACCACCTTCCGGGGGTCGCTGAAATCTGCGTCGGGCAGCAGCAGATGTATGTCCTCGAGCAGTGGCTCTAGGAACGCTCGCTCGAACATGAGGCAGGGCTTGTGTCCGTCAGCCAGGGCCAGCATCTCGTTCCTCAATGCTGACGGCAGTCTCTCTCCCAAACCGTCCAGGTGAAGCAGGCGGGCACCCCACTCACGCTGTGAGAGGCCAAAGGTCCCAATGAGTAGCGTTTTGAATGCTTCATATTTGCCTTCTTCCGGGGGCGACTGCATGAAATCCGCAACCTGGGCGGCCGTCTCCTGGTCAAGGGCGCTCACCACGTGGTAGTAACGCGTGGAATCAGAGGATATCTGCCGAATCTGGAACTGGGCTTCTGCTTGGCTAAACCACACGCGTGGTCGCAGCGTCCAGAAAGTCAGCAGTTTTAGTGAGACTGCGTGAACAGATGAAGAGTCGGTCATCTTTGGTCCAAATCCCGTTTGGACCACCAGGGTCACCAATGTAGCGATGTGCTACACATAGCGCTGAAATAACGACACACAGTCGGTAAGTCGTTTAGAGACTAGTTTATTCAAACTTCGCGGTGCTGGCATTTAATCCCTAGCGCCCTCCCTCTCTGGGCAGAAATGACGTCAGAGGTGCATTACCAAAGTCTCCCCCCGTGCGCTGGCTATTTGTGAGCCGGTTCACCTGTGAAGAAAGTGGGTCGCCACAACATGTCTATTCATGTCTAACATGCACCTTCTCAACAGGCACCATTGCCCCAAATGTTATGAGACAATTTGAAACTAACCCTGAAATACCTTCAGCAATATTAATTTCGGTATTTACCAGGGTGTTTACTGCATAGTGATCAGAGGAACTGAAGCTAATTGAGGCCTACTGTCACAATGGTTCAAAAGTATAGTGTAGAATCATTCCAGTCAAGAGAAGCCACAAAGAGAGCTTTAATAAATGTATTATCAAATATGAATCTTCAAAGGAACTTGGTTAGTCCAGGATCTCCATGGTTCCCTTCAAGTCATACCTCATTTTGACTTGGAAATATAATGCTAATTCTTCACCTTTGCTCGGTCAATATCTTGGAATTCCTCTTGTGGCATTCCAAAATAACTTCACCTCAAGAACTATAGCAATTCAATAGGAAGGAGAACTTCATCGTATTGGCATGACAGCCATATGTAATAAATAAATATACCAACAAATGAACAAACAAATATATAAAAGGAAAACAATTGTTGGATACATCAAAGATTTTCAATGGAATTGTAGACTCTTTCTAACAGAGCTTAAGAATAGTTAAGAGTTAACTTTCGTTAACAGTGGCAATTATAAGATTGCTATACATCCCAACTGAGATTAATTAGAATAATATATGGTACTTTCAGCTAATGATTGCTTAAAAACTATTGCTGACTTCCTCTTATTACTTGGAGTTCGGACCTTACTTTTAGAGCAGTGTGTTAATAGATGTTTCTATTGGTTAGTAAATTCAGATCTGTACTTCCAAGTTTATCATTATTATCTCTTTCTTTCTCTGAAATTGCATTACAGTATGCTCTGTAATGTAGGGTAACTAGTGGAGCTGGAATGGATTTTCTAATCCACCATGTCACTCTGTAATCTCTGATGATAAAGAAAATGCTTCACAGAAGTAAGCTGTGTACAGTATTTGTACAGTTCTTGTAAAATATTGGATTTGGATATGATGTGACAAATGTCACATTAAGGTCTAAATAGGTAAATAAGCAAGGGTTGAAATAAAAAAGGACTGAAATTTAAAATTTCAATTAAAATAGGGTGGCAATACTGATTGGTTACTTGTCTGTCAATAGTGTTGTATAATATCATCAGTAATCCTAATGCTATTTCCTCATTGCCTGATGCAGATAAGTGCTCAGAATATTTAAAATAAGAATTTTATATATTGAGAGCAATAGCCATTGAATAATAATGAATGGAAGATATGAATCCTACTCATGTTGAAAGCAATATTACATTTCAAATAGTTTTTGCTTGTACCAAGCTAAAACCTATCTTTTTTTATGTATTAACAGGTCATGTTTATGATTTGGCTGGAAAAAGGACAGTGATAACTGCAGTAAGATTCATTTCCTTGTTCAGAATTGTAATTTTCCACAGAACATAGAAAGAAGATGAATATATAACAGATAACTCATGCTTCAGTGAATGTGTGCCGTATATGGATTGCAGTGGCACAGCTAGTGAACACAACAGTACAGAGCTGGGTTCAGTCCTGACTTTGCGTGTTGTCTGTGTGGATTTTGCACAAACTGTCTGTGAACACAGGGTTCCTCCAGGTCTCTGGTTTCTCTAACGTGCTGAATTTGTGGGGGTTAGTAGGTAAATTGGCCACTGTAAAATTCCCCCGGGGTGTTGGTGAATAGTAGAATCTGGGGAGAGTAGGGAACATGGACCGAATAAAAATGGGATTAATGTAGGATTAGCATAAATGGGTTGTTAAGGGATGGTGTGGATCTGGAAGGCCATAAGACCAGTTTCTGGGATTTATTCTTCTATGTTAATACATTCCAATCAAAGTATCATCACACAGTGATATCAACCCTGTTGTTATGGCTAAAACAAGATCAATCTGCTTGGCTAAAATTTAATACTTAATCAAGCATCTCATTTGCATCATAAAGAATAGTTTTTTTTCAAATAATCAAAAATTTTTAAAGTGCTGATACTGGAAATCTGAAATAAAAACAGAAAAAAAAACACGAAACTCTGAGTAGGGTCAGTAACATCTGAGGAAAAAGAAACAAAGTTAACACTTCAGGTAAATACTTGAAACTTGAAGTATTAACTCAGAGGATCAGATTTCCACTCCCTAACTAACCATATCTCTAGCTAAACTATTTCAATTCATTGACAACACTGGTTATAGCAAATAGCATATAGCAAAGTGAAAAAAACTCCCAAGTGTTTCCAGTTCATAAAAATAGCAAGACAAATCCAATTAATTCCCATCCATTCAATATTCATCATCACAACGAAGGAAGGTGTCATCAACACAGTTACGGATTAGTACTCATTCACCAGTAACCTGCTTACTAATGCCCAGTTGGAATTTTGCCAGGGCCACTCATGATGCACCATCAATAACTCTCTCTGAGACGTAAAGGCGAGATATCGGCTTTTATTGACTGGAAGAATGAACAAGCAGTGGTTGACCACCATACTACATCCTGGAGACTGAGAGGCCGGGCTCAGGCCTCAATCGCCTTTATACAGGGGTCTGTGGGAGGGGCCACAGGAGCAGTCAGCAGGGGCGTGTCCAGACAGGTATATGTAGTTCACCACAACTCAACTCCATATTTCAATATAACCTTGGTCTAAATGTGGACAAGCACTAGGAAGATCAAAGCAGTATATGACTGAGTACGTCATAAAGAAATCCTGGTAGAAATGAAGTCAACAGGCATCAAGAGGTAAACAATCCAAATGAATGTGAGACATACCTCCACAGTGGGAGGTGATTGTGGTTGATGGAGACTCATCATCCTAGCTCTAAAATGTCACAGCAGGAGCTACCAAGGGTGGTGCCCTAGGCCCAACTATCTTCAACCTCTTTATTGTTGACTTTCCTTCCATCATAAGGTGAAGGGTGGTCATACTCTCTGATGGTGGCACAATGTTCAATTCTATTTGCAGTTCATCAGCACCAGGAAGTAAGATCTAGGAAGTTCTCAGGCATGTACTGAAGAACAGCAAATAACATTGCCTTGTACATATGGTGAAAATGATCATCTTCCAGCATGAAGTTAGGTTTAACCACATAACTGCTTCGACATTCTGGAATTCTCTGCAATCCCATGGATCAGGACAGCTTAAACATCAGAAGCTCAACATGTACTTGATTAGTATTCCACCAGCCACTCTAAACATGATGCTAATTCAATGGCACCAAAGACATTTACAGGAGCAACACACACAAGATGCTGGTGGAACACAGCAGGCCAGGCAGTATCTATAGGGAGAAGCGCTGTCGACATTTTGGGCCGAGACCCTTCGTCAGCATCTGCAGATTTCCTCGTGTTTGACATTTACAGGAGGCTCATTGGGTCGCCATCATGTACATGTAAACCCCCCTCAGTTGCACACCATCCTCACATGGAATAAATTGCCACCTTTTCTCTATCACAGGGTATAAATGGTGTACTCCTCAAACATTTGCAAGATTAATTATCTCTGACATTCACTAACAGGAGGTAGCAGAAGATGGTACAATCACGGCCTTTAAAAAGCAATTGGACAGATACATGGATAGGAAAAGAAAATGGGATTGGCATTGATGGACATGTTCCACACCATTAAACTATGACTCTGACATACAAAAAAACTTAATAACTAAATTCTAACTTTTTAAAGGATTATTTTCTAAGAGTTAAAAATATTCTGTAATACAATAGGAAATAAAAGAGTTCAAGTCCATAAAGATAAAGATCTCCTTTTTAAATTTACCATTATTTGTCACGTACATTGAAGCATTGAAGCATACAGTGAAATGTCTCTTTTGCATCAACAACCAACACAGTCTGAAGATGTGATGGGGGCAGCCCTTGAGTGTCGTCATGCTTCAGATGCCAACGTAACATGCCCACAACTTACCAGTCCTAACCTGTACGTCATTGGAATGTGGGAGGAAACCAGAGTACCCATAGGAAACCCCCCCGCGGACACAAAAAGAACGCACAAACTCCTCACAGATAACGCAGCGAAATGAACCCCAATTGGTGCTCATTGGTGCTGTAGTGTTGTGCTAACCACTACACTACTATGCTGGTAACACAACTAACCTCCACTAACAGCAGTTTCTTCCAGTGGTTCTGCTGTATCGGGTTTACCTGGCATATGCCGAATGATTTTCCTAAGTTGGCATTTCCTTGAGGCAACCAATGAAGAAGCACAGTTGTACCCAATTTGGAACTTCAGTCTTGACTTTCTGTCCAGTTTTATGGTGGAACACCTCACTTATGATAAGAAGGTCCAATTTCTGTAGGGGATAAAAAATATGTATCAGAGGAATTTTATCATATTGGGAGAAATATTAACCAAAAACATAAAGCTGGGGACACTTCTGTTTATAGTAATAGAATTTAGGGATTTATGTAAAATGATAAACTTGCAGATGATATCAAACTGGTTGGCTAGGGGAATTGGGTGAGGCATCTTTAAAATTTTCAGAAGTGCTTTGACAAGGTGATGCATGTCAAGATGCTTAATGTCAAGAGCCCATAATATTACAGAAAAAAGATACTAGAAAGGATAGACAATTGACTGACTGGCTGGAGGCAAAGAGTGGGAATAAAGGGGGCCTTTTCTGATTGGCTGCCGGTGACCAGTGGGGTTCCGGAGGGTTTGGTCCTGGGACTGCTTCTTTTCACGCTATATGTCAATGATTGGGATGTTGGCCTAGTGGTCACGTTTGCAGGTGATATGAAGATAAGTAGAGGAACGGGTAGTATTAAGGAAGCAGGGATTCTGCAGAAGGACTTAGAATAGGAGAATAGGCAAATAAGTATCAGATAGAATATAGTGTAATGAAGTGTACGGTCATGCACTTTGGTCGAAGGAATAATGGCATACACTATTTATCAAATGGAGAGAAAATTCAAAAATCAGAGGTGCAAAGGGACTTGGGAGTCCTCGCACAGGATTCCTAAAGGTTAACTTGCAGGTTGAATCGGTGAGGAAGGCAAATGCAATGTCAGCATTTATTTCAAGAGGACGAGAACATAAAAGCAAGGATGTAATGCTGAGGGTTTTAAGGCATTGGTCAGACTGCACTTAGAATACTGTGAGCAGTTTTTGGCCCCTTATCTAAGAAAAGATGTGTTGGCATTGGAGAGGGTCCAGAGGAGGTTCATGAGGTTGATTCTGGGATTGAAAGGGTTAATGTATGAGGAGTGTTTGGTGGCTCTGTGCCTGTACTCACTGGAGTTTAAAAAGTGAGGGGGGATCTCACTGAAGCCTATCAAGTATTGTAAGGCCTAGATAGAGTGGATGTGGAGAGAATGTTTCCTTTAGTGGGGGGAGTCTTGGACCAGAGGGCACAGCCGCAGAATAAAAAGCTGTTCATTTAAAACAAAGGTGAGAAGGAATTTCTTTAGCCAGAGGATGGTGAATCTGTGAAATTCATTGGCACAAACAGCTTGGAGGCCAAATCACTGGGTACATTTAAAGCAGAGGCTGAAAGGTTCATGATTAGTCAGGGTGTCAAAGGCAGGATAATGGGGTTGAGAGAGATAATAAATCAGCCATGTTAGAATGGTGGAGCACACTCGGTAGGACGAATGGTCTAATTCTGCTCAAGGTCATGTGGTCTAAAATTGTACAATGAGCAAGGGGCAGAACAGTCAATACAGGTTTGTCTGAACTGTTAGTAAAAGTTAGAAAGCTCTGATTGCCACACATTATTAGAATTATTGCATCACTGGTTTATTATACTGAAGGAAATTATCTGATACATTGTGTCCATGCCATTTAAGTATGTACTTCAAGTTAACACCACTTCCTGCTGTTGAATCATAGAAATAGAGAATAAGTTAAGGGTGTAGGAATTTTAAGAGGTGTTCATGCAACAAAGAGAAGAATAATGAATTTAAATTCCCCCAAAAGCAAATTGGCTGAATTTGAATGAGAATTTAATTATTTTATATTCTCACAATTGACTGCAATCTCCCTGCAAATTGTCAACATATGGGTTAAGGAGGTGGAATGAAGTGTGCACAAGCAATGGAGGCAGCGGATGAGCAACTTAAACATATAGAAGAGAACAGCAGGCTGAGGTATCCTGTAAATTAAATCCTGTTTGCTAAAACATAAAGGAGGTGAAGGTGGCTTCTATTTGTAGGCCAGTGCCATTAACTGATATTGGAACAGCTTTTTAACGAAGCTTTAGCAGAATGGCATATTGACTGTTTCACGCAAACAAGGGTTTCCCTTGTTGTCAACAGAGTTCTTGTGTCTATAGTTCTTTCCACCTAAACACACATGCAGTAAATGAATATGTACTTGGAAAATGTGAACAAAAGAATGGTGTCTTTCTTCTCCACAGAATACAGAAAAAGTGGACTTCTCATTTAACTCTTTGGCCGATCCGAAATTTGTGTTCTATGACAACAGTCTAGTTGAAGCTGTTAATATTGGTGACCCTAAAGTCCATGAATTCTTCCGTTTGCTGTCACTGTGCCATACAGTGATGTCTGAAGAAAAGTTGAAGGGTAAGAAATGCTGCCATTCATAAGAGAAGCCTTACAAATTCATTTTCATGTGTTACACAACAGAGGGAAAATGTAAAATTCATTGCTGAATGTAATCATTATTTTTCAGCTCACATGGTGCACTACCTGCACTAACTAGCATTTATCTACAGTGGTTAAATAATATCCATAAATCAACCTAAGAAAGAAGGCTGAAGATGCTGTTTAGTGCTGAAATAAGTAGGTCTTAATGGTAGACTGAAGTTTCTGCTTGCGTGTTGATTAAAAAGACAGTTTTTATCTGGTGAGAGTGAAATCAGTTCTCACCCTGGATCCCAATACCCTGTCTTTTCAGTCTTTCTGGGGTGGCATTTAAATTGAACAAACAATGGAACAGTGAAAGGCACCGGTGCCCTGGAGAGAAAGGAAAGAACCATAGATAGAGTGAAATTGGTTCTTGGCAAATCGTATCTCACACCAGGACCCGGCTGCAAAAGAAGGCTCCAGGGATGGACCATGGCACCCAATGAATCATTCCGGGCCCAGTTTTCACCGCCCAGCCTGAAGATGCTCTCAAACTCTTCAAATCAGCTCAGCACCCAGTGCGATCCAACCTCGCACCTGAGCCAGTTGTACGGGCATCAAATCTCCTCTACCTGGGCTCCAACTTCTCCTTTTGGTGCCCAGAGTGATCCAACCTCACATCTGAGCTTGTTGTACAGGCATTGAAACTACATCTGCAACAACTCTGCAACACACCATCTTAGCTCATCCCCAGAACTCTCCTTGCCATTGCTCACCCTTTCACTGTTAGCAGCAATAACTTAACACAACTTACCTCAGAAGAGGTATTTTTAGCCATGTTTTTAGTCACTGGGACATTGAGGAACAGATATGCAGGCAGATGAAAGAAAAATGTAAAAACAATAGCGTTGATTTCATGGGAAACTTTAACTATCCTAATATAGGGAAGACATTTGACAAGGTGTCACACATGAAGCTGCTTACCAAGTTAGGAGCCCAAAGTAACACAGGGAAATTACTCACATGGTTAGAGCATTGGCTGATTGGTAGGAGGCAGCAAGTGGGAATAAAAGGATCCTTTTCTGGTTGGCTGCCAGTGACTTGTGCTGTTCCACAGGGGCTGGTAGTGTTGTGGAAACAGGAAGGATGCAGAAGGACTTGGACAGATTAGGAGAATGGGAAAGAAAGTGGCAAATGAAATACAATGTTGGAAAATGCATGGTCATGCACTTTGGTAGTAGAAATAAATGTGCAGACTATTTCCTAAACGGGGACAAAATCCAGAAATCTGAGATGCATAGGGACTTGGGAATCCTGCTGCAGAACACCCTAAAGGTTAACTTGCAGGTTGAGTTGGTGGTGAGGAAGGCAAATGTCATATAACCATATAACAATTACAGCACGGAAACAGGCCATCTCGGCCCTTCTAGTCCGTGCCGAACGCTTACTCTCACCTAGTCCCACTGGCCCACACTCAGCCCATAATCCTCCATTCCTTTCCTGTCCATATACCTATCCAATTTTACTTTTAATGACAATACTGAACCTGCCTCTACCACTTCTACTGGAAGCTCATTCCACACAGCTACCACTCTCTGAGTAAAGAAATTCTCCCTCGTGTTACCCTTAAACTTTTGCCCCCTAACTCTCATGTTAGCACTCATTTCCGGAGGTCTAAAATACAAGAGCAATGATGTGATGCTGATGCTTTATAAGGCACTGGTGAGGCTGCACCTTGAGTATTGTGAACAGTTTTTGGCTTCTCATCTAAGACAAGATGTGCTGGCATTGGAAAGGGTCCAGAGGAGGTTCACAAGGATGATTCTGAGAATGAAAGGGTTATCATACAAGGAATACTTGATGGCTCTGGGTCTGTACTCACTGGAATTCAGAAGGATGAGGGGTTATCTCATTGAAATCTTTCGAATGTTAGAAGGCCTAGACAGAGTAGATGTGGAAAGGATGTTTCCCATGCTGGGGGAGTCTAAGACAAGAGAGCACAGCCTCAGGATAGACGGGCATCCATTTAAAACAGAGATGTAGAGAATTTTTTTTAGCCAGAGATTGGTGAATTTGTGAAATTTGTTACCACAGGCAGCTGTGGAGACCAGATCATTGGGTGTATTTAAGGCAGAGATTGATATGTTCTTGATTGGACACAGTATCAAGGGTTATGAAGAGATGGCCAGGGAATGTGGTTGAGGAGAGAAGAAAAGGATCAGCCATGATTGAATGGAGGAGCAGACTCAATGTGCCAAATGGCCCAATTCTGCTCCTTTGTCTTATGGTCTTATAAAACTGGGACCTTCTTAGTGCAAGGTGTTTAGAAGGGGCTGAATTTGTCAGGTGCATCCAAAAGAATTTCATAAATCAATCTGTATTAGTCCAACAAGTGGAGGGGCTGTAATACAGATAGGGAACAATAACACAACCCTTAAGTTTTAAGATAACCATAGAAAAGGATAAGTATGGACCTTGTGGGAGAGTATTAGGTTAGAGTAGGGCAAATTATTGAGATTGTTAATTGCAAACAACTGTTTTGGACAAGTCCACATCAGACATGTGGAGGGTGTTTGAAGACCAAATGCACAGAGTACGGAACATGTATGTTCTAGTCAGAAGGAAGGACAAGGGTGGAAAAGTAAGAGAACATTCAATGAATTTAGTTAAGAGGAAAAGGGATAAGCATATAAAGCCTAGGAAGCTAGAATCAAACAGAATCCTTGAGGATTATAAAGAAGACGGAAAAGAAGGGAATTAGGAAGGCTAATAGGACTATGGAAAGTCCTCAGTAAGCACTATTAAAGAGAATCGCAAGGCACTTTATATACACGTCAAGAGCAAAAAGATAACTAGCGGGAGGGTGGAACCACTCAGTGATAAAGGGGGAACAACTGCTTGTATGTGGAAAATATGGATGATGTCTGAATTGAGTAGATTCTACCAGTGTTTACCAAGGAGAAGGACATGGAGGATAGGGTAATCGGTCGGAGTGTATTAATACACTAGGGCATTTCAAGGTAAAGGAGGAGGTAGTGTTGGGTCAATTAAAGAGCATTAAGAAGATGAGACTGCAGGGCCTGATGCTCTGGTTCCCAGATTATTAAGAGAGACGAAATGAGATTTCTGGGCCTTGGCCAATATCTTCATGTCCTCTCTAGCCACTGGTGAACTCCTGAAGGATTGGTAAATAGCTAATGTTGTTCCATTATTCAAGAAGGGAACCAAGGATAATCCCAGAAACTATACATTGGTGAATCTCACGTCAGTAGTGTGGAAGTTACTGGAGGGAATTCTTAGGCATGGGATCTATGAACATTTGGAATACCATGGCCTAATTAGGGAGAACCACTATGGCTTTGTATGGGCAAGTGATGTCTTACTTACTTGATTGAGTTTATTGATGAAGGAAGAACTATAGGAGTTGTTCAGATGGATTTTAGTAAGGCATTTGAAAAGGTCCCCCATGGGAGGTTCATCCAGAAGATTAAGGTGCATGGGATCCGTAGTGAATTATCCAGCAATAGAAGACAGAAGGTAGTGCTGAAGGGATTTATTCTAGATGAGGGTCTGTGAGTAATGGTGTTCCACAGGGATATGTGCTGAGACCTCTGCTGTCTGTTGTGTATATAAATGAGTAGGGTGAAAAAGTAGATGGGTGGGTTAGTATGTTTGCAGGTGATACAAAGATTGGTGGTGTTGCGAGTTGTGCAGAAGATTGGCAAAGAATACAGAGGGTTATAGATCAGTTGTGGAGAAATGGCAGATGGAGTTTAAGCCAGCTACATGTGAAGTGTTGCATCTCAGTGGGTCAAATGTAACGAGACAGTACACTGTTAAGGTCAAGACTCATAACAGTGTTGATGAGCAGAGGGATCTTGGGTCCAAGTTCAGAGCTCCCTGAAAGTAGCTACACATGTTGATGGAGTGGTTACCAAGGCAAATGGAATGCTTGCCTTTATTAGTCGAGGCATTGAATTCAAAAGACAGGAAGTTATGTTGTAGCTTTATAAAACTCTTGCTGGGCAGCATCTGGAGTTTTGCGTACAGTTCTGGTCACCCCATTATAGGAAGGATGTCGAGGATTTGGAGAGGGTGCATAAAATGCTACCTGGATTAGAAGGCCCATGCTCTTTAGAGGTTGGACAAACTTGGGTTATTTTCTCCAGAGCAGTGGAGGCTGAAGGGAGATCTGGTCGTGGTGGATAAGATTATGAGAGGGATAGATAGAGTAGACAGACAGTATCCTTTTTCCGTGGTTGAAATGTCTAATACCAGGAGTGATGCATTTAAGGTGAGAGGGGACAAGTTCAAAGGCGATGTGAGTAGCATGTTCCTTACACAGAGAGTGGTGAGTGGAATGCGCTGCCTGGGGTGACGGTAAAGGCAGATACATTAGGGATTTCCAAGAGACATTTAGATAGGTATATGAATGTGAGGGAAATAGAAGGATATAGACATTGACTAGGCAAAAGGGATTATTTTTGTTAGTTATTTGGTTACTATTTTAATTGGCTCGGCAGAAGATTGTGGGCCAAAGGGCCTGTACTATACTGTTCTATATTCTATGTTCTTTTCAATATGGGAAGTAATATTACTCTATTCTATTTTTTTCTGTAAATCAGGTGTATTTAAATTAATAGGGGAATTTTTTTTTTAAAGGCTGAAGATAAATACCAGATGCATTGAGGCTGAAGAGGGAAGGGATAAATAGCAACATGATATAGAAAGTGAAGGAAGATCATGAGTGAAAGGGAAGGAGGAAGAAACAAAGCAGACGAGACCCTATTGTGAAGGAGGTGTGAATGAAAATAATGTTACAATAAAGATTGAATAGTTGCAGATGCCAATGCCATATAGGATTCACACTGTGGCTATAAAGGAGATTTGGCTAAACATGAGCAGAAATGCAAACTAAATAATTCTGGCTACGGTGTATTTGGGATAAGAAGAAATAAAGTAGATGAAGGTGGTGGTATTGAATCGGAATAACTGTAAGACCATAAGACATAGGAGCAGAATTAGGCCATTTGGCCCATCAAGTCTGTTCCGCCATTCAATCATGCATGGCTGATCCTTTTTTTTTCACATCCCTGTTGTTGTATTCTAGACCTTTTGAAATGAATGCTAACCTTGCATTTGCCTTCCTCACCACCGACTCAACCTGCAAGTTAACGTTACAGTTGTAAAAAAGAATAACTTAAAGGGTTTAGTAGGCAGTTTTGATTTTGGTTAAGATAATGCTTGCTTTAGTATTAAAAGGAAAGTCTTTATCTTATTTAAATTCTTACTTTACATAAGAAACAAGAGAAAATAACTGGTTTTAGTCTGTTTAACAGAGTAAACCTGGACAGGTAGAAGGTTGACATTGTAAGAACACCTTGGAGATTGTGATCACTGTCCAGAGACTCTGGGACCTTCCATCCTCTACCCCACAGCCTCCCTCACTTTCTTCCCCTCCACGTGTGGCAGCCAGTCTAATTATCATAGGAATCTACCCTTAACTGTCGATATGTCCTCAGATTGGCGTACAGCAGTGAGTTTGAAGTTTGCACAAAATTGAACACATTCCATCAGCAGTCAAACAGACCCAGTTTTAGAAAATGGTGCAGGATGTCAGTCAACTTAGTGCTGTTCTAAATGTCAGTTCCATGATTTTTTGCATATGGTGACACTTCTATTTACCCTAACAATATATTAGTGCGCCAAAGGTTGAATCCAGCTTCTAAGCCTTTAACTTTAGTCAATTTAGTTGGGAACATTGGACTAAAGAAAAAGCATTTGTACTTGTTTTTTATGTGTAAGTCATGCATAAGTGTTGTTTTGAAGCATTAGTGTCCATTTCCAACAGTAATCTCATTCATCAGTGAATTAGAGCAGGCGATTCTGATTGCTATTCACATGTGTGATATTATTATTAATGTGTATGATATGAAGCTGACTTCCCAAGAAAAAACTAGATGAACAGACCATGGTCCACTCTTTCTTTTGTTCATTCACAGTATAACAAGGAGTAAATAGTGCAAAAGTTTAGAAATCATTGACTTGCAGGATCCCTTGATTTCATTTATTATTGACTTCCACGTTGATTCACAGTTGCTGCCATTTTGTAGACAGACAGAAATAACAAAATGCAGGACCTGTAATCTGGATTGTGAGATCTGCGGTTCTACAAGAAGTGTGTGAATGGAGTAGGTGTACCTTAAATCTAGATACCCTTTATATCCCTAGCCTTCATGAAAATAACAGTAGGGTAAGACATAGCACCAGTATCCAGAACTCAACACCACAGAAAATCCAACAGATTATACTGACCACAGAGGTGAAATTAATTATAGATAGAAAGGCAGAGAGGGTGCATGGAAAATTTTTGAAAGGCAAAGTAAAATTCAGACGAAGATTTGCTTGCTACTGCAACAAGAAATTTTTTCTTAATTTTCAAATCCATACTCTTGAAACAATAACACTGGTGAATTTTAACTATACAAATTGCCTTTTATTCTGGATTTTGATAATGTGAGGTAAAGAATCCTGCATTAGCAAGTCTGGATACTTAAAAGTATTATAAGGTATCTTTCATTAATTGCTGAACTATTGACATTTATATTTTTGATACATTTGGTATGGATTATAATTACATTAGTGAAAGATAATGGATCAGGACCTGTTTATGAAGATAGAAGGCTCAAGTAAGTTCCTGAAAGAATATGTGACCTTTTAAAAAAATATATTGTGGTAAATAGAGATAATTTATTTCAGCAATGTGACATCAGTTCAGCAGTTCTCATGCAATGACCCTGGTAAATATCATAACCTGCTTCATCACCGCCTTTGTGATCACATGATGAAAAATGGTCATATTTAATCTTAATGTTCACTGGTTAATTCCATCAGCAAATCCTCAGAAAAATGAATTGCGCCTACATATAGCAGCATCTGAACTACATTCAGGCAGAAGCTAGTAAATGACATACAAGTTCCAGACAACTTGATTCTCTAATAAGAGTGAACTATCTATCCTTGAATTTCAGTAGCCACCTCCAGTAAGATCCATATCCCAAATAACTTTGAAATATATTGCTATTTCTTCATAATACTTGGCTTTCAATTATAGAACTCAGTATCTAGTAATACTGCAGAAAAACTGAAGCAAGTGTATGGTATGGACACTGAGTGCTAAAAACTACAGTTGCCTATTTTCATTTAAAAGAAATGCTCTTGCTTTTTGAAACATAAAACTTGTTTTAGTTTTGCAGGTTAATAAATTAAGTAAATGAAATCAAAATTGGTATGTTTTTAGTTACGGTACTTCAATGTAAAAGTTATCTCAATTCCTTGCTACTACAAATAACTATAATGATCTCTGAGGTATCTCACTCATGGCCTCCTTTTGTTTGAATAGGTAACCTTGTGTATCAGGCTCAATCTCCAGATGAAGGCGCACTTGTCACAGCAGCGAGAAATTTTGGCTTTGTTTTCCGATCCCGCACTCCTGAAACAATAACTCTGGTTGAATTAGGTGAATCCAAAGTCTATGAATTGCTTTGTATTCTGGATTTTGATAACGTGAGGAAGAGAATGTCTGTTATAGGTGAGTCCATTTTACCTAAAAGTATTTCAAGTTTTTGCTTGACTTTCAATGACTAATATACTATTATATTGACATTTATATGTTCAATTTGCTTTATTGCATAGTTCGACGTCCGGACAAGAAGGTGTATTTGTACTGCAAGGGAGCTGACACTATTGTTTTTGAGAGACTATGTTCTTCATCTCAACATTTACAAGATATAACCACTGAACATCTTGATGTAAGTAATGGTACTGATATTGTTTTAAAAGTGTTAAAAAGATGAACAAAACATAAACTTCACAATTCCAAAAAATAAAGACAATAATTTGCGTGAAGTAGCCAAACAGTAGCCAGGATGTGGGGTAGAAATTAAATAGCAGAGAAAAAAAACATGCATTAGTCACAGGAATTTCAGTATGCAGGTAGATAGGGAAAGTCAAATATATCAGTATTACAGTGCAATTAAGGGAATTACAGAGGCATGAGAGAGGAGCTTCTGGTAGAAATTCGGAAGGCACATGATAGATACATTCCAAAAATAAAGAAGTATTCTAAAGGGAGGTTGAGGCAATGTGGCTGACAAGGGAAGTCAAAGACAGCATAAGAGCAAAAGAAAGGACATACTGTATAGTGTAGCAAAAATTAGTGGGAAATTAGAGGATTGGGATGCTTTTAAAAATCAACAGAAGGCAATTTTAAAAAAGCTATAAGGAGAGAAAAGATGAAATATGAAGGTAAGCTAGCCAATAATATAAAAGAGGACACCAATTTTTTCCAAATATATAAAGAGTAAAATAGAGATGACAGTAGATATAGGACCGTTGGAAAATTACCCTGGAGAGGTAGTAATCGGAGGCAAAGAAAATGGCAAACAAACTTAATAAGTATTTTGTGTAAGCCTTTACTGTGGAAGATACTAGCAGCAAGCCAGAAATTCAAGTATGTCTGGGGGCAGAGGTAAGTGTATTTGTTACTACTAAGGAGTAGGTGCTTGGGAAGCTGAAAGGACTGAAGGTAGATTAATCACCTGGACCAGATGGACTACGCCCAAGTTTCTGAACGAGGTAGCTGAGGTAGTTATGGAGGCATTAGTAATGATCTTACAAGAATGGTTCTGGAGGACAGAAGAATTGCAAATGTCACTCCGCTCTTCAAGAAGGGAGGAAGACAGAAGTAAGGAAATTATAGGCTAGCTGGCCTGACGTCAGTGGTTTGGAAAATGTTGGAGTCCGTTTTTAAGGATTATGTTTTGAGGTACTTGGAGGCTTGGAGGCTAAAGTCAGCATGGTTTCCCTAAGGAGAAATCTTGCCTGACAAATCTGTTTGAATTCTTTGAGAAAGCAGGAGAGTCAATGATGTTTTTTACTTGGATTTTCAGAAGACTTTTGATAAGGTGCTGTATATGAGGCTGTTTAACAAGAGAAGAACCCATGGTATTACAGGAATGGTTAGAAGATTAGCTGACTGGGGGGAGGCAAAGATTGCGAATATAGAGGGCTTTTTCTGGTTGGGGCTGCTGGTGATTAGTTGTGTTCTGCAGGGATCGGTGTTAGGACCGCTTCTTTTCACGTTATATATCAATGACTTGAATAACAGAATTGATGGCTTTGTGGCCAAGTTTGCAGATGATACAAGGATAGATGGAGGACCAGGTAGTATTGTGGAAGCAGGGAATCTGCAGAATGACTTAGACAGACTAGGAGAATAGGCAAAGTAATGGCAGATAGAATATACCATACTCTAGGGAAGTGTATGGTCATCGACATTGGTAGAAGGAATAAAGGTGTACAGTAATTTCTGAACAGGGAGAAAATTCAAAAATCAGAGGTGCAAAGGAACTTGGGAGTCCTTGTGCATGATTCACTAAAGTTTAACTTGCAGGTTGAATTGGTGGTGAGGAAGGCAAATGCAATGTTAGCATTCATTTTGAGAGGACTTGAGCATAAGAGCAAGGATGTAACACTGAGACTTGGAGTACTCTGTGTGCAGTTTTGGGCCCCAAATGTAAGAAAAGATGTGCTAGCATTGGAGAGAGTCTAGGGGATGTCGACAAGAATGATTCCAGGATCGAAAGGGTTAACATGTGAGGAAAGTTTGATGGCTCTGAGCCTATACATGCTGGGGTTTAAAAGAATGAAGAGGGGGATCGCATTGAAATCTATTGAAGATGGTAAAGCCTAGATAGAGTAGATATGGAGAGGATATTTTCTATACTGGGTGAGTCTGGGACCAGAGGGTACAGCCTCAGAATAGAAGGACATCAATTTAGAACAGATCTGGGAAGGAATTTCTTTAACCAGTGGGTGATGAATCAATGGAATTCATTGGGACAGATGGCTATGGAGGCCAATTCATTGGGGATATTTAAAGTGAAGGTTGATAGGTTCTTGATTAATCAATGTGTCAAAGGTTACAGGGAAAAGGCAGGAGAATGAGGTTGAGAGGGATAATAAATCAGCCATGATGGAATGGTGAACAGACTTGATGGGCCAAATGGCCTAATTATGCTCCCATGTCTTATAATCTAAAGTTCATATATAGCATAGACAGTTTTCCTCAATGGCACCTATTGGGAATTCCACAATTATATTTCACAATTAATAATTGTCATGCGCTCAGAAATCTTTCCAACTTCAAATATTGATTTAATGGTACCCAGGATTTGTAATGAGAATAATGGCAAGACTATCTGATATTCACCCTTTTGTATTAAACTGCAAAGATCTAGTGTCTGGTGTCAGTGATACATAGATTTTGTATAGAATACATTAATGCTGCATTTTCAGCAGAAAATGTTAATTCTGAAAAACTGGAAAGAGATTTAACATTTTGTTGATTTGGATATAATTGAGTTTTTAATGACATAGTTACTATCTAATAACTTCTTAGGGAGTGAAAAAGCAGATTTTAATTTTGTGGAGCTTAATTCAGTCAGAGGATTAAAAATTAACTCTGTAACTAAAAATTCCGTTGGGTATTATACTTTTTTCCTTTCCTCTGCAACTGAATTTCATTTCAAACCAAATTAGAGATCAGATACTTGTTAAGTTCTACTTCCAGAAGCCTGTACAGTTCCTTGAATCATTCTTGTAATATGTATGAATTTATATAATTATAATATATAATTTATATATTTATAATATATATGAATTTGGACAGTAGGTTAGAGATAGGATTGGGTTTCAGCATTGATGGGATGTGAGATCAGAGATTGTGGGAAGGGATTGAGACACCAGGGGATTAAGTGCTCGGTGTAGTTTTGCCAGGTGATCACTTCATAGCAGGCTGCTTCATGTTGGCTACATATTTAGGGAAAACTGAATTGACCATGTAGACGACAAAGCAACAATGCTTTTCAACAGAGAAACATGGTGGCAAGTGGATGGCATTGTAGCCTTTGTTCTCAGTTTAGCCATAATGTATATATATTTGTATGTATGCACAGTAACAGAAAACAGCATGCAATGTACATCCTAGCATATTGTGACACGGACAAATCACTCTGAAATGGCTTAAACCACGGGGTCAAATTCTGCTTCAGTTTTTATTTAATGAGGACCAGCCCTCACCTGATTCATTCCAAGGGACCCTGAAACTCCTATTGCCTTCCAGTTGGTTTTTAGCTAAGTATTTTCTTCGTCTATTACCAGTGGAGAGTCACTGTGATCTGTGAAGGGTCAGATAGTTCTACCATTCTAGTATTTGTATGGCAGGTTGGAGATCCTAATTTTAACCTGAAATGGCAATGAGTGTTGTTGATGAGAATATGGTGTATTGACCGACATTCATGTCCATGCAAAGTTTGCCGGAGCTGCAGGATATTCACAACAATTTTCACTGCAGTTGCCATTTCGACAAAAGCTTTCAGAAAGTGAATGGCTACTGAAGGATGCTAAAATCCTTTGAGGGTGCCCTTGCTACCATTCATCATTGGGGCTCTCTTCCCAGCCGCAAATGAAATGGTTGTACACACCCTG
Source organism: Hemitrygon akajei (assembly GCF_048418815.1). Taxonomy (NCBI): domain Eukaryota; kingdom Metazoa; phylum Chordata; class Chondrichthyes; order Myliobatiformes; family Dasyatidae; genus Hemitrygon; species Hemitrygon akajei. The sequence goes on from NC_133136.1 coordinate 32,837,992, forward strand.
GTGTCTTAGTGGTTGCCTAGTCATGCAGACAGACCGGTCACCGGCTCACAGCTCCAGTGACCTCAGCTGGATCCTACACCCAGGGATACCTGTGTGGAGCTTGCATGTCCTCTGTGTTACCGCATGATAGAATATCGGGAATGTCTCATGGAATATCGTGCATGGATGCTTGAGTGTTTGCATGAACAGAAGGGCCTGTTTCCATATTGTGTTACTTAATGACTTGATGATCCGTGATATAACCCTCTCCATATATATCAAGTTTTTTCAGTAGGGACATTAATGGAACAGAGGAAAGCACAGATAGTAAGGGCAAACCTGCTGTCTGGACAAATATATATACATTATGGCTAAACTGAGAACAAAGGCTACAATGCCATCCACTTGCCACCATGTTTCTCTGTTGAAAAGCATTGTTGCTTTGTCGTCTACATGGTCAATTCAGCTTTCCCTAAATATGCAGTAAACATGAAGCAGCCTGCTATGAAGTGATAATCTGGCAAAACTACACTGAGCACTTAATCCCCTGGTGTCTCAATCCCTTCCCACAATCTCTGATCTCACATCCCATCAATGCTGAAACCCAATCCTATCTCTAACTTACTGTCCAAATTCCCTTTTTTATCAACTTCCCACAGTCTTTGCTAGTTCAGCTAACTTCCCATCCTGATCGTTGATTGATCCTTCCTCCATCTTGAGTCACCAATGCATAGATGGCTATGGACCAGGTACAGGAAAGTAGGATTAGCTCCAGGTCAGCATAGGATGATGGGCTGAAGATCCCATTTCTATGTGGTACGACTCCATGACAGTGACAGTAGTTGTGGGAAAAGAGATGTTCTGTCAGCTGTATAACTTGACAGACTGTGACGAGCAGCTTCCTTCAAAGTCAGTGTTGAGTTCCATCACTTCATACTGTCTGCAATATCAGTGCCAACATTTCTAAACTAAAATCATACTGGTGCAGTTTTGGGTGTTCGGAAAATGGAAAATTTATCAGGGCATCTGTCTGATGTGTGTTATTCTTGGTATATCATAAATATCAAATGAACACTGATGACCAGTTCCAACATTTAGTTTGCTGTTTTTTAATGTTTATTTATACATAAAAATAATGTTTGATTATTGCTTAAGATAATCCTGTGTAAAATTACATCGTTCTCAGATAAAGCATACAGCATAATTTTACTTGTAGGAGTTTGCAGGTGATGGCTTACGCACTCTAGCCCTGGCATATAAGCAGTTGGATAAAACATACTTTGAAGACTGGTATAAGCGACAACATGAAGCAAGTACTGCATCTGAAAACCGGGATGAACAACTGTTTATGTTATATGAAGAAATTGAAAAGGACTTAATTGTAAGTTACTTCTCAATATCATATGCATTACTGGATTTAGTAGAATCTGGGATGCTTAGGTTTTTCTATTGATTGTTTATCGATTATTATTTTATAGATTAAGAATGATCACCAGATAACAAAAAAAATTCAACCAATATTTGTGATTTTCATTATCTTGTTTAGTGAAATTTTAAGAACCAAGACAGAAATCTAATGCTATTATATTTTGCATTTTATTTCACATCAGTATCTAAAAACGAGTGATTTTATTCAGTTCTGATTTACCACTTAAGATTTGGAAAATAGTTGTCTAATATCTGATTAGTTGTATGTTATTTGATAAAACTGACATGCCTATATATTGAAAAAATTATTTCTGCATACGTGTGAAATCTAAACCGTCACTCCTGAAATATTTGGTTTCTCACCTTGGTAACTGCACAGTCATTATATCAAACCTGTTTCTTTCTTTGAGCCATTAATGCAACAATCATGTTATCATGTTACAAATGCCTTATGCAAAAAAAGACATCTCTAACTTTTCAAGATTTTCCTTCACCTGGCCTTTACCAATAATATCCTGTTAATCATTAAACTCTCCGACATTCTCAGAAACAGTTTAATTGAATTGCTACCCTGACATTTTTTTTCTTTCATTGTCTTTTGCACATTGGTTAATTGTTTGTCCTGATGGGTGCGGTCTTTCGTTGATCCTATTATGTTTTATTGTACTTACTGTGTGTGCCTGCAAGAAAATGAATCTTTGTGTTGTATATGGTGACATATATGTACTTTGATAATAAATTTACTTCGAACTTTAAACTTTGATCTTTCTCTTAAGAGGTTATGACCTTCGTTAGTCTGCTTCTTTATTTATGTATACCCTGACTCTTGATACTGTTCATTACTTCTAGTTTTGCCCAGCATATTAAATGATAATGGATCATAACTCTATTGGTACTGGTTTATTATTGTCACATGTACTGAGGTAAACAGAAAGTAGAATACATTTGAATACAGTGTTGCAGTTACAGAGACAATGTAGTGCAGGTAAGCGCAGGGACCACGATGAAGTAGATCAGAGGATCTAGAGTTCAACCATTCATCTTTCAGAGTATTCAAGGTATTTTCAGGAGACTGATAATAGAGGGGCAGATAGCTGCCCTTAAGTCTGGTTGTTAATACTCTCAGGCTTTTCTATCTTCTGCCCAACAAGAGAGGGGAGAAGAGAAAATGTGACCAGAGCTGAGGGGTTCTTCATTATGTTAGCTGCTTTCAGGATCAGGAGATAAGGATCCTCTGCCTTATCCAAGTTCTTGTCGAACCATCAGGCCCTGGGCAGACAACACGATCTTCTAGTTGTAGCCTCAAAGAACAGTACTTTTCATCAACTATGCAATCACAAATATTTACTACATGCAGTTTTGCTCCCTACAGTTGAGCAGACCTGTACAATAGCGTCTTCTAAGTTTGCCCATCCGAACTAGAACATTTGTTTTCATATCAAAGAAGTAGCAAGTATCTTTTTCTGCTGGAAATGTGCAAGACTAGGGCTGTTCCACCAATGCACATGCCTAAATTAATGAGTCATTGTCTGAGTTTCAGATCCACCTGCCCTTAACCACTAACTAAATTTAAAGCATTACCAGAAAACCCACCTCCTGCTTCAGGCTGTCCACGCATCTCTCTCCATTCACACTCCAATGTAATTACTCTAAGGTAAAATTTCTCAAATTCCATAATTATTGTTCATGGTGTTAGGCTGCTCTCCATTGATGTCTGTTATGATGCAGAAGTAAAATGTAGCTTACACTTGGATCTTTATTTAACTTTGGCTCCTTGAGCCTGCATCGCTATTAAGTAAGATCATGTCTGATCTAATTGTAACTTCAACTCTGTATTCAATAGTTTAATAGTTCCATTTAATTTCAGAGAATATATACAATATACATCCTGAAATTCTTGTTCTTCGCAGATATCCACAAAACAGAAGAGTGCCCCAAACAATGAGTGACAGTAAAAACATTAGAATCCCCAAGTCCCCTACTCAATCCTTCCAGCAAAATAATGATCCTCACCCACCTCCTCTAACTTCATTAAAAAAGCATCCACCCACCAAGCAATCAATTACAACGGTACCACAAAAACTATTTGTTTCACACGACAATTTGATGCACCGCAATGATTTATTATTTCCTAATAAAGGAAAAAGAAGTGTCCCCTTTCATCGGTAAACACTGATTTATGATGTTAAAGTTTGTTTGCTCTGCTTTTTTTACGAGTTCTCTGACTTGAAAATTGCCAACAAACTCCTCCCTCCACCGAGAGAGAGCACGATTCATCAAGTTCATCGACCAGTTTTTGCTGGTAACCTTTCATATTTGTCTGCCTGTACCTTATAACTATTAAAAGAACTACATACACCAAATCAAGACCTTTCTAAAATAAAAATAACCTCCCTCTATTGAATGACTCCTGATTTTTAAACAGTAACCCTCAGTTCTAGATTCTCCCACTAGGAAGCATCCTCTCCATGTCCACCTTGTTAATTCTCAATCTGCTTCAATTGAATCACATTTTATACTCCAACAAAAACAAATCTTTCCTCAAGACAAGAAGACCATTCCAAGCAACAGTTAGATAATGCTGGGTTTATTCTCAGAGGAGGTTGAGCTGCCAGAGGAGGTATTGGAAGCAACTACAAGCATTTGAAAGACATTTGCTCAGGTAATTTGATAGGAAGGGCATTGAGGGATACAGGCCTATTATGACCAAATGGGATTAATGTAATTTGGCACCATGGCCAGCATGAGCAAAGTAGGCCAAAAGAACTTCTTTGTGTGTGGTCAATTCTATGATTTTTTTTGAACTGCTTCCTTAAGTAACAAAACCAAAACTATATATGGTACTCCAGCTGTGGAATTTAATTCCCCTAGAAATTACATTACAACTGCTTTCTGAACTATTTGTTGCACCTGCTCCCAAGCCTTTTACAGATCATATACTGGGACTCCCACCCCCCATCGATCCTTTTGCCTTTTAGAGCCTTGCGGTCTCTTACTATTTAATAATGTACTTCTATTGAATCAAAATGAACAATATCATAGGCTTTCCCATCTATATTTCACTTGCTGTGTCTACATCCTTTCAAATAACCTATCTAATTCTGTATTTATTTAATGAAGTTTGTTTGCAGGGAAGAACTACCAATCTTCTCTTTCAATAATGAAGTTTATTTTAATTTATTTGGCTGGTTTATTTCAGTTATTTTGAAGTGTCTTAACAAGTTTAATCTACTAATTTAATGTCCATTACTTATTGTTCCCTGACAAAAAGAATTCTGCCACCAATTTTATGTTTTATTCTTCCACGGAATGTGCAAGGATAGCACTATTATCGAATTGACCGTGGGAAGATGGTGGCAAACTGCACTTTGAACTGCTCCATCCCCATATGATAGAAATATTTCCATGGTGTTGTAGGGGAATTTAAGGATTTGACCCAGTGCCAATGGCATACAAGAGAGGTGCTCAAGCCAGGATCATTGCTGACTTGGCAGGAATTTTAAAGAGTTCCAGTTAGACTGCCACTGTTGTTCTTCTATGTTTGTGGAAGTTGCAAATTTAGAAGGTTCCCTTAAAGAAACTTTGACATTTTGTTGCATTACATCTTGCAGATCAGCAGGCTACTTTGTCTGATTGATACTGAGCATCTCGAGAAATCTGTACTAAGGTTTACTGTTTCATTCTATATATATGTGGAACAAAACCTGAGGTTTAGCGAAGTGTAAAGATGTTAAGCAGATGAGTAAAAGTTTGGTCAGATAGTTAAGTTTTGAAAAGCATTCTAAAAGACAAAAGCAATAAGCAATCTGCTTGAGAATCTCCATGGGTCAAGCAGCTAGATACAAAATGGAAAGGAAAAGAACTTGGGAAAGATTATTTTATTTCTTCCCTTTTTGTAGTTGTTAGGAGCTACTGCAGTTGAAGATAAACTTCAAGATGGTGTTCCACAGACAATTGCAACACTTGTGAAAGCAAACATCAAGATATGGGTTCTGACGGGTGACAAACAAGGTAAATAAATCTGGTCATTTGTTAATAATAAAAATCAACAGCTGGGATTAAACATAAAAGTTATTTTGGTGGTTGCCAGTTGCTTTTATTCAAATTTTGGTTTAAATGCTTTGGTCTTTGCTGGAAAGCTTTACTGTAAAGAGTAATGTATTTGTTCATTCACGTGTATTGTATAGATCATTCCAACAAATCTGAATGAGTGAACATCAGTGAGTGGGAAATGTCCAGTTTCACTTTTTGAAACCACTTCTGAATGATTCTTTACATAGCAATTCAGACATGCCCGGCAGTAAGAAATTATCCCAGCCCCATTAAAGCAGTTCAGTGAAAGGAAACATTATGATATGATTTGGAGATGATGGAAGTGAATACCATGACATATTTCCTGACAGTGTGGTGCAATTCTGCAGCCTGGTCCGCTCACTGAACTCACAGCAGTAATCAAGTTGGAAAAGCTAGCTGGTAGAGATGCATAAAAAGGCCAATGGAGTACTCAGGAAGGCTGAAGTCCAAAGGGGATCTAGCTTTGCTTCATGTCCCTAAAGAGCTGATCAGATCTTGCCTGGGCTATTTCATTGACTGTCAGACACAGCACCCTATGATTGATATATTGGGCTTGGAAGACGTGCACAGGAGCAGCAGAATGAAGTCAAGATTTAAGGAGTTAAATTTTGAGAAAATGCTTGTTTTTCCTTGAGTTTAGAATATATAGGTATTTAAACTGTTAAAAGGATTCAGTAGGATTTAGGGTAGGTAAAAGAGCAAGTATATTCTCTGATCTGTGAATAATTCTTTTGAAACAGACCTAGAAATCACATGGCACATTTTCTTTTGCACTGTTGGATTAAACTGTGTGAAATTGATTATTACGCATGATTGGAATCTGGGTATGCTAATTCCATGCACATTATGTTTGTCTATGTGAAACTCTCAAGGAAAAGGATCAGCCTTTGAATAATGTGTGCACACTGCATTCTGCCTCTCTTCAATTTACATTTTATGCCTTTAAAGATCCTTAAGATATATTTCTTCAGCCTGAACTGCACAGTGAGCATTCTCAAGGTAGTCCAAGTTTCATCATTGTCTGATGCATGCCTTGTTATAAGATTAACATAGAAGTACACACTTAATCCTCCGCACAATAGTAAGCACAGAATAAGGGGAGGAGGAGGTCGGTAGCAATGGCAAGCAATAGGTTGACTCTGGTGTGTTATTGTAGCCCATAAGTTCTCATAAGGACCTAGTTCCATTGAAACAGGGAAAGACATCAAGGCATTCCAACCCCAACTATATCAAGAACCTGACACCTTTGTTATATGAATAAAAGTGGCAAGTTAGCATTATCAAAAAGTATTACATAGCAATAATCATCTTCATCAGATGAAAGTCCTGCCATTAACTTTACTAAGCCTTAAACCCCTCCCTCACTCCCAGCTCTCACCATGTAATTTTCTACAGTTCCAAAATAACACAGAAGGGTCTTTACTTGTGTCTAAGAGTGCATTTCCAAAGATGTTGAGAAATGAACTGCTTTATTCCGCACAAGTCAGCCTGCAGCAACACCACATCAATTCATTAATTTAAATCTTTTTCACAGTTCAGTACTTACAAGGTGTCTGCAATGTGTCCCGTGTACCAAAAGGTCGGACAGTGAAACAAAGGTTCGTTTTAACAGAGACACCAAAAGGGCGGGACTGCCTGCAGATGGGTGTGGGCCTCTGCATATCATTCACTGGTCCAGTTCCAGACTTGGAGTTCTGATAACAGGCCGTACACATGAAAGATTAACTGAAATATCTACCAGACAAGTGGAATTTAGGAAGTTGAGATGTTACATCTAATTAAATAGCTATTAAAGAGAAGAAAGAACTTGATTCCATATTATATGTAATAATAAAACAGAAGTTAGAAGAGATGAAAAAAAATTATAAAACGTACAAATTATATCTGTAAATTTAGATTCAATTTTTGTCATTTCTTAGACTATACAAACTTTGGAGTTTGAAAACCTCTGAAACCACCTTTGTCTTCTGCTAAGATTAGTTTGTAGTGTACTAACTTAGCCATCAGCTAATTTGTTGGTTCACAGCTGTCCTAGCAACCGGTTAACAAAATCCAGCTACACTTCGTCTAACATTTAGCATTATTTTTGGGAAGTATGGCATTTTGATGTTACCAGCATGTTACTAAACATTTTTAGAACTTTTCATCCCCCTTCTACATTTTGTGCAATGAATGTTCACCCAATAACTTTACAGCATTATTGGAATCACTGGACATTGCCAGCGTCTTCATTATTGGCCAGAAAGCTGCATCATAACGTGCAAAATGGACCTCGATTTCTTGGATTACATATCCAGTCATGAAGGTTTTAGTCAAAAACTGAAGAGACAGTATCAATAATTTGAATATTTTTATAGTGCTGCCTTATTCAAGAGCACCATTTCAAATCAATTACCGGTAATAAATGTGTGCATGTTACACTTACATAGAGTAACAAATTCCTTAAAGAAATATTTTTTTAAAGAATTAAGAGCTCAGTGTCAAGTCAAATTTATTTATTTCTTTGTTACCTAATGGCCTGATTCTGCTCCTTTGTTTTATGGTTACAACCCTCAGTTACTTTGAGGTTACAGATACTAACAGATCTCTCGGATAGCCTCTCCTCGCAGATGTCTGGTGGAGTATGCAGACTGATGGTGCTTGAAGCTCTGGTCCACTCATTTCAAGAATCTCCCTCTCTTCCTCTCTCCCCTCCATCTCTCTTTCCAGCGAACCCAAGTTTCACACAGCATCTACATTTCACATTCCACAAATGCGTTTATGATTATTCCTTTAATCTTTGTTGGATTCTATCTGGCCATTCCCTGACAAATCCAAATATGCTCTATATTTGCTCAGTAAACACATCCCTCTACCATTATTCAGTTCAACAGTACTGATACACTAAATCATAAATAAATGCAGGCATAGTAAATACTGCTATATTACTATAATATCAAACTTCAAATAAATCATTAAGATATCAAAATAAAGAAAGCACTATTAAAATTTACATAGCTGATGTTAAGTTTTGCTTCCTCTACTAATGTTGCAAGTATCTAAGCTCTTTCCTTACTTTTGAAATGTTAATCTACATAGCTCCTATTCATAGACATTGCATCAGAATGTTCTTTTGAAAGGTCACTGATTTGAAATGTAAACTTCATTTCTCTCTCAGCAGATGCTGCCAAAATTGCTCAGCATTTCTGGGATTTTCTCCATTTATTTTAATTTCCAGCATCTGTAGAACTTAGCTTATCTATTTGATTTCCATCTGTCTTGATTATTGCCATACATAGATCAGGAAACGTTCTTATTTTGTTCTATATTTTCTCAGATTAATTAAGAAAAATAGATGTTTGCAGTGTTCTTGTCTCATTTTCCATTGATCAACGATCCTTGGTGAAGTCCTTCACCTTAGCACTTAATCTTATATTCTGACCAGATATCTTTATTGGTACAAAATTATTATATTACACTAATCATATATATACATACACACCATTCTTGAATGCTATTTCACTACAATTAACTTTAGAAATTATGAAATGATGTTTTTGTTTCTTACAGAGACAGCTGTAAATATTGGATATGCATGTAATATGCTCCAGGATGAAATGAGAGAAGTATTCATTATTGAAGGCAATGATTCAAGTGAAGTTAGAAATGAACTAAGGTACATGGAGAAAAATCTCACATGTATTAGAAAATGGATTTTGTTTTACACAGGGTATGGTAGGTGCCTGGAATTGGCTGCCGGGGCTGGTGGTGGAAGCAGAGATGATAGTGTTGTTTAAGAGGTTTTCAAAGAGGCACACGAGAATGTGAGAAATGGAGGGATGTGGGTCAGGAAGAATCATAGGGTCATGGAGCACTATAACACAGGGACAGGTCCTTCAGTCCATCTAGTCTGTGCTAAACTCTTATTCTGCCTAGTACCATTGACCAGCACTTGGACCATAGCCCATCCCTGTACTTATCAAACTTCTCTTAAATGTTACAATCAGATTTGGTTTAGATTGAATGTTTGGTTTAGATTTAAGGTTGCAAAAGATTTAGCTTAATTTGGTATCCTTATCAACACGGTCATGGTGGACTAAAGGGTTAGTTCCTGTGCTACGTTCTAATAGATTGTAAGTTAGTCGATTATAAATAATTTGAGATCACGTTTTCTAAAGTTTCAATGTGACTCTGCTCATTCTTCTGAACTCAAGAGTTCATACGGCTGATCTGCCACCCTGAAAACTAGTCTGGAGAATCTTTGTCGCATTTTCTCTACCCTTTCTTTTTAAGGTGGAAAACCAAGGCTGTATTCTACATAAGTGCGGAATAAGAGACATTTTTGCCCTCCAGTCAAACTTTCTTGTAATAAATGCCAACGTGCCATTTGTTTTCTAATAGCTTGCTGCACATAAATGCTAACTTTTTCTGGGGTTTTTGGCTACAGAACAATAAAGTTATAAGATATAAGAGCAGAATTAGGCCATTCAGCCCTTTGACTCTGCTCTGTCATTTGATCATTGCTGATTTTTTATCCCTCTCACTCCCAGTTTTCTGCCCTCTCCCCGTAACCATTGACACCCTTACTAATCAAGAACTTCTGCTTTAAATATACCCAATGACTTCACCTCCACAGCTGCCTGTGGCAATGAATCCCACATATGAGTTACTAAACTGGACAGAACAATGAAAGATGCAATTTAATCCTGAAAACGTCAGTTAATACATTTTGTAAGGTTTATTAAGACTAACATACATATACTGAATGGTGGGAACCTAGAAAATAGTCAGGACTGGTGAAACCTTGGTGTAGGTGTTCAAGGATCCTAATGCTAGCAGTACAGGTAGTAAAGGTGATTAAGAAGCTTTACATAAACATTATTTTTTAGCAGGGAATAGAATATACAAAACAGCAGGAAGATTTTGGTACAATTGTTAGGTCACAGCTTTTTTTTTGCAGTTCAGGTTGTCGCGCTATGGGAAGGATCCAACTGTACTGGAGAGGTTGCAGAGGAAATTCAACTGGATGGTGCCTGGACTGGAGTTTTCCACTTATTGAAAAAGAATGGATAGGCTGGATTCATTTTCTCTGAAGTAGAGAAGGCTGTAGGGTACAATTTGAGTTCAGTTGCTTGCTGCAGGATACCTTGCCTCTGACCTGTTCTTGTAGCCACATTGTGTACAGTACATGGCTAGTCCAGTTTAATTTCTGGTCAAGGTAATCCTTAGGAATTTGATAGTGGGGGAATTCAGTGATGGTCATGTGCGATAGAAGGATTGTCTCTTGTTGGATACTGTCATTGTCTCACGTTCTTGTGGCAGGAATATTACTTCCCACACCTTAGCCCAGACTGATGTGTTTGGATATGGACTGCTTCATTATACAATAAGTCATGAATAGTACCAAACATTGTGCAATCATCAGCTAACAACTGTGGTTGTGATCTTATAATTGAAGGAAGGTCATTACTGAAGCAGCTAAAGATGGTTGGGCATAGGATAAAAATTCCTGAACCTCTCCAGGAGTTCCTCACTACTTTGTGGGAAATCTGCAGAAACACCCTGTGGCTGAGAATAATTGATCATCAGCCACCACAGACCTCTTTCTTCGTGCTAGGTTTGGTTGAAACAAGTGCAAGGTTTTCCCCCAAATTCTATTGATCCCTGCTCAGACAGGTCTCCTCGATACCATTCTTGGTTAAATGCTGCCTTGATGTTGGGGCAACTACTCTTACTCACCTTTGAAGTACAGCTTCTTTGTTCAAATTTGTACAGTTAATACATTTTGTAAGGTTTATTAAGACTAACATACATATACTGGATGGTGGGAACCTAGGAAATAGTCAGGACTGGTGAAACCTTGGTGTAGGTGTTTAAGGTTCCTAATGCTAGCAGTACAGATAGAAAAGGTGATTAAGAAGCTTTACATAAACATTATTTTTTAGCAGGGAATAGATATAATGAAGTCGGGAGGTGAGTGACTTTGGCAGAACTCAAACTGAGCTTCTGTGAGCAGGTTGTTGCTATGCAACTGCTGCTTCACAGCACTATTGATTACCATTTGCATCACTTTGCTGATTGGGGTGGTAATAGGCTTAATTGGATTTTTCTGCTTTTGTGGGCAAGAGGTATCAAGGCAATTTTCCACACAGGTAGATGCCGGTGTTAGTTGTACTGTAACAGCATGACCAAAGATACGGCAATTTCTAGAGCACAGGCCTTTGTTGTATCGAGTACCTTTAGCTATTTCTTGCTACCATGAATTGGCTGAAGACCAGCAACTAGCATTCTGGGGCCTATTGGAGATGCATCTTCCACTTAGCATTTCTAGCTCGGGTTTCTTGCAGACACTTCGGCTTTCTCTTTTGCACTGTATGCTAGTCTACCCCATTGTTGATAATGGTGATATTTATGCAGTATCCACTTCCGCTGAGGGTGGTCTGGAATCTGGAATGCTGTTTCACAGGGGGGTGGTGGAGGAAGGGACTCTCAGATTACTTAAAAAGCAATGAGTAAATGAAGCACATGGCATAGGGGTCTACAGGATGACTGACATTTGCTAAGTTAACAAATTTCACGCCATATGCCGGTGATAATAAACCTGATTCTGAATCTGAAAACAGGATTAGTATCAATAGGTGCCTTATTGCAAGCATAGAATATTAAACTTAAAGACCTGTTTCCAATCTCATTGATTCGATCACAGGAACTACTTGGTTGACATGATTTTTCTTCTGTATGTAAAGACACTAACTATGATATTAACTAATCTCCACACAGAAAAGCTTGTACAGTAATGACAGGGAGAACAGAAACAGAAAATGATTTAGTCACAATCCAACAGCCAACAAAACCCAATTTCCTGCCTGAGGAAACTGCTAATGCAGATTATGGTTTGGTGATCAGTGGAGACGCACTGGTAAGAAGCAACAAACTAATTTAAGCTTTTTTTCATTTGTTAAAAGCAAGACTTGAATCTGATTGTTAAGAAATTTGACAGAGTTAGTGTAGTGCTACTAATGTTAACAACGAAGTTGGAAATCTGGCCATATTCTGGAAGAAAAAAGACCGAGAGAGGAGAAAATTTACTTGTCTTACCCCCTCCTCTCTTAAACAATCCTTTGTTGTTTACTATGCAAAGGGGCTGGTTAGTGATATCCATTTGCTCTCTGGTGTTCTTTCAAGAAGGACAGGGCAATCTAATATTTCGGAGCAATGTAATGCAGAGTGGTAGAGCACCACAAAGTAAATTCAACACTGATGGGACCCATCCTGCTATTCCCACTGGTTCTACTGAGGGGAGTATCTGAAAAGGTTGTCAAAACAGCACCAGGATTATCTGCATCGTGTAAGAATCAATGTACCCTGATTAATAACTTTGCAAACACCTTGGCCACTCAGCAGAAATATTGCAAATGAGTAGGGACAATTTTTTCCACTCCATTTTAAACTCTTTACTGGTCTTATGAAATACAGTTCATAAAAATTAATTCGAACATTTTCTACTCTGTTCAGGTACTGGTTTAGGTTTATTTTCTGTTCTTGAAAATTGCAAAATTTAACTTTTATGTCACCTTTATATGGCTTTCAGAAAAACTGTGAAGTTATTTAGAGATCTGAAGAAATGTGCAATAACTACTTTTATTGTTTGGATATTTGTGGATAGATTTTCAGTATCTCATCTGGATAAGTTGATGTTTGTCTGGATGATGTATGACCATTGAGCCTATATTGGACAGCAGTAATAGCAGGCAGTAAGTTCCACTCTCCACTCTCGCCAAATAGTTCTTCAAATTCTTTGAGACACTTATCCAGGTCCACTTTGAATATAATTGAATCTCCCTAATAAGAGTTACACCCAATAACAGTTCAATGGCATAATGTAAGAAAGCACTGCCACCTGGTGCATAAAACTAGGCAGCCAAATTTTAATGACCCTATATCCAGAAACAAATTAATAATCAAAAAGTCTTACCTTTTAATAGTTTAACAGTTCATTATTTCAGGGGCATATATGTTAAAAGAGTCTTTTACAAAATCACCATTACAAAAGCTGTATTGCTGTTTTTCTTGGCTTTAAGACAAAATATCGCAGTTTATTACATTCTTGTTGATAGAAACAATTTTCCAGCATAGTTCAATAATGACAACAGCATTATTTTATTAAAAAGCAGCTTCTAGAATTCAGGCTGTTTTTGGCATCATTGCAATTATGTGTAAAACTGAGCTTCTTTTATTATACATGCCTGTGAAATAAATACTTTTTAGTATAATTGCAAATATTAACATGGGTTTTCTAAAATGCATTATATTTAAATATAGGCACATGCTTTAGAAGAAGACGTGGCATCACAGTTCTTAAAAACAGCTTGCCTCTGTAAAACCGTAATCTGCTGCCGTGTAACACCCCTTCAGAAAGCTCAGGTGGTAGAACTGGTTAAAAAGTACAAGGAAGCGATAACACTAGCAATTGGAGATGGAGCAAATGACGTAAGCATGATCAAAGGTGAGTGAAAAATTTGGATACTAGGACAGACTTGCGAAAATCTGACTGGACACTTGGTGTCATTATGGAAAGTGTTCATTCCTAAACCAAAAATTGTTTGTATTCATAAAGAAACATGAAAAATAAATGTTATTGGAAACCTATCCCAGTATGTCTTACTTTCTTTTCTTTAATAGCTTTATAATTCAAAAGAAAGCAGATAATTATAGGTAAATAAGAATATCGGGGCAGGTTTGCAAGATAATTGCAAAATATTATCTCACTACATTGAAGTGTAAATTGCGCCAGGGATCTTACACTGTTTTTTTTTATGACGAATAAAAACCACAAATTTAGTATCACAAACCTGCAAGCATATTTTCCCCAATCTAGTTTGAATTTGGAATACAGAGCTTGAGAGCTAATTGCACAAAAGTAATTTGCCTTCAGACATTTGTCAAGTGATCTATACTCTGTTTACTTTTCTTTTGTAAAGACATTTATTCTATGCTCTACTTTTTTCCAATAAGATACCTATACTCTGTTCATTCTGGGTTTTATGTCCTCTCCTTTAAAATTGCACCCTTTTCTCTTCATTCAAAATATACCACTTGAAACCCAGCTCTGTTAAATTCCACATCATGGTGGTCAAGAATAAACAGGAAAATGCTACTTCAAATCACTTATCATTCCACTTATGAAATAGTCTGCTTCTATAAGACCTTTAGTGCCTAATTCCTTCAGGTTGGAAATTCACATCCTTCAAATTAATTTGTTTATTTTTACACCTCTCTTATTCCCTTTTTGTATACTCCTCAGCTTCAATAACAAGGATGGAATGAAGTAGATTTAGAAAATGACAATAGAGAACAATTCCTATAAATGCTGTTATTGGCCTTTAATACCTTGGTCTCAATTTTATTGACAATTGGTTTCTGGCAGCTTATTAAATATTTTCTGAAAATCCAACATTGGTTCCATTTTTCAGATAGCACTGATTCCACTGACCTAATCAAATATAATTTCTTGTTAACAGTGCATGCTGGCTCACTTTTGCCAAGTCATACTTCCTCAAATGGCAATTTCTTTCCTAAATGTTTTTTCTAAATGCTTTCACACAACTGAATTAGTATCAGTATTTTCAGTATTCAACAGGTTTCAATGAGATATTCTCTCATCTTTTTGAATATTGCCCAGAGATATCAGACACTCCTTGTAGGTCAAGCTTTTCATTCCTGGGATCATTCTTGGGAACTCCTCTGAACCCTCATTAGGACCATCACATCTTTCTTTAGATACAGGACCCAAAATTTCCCTGAATATTCTAAATGTAGTATGATAAATACATCTTAAAGCCTCAGCAGTATCATCATTGCTTTTATACTCTAGACCTCTCAAAATGAATGCTAACATTGCATTTGTCTTCCTTACAACCAATTCAACCGGTAAATTAACCTGAAAGGAATCATGAACTAGAACTCCCAAGTCCCTTCGCACCACTGATTTGTGAATTCCGTCCCCATTTACAAAATAGTCTAAGCCTTTATTCTTCTTACCAATGTGCATAACCTCCACACTTCCCCAAATGCAATTTCTTTGTCTACTCTCCTAACTTGCCCAAGACCTTCTATAGATTCCCTACCTCCGTAACTCTACCTGTCCCTTGATCTGCTTCGGTACTGTCTGCAAAATTGGCCACAGTGCCTTTATTTCCTTCATTGGGATCATTAACGTATAAAGCGTAAGACTGTGGTCCAAGAAAACCTGATTGCTGCAGAACTACACTAGTCACAGGCATCCATCACATTCTCTGCTTTCTGCCAGTCAACCATTTCTTCGTCTGTTTTTAGGAGGTACTGCAAATCTGAATAACGTTTGATTTATATTCCAACAGCTGCTCATATTGGAGTGGGCATCAGTGGTGAGGAAGGAACACAGGCTGTCCTTTCAAGTGATTTCTCCTTTGCTCAGTTCCGTTATCTCCAGCGTCTTTTACTTGTCCATGGAAGATGGTCCTATCTACGAATGTGCAGATTTCTCCGTTACTTTTTCTATAAAAATTTTGCTTTCACTCTTGTTCACTTTTGGTATGGATTCTTCTGTGGATTCTCAGCACAGGTAAGACCATTTGCGAAAGGTTATTTACCTGGAAATAACTGTGTAGCTTGGGTGGCTGATGGTTGGATTGAGATGTTCTCCGATCTTGCCAATTCAATTGCAGCTGTTTCGTTGCTATACGAGAAAACGTCATCAGTGCACTGTTCATTTGTGGTGTGTTCTCCAAATGCTTGGCCTTTATATACTTATCAATCCGCTGATTCATCGTCATTATGGAAACTCAATTGTAACATAGGGAGGGGGTCTCATCGGTGATTGATTCTGTTAACACTGTGCGTTGTAGTTTGGAGTTTTGCTTGCATTGGCTTATCGAGGTCTAATAAGTAGGCTTATAAGTAGAATCGAAATCTACATGTCTGTTTATAGAATTGTTTGCAGCGAACCATGCTTCTAGGAATTATCTTGCATGCCATGTGTTTGCTTGTGTCATGACTTTTACTGATGCTCAGTCGTACTTGTGCACCTCTTGATCTTCATGGGTAGAGACTAGGGAGAGTTGGTCACACAGATTAACAGCCATTTGGTATTCATGGATCCTTGTGGATAGTTTTCTCCCAGTTTGACTGATGTAATATCACTGATGATGAACAACTTAACCCTACCAGTTATTTACTGAACTCATATATGCCCCATGCTTATATTGCGACAATAATCTATAGAGTGAAAGGGAAATGAAAAAGAAAACAATATTTTCAGTAAGTTTTCTTTTAGGTCAAACAAGATTTCCAGCTGAAAATAGCCAGTGATGATAAGAGGGAAAAGGTGTAGTTTCAGTTATCAATTGGTGAGACATTTCTTTTCAATTTAATCAATGGAATGACCCAGGAAGGGCATGTCTGCCCTGAAGTATGCTGATCTAAGTGGAATTTTAAGATGGGAGTGTCTCAATCCCAAGCCACTCAACCTTTAACTTGCCCATTTTCAGTTTTAATGGCAAGGTCAGATGCTGTTTTACCATCCAGCTCCTAAGTGCCATGTGTTTCAGGCCATATGAATATATGTTTCTGAAACTGATACTCTGGCAGGAATACTAAACGCATCGAAGCCTAAATAACATTCCAAGTAACAGTTGTCTAAAGAAATTCCACTGGAACTTTACAGAGGTTGCTAAATAGCCTAATAAATAACATTTACTTCCCAGTTTTAATCTGAAGTTTGCTCACCAATTATCAATTTTTTTTAGATTTATGATTATTCATTTCCAGTGCTAAATTTTAATGCTGCTTTTCTTCTTTTCATAGACTGTGTATGATGAATGGTTCATTACACTCTACAATTTGGTCTATACATCACTCCCTATATTAGGATTGAGTCTATTTGATCAGGTATGTTTGTAAAATTACTGTTTGATTCCCTTTTGATTGTCCTGCCATTAACTGCAATATTAGACGACAAAGATCTTGTTAAATATGCAGATTAGCTGTGATGATGTTCATAAACAACAAATGAGCTGAGTGTAGGTAATGTGAATGGTATTGACAGTGAGACTGCTGGATTTAGTTGTAAATCTAGAAAAGGGCATGAAAGTGAAGCCCAGATGCAAACTAAACCTAACTTACATTGCCGCCTACTTTGCTGTTTATTACCCAAGGATAAAAATTGAGCGCAGCATATCTGTAAAAATGGTTTCATATATGTATATATTATAATGCAATTTTGTTTGTTAAATAGTATATATACTGAGCAGCCACTTTATTAGGTACAGAAGTATGCCTAATAAAGTGGCCACATGAGTGAAAGCCAGTGTGGACTTCAGCTGCAGTAGACCATCCATTTCAAGGTTCATCGCGTTGTGTGTTCAAAGATACTCTTCTGCACACCACTGTTGTGACACATAGTCATTTGAGTTACTGTCGCCTTGCTGTCAGCTGGAACTAGCCTGACCATTTTACTCTGACCTCTCTCATTAACAAGGCATTTTTTTCCCCCATGGATTTTTTTTGTTTTGTTTTTTGTACCAGTCTCTGTAAACTTTAGAGACTGCTGAGCGTGAAAGTGCCAGGGGATCAGCAGTTTCTGATATGCTCAAACCACCCCATCTGGCAGCAACAATCATTCCATGTCAAAGTCACTTAGATCACATTTCTTCCCCATTCTGATGTTTGGTCTGAACAACTGAACTGCTTTACCGTGTCTGCATGTTTTTATTCATTGGGTTACTGCCACATGATTTGTTGATTAGATATTTGCATTAACGAGCAAGTGTACAGGTGTACCTAATAAAGTGGCACAGGCTGTAACTTGTAAAGAACACTAACTTGTAAATGTAGAACACTTACATTATAAAATATTAGTCTAGGCAATTGATTCCACAGCAAGATCACTCATAAAAAACTTAATGGCAATTGAGAAATAGATAAAATATTATTTTATTTACATCAGAAGATGATCAAAGAGTTAGATTTTGTGGTTCAGACTATGTAATACCATGATTATAGATTGTGCCTATCACCACATTGTGCAACAGGGCTGCACAATTGTGTTTCAGAACACAAGAGATTCTACAAATGCTTAAAGTCCAGAATAACACACATAAAATGCTGGACAAACTCAGCAGGTCAAGCAGCATCTATGGAGGGGAATAAACTGTTGATGGTTCTGGCCAAGACCCTTCTTCAGGACTGGAAAGGAAGGGGGAAGAAGCCAAAATAAAAAGGTGGGGGAATGGAAGAAATACAAACTGGCAGGTGATAGGTGAAGCCAGGTGAGGGAGAAGGTGGATGGGTGGTGCATGAGGGCTGAAGTGAGAAGCCAGGAGGTGACAAGTGGAAAAGGAAAGGAGCTGAGGAAGAAGGAATCTGACAGGAGAAGAGAATGGACATCGGAAAAAGGGAAGGAGAAGAGCACGAGAGAGAGTTGGTAGGCAGGTGAGGAGAAGAGAAGGGGTAAGAGGGAAGCCACAATGGGGAATGGAAAAATGAGAGAAGGGGGAAGGCAGGGGATGAAATCACCAAATGTTAGAGAAATTGATGTTCATGCCATCAGGCAGGAGACTACTCAGGTAGAATATGAATTATGCTTCAAAACTTGCTGCAACCATGCCAAACCTATTCCCGTCCAGTTATAACACTGGCATCTACCCAATAAAATGGAAAATTCTCCAGCTATGAGCTATCCACAAGAAGTAGGACAAATATAAACTGGCCTATTAGGAAACCATTTGGTTCCCAACTTTATTACAGCCTTAATCCAAACATGGACAAGATTGCTGAAGAGAGGGTAACTATTCTTAACATAAAAGCAGCATTTCAGCCACTCTGGCATCAATGAATGCTGGCTAAACTGGTATCAATGGGAACCAGTAGGAACTGACCTTGTGTAAGTTGGATTCATACCTAGCTCAAAATAAGCTGACCGTTTTTTTTTAGTTCAGTCATCTCAGTCACAAGACATCTCTGCAGGAATTCCTCAGGGTGGTGTCCTGGACCCTCTTATCTTCAGTTACTCATCATGACCTTTGAAAGACCATTACATTAGCAGCGAATCCTTTCCCCAGGGTGTCACACTTACAATGTCAGAGGAGGGATGTTTGCCGATGGTTGCACGATGCTCAGCAGTGGTCAAGGACTCTTCAGATAATAACCAAATGCAGCAGGGTCTGGACAATACCCAGGCCAGGGTCAATAGGTGGCAAATAGCATTTGTGACACATAAGTGCTAAGCACTAAGAATATCCAACAAAAGAAAATGCAGCAATTACTCCCTGACATTCAATGGCATAACCGTCACTGAAATCCCCACTATCCGTATCCCGAGGGTTACCACTGAGCAGAAATTGAACTGGAGTGGACATATACACATTGTTAATAATGAGAACAGTTTGGAGGATTGGAAGCCTGCAGCGAGTAACTCACCTCATAACTTCCCAAAGCCTTGAGTCTGGAGTGTGCTAGACTACTCTCACCGGCCTGGATGAGTACAGCTTTGATAACACTCGGGAAGCTCAATACCACATAGGAAATAGCAGCCCATTCACAAACATTCTTACTCCCGTACCTCCTTCCTGATGGCAGTAACGAGAAGAGGCACGAGTGAGGGTCCTTAGTAATGGATACCACCTTCTTGAGGCACTGCCTCTTGCAGATGTCCTGAATGGTAAGGAGTTTTGTGCCCATGATGGGGGTGGCTGAGTCCCTCTGCAGCCTCATGCACTCCTGTGCATTGGACCCTCTGTACCAGCCTGTGATGCAACCACGCCCTCCACCATTGAAACTTGTAAGAGTCTTTGGTGACATACCAAATCTCCTCAAACTTCTAATGAAGTGGAACAATTGGCTTGCTTTCTTCATGATTGCATCAATGTGTTGGACCCAGACAGATCCTTAGAGATGGTGACTCTGAGGAGCAAAGTTGCACACCCTTTCCACTGCTGAGCCCTCAATGTGTGTTCTACCAACTCCCCCTTCCTGAAGTCCACAATCAATTCCTTGGTCTTGCTGATATTGAGTATGTGGATGTTGCTGTGACACGAATGACAACCAATCTATCTTACTCCTGTATGCCACCTCGTCACCATTTGAGATGCTCCCAACAACAGTTAAGTCATCCACTGACTGCGGTTTCTTCATGAGGAAGTTGAGGAGGGAGGTACAGGTGCTCAGGTTTGGAAGCTTGGTGATTAGTAATGAGGGAATGCTGAGCTATAATCAGTGAACAGCAGCTTGACATGTGTTTTGCTATTCTCTAGGTGCTCCAAAGCCGACTGTAGAGCCAGTGAAATTATGTCTGTTGTAGATGTGTTGCTGTAGAAGGCAAATTCAGTTCCTTGCTCAGGCAGGTGTTAATTCTGGACATCACCAACCTCTCAAAGCACTTAATTACAATAGATAAGAGCACTACCAATTGTTAATCATTGAGGCAGCTTGCCTGTTTGAAGCAGGTGGGAACCTTAGACTGCAGCAGTTAGAGCTTGAAGATGGTCTTGAATACTCCTGCTAATTTGTTGGCACAGGCTTTCAGTACCCTACCAGGTACACCCTCAGAGCCAGCACCTTGTGTGGGTTCATCCTCTTGAAACCTCTATCAAATCTCCCCTCATTCTTCTACGCTCCAGGGAATAAAGTCCTAACCTATTCAACCTTTCTCTGTAACTCAGTTTCTCAAGTTTTTATATGTTTCTTTTCTTAAGTACATCCACTACCATTGTAGCTGCTTCATTTGCCACTGAATCATATAGTAGGACGAGCGCATGCCAATCCTATTACATTTAAGGTAGTACTATTGGCTAAGGGGTTAGCAGCGAGTTCACCATGAGTGGCGAATATAACTCGGAGTTCATCTCTGGTTTTCTGAGTGATCATGTTGTTTCCCATTCTCTTTGACATCTAACCAGAAGTGAAAAAAGAAACTGGAAATGCAGGAAATCATAAAGGGAAACAGAAAATACTGGAGAAAACTCAGCAGGTTAGGCAACATCAGAGGGGAAAAACACAGAGTTAATGTTTCAGGTAGAAGACCCATTGTCAGAATAGAGAAAGAGAGAAAATAAGTTAGTTTCATGTTACAGAGTAGGTAGGAGAGGAATGAATACTATAGAGGAAATATCTGAAATAGGGTGAGGCTAGAGCTGCCAAGGGGCTTCATTGTACAAGTCACAGAGATGCAACAACAGTCCTTTCATCTCATCACTTCCAACCTTCCAGGGACCAAAGTTCTTCCAGATGAAGAAGCAGTTCACCAATTTAGCCTCATATTAAATACTTCTGATTCACAGAGGTCTGTAATTCAACATGAGGGCGACAGTCACTTGTCCAGAACAATAATGTACTTGATTCCACATATTTGAAGGCTGTGTCTTTGCTTTGAATGAGCAGTACCTGCTGCTGTAATCAGATTATCGCCATCAAAGAGGTAAATGTTGAAACACACATCTGATTCCTCACTTGACAAGCCTTGTTAACTGCTTGAAGAGCTGTATTTGGCAAATAATTTAGTCATATTGTGACAAGACACTGCTGAACTTTGCATGTGGAAGCAGCCATTAGTGACTGATGGATCTCGCCCTACAATCACCAGTGGTAGTTACAATCTGTTTCAAAGGTGAATGATGTGCCTCAGAGGAACTGGAGGACCCCAAAGACAATGACCAGAGCCCTGCTTTCAATCCGGGCATAATTCTTGTGTTGGTCTTCACTGTTCAACACTGAGCTAATCACTGGGCCAATCCCATATGTTCAGGTATCCCATGTCCATCTGTATGCCCTATTTAGGTTACAAAGGTCAAGTAGTGAACTGATATAAAGACACTGCATGTAGAACTCCAGAGTCTTCTGCTGATTCTTTGCCAACATCATTTGGTACTTTCCTTCACTAAAGAGATTGTAATGTCAAAACACATTAGGCAGAAACTTTTCATTTGATCTTAACATTCCTAAAACTTAACATAATTCTATAACATTTCCAGGAGTCTTTACCTTTAATGAGGCTTTCTGTTGGTCAGGATTGACCATGGATGTTAAGTAGTAGCTGTCTAAGTGATATGCAGGCCTGGGCAGTATGATATGGAGAGCAAGCTCTTGATTACACTTTAATGCAGTCTTGATTTTATCCTTCACTTACTATAAACTTTGTTCATCTACCTAGAGAGTACATGCTTCTGAAAAAATGCACACGAGCTCTTTTTGCAGTAGATTTTTTGCATGACTTTATTACATAGACAACTGTCAGCCCTCTGTAACCCCCATTGGCCCAAAAAACCTTGCGAGCTGACTTGACTTGAAAGGGTAGTTTTGTATACCAATACAAGACATTATGTTTATATATCATTATGAATTGCTTTCTTCCTGTGACTGTATTCATTTGTGTACAAGCATATGAAATGTAGTTTTTGTCTTTTTAAAAATCACACCAACCGATTCTCTGTGTTGTTGGGAAAAAGCTACCTTTCATTCTGTGTACAACACCACACACAAAATGCTGGCAGAACTCTCAGGTCAAGATCCTGCTGAAGGGTCTCGGCCCGAAACGTCGACTATTCTATTTTCCATAGACGCTGCCTGGCTTGCAGAGTTCCTCCAGCATTTTGTGTGTGTTGCTTTTCTCTTGTTTGTGATTCAATTTCATTCTGCATAGTCTGATTGGTTCATCCTAATTTTATAAATGCCTCGCTGAATGACTCTATGGTCTACTTTCAGGATAATTCAATAATTACAGACAGATGTCACTAACAGACTATTTTTAAAATTTAACTGGCATTTTTTTCAACCTGTGTTTGAGTGTTGAATTGAATATAGTCTCGAGTAAGTGGGTTGAATTTCAGGTTGGATTCTGATGTAGGTCTTGGATAGGATCTTGAATAAGAAACCTGAATAACTTTCTGACAGGATATTCAGCTGTTGCGTTGAATTGAGATGTCCCTTGAGATTCACCTTGGAGTAGGTTACAACTTTGGCTCACATCGTACTATGTTCTATTTTTGCTTCATTGATTTTTTTTAGAATTTACAGCTGATTCTTGAGTTGGTCTCAGAGGTTGGGATAGCTGAAGAGAATTGAATAATTTTCTTCCAATACTTGACTGGACTCTCAAGTCCACACATGATTTTATCCATGGATATAGATTAAAAAATGCTACCTTCAAAGGGTGTGCATCTGAAATGTTGATTGTGGCAATCCCACTCAATGACTGTACATTGAATTACTGCATCTGTCTGCAATCTTAGAGATTCCCTATTGACCTTCAGTTCCCAAAAGCCCTTGGTTAGAATTATTCTTTGGGGCTTTAACTCTAAATAATTCCAAAATTCTGTTACCATCTTCATCTTACAAATTAAGTTGTACAGCTTCCTTGCACTGTGTCATTTCATTCTGGCAAGAAGGGAATCTTGTTGCCGCGAAAGAAAGACATTTAGCTGAAATTCAACACTTTACATCGTGGCATTTGTGGCAAACTCTGACATATCCTGGGCCAATGTCCTATGTGAATTACTTCAGCTTAATATCCTGCACACATTCCAGACCGAAGCAAACTACTATTTACTTGGAAGCTGTTGTTGAACTAAGTTTCTTGGCATTCTTCTGTGTCTCTCACAAACAATCAGTAGATCTGTTAATGGGATCTAACTTCCCAATAGTGATGTTTGGGGCTATTTCTGCCATTGTGGCCATAGCTTCTCACCAAAACAATCTCTCCTTTCTAATCCAGCAGTGCCTTAGTTGTTGCTTGATTTAACTGCATGATAAACAATGCCAGCTTCTCACTCTTTGTACATGCTGCAGAAGATATGTTTGTGTCTCTCAACTGCACACTTCTTCCTAAACCATTGTGTGACATGTCTTGTGTTTTTTTTCTCAACTTAAATTCTGTCTTTATTAAAACAGGATTTGAAGGGTTAGCATTGATACAAAAATTCAAGGCTGGTCACATAAATCCTTTTCCTGCTTGTACTGGATATATCCTGAGTGAATTATGCCACTGAAAGATTTTAAGATTTATTTAGTGATACAGCGCAGAGTAGGCCCCTCCAGCCCCAGTAACCCCACAGCCCCACAACCCCCATTAACCCTAATCCAATCCCAGGACAATTAACCTACTCAGCACATCTTTGGACTGTGGGAGAAAATCAGGGAAAGCCTACGCATTCCACAGGGAGGATGTATGAAGACTTCTTGGAGAATGACACCGGAAATGAACTCCAGAAAGCCTCGAGTTGTTATAGCGTCGCGCTAACTGCTACTCTCCTATAGTGCCACGACAGCTTAGGGTCCAATACTGCATCAAGCGACAAGTTTGTAAGCAAGACACTTTCCTTCAGCATTAAACATGGCAGAACTTCATAGTGAAGATACAACAATACAATTTTCTGAAGTGCCAAAACCCAATACTGTGACTATGTTCAAAATTTGAAGACAAAGCCGCATTGCTTGTTAGATGCACTTATCCATGAAAGTTGGGCAGGGTTTCGCAGGTGCAGGTTAGTTTGAAGTTCAGCTCTAGCATCTTTCCCAGCAGTTCCTTTTTGCTTATGATGCATTATGTGAGCATCTGTCTGCTTTCTGGTTACAGCAGACAAACCATCATCCTTTCTTTTCCTCTTATTTTGCTCACTTGTATCCTTTGCATTTTTTTTTTTGCCAAGTAAGTTCTTGTTGATTACCAGGGGTCATCTTTCACCCCTTCACCCCACTGCCAACTCTGCTCTACATACAACCCGGGTGCCAAGCTCGCCGCCAACCATTAAGAAATTGTTGTCTCTGTGGAGCCTACATTGAAGTCCTTGAGTTTTCTCATGATATAATCCATGGTTGTTATCATTGGAAAGAAGAAAGAATGTTACCAAAATTTTTCAAAGTTCAAAGTAAATTTATTATCAAGGTACAGTTGTGTCACCGTACACAACCCTGAGATTCTTAACTGTTTCCTGTGGCAGAGAATTCCACAGATTCACCACTCTCTGGGTGAAGAAGTTTTTCCTCATCTCAGTCCTAAAAGGCTTCCCCTTTACCCTTAAACTGTGACACCTCGTTCTGGACTTCCCCAACATTGGAAACAATCTCCCTGCATCTAGCCTGTCCAACCCCTTTAGAATTTTATACGTCTCAATAAGATCCCCCCTCAATCTTCTAAATTCCAGTGAGTATAAGCCTAGATGATCCAGTCTTTCTTCATATGAAAGTCCTGCCATCCCAAGAATCAATCTGGTGAACCTTCTCTGTACTCCCTCTACGGCAAGAATGTCTTTCCTCAGATTAGGGGACCAAAACTGCACACAATATTCTAGGTGCGGTCTCACCAAGGCCTTGACCAACTGCAGTAGAACCTCCCTGCTCCTGTACTCAAATCCTTTTGCTATGAATGCCAACATACCATTTGCCTTTTTCACCGCCTGCCTTACCTGCATGCCCACCTTCAATGACTGGTGTACAATGACACCCAGGTCTTGTTGCATCTCCCCTTTTCCTAATCGGCCACCGTTCAGATAATAATCTGTTTTCCTGTTCTTGCAACCAAAGTGGATAACCTCATATTTATCCACATTAAATTGCATCTGCCATGAATTTGCCCACTCACCTAACCTATCCAAGTCACCCTGCATCCTCTTAGCATCCTCCTCACAGCTAACACCGCCGCCCAGCTTCGTGTCATCGGCAAACTTGGAGATGCTGCATTTAATTCCCTCGTCTAAATCATTAATATATATTGTAAACAACTGGGGTCCCAGCACTGAGCTTGCGGTACCCCACTAGTCACTGCCTGCCATTCTGAAAAGGTCCCGTTTACTCCCACTCTTTGCTTCCTGTCTGCCAACTAATTCTCTATCCACATCAATACCATACCCCCAATACCATGTGCTTTAAGTTTGCCCACTAATCTCCTGTGTGGGACCTTGTCAAAAGCCTTTTGAAAATCTAAATATACCACATCCACTGGCTCTCCCCTATCCACTCTACTAGTTACATCTTCAAAATATTCTATAAGATTAGTCAGACATGATTTTCCTTTCACAAATCCATACTGACTTTGTCCGATGATTTCACCTCTTTCCAAATGTGCTGTTATCACATCTTTGATAACCGACTCTAGCTTTTTACCCCACCACCGATGTCCATTAGCCACCCTCCAATCCTCAGGAACTAATCCAGAATCTAAGGAGTTTTGAAAAATTATCACTAATGCATCCACTATTTCTTGGGCTACTTCCTTAAGCACTCTGGGATGCAGACCATCTGGCCCTGGGGATTTATCCGCCTTTAATCCCTTCAATTTACCTAACACCACTTCCTTACTAACATGTATTTCCCTCAGTTCCTCCATCTCACTAGACCCTTGGTCCCTTACTATTTCCGGAAGATTATTTATGTCCTCCTTAGTGAAGACAGAACCAAAGTAGTTATTCAATTGGTCTGCCATGTCTTTGTTCCCCATGATCAATTCACCTGTTTCTGACTGTAAAGGACCTACATTTGTCTTGACCAATCTTTTTCTTTTCACGTATCTATAAAAGCTTTTATAGTCAGTTTTTATGTTCCCTGCCAGCTTTCTCTCATAATCTTTTTTCCCTTTCCTAATTAAGCCCTTTGTCCGCCTCTGCTGGTCTCTGAATTTCTCCCAGTCCTCAGGTGTGCCGCTTTTTTTTTGCTAATTTATATGTTTCTTCTTTGGACTTGATACTATCCCTAATTTCCCTTGTCAGCCATGGGTGCACTACCTTCCCTGGTTTATTCTTTTGCCAAACTTGGATGAACAATTGTTGTAGTTCATCCATGCAATCTTTAAATGCTTGCCATTGCATATCTACCGTCAACCCTTTAAGTATCATTTGCCAGTCTATCTTAGCTAATTCACGTCTCATACCTTCAAAGTTACCCTTTTTTAAGTTCAGAACCTTTGTTTCTGAATTAACTATGTCACTCTCCATCTTAATGAAGAATTCCACCATATTATGGACACTTTTACCCAAGGGGCCTCACACGACAAGATTGCTAACTAACTCTTCCTCATTGCTCAATACCCAATCTAGAATGGCCTGTTCTCTAGTTGGTTCCTCGACATGTTGATTCAGAAAACCATCCCGCATACATTCCGAGAAATCCTCTTCCTCAGCACCCTTACCAATTTGGTTCACCCAATCTATATGTAGATTGATGTCACCCATTGTAACTACTGTTCCTTTATTGCACACATTTCTAATTTCCTGTTTAATGCCATCCCCAACCTCACTACTATTGTTAGGTGGCCTGTACACAACTCCCACCAGCATTTTCTGCCCCTTAGTGTTATACAGCTCTACCCATATCGATTCCACATCCTCCAGGCTAATGTCCTTCCTTTCTATTGCGTTAATCTCCTCTCTAACCAGCAATGCTACCCCACCTCCTTTTCTTTCCAGTCTATCCCTCCTGAATATTGAATATCCCTGCATGCTGAGCTCCCATCCTTGGTCACCCTGGAGCCATGTCTCTGTGATCCCAACTATATCATATTTATTAATAACTATCTGCACATTTAATTCATCCACCTTGTTACGAATGCTCCTCGCATTGACACACAAAGTCTTCAGGCTTGTTTTTACAACACCCTTAGCCCTTATACAATTATGTTGAAAAGTGGCTCTTTTTGCTTTTTGCCCTGGATTTGCCTGCCTGCCACTTTTACTTTTCACCTTACTACTTTTTGCTTCTACCCTCATTTTACACCCCTCTGTCTCTCTGCACTTGTTCCCATCCCCCTGCCACATTAGTTTAAATCCTCCTGAACAGCAGTAGCAAATACTCCCCCTAGGACATTGGTTCCAGTCCAGCCCAGGTGCAGACCGTCCTGTTTTATACCGGTCCCACCTCCCCCAGAACTGGTTCCAATGCCCCAGAAATTTGAATCCCTCCCCCTTGCACCATTTTTCAAGCCATGTATTCATCTGAAATATCCTCCTATTTCTACTCTGACTAGCACGGGGCACTGGTAGTAATCCAGAGATTATTACCTTTGTGGTCCTACTTTTTAGTTTATCTCCTAACTCCCTAAATTCACCTTGTAGGACCTCATCCCGTTTTTTACCTATATCATTTACCCATATATGGGAAGAATTTTCGTAAAAGCGAAAATCCTCTTTGTAATGCGAAAAGAGGTTACTAATGTAGGTCTTTTGTAAAAGCAAAGCAGCGTAAAGCGAACATTCGTAAAGCGGGGACACCTGTAATTAATTGTGATTGATTTTGTTTTTGCAGGACTTTAATGACCGCTGGAGTATGGCATATCCCCAGCTTTATGAACCTGGACAGCTTAATCTTTATTTCAGCAAATTAGAGTTTGTGAAATGCGTCATCCACGGAGTTTACAGTTCCCTTGTACTTTTCTTTATTCCCTATGGAGCCCTTGCTGAAGCAGTGAGAGATGATGGAAAGACCATTTCAGACTATCAGTCATTTGCTTTAATTGCTCAGACATGCTTGCTAGTGGCTGTTACTCTACAGGTGACAATATTTATTTATATTCTGTTTAATCTTATATATGCAGGATATCATTTCAAATATGTGTTTCATTAAGTCCTAATTACAGTACTAGCCACAAGTGAGAGACTGAAAGTTGCTGAGTTGTTCATATATTGTGGTTCTCTCAATGTTTTGCTCGGTGCTGATACTGCATGAAACCATACAGATTAGGAACCTTTTTGAAATGTATCATGTTTGCCCAGAGAAATTAAAATCCTCCCCCCATGCACTGTTTTCAGTATGACAATGGTTAATTTATGAGGTTATTAATTCTGAGGTTGAAGTTATTCATACATTGTACTTAATAGGGCATTTCAGGCCAGTGAAGAAAAAATTAGGATGAGAACCAAATCTGATATCTCCCACTTCTAACAATTCCTGAAATTAAATGTTGTGACGAATGTATCAAACAAATATTCAACCGTGCCTTAATTAACAGTTGACAAAATTGGTGTTACTTGTTCTTTCTACAACTTTTTTTGTTAGGGTAGTATGCTTGTAACTAGAAAGATTGGCAGATCCAGGTTTCCAGATCACTCTTACCCCTTTCCTTCATTTCATTAAAGTTTTCAGAGTTACGGCCACTATCCACAAAACACACACCCATAGAAACTTTCTCTTCTTGCCTGGCTTCAGTCGCAGAGATTAGGTCCAGTACTGCACTTTTCTCTTACTGGCACATGAAGCTCTCCAGGATGCACTTTAAAACCAATCTCCCTTGTAATTGCATTGATGGTCTTCTTATTCAATATTGCAATGGTCCTTCCTCATTTTCCTCTGGCTTATCATGCCTGAAGCTGCCTTTCCTCTTTCAACCATGTTTCTGTGATTGTAACAATTTGCCCTTCATGCATTCCTAACTGCTCTGCGTATGAAACTGACAGAATTTTTCTAAATCTGACTGTACTTCCCTCCTAACTGTACACCTGCTCTGTGCCAATTAGAGGATATCAGCTATTAAGATTTGGTGACTGGAGGGTGGGTTGTTAAGAGTCAGGACTTTAGTTATCAAATTCACAAAATGTTTCTCTAACTCTTGTATTTTGGGGAGGCTCCGTTTTTATTTATTTGAGTTGTAAACCTAGAATGTTTTTTTTTTAAATCTGGGCTTTCTGGGACTAGCGTACATTCATTTTAATTACCTTGTTTTTGCTTATTGTTATAAAATTTAATTGTATCAGCTAATATGCAATTGAATATCTTTACGTAAGCTGCTTTAAGTTTACTATTGTAAAACAAAGGCTAGATTCACAAATGTTTGTTTAATGATGAATAACTCTGATGTTAAATTTCTTGCTGCTTGTTAACAGGTTGCACTGGACACAGTTTACTGGACAGCAATCAATCACTTTTTTGTCTGGGGTAGTCTAGCAGTCTATTTTGCAATAACATTTACAATGTACAGCAATGGCATGTATCTGATGTTCCCAAATTCATTTCCATTTATAGGTACGTATTTTAACGCAGAGATTATATACAGTATTAATTTTTGGATTTCCTATTAAAGTACTTTACTGATATTTAATGCTAGAGATGTCTTTTAAAAAAAATAAAATCACTTCATTTGACTGATGCATTAAGATTTAGTGAGTGGAAGGTGGGTTTGTCAAGAGTCAGTGGGTTAGTCGCCAAATTCACAACATGTTTCTCTAATCCTATAGGATATTCAAGGATGAGCTGTTAAGTTGCAAATACATCAGCGAATAGGTGTAGGCATTTAGCCCCTAGCGTCTGTCATTTAAATGATGATAGCACAGGCCTCATTTCCTCTTCTGTATTAAGTCCCTATAGCCCTGAACTCCCTGATCTTTCAAAAATGTATTTATTTCCTCTTCAAATACCTGCAGTGATCCAACCTCCAAAACATGTTGGAGGAGACCCCAAGGTTACTGGGATGTCTGAAGCACAGTTTCAGCAGTCTTACAGGTTACTCAAGGATCAATTCAGACCTCCTTTATCCTCCATTAACACCTGTTGGCTCAGATATCGTGACGGAGGAGAGATGGACATCCCAGAGACACACTCCAATTTTAGGGAGCAATAACACCAGTCCTCACTGGGTAAGGAACACTGGTGACAAGGAGTCAATGATAGAAGGAAAGTGACCTCTTTTCCCGAGAGCTTGAAAGGATTAAAATTCAATGGAAAATCTGCAGAAATGCAACTACTGCAGCAGCACCTCTGCCATGATTATTCTCAAAATCAGCCCTCTACTCTACTTGCTGTACTTTCACGGCCAGACTATGCTCCAACTCCACTCAAACACACCACCGTCAAATGTCAAAAACAGGAAGGTGATAGACAGCCTGGTGACATGGTGTCATGGCAACATCCTTTTCCTCAACGTCAGCAAAACAAAAGCACATGCTCCTGTTTATCAACTTTCACTGAAGTTATTAATATTAACAGACAAAGAATTCTTTATTGCACAATTTCAGATATAACACAGCATTTTTGTTTTGTCCAGGAACTGCAAGGAATGCCTTGAATGAACCTCTGGTCTGGTTGACTATTTTCTTAACAGCAGTAATGTGTGTCTTGCCAGTAATTCTTTTGCGATACCTCTTTACTGAACTGAAACCCACTTTCAGCAATAAAGTAAGTACTCAATGGATTAATTTATTTACTTACTTATTGAGATACAGCATGATGTAGGCCCTTCCAGCCTTTTGAGCGATGCTGCCCAGCAATCCCCCAAATTAATCCTAGTCTAAATACTGGACAATTAAAATGACCTACATCTTTGAACTATGGGAGGAAACCGGAGCACCCAGAGGAAACCCACACAGTTACGGGGAAAAAGTACAAACTCCTTACAGGCAGTGGTGGGAATTGAACCTGCATCACCTGTACTGTAAAGCATGGTACTAACCACTACACTACCGTGCCACCCCCTCTATGTTAATAGAATGAATGTATCTGATGTGAAATATATTTTTTATACAAACATTTGTATTTTATAAATTTATTACTTGTACTATTTTGAAATCATCAACAAAAGTGAGCTATAATAGAGCCACTATTTAACAATATGCTGCAAAATACAACATTGTATTTTGTAGCAAGTATACAGAATTTACTTTTAGAGTTAATAGAGCAATGGTTTGATCACAGAACAAAAAGAAAGTGCTTCTAATGCTGGACCTGAAATTTTATATTTAAATATTTATTGAGACCACTCAATATCATGCACTTAATTTTCAAAGTTATGAGAAGCATGGTGTTGAGGAACATATAACCAATTTCTACAGCTAGATTTAGAAACACAGAGAACATGGCAGTTCCATCTGAGGCTCAGGTGTTACATCCATTAAAAGACTGTCAAATAATTTAAAATAATTAATGTTCTTTACATACATGAAGTTAAAACATTTGGAAAAATAAGTCCAGACAAATTTAGATAATGCTTTTAACATCATGTGGTCTGAGTGCCAGACTCATTTTAAAATTACATTTTAGATAGAAATGATTAAAGGAGAATTAGTTGAGAAGAAACCTAATGTAAAAAAACAGAAAACTTTTGGGTATTCATTGGTGTTATATTTACAAAAAAACATAAAGAATATTTATGTAGATTGGTTAACTTTGAGTAAACTGACATGTGCAGTCAGTTATTTAAATATAACCTAGCACTGATGAGGAAGGTGATGGAGCTCAAGGCCTTGAAACATACTTGCCTAAAAAGTACTTTTTTTGACTTGGGAACCTTCAATGTTTGTTTGATTTGAGTATTAGTGAATAAGGAGCTGTTCTGCAAAGCACCAACCAGAAAGAAAAACACAAATAAAATGAATCACACACTTATAGATGATCTTTACAAATCTTTACAATGCCTTCTTTTCGATTGTTATTCAGAATTAGTACTAATTATATCAAAACTCACTGTTCAGGTTCTGTAAAGATTTCCTACATGGAAACTTACTTCTGCCCTCTGACCCAAATGCCTTGTCCTTATCCTACAGCTGATGCCTTTTCATTAACACAATATTGTTCAGCTTGATCGAATATTTTCATTCTGTTCCCTATACATTATTCATGGGCGTACAGTGTGCCTGTATAATCATGGAGTGGATCAGCGAGTTGCAGAGATTTCTGACATGTGGAGCCCCACAGACTTTACATCACTCAATTTAAGTGAATGGGCATAGGGAGGATGCAACAGCAATGGTACAGAGGGGAAGGCAGGGCATATAACAGGGTTATAGAATTGTGCAGCAAGGAAACAGGTTTTTGCCAAATTTTACCTATTTAATTCATCTACACTAATCCCATTTGCTACAGTAGGACCTCCTACTGGTGACTTGCCTATTTAAGTATATTCCAAATGCCTCTCAAAGATAGTAATTGCATCTGAATTCACCACCTGCTCTAGCAGCACATTCCAGTTATCAACCATGCACTGTATTAAAAAAAAAGTGCCCCTCAAGTGCCCTTTAAAACCCCTTCCTCTTACCTAAACCCATGCCCTCTTGTTTTCAATTGCCCTACCATGGCAAAAAGATTTTGACTATCTACCCAATCTATTCCTCTCATGATCTTGTATACATCGATCAGCCTCATTTGTTGCAGGAAAAGACAAGCCTGGTCTATCCAATCTATCCGCAGAGCTAAAGTCCTCTTATTCAGCCAACATCACTTTGAAATTGTAAGGGTTATTTTCCACCAAACTTTCCAAGTGATTTGTGCCCTGCTGTAGCCTTAAATAACCTTGCTATCCTCCTCTGCTTTCCACATTGACAAACTTAATGTCAGCTGCAAAATTATAACCAGTGGTTAAAATGATGAAATATGATTCATATCTCAAACAGTAAAGGCTCCAACGTCATTAGCCTTTGCTTCCTATTAACAACAAACTCTGGATTCAGTTAACCAGGCTGCCTTGGATCCCATGTAACTCACTGATTACACAGAACAAGCATCTGGTTTGCTAAACAGTATAGACGTAGGCTGATGATGTTAGGGAGGGAGCACCACTGGGAGTAGAGGAACAGCTGACTCCTAGATAACACAGTGCTTAACCATTTAGCACCTGACTCAGCTTTGCCCAAGTTCCTATCTACCAACTGCCTGTTACGTCGCTGGCGTTTAGGACAGCATTGGAGGTCCTTTGTCACTGGTGGTGTACAGGGCTTCCTTCGTCATGTCAGTAGCTCGGTTTTCACTACTGTCAGTCATGCAAGTCCCAGGTGGAGACTCAGGAATACCACCACACTCAGATGTAGAAGGATTCATCATTGCTGTTTCCATAACAGTTTTGTTTTACCAGAGCAGAGCCTCTGAACCTGGAGGACAGATGGATCACTCTTAGTCTGGCCTCTACCCTTTGACCTATTTGGTATGAGTGACTCTACCAAGAGCCAAAGCATAAAGCTTCAGCCAACACGGCTCTCTAGGTCACAGAGGCATGCAAACTCCCAGACCTAACAAAAAGATTGCCGTCCTCTTGGAGGGATGTTAAGTTCAGTGAAATTTTAAAAAAATATTCAGGATAAATAACAATTACTGAAGCTGGATGCACTCTTGATATTTCAAGATTCAAAAACTTTATTGTCATTCTAACCGTACATCAGCTCTGCAGGGCAGAATGAGACAGCATTTCCCAGGAGCAGTGCAATCATAACATAACAAATGCAACACTAAATAATAAACATAACAATAAATAATAAAACACAACAGCCACATGTCAGTTAAAAACAAGTTATAAGCGTCCAGTGCAAGTTAAAAGTGTCCAAAGCAGAGTCAGGTAGAGCAGCTATTTAGCAGTCTGACTGCCTGTGGGAGGAAGCTGTTTAGTAGCCTTGTGGTTTTAGTTTTGATGCTCCTGTAACGTTTACCTGATGGCAGAAGAACAAACAGTTCATGGAGAGGGTGTGAGGGGTCTTTAATGATGTACCGTGTCTTCTGGACGCATCGACTCTGAAAGGGGTCTTGGACAGAAGGTAGGGAGACCCCAATAACCTTCTCTGCTCCCCTAACCACCCTCTGCAAGGCTTTTTTGTCAGCAGCACTGCAGCTGGAGTACCAGGTTGTGATGTAAAAGGTCAGCACACTCTCAACCACGCCTCTGTAGAATGTAGTTAAGATGTTAGTGGAGAGTGATGCTTGTTTAAGCTTCCTTCAGCAAGTGCAATCTCTGCTGGGCTCGTTTCACAATCCCAGTGGTGTTCCTGGACCAGGTGAGATTGTCCGAGATCTGCACCCCAAGGAACTTGATGTTTTCCACTCTCTCCACTGTGGAGCCACTGATGCTGAGGGGTGTGTGCTCAGGCTGAGACCATTTGGGAATGCTGACAGCATTATGAGTTTCAGTGAGATGGTTATATTAAGATATAGGCAGCAGTGGTTGGGTGACCAATAGGAAAGGCAAAGGAACATAGGGATTGAGACATAAATTTCAGAGGTGTACAAGATCTTGAGGGTATGGATAATATGAATGTATATAGTTTTTTCATGTTTTCTTCAAAGAAAGGAAATATTTTAAAAAATATACTGTAACAACATTCAAAATGCATTTAGACAACAGACAATATACAATAGGTGCTGGAGTAGGCCATTTGGCCCTTCGAGCCAGCACCGCCATTCACTGTGAGCATGGCTAATCATCCACAATTAGTACCCCATTCCTGCCTTCTCCCCATATCCCTCAATTCTGCTATCTTTAAGAGCTCTATCTAACTCTTTCTTGAAAGCATCCAGAGAATTGGCCTCCACTGCCTTCTGAGGCAGAGCATTCCACAGATCCACAACTCTCTGGGTGAAAAAGTTTTTCCTCAACTCTGTTCTAAATGGCCTACCCCTTATTCTTAAACTGTGGCCTCTGGTTCTGGACTCCCCCAACATTGGGAACATGTTTCCTGCCTCTAGTGTGTCCAATCCCTTAATAATCTTATATGTTTCAATCAGATCCCCTCTCATCCTTATAAATTGCAGTGCATACAAGCCCAGTCGCTCCAATCTTTCAACATACAACAGTCCTGCCATCCTGGGAATTAACCTCGTGAACCTACGCTGCACTCCCTCAATAGCAAGAATGTACTTTCTCAAGTTTGGAGACCAAAACTGAACACAATACTCCAGGTGTGGTCTCACCAGGGCCCTGTACAACTGCAGAAGGACCTCTTTGCTCCTATACTCAACTCCCCTTGTTATGAAGGCCAACATGCCATTAGCTTTCTTCACTGCATGCTGTACCTGCATGCTTACTTTCAGTGACTGATGAACAAGGACACCTAGATCTCATTGTACTTCCCCTTTTCCTAACTTGATACCATTCAGTTAGTAATCTGCCTTCCTGTTCTTGCCCCCAAAGTGGATAACCTCACATTTATCCACATTAAACTGCATCTGCCCACTCACACAACCTGTCCAAGTCACCTTGCATTCTCATAACATCCTCCTCACATTTCACACTGCCACCCAGCTTTGTGTCATCTGCAAATTTGCTAATGTTACTTTTAATCCTTTCATCTAAATCATTAATGTATATTGTAAATAGCTGCGGTCCCAGCACCGAGCCTCGTGGTATCCCACTAGTCACTGCCTGCCATTCTGAAAGGGACCCGTTAATCCTTACTCTTTGTTTCCTGTCTGCCAACCAATTTTCTATCCATGTCAGTACCCTACCCCCAATACCACGTGCTCGAATTTTGCCCACTAATCTTATATGTGGGACCTTATCAAAGGCTTTCTGAAAGTCCAGGTACACTACATCCTCTGGCTCTTCCTTGTCCATTTTCATAGTTACATCCTCAAAAAATTCCAGAAGATTAGTCAAGCATGATTTCCCCTTCTTAAATCCATGCTGACTCGGACCGATCCTGTTACTGCTATCCAAATGTGCCACTATTTCATTTTTTATAATTGACTCCAGCATCTTCCCCACCACTGATTAGATGAGTACATGAGAGGGGTTAGGAGGGGATCTGTGGGACATGATCAAATGGACCGAGCTTTTTCAGCACCATGGTCAGCACAGGTAAGTTGGCAAAGGACCTGTTTTATGCTGTATTTCTTCATGACTGTAATTACTTTGAATGGGACATGACAAAGCCTTTAATATCTGAACAATCATTATTAAATTGCCTGGTCACCCAAGTGAGAATAAACTCAGTTGTTTTCTATGAATTACTAATAGCACTATAGTTGGCACAAAAAGCAAGGTGAAGATGAGACCTGTACAGTTGGGATGGTTTGCACCTAAACTGGAGGGGGACTAATATCCTTGTGGGAAGCTTTGCTAGTGCTACATAGGGGTGTTTGAATTAGAGTTGTAGGGGGATGGAAACCAGAGCACCAGAGCAGATAGTGGAGTGGTTATGGAGAATAATGCTGTTAAGTCTACAGACAAAGTCAGGAATCAAAAGATTGAGCTTGGTGGGACTAACGTTCTGAGTTGTGTATACCTCAATGCAAGGGGTACTGTAGGAAAGGTGCATGAGCTTAGGGCATGGACCAACATGTGACGTTGAATTATACATTGTAGACATTAGTGAGACTAGCTTGCAGGAGTGGCAGGACTGACAGTTCAATGTTCTGAGATTCTGTTTTAGACATGCTAGTGGGAGGGATTAAAGGGGGAGGGGTGGCATTACTGGACAGGGAAGTGTCACTGCAGTGCTCATACAAGATAGGCTGGAGAGTGGATCTAGTGACACTGTATTGATTGAACAGAGGAATAAGAAAGGAATGTCCACATTAATGGGATTATTTTAGAGACCATGGGATTTGGAGGAGCAAATCTGTAGAGAAATCACAAACTGTTCCAAGAAATATATGTTCCTGCAATAGTGCTCCATAAATATGTGCACAATGGTGGGGAGGGCTTTACCCATGATGGACTGGACCATATCCACTACTTTTTGTAGGCTTTTCTGTACAAGAGCATTGGTGTTTCCCTATAAGGCTGTCATCCAACCGATCAATATACTCTCTATCACACATCCATAGATGTTTGTTAAACTTTAGATGACCAGTTTTAGATGAATCTTCGCAAACTTCTAAGAAAGTAGAGGCATTTCTTCATAATGGCACTTATTTGCCGGACCCAGGCCAGATCCTCTGAAATGATAACATCGAGGAATTTAAAGCTGCTGACTTTCTCCACCTCTGGTCTCCCAAAGAGAACTGGCTCATGGACCTACAGTTACCTCTTTCTGAAGTCAATAATCAGTTCCTTGGCCTTGCTGACATTCAGTGAGGTTGTTGCTTTGGCACCACTCAGTCCGATTTTCAATCTCCATCCTAAATGCTAACTTGTCACCACCTTTGATTTGTCCATTGACAGTGATATTGTTGGCAAACTTAAATATGGTGTTGAAGCTATGCTTAGCCTTTTGCTAATCTGAACTAACTTAGGTCTGCAGTAATCGAAGATCCAGTTGTTCTAGGACGTATTGAGGCCAAGGACTGGAAGCTTTTTGATTAGTTTTGAGAGGATGATAGTATTGAATGCTGAGCTGTAGTCAGTGATGTATGTATCTCCACTGTCCAGATGTTCCAGGATTGAGTGAAGATCCAATGAAAAGACAACTTCTGTTGACCTGTTATGATAGGAGGCAACTTGGAGAGGATCCAAGTCGCTTGTCTACAAGGACTTCAGTAATGCATTTGACAATGTCCCACATGGGAGGTTGGTAGGGAAGTTTCAGACACTTGGCATTCAAGATGAGGTAGAATATTGGATTATACATTGGCTTTGTGGGTGAAGCCAGAGACTGGTAGTAGATGGTTGTCTCTCTGACTGGAGACTGTGACTAGTGGGGTGCCACAGGGATTGGTGCTAAGTTCACTGCTGTTTTCATCTATATCTACAATCTGAATGATAATGTGATAAACTGGATCAGCAAACTTGCGGAAGACTATCAAAGCTTGCACCAGGATCTAGACCAGCTGGAAAAGTGGGCCGAGAAATGGAAGATGGAATTTTAATGCACAAAAATGTGAAGTGATGCCCTTTGGGAGGCCAAACCAGGTTAGGACTTATGAGGGGTGATTGATAAGTTTGTGGCCTAAGGTAGAAAGAGTCAATTTTAGAAAACCTAGCACATTGATTTTTCAACATATTCCCCTCCTACATTTACACACTTAGTCCAGCGGTAGTGGAGCATATGGATCTTGGACCTCCAGAAAGTGTCCACAAATGTGTAATTGATAAGTTTGTGGCTTAAGGTAGAAGGAGATGAGTTACACAGCTCTCGTTACATGCACATGCAGGTCAACTCTTTGAGTGATTATGCAAAAAGTTTGAAGTTAATAACTCATCTCCTTCTACCTTAGGCCACAAACTTATCAATCACTCCTGATGAGTTATTAACTTCAAACTTTCTGCATAATCACTCAAAGAGTTGAACTGCATGTGCATGTAACGAGAGCTGTATAACTCATCTCCTTCTACTTTAGGCCACAAACTTATCAATCACCCCTGCTGTGGACACTCTCTGGAGGTCCAAGATCCGTATGCTCCACGACCGCTGGACTAAGTGTGTAAATGTAGGAGGGGACTATGTTGAAAAATAAATGTGCTAGGTTTTCTAAAAGTGACTCCTTCTACCTTAGGCTACGAACCTATCAATCACCCCTCGTACACAGTGAGCAGCTGGGCACTGAGGAGTGTGGTAGAACAGAGGGACTGGGAATACAGGTCCATAATTCCCTGAAGGTGGCATCAAAGGTTGACAGGGTTGTAAAGAGAGCTTTTGGCACATTGGCATTCATAAATCAAAGTACTGAGTACAGGAGATGCGACGTTATATTACAGTAGTATAGGACATCAGTGATTTGGAGTGTTGTGCCCAGTTCTGGTCACCTACCTACAGGAGAAATACCAATAATATTGAAAGAGTGCCCAGAAAATTTAACAGGATGCCACCAGGACTTAAGGACCTGAGGTATAGGGAAAGTACAGAATGTAGTCAAGTTTATTACCATATTTAAATGACTAACATATTCACACCATAGAACTCTTGTTAATCTCATCTCTCTTAAAGCTAGAAGTCATTGGTCCTTGTTCATGCCCTCTTGTTAATTTATGATATTAACATGATCCCACTCTTGTCATTTGTGGAAATTTACTGAACATCTTTCTTTACAGCTACAACAACAAATTAGGCAAATGAAGCTGCTTCCACCGAAACAAATTACTACACCAGTGAGAAGGCCCAGTTCACGTCGCTCTGCATATGCGTTTTCTCATCAGCGGGGTTTTGGTGCACTGATTACTTCAGGGAGGAATATGCCAATAAAATCTAGGAATTTTAATCCTTCAAAGGCTGGCACATCATCACAAGGTGATAAAGAGAAACATTCAAAGCTTGATAGGCCTGGGAGATGACCATTCTTAGAGAAGAAATTTGGTATTTGTACGTACTGCAATAATGTGCTGACTGCATAAATATTTTTTTTACGAGAATTGTAAAGGATTTTGTGTAACTTTCACATAATTCTTATTCAACAGCACAGACTAAACAAATCAGAAGCTGATTGATATTTCAGCGGTTTACCTGTTCCTCTCTCTTGAAAATATCCTAATTCAAAGAGACTTTTTGACTTGAAGTATTGAAACCAAAAGATTTACCAGCAAGAATGTAGTGTTACCCACAACGAGACATGTTTTTAAATGAGTTTGGTTTTCTGCCAGAACCTACAAATTCTCAGTCTTTTTAATTAAAATTTTTAAGTTCTACAGAGATGGAGCCACATTAATATTTGCAGCAATTAAACCTAATTCACTGAAAATTTCTCATTTTCAGTGAATTCAAGCATCACCTATTCTGGAATCAGATAAATTTATTTTTTGAACTAATTCATTTGAGGAAATTCTGGTTTTGTAAAAAAAAATATCTATAGCATTGTCCGTCGAAAAGATGGTTGTCTATTCCAAGGAAAATTGAACTGTTTCTTTTATTTGTTGGAAACTGGAATGTATTAGAAATTGGAAACTACACTTTATAAATAAGAAGATAAATTGGACACAAGATGCACTGTTGTGATCCATGCTAATTCTGCAGGTACCTTTGCCAATTTTAAGATGAGCTTTTAAATGGAAGTTCAAGCACATCAGAAACATTGTGAATGTACTGAGAATGCAGTGAGATGAGAAACTATATCAAGCTGAAAAAAACCCATTAAATTAGTGCTGCATAATGTTTGTTAATGTCAGTTTTCCCCAACAACAAAATTTCATTTTTCAAGCGTCTCCAAGACATTGTTCATTTTCAATAAGGCATGGCACATTCTGTGCACACGATAGCATTGTGTTCAACAGACTCGCCATTGGGAAACTTCTGTAAGAACATTGTTGAGCTGAGAATCACAGAGCTTCAAGACAGAATCGAGATGGGGTGGGTAGTAGAGGCAAAATTGAGAGTGAGTTGTAAAGATAAAGGTTATCAGTGAAAGAAATGGTCAGAGTCAGTTTGAGATAGATACTGTATTGTAGATGGAGTCTGGTTCAGTCAGATAGACAATTGGAAATAGTATCTGGGGAATGTAATTGGGTGGAATCAGAGGAGCAAATATTAGGGGGGACTGATCAGAGGGATAAGAGACAATAAAGACCCTTATTCATCATCAGAAACTGTCAGGTTGATTTTGCCATTTAATAAAATGCAATAAGATAGATTCAATAGTTTACATTGTACAAGAATATCACAGAAGTATGAAAACAAAATTTGAAGGAAGTAGACTCCTCTTCGTGACATTTGAAAAATAAACATAGGCATATAATACATTATGTATGATGATTTGTTAATTTAGTGCCAAAGGATGGAAACCATTCAAAACATACCATGCTTTAAATGGTGGACTGAAAACCATGCAATAATTTTTTGAAATATAATTATTGAATTGAAAATACAATGTGTCATTTATAATACAGTACAAATGTTTAGTTTATAATGTGACTGATGCACCATCAATAACTCTTGGAGACGTGAGATGAGATAGAGGCTTTTATTGGCTGGAAGAAAGAACAAGCAGCAATTGACCACCACACTGCATCCTGGAGACTGAGACCGGGGCGGTGTCTCCAATCGCCTTTATACCAGGGTCCGTGGGAGGAGCCACAGGAGCAGTCAGCCCGGAGGGGGGGGGGGGGGGGTGTCCAGACAGGTATATGTAGTTCACCACAGTGACTTAAAATATTTTGCTTTGAACTCAAGATATTTCTAATGTCCAGTTGTAATATCTTTTTAATTTTTGCATAATCCTGGCAGAGTTATTAGCTGAAATCCATTATTATTCCCTCATCTCTTCATGTTGACTGTAGGGAGAAAACAATGAAATAATATAAGTATGGTCCATCCGAAGCACCATTACAAATGATAAAATTCTATTACAGCTAAAAATATGATTGGGGAATAAGTACACTAAAATCTTTGCCATGTATTAATTGTGATCTAATGTATGTTTACTAAGCTAAGTCCTTCCACCTTCAGCATGAAGTCCATGTAGTCTTGCAAACCTAGCTGATTGATCAGTCAACATTTATAGACTATGATGGTAGTTAACATAGATCTATCATTATGGTTATTGTTATGTGCAAGCCTTGGTCCTCCATTTTTCATACTTAAGCTTCACTTCCTGCTGCCTGACTGGAATTTTAATAATATTGCCA
Organism: Hemitrygon akajei; assembly: GCF_048418815.1. Taxonomy (NCBI): domain Eukaryota; kingdom Metazoa; phylum Chordata; class Chondrichthyes; order Myliobatiformes; family Dasyatidae; genus Hemitrygon; species Hemitrygon akajei. Next base: position 32,880,593 of record NC_133136.1, read on the forward strand.
TATTTTTCTAGGGTGTACCAACAGAAGTTTCAGGAAGCATTTATTAGGTCAGGCACATTCAAGTGGAAAGAACAGATAATTTGTCATTTTATTTGCAGTCACTTCATCTTGATAGTTTTCAGAGTCACACGAGCTATAAATTTATCCATTGTAACCACTGAAGATATCAGTTCTGCATCATTTCTACTTTATTATTTTGAAACAGTTATCCATTTATCAGTGGACCAGGTGAGAATGTGGAATATTAGAAACTCAGCATTTAGGGAAATGAGTAGGTCGCATTTGAGACAGGGAAAAAATACATCATGGAAAAAAAGAGTTAATAATTAATTTAAATCAAAATGTATGAATGTATGCAAAAGGAATGGAGTTATTTCTGATTGTAGAACATATCACCAGGAACTTATTTAATCTTACTGTGTGTATAAGTAAATGTACATCTTTGTTGGGGAAAAATGCCTCACTTTACATTTAGTTTTACCAATATTTTAGCACCCCTCGTGTTTTTGTCTTCAATGTGAAGATGTTTGTCTTTAAAAGGAATGGAAACTCATCTTGGAATGTACAAAGAACGCATCCAAACATTGAGTGGGTTTACCAAGATTTCACTTGCTCAAAGACTGAGTTACTTCTGCAACTCATTTTACCACACCTTTTGATTATACATGATGCAGTCGCAGCATTTGATTATACATTATGCAATGTATTCCTTGGCAGAAGACATATGAAAACATTTATATTAGTTTCAGGCAAAATATATTTTCATTGGCTATTGTTATATTTGACTAATGATCTAGGAATTAGACAAGCAATGATGGTTAGGGAAATAATTATTAGGTCTATCCTTTCAAAAACTTAATTGGACTCATTGTCAACAGAAAAAAATCCACTGTAATATTAGTGGATAATGATGAGAAGGCATACTGTATTTATAAGATTGATGTCAAGTTTGTTGTAGCTCAGTCTGGAAAACATTTTGGATTGCTTGATAAGAATATATTAAATTCACCCTGTTCTATGATAATTGGCATTGTATCATGAATCCAAGATTATATCATTGAAAACTTCATTGTAAGTATTGGGGATGAATTCACCATGAGCTTCCCCTTAAAGTACCAATAAATAGGGATGCCTGCATGTTAATGCATAAGTGTATTTTGATGTCTCATTCTGGTTTTCCTCAAATTTTCCATTAAAAAAACAAATACTTGTTTCTAAGGAAAAACATAAGACTTTATTTTCACCTCTGCTGTACTCACACATTTCCAAGTTTTTTAGCTGGAGTAAGTTTAGCAGCTGGGACCTGAAGACAACCAATCATTTTAGTCAAACAACTGAGTGTCATCCAAAACAAAAAAAGTGACAGAAAAACAGTATAATTTAGAACAAAGATGCTCCAAAAATTTCTGTTTCAGAATCAGTCATGTTTAATATCACTGGCCTACGATGAGAAATTTGATGTTTTATGGCAGCAGTACATTGTAATACATAATTTTTAAAATATATAAATTCCAATAAGTATATATTTTAAAAAATTAAATTGCATAATTAATGCAACAAGAGAGGAAAAAATAGTGAGGTAGTGTACAAGGATTCATTGTCCATTAAGAAATCTGATGATGGAATATAAGTGGCTGTTTCTGAAACATTGAGTATGTGTCTTCAGGTTCCTCTACCTCCTCCTTGATGGTAGCAATGAGAAGAGGGCATGACTTGGGGGATGGGGGTTCTTAACAATAGATGCTAACTTTTTGAGGTTTCGCCCTTTGAGGGTGTCCTTGATGCCGGGGAAGCTAGTGTCCATGAGGGAGCTGGCTGAGTTGACCAATCTGTGAACTTTTGATACACAAGCTGCTTCTGGAGAGCTTTAATTCTGCACATTTTTGCATAAACCTTTAATAAATTCACAATATGTACCAAAACAATGATTTGATTTCTTGAGCAATTTGTTTTATTGTTTTTATGTGTATGTATTCAAAACATTTATGAATTCTAATTAGTTAAAAATGAAAATGCCATGTGATGTGACAGATTATGGGGATACACTATAATTCGATTGCATATTAGTTCATCATGTCAAAGACATTTCTTGCTCTATTTCTTATTTGAATAATAACAAATTTATGCAAAATATTTCATTTTGATTAAAATAAGATGTGTTATTAAATATATTTACAATAAAAGTTGCTTTATATTTTGTACATGCGAACTGACTGCCAAAGATGGTAAATGTCCTGTATGTGTATTTTCGTATTTCAATAAATCCTTCACAATCACCAAAACATTTTTCTGTTGTTGTGTACATTTATGCACTGTCTTGTATACAAGTATAGGCATATAGTGGTTTTCTTTATTATTCTTTTCTTTATTTTCTAGATTTTGCTACAGCTTGTTTAGGAACAGGGGTAGGCTATGTAGATCACTCAGGTTATTTTCCCACTCGTTGAGATTGTGAATGATCTGTGAACTAACTCAGTTTTACTGTGCCGACATCCCTTAATGCCTTCGCTTTGGAAATCAACAAAATCTGTTGAACTTTTAAAATAAATTCTAAGAACGCAGAACAATTGTAATTAAAGTTCTTAACTTCAAGCCTGGCAATGATTTTCAGGTGAGCCATCTTCTTAGGCCTCCAAACCTAAGAAATAGTTTAACTATAATCCCCTGCCCACCCCCACAGTTCTTCAGAATTTAAGGAATTCAGTGTTTTTAGGTAATATGTCCTCACAATTAGATTACTAAGAAAACTGATGAAGGCAGGATAGCAGATGGTGTCTATGATGGTCAAGCAGGATAAGCAGGCCCAGAAATTAAGGCACATGAAATCAAAAGTAAATTCGCTGATTGGATACAAAATTGCCTTGGTGATAGTAGGCAGAGTTTAGTGGTGGGACAATGTATTTCTGGTTGGTAGATGTGACCAGTGCTGTAGTGCAGGGATCGATGATAAGACCCTTGTTTGTAAAATGCTATAATGACTTGAATGCAAATGTGGGAGGTACGATTAATAAATTTGCGGATAACATGAAAGTTGGTGGTGTTGTGGATCATGAGGAAGATTTATCTAAGACTACAGCAGGAAATAGATGGGATGGAAAGTTGGGTGCAGCATTGGCATATGGAAGTTAATCTTGACACGTGCGAGGAGATGTACCTTGTGAAGTCATATTAGGGGTAAGGCATTAACAGTTAACGGTCATATTCTGATGTTGGCCTCAGGGTTCAAGTCCACAGTCCCCTAAAACTGGAAACACAAGTTGATAGGGTGGTCATGAAGGCATATGGTATGCTTGATATAGATCAGGACAGAGTATAAAAGTTGGGACATTATGTTGCAACTTCACAATGTAGGTTACAACTGGAAATTGAAAAATTGTGTGCAGTTCTGATTGTCATACTATTGGGAAGCATGTAGTTGTGCTGGAGAGTATCCATGTGAAATTTGCCAAGTTTGGAGGGCTTAAATTATGTGGAAAGATTGAGTAATCTGGGTTTATTATTCCTGGAGTGAAGGAGGCTGAGGTGTGAGCTGACAGAAGTATATAAAATGAAGAGCTGACGATAGGATAGATAGTCAGAATGCTTTATCATAGTAGGGGTATCAAAAACAAAAGGACACAGGTTTAAGGTAGAATGTATATTTCTGACACTTCTGCTTTTTTTCTGCACCTATATATAATTTTTTAAAGAACCATGTACATGGACCCTGTGATTTTATGGATTTCCACTGTTTCCAGTAAATAAGTACTACATACATATAGGATTAGCAACTGCAACATTTTTATGGCACTGTTACGAACCCCGTAACTGGGTCACTTACCAGCAAAGATGGAGACGTCCGTTGAAGTCTGATGATACTATTTTTAACAGTATTTATTAGTAAAAATACACAAAAATAATATCAATGCAAATATACAGATAATATACGTCATCAATACTAAATCTAAAAGTGCGGGTATAATAATAATCAATAAGAAATAAGCTCTATCGTTGTCTAGGGGATAATGTATTGTCCGATGGAAATATAAAGTTCACTCAGTTCATGCAGGCTGCAGCCATTGGGGACCGCTGTGTTGCAATGGTTGGAGAGAGAGAGAGATTTGTAGAAAAACTTGCTGACTTTCCTTTTATGATTTCGATCTGTCAGGAGTCTCGTTGTCATGGCCTTTCACTTGTGGCCTCTCCTTTAGCTAAACCGTTCTTACGTGATGAGCCCGCCACCCTGGCAAGGGAGGATGCAAACGAGCTCTCACCGGCCTTCGCTATAAAAACGCTATCACGGGATTTCTAGCGTTTCTCCTGGTGCGTCTGAAGGGGTTGTTCCCCAGACCCCTCTTTTATCCTTACTCACGGGGTCTCAGATGTCAATCACGTTGGGATGATGCAATCCCTCAACCAGACCACTCTGGTTGTCCCCTGAGGGGTTTCAATGAATAGTACAGTACTCAATACACAATTCCGTCTCCAAGAGACAATAGCCGTTATCAGTGGTTCCGTTTCGCTAAGGTCAGGACACATTCCAAACCTTGTGTATTCTGGACGTCTCTCTCTCATTTCCTGGGTCTTAGACCTGAATTAATAGCGATCTTGCGATTCTCAAAAAGGAGGGGGCGACTTTGTACCCTTCGGCCCCTCAGAGTTGCTTCACATTCATAACACCCCCTTCCTTCTAAGATTTTTGCCACAGGTAAAAATTAATTAATATAGAGTCTTACAGGATTTCAGAATCTAACACAATACAAAAGAGTTTTTTTTCACTACAGAGTAATACAGTTATACATTCAATTCAGCATCTAGATAAACAGTCAGCGAGCACATTATCACTTCCTTTAATATGCTGTATCTTAATATCGAATTCTTGCAGCATCAGACTCCAACTTAATAACCTCCTGTTTTTATTTTTCATGCTAGCCAGGAATACCAATGGGTTGTGATCTGTATAAACAACTAAGGGTTTTTGCGCTGGACAAATGTACACTTCAAAATGTTGCATTGCCAAAACAAGTGCCAACAATTCCTTTTCCACGGTAGAGTAATTCCTCTGGTGCACATTGAACTTCCGAGAGAAATATGCTACCGGCTGTTCCACTCCATCCCCTGCTTGCTGTAATAGGACTGCTCCTGCAGCCTCATCACTCGCATCAGTCGCCAGGGAGAAGGGTGCTAACAAATCAGGTGCTTTTAACATAGGGTGATGGCACAACATGGTTTTTAACTTTTCAAAAGCATTCTGACAAGAATTGCTCCATTCAAATTTTTCCTCCTTCCGTAGGAGTTTTGTAAGTGAGAGAGCAATATTCGCAAAATTTTTACAGAATTTCCGATAGTATCCCACCATGCCCAAAAACCTTCTCAGTGCCCTTTTATTGGAGGGTACAGGAACCTCAGAAATAGCCTGTACCTTTGCTTGCACAGGAGTCCCTGTGCAAGCCCCTCTCCTACCACATACCCCAAGTATGTGATTGTGGCATGACCAAATTCACTCTTTGCGAGGTTTACTGTAAGTTGGGCTGCCGACATCCTTTTAAACAGATTTTCTACAGCCTCCATGTGCTCCCCCCAGGTGTCACTCCAAACTACCACATCGTCAAGATAAGCCTTGGTGTGGGTTAACCCCTTTATCACTGTGTCTATCATCCTCTGGAATGTCCCTGGTGCATTTTTCATTCCGAAGGGCATAACATTGTACTCGTACAACCCGGATGGGGTGACAAAGGCTGAGATTTCCCGAGCCCTGTCCGTTAAAGGAACGCACCAGCACCCCTTTAACAAGTCAATTTTAGTGATGTACCTCGCCTTCCCCATTTTATCAATGCAATCATCCATCCTGGGGATAGGGTAAGCATCTGTCCGCGTGACAGTGTTTACCTTTCTGTAATCGGTACAGAATCTTATAGTACCATCCGGTTTTGGGACAACCACGCAAGGAGAGGCCCACGCAGAAGAGGATTCGTGGATTATCCCAGCAGCTAGCATATGTTCAATCTCCTTTCCTACTAGCTGGCTCTTTTCTGAATTCATCCGATAAGGGGCTTGTTTAATAGGCGGTGTTGAGGTAACTATCACATCATGTTTTGTCCCACTACACCTTCTTGGGACATCTGGACATAAGTCTGTATGCTGGTTAATGAGCTGTGTTACCTGCTCCCGCTGTTCAGGCTCTAAGTGACTAACTTTATCAGCAAGGCTTGCTAAAATAACAAGAGTTCTCTAATCTGGTGGGTACTATACTTATCTTTTCAAACCGCTCTGGTTCCTCCTTACCACCCCCCCGTTGCCTCATCAGTTTTCAGGACTGCACCGACCACCACGGAGGTTCTTTCATGGTACCCTTTCATCATGTTCACATGAACTAACTGGGTCGGCTTTCGCCTATCAGGTGTTTCAATCACATAATTCAGCGAGTCTATTTTCTTAAGCACTTTATACGGTCCTTGAAACCTTGCCTGTAGGGGGCTGGTAACTACAGGAAATAGGACCAAAACCTTATCGCCCACATGAAACTCTTGTTCTCTCGTTCGTTTGTTATACCATTGGCTCATTTTGATCTGGGAGTCTTTAAGGTTTTCTCTTGCCAAGGCGCATACCTTATGCAGCCTTTCCCAGAATTTTAAAACATAGTCGATCACACTGACTTGAACGTTCGGACTAGACCACTTCTCTTTAAGTAGGGTTAAAGGTCCCCTGGGCCTGTGACCGAAAACGAGCTCAAACGGACTGAACCCCAGAGATCCCTGAACTGTATCCCTTACTGCAAATAACAGAAGTGGTAAAGCATCATCCCAGTCTCGAACGTTTTCCTGACAATAAGTTTTAATCATGGTCTTTAGTGTAGCGTGGAATCTTTCCAATGCTCCTTGGGATTCCGGATTGTATGCAGAAGCTAAAATTTGTTTGACTCCCATCTGGGTCATCATCTGCTGAAATGCTCTGGATGTAAATGTACTCCCCTGATCCGACTGTATCTCCTTAGGTACAGGTACATCCTGTGGTAAAGAATTTAATGAGTGCCTTTACCACCGCAGGGGTCCTAATATTTCCCAGAGGCACAGCCTCTGGAAATCGTGTAGCGGCACACATCATGGTCATGACGTACTGCCGCCCACTCGCAGTTTTAGGTAAAGGACCCACAAAATCCATAATGACTTGGGAGAAAGGCTCCTCACACGCGGGGATGGGTCGGAGGGGTGCCTTAGGGATAACTTGGTTCGGCTTTCCTACCACCTGACATGTACTTGTACACCACTTTTACAATAATCAGCAATATCTTTTCTCAGGTTTGGCCAATAGAAATCTTTCATAACCCAATCCACTGTTTTCTTTACTCCCAAATGCCCACCTAAGGGTCCCTTATGAGCTAAGTTCAAAATCTCGTCCCGATACACTTTCGGAACTACTACCTGATGTACCACCGCCCAATCCTCATCGACCAGCACCGTGGTGGGCCTCCATTTTCTCATCAACACACCCTCTTTCAGGTAGTAACCCTCTGGCTCTGTCTCAATCTCTGTCTCAGAAAGAACTGACTCTCTCAATGCTACCAGCTCCTCGTCACGTCCCTGCTCTCGTACAAATTCTCTTCTTGCTAAGGGTAGGCCTACCTCCTCCCCTTTACTCTCTTTCACCTCCCTATTCTCCGTTTTACCACCCTCTAACTCCTCTTGGTACAGGGTCGGTAAAAACGTCTCGGCCAAATCAATACTGGCCGGATTTAAACTGGTCTCGTTCTCAGCTGCCTTTCTCGACATGCTGCGAGTGATCGCGCATGCGGGATAGATCTTGGAATCTAGGGGCGGGTCCTCAACACTCACAGGCTTGCTCGTCAACTTCACTGCTTCACCCACATCACCACCCGCTAAGTCATTACCAAGAAGGACGTCCACGCCTTCTCCCGGTAATTCCGACAGTACCTCTAGTTCAACTGGTCCAGATACCAGATCACAATTTAGAATGATCCTATGCAAAGGCACAGCTTCTGTCCCTTTTCCTATGCCTCTCAAAGCTACCTCTCCAGCCTCGGGACCAAAATCTAGTACCTTACTGCGAATCAATGACTGCTCGGCTCCAGTGTCTCTCCAGATCCACACTGGAACTGGTGTGTCTCCCTCTTTCACAGACACGGTTCCTTCTGAAAGAAATTTCTCACGCCCCTCTTGTACTCTATCTACCTGGGGCTCTCTCGTCGATTTGCTGATCGACGCAATACACCCTGTAGGTACTGCTGCTTTCCCTTTTCCTGTCTCCTTCCTCGGAGCAAAACACTTAGATGCGATATGACCCACCTTTCCACAATTAAAACAGGTCAAGCCAGGACCCCTCCTGTCGTCTTGCCTTTCCTCCTCCCTATTTTTACCACTAGCTCCCGGCTTAGTTTCTCCCTTAGCCGGCGGGCTTTCTCTACCGTTCCCACGGTCTTTCTGGTAACTTTTATTCGAGGAAAACTTTGTCTGGTGGGTTAGGGCATATTCATCTGTGAACATAGCAAATTCGGAAATGGACTTATTCGGCTTCTCGTTCAAATACATCCGGATATCATCCGAAACACAACCTTTAAATTCCTCAATCAGAATTAACTCCCTGAGACGCCAAAAATCTTCTTCCACCATTTCTGCTGCACACCAACAATCCAAGAGCACACCCTTCTCATACGCAAACTCTGCATACGTCTGATTCCAACCTTTCTTTAAATTTCTGAACTTTTGTCTATAGGCCTCAGGTACCAATTCATAGGTCCGAAGAATGGCCTCCTTTACTTTCTCATAATTCTCAGACTCCTCCTCCTCCATGGACAACGCCGCATATGCCCGTTGTGCCTTCCCTTTTAACACACTTTGTAACAGCGCCACCCACTGATCTCTGGGCCACTTCTGACTCACTGCCACCTTTTCAAAATGCAAGAAATAACTATCAACATCCGTCTCCTCGAACGGAGGTACTAACCTAAACTCCCTACTAACATTAAATCTCTCCTCTCGGTCTGACCCTTGAGCTCTTCGCTCTTGCCTTAACTTCTTCAGGTCCATCTCATGTTGCCTCTGTTTCTCCTTCTCCCTTTGGTTCTCAACTCTTTCCTTCTCCTTTTCAGCTGCTTCCAGCTGGTTTAACTTAATTTCATACTCCCTCTGCTTCTCAGCTCTTTCCTGCTCTTTTTCAGCTGCTTCCAGCTGTTTTAACTTAATTTCATGTTCCAACCTTAATTTCTCCAACTCTAACTGAGCCGTCCCACTAGTTGGTACCTTTTCAGGGATATTTTCCAATACCTCAGCTGAATACACATTCTTCACAATATAATACTGAGTTATGGCCCTCCGCACCTCCCGCTTTTTCATTGACAACCTCATCTCTGCGAGATTTAGACCTTTCGCAATATTTATCAAGTCCGACTTTGTGGCAGCCTCTAGCGCCTCCAGAGTCGGGTTTTCTATGAATTCACCTATGTCCATCTTTGCTGGTTTCCCGTCTGGTTACCCGCGGAACCAGATCCAAGTTTGGACTTAAAAGCCTGATCTACTGGCCCTCCAATTTGGTATCAAATCCCGGACAAGCCCCCACGTTGTTACGAACCCCGTAACTGGGTCACTTACCAGCAAAGATGGAGACGTCCGTTGAAGTCTGATGATACTATTTTTAATAGTATTTATTAGTAAAAATACACAAAAATAATATCAATGCAAATATACAGATAATATACGTCGTCATACTAAATCTAAAAGTGCGGGTATAATAATAATCAATAAGAAATAAGCTCTATCGTTGTCTAGGGGATAATGTATTGTCTGATGGAAATATATAGTTCACTCAGTTCATGCAGGCTGCAGCCGTTGGGGACCGCTGTGTTGCAATGGTTGGAGACAGAGAGAGATTTGTAGAAAAACTTGCCGACTTTCCTTTTATGATTTCGATCTGTCAGGAGTCTCGTTGTCGTGGCCTTTCACTTGTGGCCTCTCCTTTAGCTAAACCGTTCTTCCGTGATGAGCCCGCCACCCTGGCAAGGGAGGACGCAAACGAGCTCTCACCGGCCTTCGCTATAAAAACGCTATCACGGGATTTCTAGCGTTTCTCCTGGTGCGTCTGAAGGGGTTGTTCCCCAGACCCCTCTTTTATCCTTACTCATGGGGTCTCAGATGTCAATCAGGTTGGGATGATGCAATCCCTCAACCAGACCACTCTGGTTGTCCCCTGAGGGGTTTCAATGAATAGTACAGAGTACTCAATTGAGGTCAGGACACATTCCAAACCTTGTGTATTCTGGACGTCTCTCTCTCATTTCCTGGGTCTCAGACCTGAATTAATAGCGATCTTGCAATTCTCAAAAAGGAGGGGGCGACTTTGTACCCTTCGGCCCCTCAGAGTTGCTTCACATTCATAACAGTACCAATCTGAGATATTTGATAAACTGAGACAAGGACAAGAGACACTGCAGGAGAATATAGGAAGTTTATCAGACAAATAAATGCTATTTGATTATGATGAAATGAAATAGAGAGATTATAAAAATTAAAATGTGTGGAATACCGTATATACAGACATGCAATTATAGTTGGTAATGAATGCAAGCCCTGAAAAGTAGATTAGTTTATTATTGTCACATATAATGAGGTACAGTGAAAAAGTTTTCTTGCATACCATTCATGCAAATCATTTCCTTACAACAGTGCCCTGAGGTAATACAAGGCAAAACAATGAGAGCAGAATAAAGTGTTACAGATAGAGAGAAAATGCAGAGCAGGCAGACAACAAGGTGCAAGGTCATAATGAGGAGGATTGCATCGTACTAGGGAACCATTCAATTGTAACAGCCTTCCTTAAGGCTGGTGGTCTGTGCTTTCAGGCTTTTGTATCTTCTGCCCTATGGGGGGGGGGTGTAGGGGGAAAGGAAAGAGCTCATGTCCAAGATGGCTGGGTTTTTTGATTGTGCTGGTTGCTTTACCAGGGCAGCTAGAACTGTGGACAGAATCCATGAAGCGGAAAACTGATTTCCATGAAGTACTGAGCTGTGTCCACAACTGTCTACTGTTTCCTGCAGTAACAGATGCCTGCTGCCATATCAGGTCATGATATGGAGCATCAATAAATATTGTTAAGGGTCAATGGAGACATGCCAAGTTTCTTCAGCTTCCTGACATAGTAGAGGCCTGCGCTTTCTTGGCTATGGTGTCAGCTTGGTTAGACCAGGACAAACTACTGGTGACGTTTCTCCTAGAAACTTGAAACTCTCAACACTCTTAACCTCAGCACCACTGAAGTAAACAGGAGCCTGTGCACCACCCAAGTTCCTGAAATCAATGACTAGTTCTTTTGTTTTGCTGCCATTGAGGGAAAAGAGTGTTATCATAACACCATGTCATTAGGCTATCTCCTTCCTGTACTCTGTCATTTTTGTTTGAGATATAGCACGCAATGATATCTCTGCAAATTTGTAGATAGAGTTAGAGCAGAATCTGTGTCAGTTGCAAGATCACAAGAAAAATGTTTAAGACAATAATTTGCACCGTTTTTGGACCACGTCCCACATCTGCACTACAATGGTAAGTAACAAGTCCAGGAGACAACTCAGTATGCGAAAAGTCCAGCTCCATCATTATTGAAGAACTCAATGATGGAGTAGACCTGTAGTATGCAATGTTCTTAATATCCAGCAGTGACTTGCGAGAAAAAAAAATGTAAAGCATGAACAATTACACCTTTGGCTGGACCTGGAAAGGTCACTGTAACAATGCACGTCATTATCTTCATTCATGAGATCATAAGACTATAAGATACAGTATCTGCCTTTACCACCTTTACCATTACCCCGGCAATACATTGCAAACACTTTACCATTATGTAAAAAAAAAACCTTCATCTGCCACCCCACTGAACTTCCTCCAATCAACTTAAAATTATGCCCTCTCAGTTTAGTCAATGCCACCCTGGGAAAAAGAAAATGCTTCTTATCATACCTCTATCAAGACACTTATTATACTCCTTTGCTCCAAAGATAAATGCCCCAGTATGCTCAAGCTTTCCTCACAAGATATTCTCTCTAATCCAGGCTGCATCCCCTCTGAAGCTTTCCCATCCATCCTATAACAAAGTTTCTGAACTGAACGTGTCGTGGTTTCTCGTGCCCCACAAACGACCAGGAGACGCAGAAGATTCTTCAAGAAGGGTTAAACTTTAATTTGCAAATCAAAGCTGAGACAGTCATTGAGCTAGTCGCTGATTGCCCTCCGATCCTTGTACGTAGCATTTTTTATAGCAATCTCCTGGTTTAGTTGTATTAGCGTATCCAATCGGTCTACAGTTGCGTATCACAAGTACATCCGCCACTATTGATTCTACCCATTGAACATGTTCTAATCTACATCTCTTAGCTACCTCTCATTAACACACCATTATAATCTACCTCTCTAAGGTAGCCTCTCATTAACACCACATTATCTTCTACATTCTTAAGATTTCATTCCCCTACTAAATTGGATACATGCATAGCAAATAGCAAACTCAAAGCTGACTACATAATCTACATCTCTTAGCTAGCCTCTCATTAACGCACCATTATCTTCTACACTCTTAAGATTCTCCTACTAAATTGGATACATGCATAGCAAATAGCAAGCTCAAAGCTGATCACATAGTTTTGGTTACACAGCAAACAATGCAACTTTTATACTCCAATAAATGCAATACTCCAAGTATGGTCTAACCAGAGTCTAATAGCACTGCAACATGTCCTGCAGTTCTTGAACTCAGTGCCCTGACTAATGAAAGCCAACAACCCATACACCTTCATAACCACCCTACAAATTGCATGGCAATGTCGAGGGATCTATGGATGTGGACCGCAAGATCACACTATTCTTCCAAACTGCTTAGAATCCTGCCATTCATCTTCCAAAGTGTATCACTTCACACTTAACTGATTGAATTCCATCTGTCACTTCTCAGCTCAACTCTGCTCCTGTCACTATCCCATTGTAACCTATGACAACCTTCCACAGTATCCACATCATCACTAACCTTTGAGTCATCCACAAATTTATTGAACCACCCTTCCCACTTCCTCATCCCAAGTCATTTATTAAAATCACAAAGAGCAGGATTCCCAGAATAGATCCCTATAGAATACTACTCTTCATGGACATCCAGACAGAATGTGGTCATCTACTTCCACCCTCAGCCTTCTGTGGGTAACCCATTTCGCATCCATGCCACCAAGTTTCCCTGGATCCCATGCTTCTTCATTCATTTCTTGTAGTAACCTGGGGTACATCCCATCCAGCCTGGAAACTACAGTACAGCCTACAGAACTGTAGGTTATACCTTCCCCAGAAGGGATCCCAATGATACACAAATTTGAAATCTTGCACCCTGCATCAGTTCTTCAGGTACACACTACTACCCTTAGGTACTGCTTTTTCTCCCTTTTTTTCTCTTCTTTAGGACCTCATCTCTTTCCCTACCTATGTTATTAGTATTAGTACCATTATGTACCCTGACTGCTGTTGCCACTTATGCTCATACTCATGTTGCCAGACATCTGATTGCTGTGACTTTCCCTTGGTAGGCCAGTCTCTTCTCCAAACAGTATCCAAAGCAGTATAATTATTATTGAGTGGAATGGCCACAAGGGTAACCTGCACTGTCTGGCTACTCCCTTCCACTCTCTTGACAGTGACCCACCTACCATCCTTCTACAATTTAGTTATGACTGCCTTCCTATAGCTTCTATCAATTCATTCTCCTAAGTGATCTGTAGATCATCCAGCTCCATTTCTAGTTCCCTAACATGGAGATGAAGCCAGATGTACTTCTCACAGATATAACCATCAGGGAAACTGAAGGTATTCTTGAACTCCCACATCATACAAAAGGAACACACCAGGGCACTGGAATCCATTTTTGCTGTTATCCCCATGTAATAATAAATAAATAAAGAGTAACTTTGCAGAAACCTTAACTTACCATCTGCCTCTTCTTGCGGAAGCTTCAGTTCCCTACTTTAACCATTGCCATTCCTATAATGACTGTTCCACTTAAATTTAAATTATGTTTATTGACTCTTGCCAATTGCCAAATTGTCTGATCAATTTGAAACTGAACAGATATTCCTGACAGGCTCCACTTTTTAAATCGAAAAGAAATGTGGTTTGCCTTTGAATCCGGTAAAGCTGCGTTTATTTCCCAATCTAATTTACTCTGAGATGGTGCAGTAGGGGCCTTGAACTTCTGAAATCTTTCATGCTTTAGTGTTTGACCCTCTGGAAACTTCATGTAACTGCAGGCATGCCAGAAGGGGAAGATTATTTATCTTCCTCTGACACCTGTTTACAAAGCTTGTAACATATTGCCTTTTTTCCAAAGAAGACGCAGTATTTGTGGCTTCAGTCTCGAATCTCGTATAGACATTACACCAGTCCAAATATATGTAACTTGCGGTGTAAAGTGTCGTAGACACGTATAGCTGTAAGAAGAAAAAAAAAATCTATAACGATGCCTTTCATTCCAAAAATGAATAACATTTCTGGAGAGTTTGTCATTATATATTTCCCTCGGGAATTAAAACTGTATACAGTATTGCACTGGAAGTGGGCTCTAGACTAAGAATTCGCAGAGCTGGCGGCACTGGAGAACTACAGACGTCAATGGATGATTGACATGAGTTCGCACTGAGGGGTGGGATGCTGTGACGTGTGTTTTCCAGTCTCGGTTGTCAGTGGAAACGGAGCCTGGTTCAGGCGGCGGACGTTAGGGAAGATGCTCGAAGACATGGAGGACACTGAATGAGCCTTGGGCGACGGTAAGGGCTGCCCATCCACTGGGATCTCCCACCCTCTCCCGGCGCATTGCGGTTGCCGCCACCCCCGCCCCGCTCCCTGTTCCCGGTCACAGTCTCTGGCCTCGGGCAGCCTGTGTGTTGGTTCCGGCCGCGCACGTACCTTTCTGAGCGGGGGGAATCTGCGCTGGGACCGGCTGTCACTGGGTAACCCGCTAAGTGGCCTGTAACATCGTAGTAACGTTGAGATTAACGGCTTCCTCGTCGATTCTGGCGAAATCCAAGGAGAGGGCATAGGAATATTTATTTCACAACTTTTCTGCCGAATTAGTTTGTTTATTCTACCAGCTGTAGTTAGTGCATACGTTCCCCCCCCCCCGCTAATTTGCTCCACAGCAAATTGAACACTTTTATTCCGAAGCTATATCGTCAGCAGATGAACAGTAATTCAAATATTCAGTTACATAAAATGTGAAGAATATTATACATTTTTCGAAATATGTTGTGAAAGGGAAACATGAACTGGAATAGATTGATGCATTGAATAACAGTTGAAGAATAGGAAATGGGAATCCATAAAAATATAAGAGTGTGGGGCTTCATTGTGGATTTTGGGAATTCATATTTGCAAGTTGATGACTGAACAGACAGGGAATAGAAGGATATACAGACCATGTACAGGCAAAAGTGATTAGTTAGATTTGGATCATAATCAGCACAGAGGCGGTGAGCTGAATGGAGTACAGTATTCCATTCCTGTTCTATATATTCTGTGACTGTAGGAGAACAGTGATAATATGGAAGAGCATTCTTAAAGACGTTACAATTGTGTAATAAAGTATAATTAATATTGCAAAGATTATCTGGGCTTCTAATGTAATGTCCTTTATCTATGTTTCAGTACACTTAAGTGAAGTTGAAATATAATTACATGTAGTTGGCAAAGACCATTAATATAATATTAATGGTGAATTGTACCTTCCTTAGGATATCTTCCTGAATTCCATGGGTTGAAAGTTCTGAAGAAGGGTCTCATCTTGAAAGTTGACTGTTTACTCTTTTCCATAGACACTGTCTGACCTCCTGGGTTCCTCCAGCATTTTGTGTGAAGTACAAGTAGAGATGGGATTAGACAGAAAACAGAATCCTAGTTCATAGTTGTCATTCATACTGGAGGGAGATAAGCAGTCATGTTCCTTGGCTGTCAGTGCTGGGCTGAAATTATTCACATGATCTATATTCTTGGTTTTGGATGCAGAGAAGGCAGATTTGGAAGTATTTTTCTTCAAAACAAAAACAAAATTGTGTGTCCAAGAAAATTCTAGGAGTGGCATCTATAATTGTAGCAAGTTTTTGCTGCCAAAAATTGCAACAAATAAATTACATCTAAAAAAACCCCAAGCCTGAAATTCTGTTCTAAAAATGTATCGTTAATTACTTGCTGAAAACCAACATTAATGATGTTACAAAGAAAGTAGTAGCACATTGTATTTTATTAACTTGAACCACTAGTTTTCCTAAAGATGCTAATCGGAAGGGATACAGGGTAAGATTTCCAGGCTGATTTCCTTTTCCCTTAGGCACGTGTTGGAAAGCATTCATTAACATTTTTTCCACTATTTCAGTTAAGATATTTCTGATGCCTGCAACATACTAATCTATTATTCATAATTGGAAATTATGAATACACTTTCTGAAAAGGCTTTAAGATTAATTAAATAACTATAAATATTTCCAGATTGTCAGTTCAGTCATGAAGTCTGGAAATTCAAAGTATGTTACTATATTCATTGCATGGAGATAGGCATACTGAGCAATACTAGGTGGTAGTATTGAAAGTAAAGAAGTACGAGTAGAAAATAAGGTTAGTGGGCAAAAAGAAAGGATAATAGTTACACTGGAGTAATAAT
The DNA here is from genome assembly GCF_048418815.1 of Hemitrygon akajei. Classification (NCBI taxonomy): domain Eukaryota; kingdom Metazoa; phylum Chordata; class Chondrichthyes; order Myliobatiformes; family Dasyatidae; genus Hemitrygon; species Hemitrygon akajei. The sequence goes on from NC_133136.1 coordinate 32,897,261, forward strand.
TAAATGTTGTGGGCACAAAGTAGGAGTCTAATTCCTATTCTTTACTCTTTGTAAACATAGTAGAGTATTTATTTTGAATGAAAATTTTCTGCAAACAAGAATGTAAACGGTGAATGGATGTGCGACAATCATTCCTTTTAAAGCAGGTCAGAGCAAAAGCACAGGTGGCATATCTATTCAGCAATGCACACAAAAATGCTGGAGGAACTTAGTATTATGGAAGGAAATGAACTGTCAACGTTTTGGGCTAAGAGCTTTCATCAGGACAGAAAAGAAAGAGGGCAGTACAATTAAATATACAATTAAAACAGCCAGGTATTGAAACCCCGGCTCACTCAATTTTGTGGATTATTTTCTGGGTATACTTGCAATTGAAGAAGGGAATGAAGTTCCACCAAATTGATACCTGCGATGGAGGAATTTGCCTTATAGGCAGACCAGGATTATCCTGCCTTAGTTTAGAGCAATAAAGACTGACTGTACTGGTAGGTAAACAAAAAAATCAGTGGGTCATGATAGGATAGATATAGGAATAATGTTTCCCCAGAATAAATGTCTAGATCCAAGGGTCATGGTTTCAAAATAATTGGTGAAGCATCCATAATTAAGATGAGAAGAAACATTTAGGTTAAAATTACAAATAATATTTTTTGTAGTTACAAGCATTCATTCTTCCTGCTTGCTGGTGGACACCTTCTGAAGAAACATCCTTACTTTAAAAAAAATAGCTATTATGGTTCAGCCCCCTCCCCCTCTTGAAAAGCATTAAAATCAAAATAGAGCAGGCCACCATGAAAATTAGGAAAGATGGTTGGGAGATAGGTGGTCACAGCAGAATGCAGTAGGGTGGGAGGGTGCATGGAAGCAGAGGGAGAAAGAAAGGTAGTGTACAAGGATATTTCTTTACTAGCAGGTGATCACCAGCCACCATGAGCATCAAGGTAACGTACTTTTGTGAATATAGGTTTCTGTGAACTGAACTTACCACACACACTGCTTCAATGTGTGCTAGTTTGCTAGCAATGCAATTTTTAATTTGTTTAAATGAAGTTGGGCTTTATAAACTATGAAGGTGATGACCCACCAGGACCCTTTAAATCAGGTATGATTATCAGCATTTAGCAAAATGTACTTATTGTTATGCTGAGAGTTTAAAAATGAAGGTTATTTGGTTATGTTCTTCTGATATATTTTTGGGTGAGTTTTGGTGGAAGTTGTTGGTACAGGGAAATGTTTCCACCATTAGGTGAAAAACAATGGGAAGCGCCCTATCTAATTTTCCTGTTTGGACAACAATTCAACAGAAAGTTAGTGCAAAACTTTAAAAGCTTGCATGAATTTTTTTCTGAGATTTATAGTTCCAATGCAAGTTCAAATGGGTCAAAGTTCTGGGCAAGCCTAGAAGGGGCTGAATGGCTTATTTAATTTCTTGCACTCACAGAATAAGTACATACAGGCCTTGGTTTTCTGCTCAATAATTTAAAAAGCCTGAAAATCACTCATTGTATACTTAGTGGTTATTCTGTGCACAAGCCCATCACTGATGAAAGTGTAAGATTTTGGAATTAATCAGTTTTCATTTGCCTGCTTTTTATTCATGTGCCCACAGATGCATATGCTATACTTCAAAGCTCTTTGGTTCCTACCTAATAGTTATCAATGTACTATTCCCAAAAGCATAGAGTTAATTTTATGTGAATATTTAGAGTTGCATTGTGTCTATTGCTTATTCATTGAGTTCAGATGTGAACAGGTTCGCACATAGTCCATAACACAGAGAAAATAGGACTGGAATTGGATTGTTTTATTATTTTCACATGCACCAAGGTACAGCGAAAAACTTGTCTTGAATACTGCTCCTACAGATCAATTCATTATACAGTGCATTGAGGTAATACAAGGAGAGGCTGTACTTGATCTAGTATTGGGAAATGAACCTGGTCAGGTGTCAGATCTCGCAGTGGGAGAGCATTTTGGAGATAGTGATCACAATTATATCTCCTTTACCATAGCATTGGAGAGGGATAGGAACAGGCAAGTTAGGAAAGCGTTTAAATGGAGTAAGGGGAAATGTGAGGCTATCAGGCAGGAACTTGGAAGCATAACTTGGAAACAGATGTTCTCAGGGAAACGTATGGAAGAAATGTGGCAAATATTCAGGGTATATTTGCGGGGGGTGGGGGTTCTGCATAGGTACGTTCCAGTGAGACAGGGAAAGGATGGTAGGGTGCAGGGACCATGGTGCACAAAGGTTGTTTAATCTAGTCAAGAAGGAAAGAGCTTACGAAAGGTTCAAAAAAACTAGGTAGTGAAAGAGATCTAGAAGATTCTAGGCTAGCAGGAAGCAGTTTATGAATGAAATTAGGAGAGCCAGAAGGGGCCAGGAGAAGGCCTTGGCAGACAGGATTAAGGAAAACCCCAAGGCATTCTACAAGTATGTGAAGAGCAAGAGGATAAGATGTGAGAGAATAGGACCAATCAAGTTTGACAGAGGAAAAGTGTGTATGGAACCAGAGGAGATAGCACAGGTACTTAATGAATACTTTGTTTCAGTATTGTACACTTGTACACACTGGAATTAAGGAGATTGAGAGGGGATCTGATTGCAACATATAAGATTATTAAGGGATTGGACAAGATTGAGGCAGGAAATATGTTCCAGATGCTGGGAGAGTCCAGTACCAGAGGGCATGGTTTGAGAATAAGGGGTAGGTCATTTAGGACAGAGTTAAGGAAAAACTTCTTCTCCCAGAGAGTTGTGGGGGTGTGGAATGCACTGCCTCGGAAGGCAGTGGAGGCCAATTCTCTGGATGCTTTCAAGAAGGAGCTAGATAGGTATCTTATGGATAGGGGAATCAAGGGATATGGGGACAAGGCAGGAACTGGGTATTGATAGTAGATGATCAGCCATGATCTCAAAATGGCGGTGCAGGCTCGAAGGGCCAAATGGTCTACTTCTGCACCTATTGTCTATTGTATTCTCTACGGAAAAAGGATCTTGGCGATTGTAGGAATGATTTATAGCGGACTGAAAAGCTTGAGCATGTAGATATTAAGGAAGAGGATATGCTGGTGCTTTTGGGAAGCATCAAGTTGGATAAGTCACCGGGACTGGACGAGATGTATTCCAGGCTACTGTAGGAGGTGAGGGAGGAGATTGCTGTGCCTCTGGTGATGATCTTTGCATCATCTATGGAAACGGGAGAGATTCTGGAGGATTGGAGGGTTGCGGATGTTGTTCCCTTATTCAAGAAGGGGCGTAGAGATAGCCCAGGAAATTATAGACCAGTGAGTCTTACTTCAGTGGTTGGTATGTTAATGGAGAAGATCCTGAGAGGTAGGATTTATGAACACTTGGAGAGGCAAAATATGATTAGGAATAGTCAGCATGGCTTTGTCAAAGGCAGGTCATGTCTTACGAGCCTGATTGAATTTTTGAGGATGTGACTAAACACATTGATGAAGGTAGAGCAGTAAATGTAGTGTATATGGATTTCAGCAAGGCATTTGATAAGGTACCCTATTCAAGGCTTACTGAGAAAGTAAGGAGGCATGGGATCCAAAGGGACATTGCTTTATGGATCCAGAACTGGCTTGCCCACAGAAGGCAAAGATAGTGGTTGTAGACAAGTCATATTCTGCATGGAGGCCGGTGACCAACGGTGTGCCTCAGGGACCCCTACTCTTCATGATTTTTATAAATGACCTGGATAAAGAAGTGAAGGGATGGGTTAGTAAATTTGCTGATGACACAAAGGTTGGGGGTGTTGTGGATAGTGTGGAGGGCTGACAGAGGTTACAGTGGGACATTCATAGGATGCAAAACTGGGGTGAGAAGTGTCAGATTGAGTTCAACCCAGATAAGTGTGAGGTGGTTCATTTTGGTAGGTCAAATATGATGGCAGAATATAGTATTAATGGTAAGGATGAGAGGTGACCCGATAGAGGTGTACAAGATCATGATAGGCATTGATCGTGTGGATAGTCAGAGACTTTTTCCCAGGGCTGAAATGGTTGCCACAAGAGGGCACAGTTTTAAGGTGCTTGGAAGTAGGTACAGAGGAGATGTCAGGGGTAAGTTTTTTACGCAGAGAGTTGTGAGTGCTTGGAATAGGCTGCTGACAACGGTGGTGGAGGCGGAAACGATAGGGTCTTTTAAGAGACTCCTGGATAGGTTCATGGAGTTTAGAAAAATAGAGGGCTATGAGTAACCCTGGGTAATTTCTAAGGTAAGGACATGTTTGGCACAGCTTTGTGGGCCGAAGGGCCTGTATTATTACTGTAGGTTTTCTATATTTCTTTCTAAAAAAAAATGCAGAATGAAGTGTAACAGCTACAGAGAAATAATAATAATAATAAATACTTTATTGATCCAGAGTGGGAAATCGTTTCATTACAGCAGCAACATTTTAAAGCACACTTAGCATCAGACTTAAAGCATAATAAAGTACAGAACAATAATATACACAATAATATTACCAATGTGCAATAATTTGGAATAGTGTGCAATAATGTGCAAAATAATAAAACAGAGATTATTGTACTATGATGTGTGTGTTCTCCTGTTGTACTGAGATGAACTGTTGTATATGTTTCTTGCATTTGGTTGGAAAGATTTTCTGTTACAATCCTGGTTACAGCGGGACTGAATGAGCCTGTTTGAAAGGGTGCCCCGCTGCTTATTCAGTAGCTCATGGAGAGGACATGCCTTATTGTCCATAACGGATAGCAGTTTATTTAGTGGCCTCCTCTTCACCACTAACACAAAAGAGTCCTGGGTGTAGCCAAAGACGGATCCAGCCTTTCTGATGAGTTACTTTAGTCTTGTTGCATCACCAGCTCCAATGCTGCTCCCCCAACCTAAAGCCGCAAGGAGGACTGTGCTCACTACATAAGACTGGTAAAAGATCTCCAACATCCTGCCTCACAAGCTGAAGGATCTCAATCTCCTTAGAAAATAGAGTCTGCTCAACCCCTTCTTGTAAACAGCCATGGTGTTGGTCTTTCAGTCAAGACTGTTGTCGATGTGAACACCCATGTATTTGTGCTGCTCCACCACCGCAATGTCTTCTCCCAGAATGTATACAGGACTCATCTCAGTCCTCTTCCTCCTAAAATGAATCACCATTTCCTTGGTTTTGGCCACATTCAGAAGCAAATGATTCCTCTCCACAAACTTGTCCATTGGTCCTTTGTACTCCATACTCTGTACTGCTCATCTCTGATACACCCAATCACTGCAGAGTCATCAGAGAACTTCTGCAAGTGACAAGACTCAGATTTGTAATGAAAGTCTGAGGTGTACAGTGTGAACAGAAACATAGACAAGACAGTCCCATGTGGCGTTACAGAGAGACTGTTCCAGAGAGACTCCCCACCATCTCAGACAGAGAACTATCCAGTTGTACAACCTGGGGTGGGTCTGTCAGGTAGTCAGTAATCCAGGAGATAGTGGATTTATCTGTGCCAATCCTTTGCATCTTCTTGTTCAGAAGAAGTGGCTGGATTGTATTGAAGGTAATAGAGAAATCAAAAACTGAATCTCACAATGCCACCAGCATCATCCAGGTGGGAGTGGGCTCTCTGCAACAGGTAGATGATGGCATCATCCACTCCCACATGAGGTAGGCAAACTGTCATGGGTACAATGAATATCTCACCTGCGGTCCAAGGTAAGCCAGGACCAGCTCTCCAGCACCTTCATCACATGAGATGTTAGGGCAATTGGCCTGTAGTCATTAAGTTCAGATGGAGTTGCCTTCTTGGATACAGGAACCAAGCAGGAAATCTTCCATAGCACCAGTATCTTTTCTTGACTCAGATTGTAAAGGTGCTGCAAAATACCAGACAGCTGGCTTGCACATGCCTTCAGTACCCTGGGGCTGATACCATCTGGCCCAGCAGCCTTGCCTTGATGTAGCCTTCTCAGCTGTTTCTTAACCTGACCTGCAGTCACAGTCAAGTGGGGGAGGGTGGTCATCCCCATGGAGGCAGGATTCTCCAAAGTTAAGGGGTTTGGAGCACAAATAGTCACCAGAGGGGAGGAAGGGGTGGAGGGAAAAGGCTTTTAGCCTTAGGCTGTTAGGTTTGGGTAAATGGGGGAGAGGACAGCAGGAGGTCCCATGCTGAACCTGTTGAAAAACGAGTTAAGTTCGTTGGCCCTATCCTGGCAGCCCTTGATCTTCCTTTCCTTGACCTTGAAGCCCATGATCTGTTTCATGCCCAACCACACACAGTGCAGACACACAATAAGATGCAAGATCATAATGAGGTAGATTGTAATGTCAAGAATCTACCTTGATCGTACTAAGGAACCATTCAGTAGTCTTATTTTAGTGGGATAGGGTCTGTCTTTGAGCCTTGTGGTACCTGCTTTCAGGCTTTTGTATTCTTGGCCCAATGGGAGTGGGGAGAAGAGAGAATGACTGTGTGGGTGGGGTCTTTGATTATGCTGGCCGCTTTACTGAGGCAGCAAGAAATATAGACGAAGTCCATGGAGATGAGGCTGGTTTCTGTAATTTGATGAGCAATGTCCAGGGCTCTCTGTGGTTACGTTTTAAGTTCAATTACATTTTTCTGTTGCTCTTTGGATCATTGAATTCAGTGATAGATTTTGCCAGCTAACATTCATGAATTCTTCCATAGGGATTCTGAATTTACAGAGTGTTGGAGACTTCATCCTTCTTGTTAATGATACTGAGAATTAAATAGTCCCAACAGGTGTCAGACTTGACAAAGATCTAATGTTTTCTGCTTTTGGAGATAATGGCATTAGGTATTTGGTGTTCGTTCCAGGATGCAGTAATATTTATGCTATGTGGGGTGGGGAAGGGGGTGTCTTTTGCAAACAAGTATGCACCATACTCCTCCAGATATTTATATGTACATTGTTTTTCATATTGAAATATCAGATTTTAAAGTAATGGGATGATTTGTTCATTTTCTTTCCTGATTCTCTTGATTTGAGTTGATTTGAGAAGATTTAATCCCCTAAATTCTGCCATCTCTGAAACTGAATCTTGACAACTGATTAAAACATTGTTTCTATTCTTGGAATTAGGTATGGTAATCAATTAATGAATGAGGTGTTCAGATGTGGAGTAAAAGCTAATTTGAAATTAGCTATGGATGAAATTGTGATGTACCGCCATTGACAGCAGGCACGTTCACCAAAGTAGAGAAACTAATGAGGGATATGGGTCGGATAAATGCAAGCAGGCCTTTTCTGCTGGGGTTTGGTGAGACTAGAACTAGAGGTTTAGGGTTAAAGCTGAAATATTTAAGGGAACCTGAAGGGGAAATTTTTCACTCAGAAGGTGATGCAAGTGTGGAACAAGCTGTCAGCGGAAGTGGTGGATGCGAGTTTGATTGCAACGTTTTAGAGAAGTTTGGGTAAGTACATGGACAGAAGAGGTGTAGAGGATCTATTTCTGTACTGCTCTATGAATTTGACCTGTAGTAATTTGCTGCAGTGCATTACTGCTGTGTTAAAGTAGAAGTCCTACACGTGTTATTTATTTATGTATGTATTTAGCACAGGATAGACCTTCCCAGTGCTTTGAACCACACCACCCAGCAACCCCCAACAACTCCCAATAACCTGTGGAGCCCATACACATGGTTGAGCTCCCATATATGTCAATTATTTCAAATGAGAGTCTGTCTTGAAAAAGAATCTGTGTATCTATAACCTCCCTGCAACATTCAGAGATGATTTTCTCTGAGGACACAGGCTGCCAGTTTGTAGGACAATGCAATCTTTCAAAGGTTGGAAGTATGGGAAACAAAAAGAACTATTTGCAGTTCACATTAATCTATGGTAAATTATAAAAAACTTGAGTTTTTCAATGTCACATTAAATAATGCTGTGGGAAATTGAGGTAGAAAGGCAGGAACACAGTGAGGTTATGTTGTGACAAGCTTGTTTCTAATTTTTCTCCTAGCCACTGAGTGGAATTTGCAGCTATAGCTGAAGGAAGCAAGGGTGGGTGTCTTTAGGAAATGTGAAGATAATTAAAGGATGCTCAGGTCAAGAGTACTGTTGCCCTTCCACATTCCCATTATAAGGAAAATAAATATTTCAAAAATTAACATAAAAGCACAGCAGATTTAATACAGGAAGCATTTGTTTCTGCAGGAGCTTGAATTAAAGAATGTTAACAGGCCACAGGCTTGTCTCTTCAGATGCCTCATTGTGAGTTGGAAGTGTTGGCAGGGAGTAAAACTTGTGACAGCTTAGCTCTCCAAAAGGCCACTATTCTAAGTTGGCAACAATTAGGCTGCTGTTAACTTTGAGTCACTTGTAGGCTTCCATGCAGAAAAGCAATGAGGTTATTTTTGTGCAACAGCTGTCCTCTGAAAACCACATATGGAACATTTGAAAACTGGTGGGTGTTGCAGGATTGGAATACTTAGCACAAGTTTTTTTTCAGGGAACTCTGGATCATCACACCCATCCTGTTTAAGATGGGATTGCTGTATTCTTGTACCACAGACCTTTCCCAACAGCAACATATGTGCTCATATCCTTTACCAGTGTACACAAATCATTTTATCTGATAGATGCTAAATAATGCCTGCAGAAAATAGTTATTTCAACTATTGAGTTATTATATCTGCAATTATATGTTAAAATATAAATGAGTGGGAATTTTAGAAGATAAATAAGATCCAAAGGCAAAAAAGAGGTTATGTTATGACTTTATTCAAGAACTGGAAGCTGCAGTCAAATTTCAAGGAAACAAGGGTGAATAGTTCTTATGAAATGGGCGGATGATAGAAGAATGCTGATAAATTCAGTTAAGTATGAGTTATAATTGCAATTCACAGTGTGTCATTCCAGGAGCTGCTTCATGGTTATCTTCTCAATGGTACTGAAGACAATACTAAAACAAATCAGAATTAAACTTAACAGTTTACATCATGGGGTTTGGACTCACGAGCCCTAAATTCTGAATACAATAGTTGATAGATTATTAGTTCCAAAGAGTCTTTGGATGTCAAGCTACTTTAGACCAAACTGGAACAAACGGAGAAACAAAGGCAGTTAGGATAACCATTCTGCAGAGTAGTACATACAAAATGCTGGAGGAACTCGGCAGGCCAGGCAGGATCTATGGAAAAGAGTGCAGTCGATGTTTCGAGCCAAGATCCTTCGTCAGGACAGCCTGCTGAACTTCCCCAGCATTTTGCGTGTGTTGCTTGGATTTCCAGCATCAAAGGATTTTCTCTTGTTTGTCATTTTACAGAGTACCTCTGTTCAGTCCATAACAGTGACTTAGAGCTTCTAATAGCCTGCCTCTTTAATACTTCATACCAGCCTCACATCTTTGAACTTGGCCTCCCACTTTTCTGCCGTCAAGTCCAACCAATGTAAGCTCAAGAAACGGTAGCTCATTTTTTGTCTTGGGAACTTAAAGCTGAATTTAGAAATTCAGGGCTTCCCTCCTCTCCCTCCTCACTGATTTGTTGTGTCTCACATTTGACTTCATTTCTACTAGTTGTTAATGTAATTGTGGACTTGACAACTTTGGTCTGCACTCTGTTCTTTCCACCCCAGTCGTCTCTGCAGCATAAAACACACTTTTTTTAAATGTTCTTGGGCAGTAATATAAACTCCATTTTTATCCCTGCTGCTGCTTGATCTGCTAAGTGTTCCCAGCATTTTGTGTTTTAGTAAGACCAACGCTTCATCTTACTTCCAACGTGTCTGTTAAATGTCAAGTTAGCTCCTTTGATCCCTCTTCCAACTTGCCAGTACTTACAACCAAAGCTTCCACACATTT